>NC_041730.1:63813195-64478750 GCF_004115215.2 Ornithorhynchus anatinus | reverse complement strand
ATAGTAAGCGCTTAACAAATACCTTTATTATCATCATCCCAGAGTTTAGTTCTGTGCCTGGCATATAGTAAGCACTTAACAAATACCATAAAAATTTTAAAAAGAGCCACTTCCCCAGGGTCCAATTCCTCAGAATGCTTCTCTTGCAGCAAATTGAGGGCAGTATAACATGAGGGCCCCCCTCAAGGTTGTTCCTGGAGAGTGTCCAGTACTCTACCAGTCTCGGCTATGGGAGGGAGAGTCAAGCAGAGGCCTACCTATTCCATTCCTAGCTTGGCCAGTGGCTAACAAGTGGAAAGCAATCTGCTACAAGTCAAAACTCACCCATGCTGGGCAGCAATGCCATGGGAGGGAGTCAAAGGCGGAGACTCAAGTTTACTGTGCAGAGGGAGGCAATGGTAAACCACTTCTGTATTTTTACCAAGAAAACTCTATGGATCCACTACCAGAACAATTGCAGATGGAGAGCGGGGCATTCTGGTAGAGATGTGTCTGTGGTGTCGCTATGGGTCGGAAATGACTCGACGGCATAAGACAAGATAACATGAGGGAGAAGTGAGGAAAGGTCTCATCACATACAGAAATGGGGCCTGGAAGCAGAACCCCATCTACTTGACCATCTCAAAGAGAAGCACAGGCAACTGCAGAGTCACCCTTATTCCCCAGACATCTAGGATTACAGTCCTCCTTTGGCTTCTTTAAATGGAGGAGGAGCCTGCTTCCTGGAGGGAGAAAAACCCAGCAAACCCCAGCCCCATCCTAGTTCCTTCAGAGGAAATGATCTTAATCCAAAGCAATAAGGATTAAGGTTAGAGCTAGTGAAGAACTTCTGGAGGAAGAGGATGTTTGTAGAATCTCTTTCCTTTTTCATAGTATTTTTAAGTGCTTACTATGTGGCAAACACTGTTGTAAGCATTGGGGTAGGTATGGGTTAATTAGGTCGGAAGCAGTCTCTGTTCAGCATGGAGCTCACAGTCTAAGAAGGAGGGAGAACAGGTATTTAATCCCCATTTGTCTTTGAGGAAACTGAGGCTTAGAGAACTTAAGCTATTTACCCAAGGTCACAGAGCAAGCAAATGGCAGAGTCAGGATTAGAACCCAGGTCCTCTGACTCCCAGGCCTGTGCTCTTTCCACTAGGCCACGCTGCTTCCCAGACCTTTCTTTGGAGGTCTTTAAACATGGCCAACAATCTGGCCTGTTGACCTGAAGCCAGGAGGTAAAACTTGTGATCTGTCCTAGTCTCTTTCCAGAGTCTGTGAGCCTGATGCTGGGCTGGGGGGAATGGGAAGAAAGGAGCAAGGTAAAAGAAAAGGGAAATTCACATTCCTTACCTTCCTGATTCCATCATCTACCACCTACCATCCACCATTTGCCTCCTTGGCCAACTAAAAAGATGAAAGTAGGCATCAGCTAGAAGGAAGTTTTTAATATACAATTGAGATGTGAGCACCTCCTGTGCTGTTTGATAACAACAGATCATTTGAGGATAATGAGATCCTTTACAGATAAAACAGGTTTTTTTTTTTTAATGTGGGGATAAACTATTAATGATTTGGAAAATTTAGGAGGAAAATGTTTTCTGGAGCTTGAACATGGATGGACTTCCACAGCTATTTAAAGTCCCTGGGACACTAGCCCTATCTTGGATAATAATAATAATATTGCAGCGTGGCTCAGTGGAAAGAGCCTGGGCTTGGGAGTCATAGGTCATGGGTTCAAATCCCTGCTCTGCCACTTGTCAGCTGTGTGGCTTTGGGCAAGTCACTTAACTTCTCTGTGCCTCAGTTACCTCATCTGTAAAATGGGGATTAAGACTGTGAGCCTCACATGGGACAACCTTTCATTCATTCAATAGTATTTATTGAGCGCTTACTATGTGCAGAGCACTTTACTAAGCGCTTGGAATGAACAAGTGGGCAACAGATAGAGACAGTCCCTGCCGTTTGACGGGCTTACAGTCTAATCGGGGGAGACAGACAGACAAGAACAATGGCAATAAAACAACCTGATTACCCTGTAGCTATCCCAGCACTTAGAACAGTGCTCTGCACATAGTGAGCGCTTCACAAATACCAACATTATTATCATTACATTGCTTACTGGGTTTCTGTGCATATGAAACAGATCTCTGTGGATAAGAGTCAACAGGTTCTGGGTTTTTTCTGGAGAATTACCACAGTTTCCTTTTTGGATTGCTATCACAGGTTGCTAATCCTACTGCTAAAACCATCCATGGCTGGAGTGCCTCCGTTAAAATCCTGGCCATTTGGATTACCCCCGATGATTTGAGAATGATGTTGATAGATTATCCTCTGTAGACTGTGAACTCCTCGAGGTCAGGGTTTATGTCTGTCAATAGTATTAAATTGTACTTTCCCAAGCATTTAGTACAGTGCTCTGCATGAGAAGCATCATGACCTAGGGGATAGAGCATGGGACTGGAAGACAGAAGGACCAGAGTTCTAATCCCAGGACCGCCACTTGTCTGCTGTGTGACTTTGGGCAAATCACTTAACTTCTCTGTGTCTCAGTTACCTCATCTGTAAAAATGGGGAATAAGACAGTGAGCCCCATGGGGGACATGGATTGAGTCCAAACTGATTGGCTTGTATCTACCCCAGCACTTAGTATAATGCCTGGCACATGGTAAGGATTCAACTAATACCATTTAAAAAAACCACAATAAATACTTTTGATTGACTGATAGTGTTCATTCGTTCATTGCTTATGGTTGCTGCACTTCCAAGACTACCTGCTTAAGGAAGCTGGTAGATGTTAGTAGGCAAAAGGTCTCTGAGAACTTGAAAAGTTTGTCCATAATTTCCAGTAAGTGTCACAGAGCTTTTAAGAAGAGAGAGCTCCTCCTTAAGTATCATTTTTATTCCAGCAGGCCGCTATTTTGGTTTTATAGGCTGGCAGGAAACGAATTGCTGTTTAAAAAATCTTCATTGAAGAGAAAATAAATGTTATTTAATAATTCCCTGAATCCATTAGCAGTAACACTTCCATCACTCTGGGTGTGGGTGAGGGTTTGAATGTGAGAGACATTTAAAAAACCCTCTCACACTCACATCTAGGCAGATCCAAACACGGATTCCTTTCCAAAACTACAAAACCGTCTTTTTAAGCCAACTCAGAAATGATTGGATTTCGTATTTTTATCATGAAATGGTAGAAGGTGATGGTGATGAGTGCCCCTCTCTTCATGCCATTTCCCACGAGGACTAAAAAGATCATCATACTTTATTTTGTGATCAGCAGGTCATTCATCTATATATGCTTTAAAGCCACCATGGACATTTTGCCAATCACTAATAGAAACTAAATAAACACAGCCAAACAGTGTCATCTATCTGTGGCTGAGTAATTATGAGGAATTCCTCTTTAAATAGCTGTTTAAGTAAATATAGGAATATCACTTTACAGAGGATGGATCAAAAGGAAACGTTAGGGGAATTACAACTAGGGTACCTTCCACGCAATTGGGGAGGTAATTCTGGAGCTTTGCGGAAAGCACATAATTAAGGAGATTCGTCTTTTTTTTTCTATTTATAATTTCATGTTCCTTTTTCTTGGGACACCAACAGGTGATGGGCTTTATTTCTGTGTGGTTTCTGTGGGGAGAGGAAGGAGGGTTCGATTTCAATGCTTTCATTCATAAAAAAAGGCTGCCTTTCTGGGTCCGGCCCCAGAGCCCGTCTGCCCAAGAAGCAGTCTTCGATCAAATCCCTGCTCAGTATGGAGTTCAGGAATAGGTCCTTCTTTCACCTAAAAGTGCCTTGAAAATAGTTTCCAAAATCTCACGGGACCCACTTTCACATGCAGGTTAGGCCACCCTGGACCCCAGAGGGCTCCTGCCCCATCTATGGGTCAATCAATCAATCAATCAATCAATTAAATTTATTGAACCTTAATGAGTGCAGAGCACAGAGTGCTTGGGAGAGTACAATATAACACACTTGATAGTTGTGTTTCCTGCCCACAAAGAGCTTACAGCCTAGAGAGGGAAACAGACATTGAAATAAATAAATTACGGATGTGTACCATAAGTCCTGTGGACCTGAGGGTGGGTTGCAAAAAAGGATACAAATCCAAGTGCAAGGGAAACACAAAAGAGAGAATAGGGGAATGGAATAGGGAAAATGAGAGCTTAGTCTGGGAAGACTCTTGAAGAAGATGTGATTTTAATAAGGCTTTGAAGGTGAGGAGAGCGACTGTCTGTCACAAATGAAGGGGAGAGGGAGTTCCAAGCCAGACGCAGGATGTGGGCAGAAGGTTGGCAGCAAAATAGACGAGACTGAGGTACAGTGAGTAAGTTGGCATTAGAAGAGCGAAATGTGAGGGCTGGGTTTTAGTAGGAAATCAACAAGGTAAGACAGGAGCGGGCAAGGTGATCAAGTGCTTTAAAGCCAATGGTAGGCGATTCTGTTTGGTGTGGATGGGCAAACAATGGAGGTTCTTGAGATGCAGCATGGCCTAGTGGAAAGACCACAGTCCTGGGAGTCTGAGGACCTGTGTTCTGCCATTTGTCTACTGTGTGACCTTGAGCAAGTCACTTCACTTCTCTGGGCTTCGGCTACCTCATCTCTAAAATGGGGATTAAGTCTGTGAGACCCATGTGGGATTGTGACCAACCCAATTTGCTTGTATTTCTCTCCACCCCCCAACAATGCTTAGTACAGTACCTAGAACATAGTAAGCACTTAATAAGTACCACAGTCATCATCATCTGTCCTGGAAGGCCCAGTGAGGTCCTGACTAGATGCGGGACAAGAAACTGAAAAGTTAGAGGAAATGGAAGGGAAAGGAGCTGAGATGGGAAACAGAAGGTAGAGTGGTTGGGGAGTGCTGTTCAAGTGGGAGCTGAGAATAGGGATCTCAACGTTTAGGGAGAAATCTAGGTCCTGTGTACTTGGACACCTACCCCCGACATAACCCTGGTGAAAAGAATTGGAATTCGTAGATCCTATTTATCTACAAATCCGCCCTGCTGCCTTGGCTCCCCACCCGTCAGAGATAAACCCAGAACTAGGGGAGATGTGTAGGCGCCTTCTGGAACAAGAAAGTCATAATCTTATCCATTTTGCACGGAGGAATTTGGCACTGTGGATAGAAGGGGAAGCCAGCTCCACACACTCAGACCCTGACACAGGGGCACTGTAATTATTAAGAGCGTTTCAGTAAACCCCAAAGGCACAGGTAAGTATGGGCTCCAGGATTGAACCCGCATATTCCCATCTGGGACAGGGAACCCCAAAATGTCTGGCAGTTCTGCAGACTCATCCACAAATCCTTTGGATTTTCTCAGTAATCTTTCCTTCCAAGGGCTTTCACATCCTTGAGCTCTTCCGTCCTCTTCTCCAATACTGCTGAAAGAGAGAGGGGCATGGCATTCTATGCCATAAATAAGCTGCAAGGTGTAGTGGATAGAGTATGGGCCTGGGAGTCAGAAGGTCATGGGTTCTAATTCTGGCTCTGCCACATGTCTACTATGTGACCATGGGCAAATCGCTTCTCTGGGCCTCAGTGACCTCAACTGGAAAATGGGGATTGAGACCAAGAGCCCCCCGTGAGACAGGAACTGTGTCCAACCCAATTTACTTGTATCCACCACAGTGCTTGGCTCATAGTAAGCACTTAACAAATGCCAGTATTATTATTATTACTCCCATCCCCATTCATTCATTCAATAGTATTTATTGAGCACTTACTATGTGCAGAGCACTGTACTAAGAGCTTGGAATGTACAAATCGGTAACAGAAAGAGACAGTCCCTGCCCTTTTTCGGGCTTACAGTCTAATCAGGGGAGACAGACAGACAAGAACAATAGCAATAAATAGAGGGCAAGTTGAGGTCACACTAGAAGAGCTGGGATCAGTTTCCATGCATCCTGACCTCTGGCCTAGTCTAGCCCCTTCACCCCTGGACAGCACTGTGATATTTGTTAAATGCTTGTTATGCACCAGGCACTCTACGGTGTGCTGAGGTGTTGGACACAGAACCTGTCCCACGTGGGGCTCACAGTGTCAATCCCCACTTCACAGATGAGGTAATGAAGCACAGGGAAGTGAAGAGACTTGCCCAAGGCCACAGAGCAGACAAGTGGCAGAGCTGGGATTAGAACCCATGACCTTCTGACCCCCAGGCCCATTCTCTATCCACTACACCATGCCTTTGATTGCTGCCCAGTCCTGACTGTCCAGGATATGTAGGCTTGTCGGGGTTGCAGGTACACCTCCTGTTCCGGCATCTACCCCTGCCCCAACCTCCAATGTTGCTGCTTTGGCAGCAGGAGCAAAAACCACTGGACTGGACATGTGGAAGATGCTAAACTGAGCAGGATGTTGAGTTTTTCTAATACGGTGCCTGGGCTGAACTTCCCCTCCTGCAACAACCTCCACCCCAACTCTCTGTCTAGGCTCAAAGTTAGGCAATGGAGGAGACTAGGAAGGGAGAGGGAATGCTCGTGGAGGAAATTTAGTTCCCTCCCCAGCTTCCCGGGCATATCCCTGCCCAGTAACAATAATAATATTAGCAATAATAATAGAATGGTATTTGTTAAGCACTTACTAGGTGCCAGGCACTGTACTAAGCACTGGGGTAGGATACAAGCAAATCAAGTTGGACGTAGTCCCTGTCCCATATGGGGCTCACAGTCTCCATCCCCATTTTCCAGATGAGGGTAACCAAGGCCCAGAGAAGTGAAGTGATTTGCCGAAGGCCACAAAGCAGAGAAGTGGTAGAGTCAGGATTTAAACCCATGACCTTCTGACCCTTAGGCCCAGGCTCTCTCCACTACGTCATGCTGCTTTTCTGCACAGGCTTGAGGGGAGATCTTCTGATTCCAGACCAGCTGAGTGAGTTTCCCCAGAAGAGAAGAGGGAGAGAGCAGCAGCGAGTGGCAGCAAGGAATGGTGGAGCCAGGTGGGTGTGGGGAGTGGGGCTTTTCAGAAAAAACATGACTCTTCCTGAGTACAAGCAAATTTTGGAAAGTTCTGAAGCACAGAAACCGCCATTGGGAGGGCCGGGGCTGGAGAGTGGGAGAGACTGAAGCTTTTTTTCTGAGAACACTTATTTCTATCTGAGTAGCCAGGCAAGTTCTAATCCCCACAGTTGGCAGGCCAGATTCAATAAAAACTCTGTCTGCAGAGGGCTGCACAAGCCACAGAAAATTAATATTGCATGGTTTGTCCGGGCTCCTGCAGGACGAAACCCAGGTGGGCTATGGACCCTGTTTGGAATGTGTCTCCACAGCCCATCAGCTTCTTCCCACCCAGTTAATACCGTTAGGAAATCCTTAGTACAGTTTCCGGTTGAGGAGAAAATCAGGAGAGGGCAGAGAATCGGGGAGGTGGGAAAGATCTCAGGACGGCCAATGTATTTTAGTGCTCAAGCAGAGACTGCTAGATTGCCTAACTTCTGGGGAAAAAAAGTTGTGGGGGCTAAGGTATTGATATAGTTTTCTTACTTCGCCTAGGAAAAAGAGAGCCTTCAGGAAAATAAGGAAGCTCTGAAACTGGCATTTCTTTTGTGTTACAGTTCTTCACTTGCTTTCATACTTAGTGGGTAAACCCTTCGGGACTGGGGCTTGAATTATCCCCTATCGCTTGCTACCAGGAAGTGTTTGCTGACTCCAGTGGAAAAAATAAAAGGACTGTACTGTGGTGTAAATACTGAAGTAAACTGAAAAACAAGGCATGGGAGAAGACTGTCTGTTGGAACAGAAAAAAAACCTCGCAGCCACAAGCAAAACAACAAAAAATGAAACAGAATGGTGTCCTTTAAGTTGGAAGTAGGCTTTCATAAAAGTTGCCAGCTCAGAGCAGTGTGTTGACAGGAGAATGTTTCTGACGGACTCTAACTGGCAGGGGCAAACCGAATATAAACGACGCTTGAGCAGATCAGATAAAATCAGCACAGTGTCAAAGCACTAGTCCCACCGCCAGACTCATATCAAGAACCGCAATGTCACCCAGCCCATCTGATTGACAGAGAGCATACTAGCACTATTTTAAAGTGGTGGCAGCCACCTAACAGAGGGCGTCCATGGAACTCTGAGAGCCCACCTGACAATCAACTGATCATTTGGTGGTATTTATTAAGCAGCTCCTGTGTGCAGAACGCTATACTAAGCACTCGGGACAATGTACTAGAAACAAAAGACACCATCTCTGCCCTAGAGGAGTTTACGAACTAAGGGGGAAGACAGGCAGACATAAATTATTAAAAAATAGTGGGAGTAGGAGGAAGAACAAAGATATAACTGGTAGGATGAAGAATGGCAAGATGAAGTAGATGAATAAATGATCAAATATACTACCCATATAGATAAAAACAATAATTGTGGTATTCGTTAAGTGCTTAATCTGTGCCAGGCACTGTACTAAGCACTGGGGTGTATACAAACATTGAGTTAGAGGCAGTCCTCGTACCACATGGAGCCCGCAGTCTTAATTCCCATTTTATAGATGAGGTAATCGGGGCACAGAGAAGTGAAGTGACTTGCCCAAGGCCTCATATCAGACAAGTGGGAGAGTCAAAATTAGAACCTATGACCTTCTAGCTCCCAGACCCGTGCTCTATCCACTCCTCCATGCATGTGCTAAGGTGGCTGTGGGTTGAGATTACACAGGGTGTTGAGAACTATTATTATTGATGATAATTAACAATTCTCATTAATAATGATGGTATTTGTTTAGCTCTTACTATGTGCCAAGCACTATTTTTAGAATAATAATAATTGTGGTATTTGTTAAGCACTTACAATGTGCTGGGCACTGTACTAAGCACTGGGGTAGGTACTCTCCCCACCTTCAAAGCCTTAATAACAATAATAGCGTGGCTCAGTGGAAAGAGCACGGGCTTTGGAGTCAGGGCTCATGAGTTCGAATCCCAGCTCTGCCACTTGTCGGCTGTGTGACTGTGGGCAAGTCACTTAACTTCTCTGTGCCTCAGTTCCCTCATCTGTAAAATGGGGATTAAGACTGTGAGCCCCACGTGGGACAACCTGATTCCCCTATGTCTACCCCAGCGCTTAGAACAGTGCTCGGCACATAGTAAGCGCTTAACAAATACCAACATTATAATAATAATAATAATAAACAATAATAATAATGTTGGTATTTGTTAAGCGCTTACTATGTGCCAAGCACTGTTCTAAGTGCTGGGGTAGTTACAGGGTAATCAGGTTGTCCCACGTGAGGCTCACACTTAATCCCCATTTTACAGATGAGGTAACTGAGGCACGGAGAAGTGAAATGACTTGCCCACAGTCACACAGCTGACAAGTGGCAGAGCCGGGAGTCGAACCCATGACCTCTGACTCCAAAGCCCAGGCTCTTTCCACTGAGCCACACTGCTTCCCCATGAAGCCTTAATGAACCCATTAAGCCCATGTGCCTTAATGAAGGCACATCTCCTCCAAGAGGCCTTTCCTAAGCCCTCCCTTCATCTTCTCCCACTCTCTTATGCTTCACCTGCCTCACTTCCTTTGTTCATCTCCTCTCCCAGCCCCACAGCACTTATGTACATATCTGTCATTTTATTTATTTGTATTGATCTCTGTCTCTCCCCTCTAGACTATAAACTCAATGTGGGCAGGGAATATCATGGTTTATTGTGGTATTGTACTTTCCCAAGCACTTAGTACAGTGTTCTGCACATAGTAGATGCTCAATAAATACAATTGAATGAATGAATATACTGAGGTAGACACAAGGGTATTAGGTTGGACACAATCCCTTTCCCCAACGGGGCTCACATCTCAGCCGGAAGGAGAACAGGTATCAAATACCCATTTTACAGATGAGGAAATTGAAACACAGACAAGTCAAGGGGCTTGTCCAACGTCACACAGCAGACAAGTGGCAGATGGTACTAGAACTCAGGTCTTCTGACTCCCAGGCCTGTGCTCTTTCCTCTAGGTCACGCTGCTTTCCAATCTGGGGAGGCAGGCTTTTTAAAAGGACTGTGAAGATGGGAAAGACCAAGGTAGCGAAGGGAGGTTCAGCCAGGGAGATTGGCATTAGAGAAGCAGCGTGGCTCAGTGGAAAGAGCACGGGCTTTGGAGTCAGGGCTCATGAGTTCGAATCCCAGCTCTGCCACTTGTCAGCTGTGTGACTGTGGGCAAGTCACTTAACTTCTCTGTGCCTCAGTTCCCTCATCTGTAAAATGGGGATTAAGACTGTGAGCCCCACGTGGGACAACCTGATTCCCCTGTGTCTACCCCAGCGCTTAGAACAGTGCTCAGCACATAGTAAGCGCTTAACAAATACCAACATTATTATTATTATGAACAAGAGGCTGCAGGTGGGAGCGTCAAGAGTGAGGGACACGCAGTTCAGAAAGCTTGGGAGGACCAAAGTGTGTGAGCTGGATGAAGGTGGGATGGGCTACAGAAGATGGCTGGTATGTAAAAAGATGGCAAAAAAGTTTGCTTCCTCAAGGAAGGCCACTGGCCATGAAATAGCAAGGACGGGGAACAGGCGCCTGAGTGTGAGGACCTCATGGAAGAGGGCCAGCATGAAATGGTAGAGCAAAGCACTTGGCCAGCCCAAAGTTCTAGCCTCCCAACCCTCACTCACACACACACATTGGCCACATTTGAAGCTTAGTGGAAACATTTGAGTAGATTGCAGCATGGCCTAGTGGATAAAGCATGAGTCTGGGAGTCAGAAAGGCCTAAGTTCTAATGCTGGCTCTGCCACTTGACTGCTGTGTGATTTGCAAGTAATTTAGCTTCTCTGTGCCTATTACATCATCTGTAAAATGGGGATTAAGACTGTGAGTTCCTTTAGGACAGGGACTGTGTCCAACCTGCTTAGCTTGTATCTACCCCAGCACTTAGAACAGTGCTTGACACATGGTAAGCGCTTAACAAATACTATATTATCATCATCATCATCAATCTGAGGGCAGGAATTGTCTTTTGTAACTCTCTCCTTTAACTCTTTCCTTTTAATTAAGGTGTTTGGCACATGTTGTTGTCTAGTTGATACTCATCCGGAAAAGTCAACCAATTTCCCATTTATTCATTGACATAAATATCAGTCAATCGATAGTGTATATAGAGTGTCTACTTTGTGCAGAGTACCGTACTGAGTGTGTGGTAGAGCATAGAAGGAGAAAACCTAGAGCAGTTGAGAATTTGTTGGCATCAGCAGTAGCAACAGCAGCAGCAGCAGCAGCAGCCAGAATACCCAGAAGCAAAGGAAGAGCCAACCAGAGTGATCTCATGAAGCCATCTGAGCAGCACTCCATCCTGCTCACAGCTTCTCCTCTGGGGTGGCCTTGGTACAGTCCTGCCTGGAGGCAGGGGGTTGGACTAGATGACCTCCAGATGTCTTGTCCAGTCCTGGGAGTCACTGGCATTCACTCGCTGGTGTTCGGGCCCAGCGGCCTAATGCAAAAAAGATCTCTCGAGGAGGGGAGAGCTGGCTGGGCTTCTGCTGGCAAGAAGTGATGATCTGCTGTCAGCATTCTGGTTGCCACACCCTGTGGTTTCTCTGATACTGTCTCCTGTCCTTTACCCACCCAGGGAAAGCATATCGGGAGGAAGGATGTGGTCACCTGACTGCACTTGTCTTCTATCGCTGTCTGATAAGCCAAACGGGGCCCCGCTGCCTCGGCTGGCAGACCGCAGGACTGGCTGGCACCGGGGAGACATCCATAACATCCTCTCGTAGAGGCCCTTCTCGGAAGCACATGGAGGGTGGTGCTGGAAATTATCACAGGCCCTGGTGGGATCCAAGAGCCTGTCCCTAGGGAGCAGGCTGCTTCTGACAAAGAGTGTGTGTGTCTGTGTTTGTTGGGGAGTGTCACAGGGCTGCATTCAGCACATCCACCAGGTTCACTGTCATCAAGTCCTTCTGCCCTTCGTTAAGTGCAGATCCTCCACACTCCCGATATACCTAGTTGATCTTCCTGAATAGGATGATGCTACCGATGTGAACTTGGATCTTGAGCTGACCGTTTTTCCCTGTGCCTATTTCGAATGCTGCCACTCAGGAACCAGCATCCAGAGATGTTTTCATTTGGCCTCTTGCACCTCCCTCCGCCATCTCCCTGAAGCTTCTGCCCTTCAAGAGCCATACTGTCATCCCTAGCTGTCCCCTCCATTTAAGACTGCATCCCCTAATCTCTAAACCTGTCCTGCTCTGTCGGCTCACATTCTCTATTTCAGCTCCCCACAGAGCATCTGCTTGAGTTTCCTGTCCTCCGTTATTCTCCTCGCATGCCCTGCTGTGACGACGCACTGTGTAGAGGCGAACAGAGTCTCGGTGCTGATCGGTCTTCACGTTCCTGGACCTCGTGGTGGGCGAACCGGTCTTGCTGTTTGATGATTGTGATTGAACTGTTCAAGAAGCCAGATGTCTGAGGTAGTTCGGGTCTTGCAGCCAAATAGAAGATTGGATACTCCCACAACTCCATAAACCCTCAGGGAACTCTGAAGTTTGAGGCCACGTTGGCACCATCCTCTCACTCTTTCTATGGGTGTCAGCCATCTTAGAGTCCATTTTCCACCTAGTCTAGTTGGTCATGTTCAGGGTTCTCTGACAGTCTTTTTTTAAAAAGAAAAGGCATTTGTTGTGTTAACTATGTGCAAAGCTCTGTCCAGTAAACACTGGAATAGATGCAATATAATCAGGTTGGACACAGTCTGTGTCCCTCATGAAGATCCACAGTCTTAATCCACATTTTACAGATATGGTAACTGAGGCACAGGGAAATTAAGTGACTTGCCCAAGGTCACACAGCAGACAAGTGGCAGAGCCGGGATTAGAACCCCGGTTCTCTGACTCCTCGTGCTCTCTCCACTAGGCCACACTGCTTCTCAGCACTGTGTTCTCAATTAAATAGTTGGGCTGTGTTTAGGATGGTATCTAGTGTGACTTGGGCACCTGGGGTTCTTTGAGGAACAGAGCTGGAGTCCAGCTTTAAGTTAGGGAAGATAGTCACCCACAAGCCCCTCTAGACTATTGTGGGCAGGGAATGTGGCCATCGACTCTGTTGTACTGTACTCTCCCATGCTCTTACTACAGGGTCTGCACAGAGTAAGCACTCACCAAATTTGATTGACTGATTACTGGGCAGAGATGTGTTGCCAACGAGTGGTCCAGGCACCTGAGCCTGCCCAGAGAGTTAGGGTATTTGATCTTTCTTCATGTATTTATTATTTTTTCATGGTACTCGTTAAGCCCTTATTATGTGTCAAGCACTATTCTAAGTGCTGGAGTAGATATAAGGTAATCAGGTCAGTCATCAGAGTTCCTGTCTCACATGGGGCTCACAGTCTAAGTATTGAATCCCCATTTTACAGTTGAGGAAACTGAGGCTCTAAACGTAGACCAGAAAGGAGCTTTGAGACCATGACCCTGCCCACCTCTTCCAACTACAATGAAGAGAAGGGAAGATGCAGGAGCCCCAGTGCATTTGGGGGCAGCTAGAGAACAGAAATATGAGAGTCCCTAGGCTGGGCGGAGGGGAGTCTTGTTGAGGCAGTGGGAACAGGAAGACCAGGGCAATTTCATGGTGGGGGGACAAGAGCTGGATGGGAAGCATTAGAGTCTAGCTGTATCTTGCTGTTGACTCTCCCGCCTCTGTTCCCTCATTCCCCCTGGTTTGGCACTCCCTCACTCCCCACATCAGAGAGACCACAGCTCTCACCGCATTCCAATACCACCTGAATTCCCACCTCCTCCAACAAGTTTTCCCTGATGAATTTGCCAGCACCTGAGCCATATCGTCTCGTCAGCCAACTCTAGCACTGTGAAATTACTTACACCTCCTTCGAACTCATACATACGTCCATTTTATTTTTTTGTGACCTCTGTACTGTAAATGCTTTTATGTTTGTCTCCCCCAAGAAAGTAGAAGGGCCACGCTGGAGAAGCAGCGTGGCTCAGTGGAAAGAGCATGGGCTTTGGAGTCAGGGCTCATGAGTTTGAATCCCAGCTCTGCCACTTGTCGGCTGTGTGACTGTGGGCAAGTCACTTAACTTCTCGGTGCCTCAGTTCCCTCATCTGTAAAATGGGGATTAAGACTGTGAGCCCCACGTGGGACAACCTGATTCCCCTATGTCTACCCCAGGGCTTAGAACAGTGCTCGGCACATAGTAAGTGCTTAACAAATACAAATACCAACATTATTCCTTGTGGCTAAGGAACACGCCACTTAGTCTACATTTCTTGAATGCCCAGTACAGTGCACTGCACCAACTGAATGCTCAATATATCTACTATTACTACTAGGAGGATGTTTCGAGAGGGTAGGGAAAGAGCAACAGAGAAGCAGCATGGCCTAGTGGATAAAGCATGTGCCTAGGAGTCAGAAGAACCTGGATTCTAATCACAGCTCTGACATTTGTCTGCTGCATGATCTTGGGCAAGTCATTTAACTTCTCTGTGCATCAATTACATCGTCTGTGAAATGGGGATTAAGACTGTGAGTCCCACGTGGGACATGGACTGGGTTCAACCTGCTTAGCTTATATCTACTCCAGAGCTTAGTACAGTGTCTGACACAAAGTAAGTGCTTTATAAATTAAAAAAAAGCAACCAGCTAGACCACCCCATGCTTCTGGGTAATCCCCATCAGTCCTCAAAGTCATCCTCCAGAAAGTAGGTGGATTACATCCTATTTACTGCATTGTAATAGTGCAATGAATCTTCTCAGTAGAGAAGCAAAACTTTTTTTTTTGGTAATTACTGAAATTCATCGAGGTGTGGTAATTATTCCTAGTAATAATATCACTTTATTCTCTGGGATGCACACTAGCTATCCACACACTGAAGAGGCATGTTCAGGGAAATACTCCCATATACCATCTGCTCAAGGTCAGTATCATTATGAGTTTTATTATCATCCTTACATAGGCGGTGTTAGCCCTGTCTAGGTAAGCACCACGGGTGGGGGGGGGGGGTAGAGGGTGGTGGGGAGAAGGGTCCCCTACCTTGGGCAGGCCCCTAAGATCTCCTGGGAATTTCCTCACAAACTGCTACACGCTTTCTTCCCTGCCCCACCCTTTTAGAGGAGAAAAATGGAGTCCCTAGGGTTCAGTTCTGGTAAATTAGTGGAGGCACAATCAATCAGTCAATCAGTCATATTTACTGAGTGCTTACTGTGTGTAGAGCACTGTCCTAAGTGCTTGGAAGAGTACAGTATAACAGAGTTGGTAAACACGTTCCTTGCCGACATCGAGCTTACAGTCTACAAGAAGAGACAGAGATTAAAATAAGTAAATAAATTATGGATTTGTATGTAAGTGCTGTGGAGCTGAAGGAGTGAATAAAGGGTGCAAATAATAATAATTGTGGTATTTATTAAGCTCTTACTTTGTGCCAGACACTGTACTAAATGCTGGGGTGGATACAGGCAAATCAGGTTGGATATAGTCCCTGTCCCACATGGACTCACAGTCTCAATCCCTATTTTACAAATGAGGCAGGTGAGGCACAGAAAAATAAAGTGACTTGCCCAAGGTCACCCAGCAGATATGTGGCATAGGTGGGATTAGAACACACAGCCTTCTGATTCTCAGGGCCATGCTCTATCCACTATGCCATGCTGCTTTTCTCTAGCTGCCAATCCAAGTACAGAATGAAATGGGAGAAGAAGAAATGAGGGTTTAATCAAGGAAGGCCTCTTGGAAAAGATGTATTTTTAATACAGTTTTGAAGGTGGGGAGAGTTATCATCTGCAAATTATCATCTGTACTGCACAAGTACTTCTGAGTCACAGTGACTGCCCCGAGTGTCCTCTTCCCCCTTCCAGTCACCACTCCCTAACCCTCTTATAGATGGGGAGAAGCAGAAAGCAAGTTAAAAAAAAAAATTATAGTCCATGCTACCCAGCTTGGCTGATTGTGACTGAAAACCAGTCAGTAATATTTATTGAGTGCTTACTGTGTGCAGTGCACTGTACTAAGTACTTGGGAGAGTACAACCCAACAATAAACAGATACATTCCCTGCCCTCAACAGTTTACAGTCTAGAGGGACTGTAAGTCTAGAGGGAAAACAAGGATGCTTGGATCCTCTTCTAGTCCCTGGCCTTTGGCTCACTGTGCCACTGTAGACAAATTGCTCAATCCCTGAGGCCCACTAGTTTGTCAACTTCTAGATTATCCTGCTGTCTTGATCTACACATCGCAACCCCAGTTGCCCAAATAATCAAAAGAATGTGTGGCCGATTTGTCCATTCCAAGTGCTTAGTACAGTGCTCTGCACATAGTAAGCGCTCAATAAATACTATTGAATGAATGAATAATTGAAAAAAAACAACCAACCCTTATATACCAAAACATATTAGGACAGTATAAATAAGCACATAAGTGCTGGAGCTGTTTGAAGGGATTTCAGATGTTCCAGTTACCCACGGCTCCCATTGCCCCCAAGAATTGGGAGTGGGCTATATTCCTCTCCCCTTCACCTCCCTGCTTGTGATCTGGTTGTTGAACAACATGACAGCAACCTTATTAGAGAGAGAAGCAGCATGGTGTAGTGGATAGAACACGGGCCTGGGAGTCAGAAGGTCATGGGTTCTAATCCCTGCTCCACCACTTGTCTGCTCTGTGACCTTGTCCCTTCAGTTCTCTGGGCCTCAGTTCCCTTATCTGGAAAATGGGGATTGAGACTGTGAGCCCAGTATGGGTCAGGGACTGTCCAAACTGATTACCTTGTATCTACCCCAGCGCTTAAGATGGTGCCTGGCACGTAGTAAGTGTTTAACAGATCCCATCGTTATTTTACAACTGGGCTAAGTGGAGGCCTGAGATGTTTGGGAGAATCACAGCAGTTGATGGCTAAGTCATGGAGGAGGTGGGTGAGACTGCTGTCATGTACTAAGCATTCAGGCCTTTCGTGGGAGGGTCCGGGTGGCTCCCAGATCCACTCATATTTTGTAGACATTAAGGTCCCCCCCCTCATAAAAGGAAGCCAGGCTTCTTTTTTTTCCCTTGCTTCCCTCCCTTCTTCCATGATAATATAATAATGGTATTTGTTAAGAGCTTCATTATGTGTCAAGCTCTATTCTAAGTGCAGGGGTAGATACAAACTAATTGGGTTGGACACAGTCCCTGTCCCACATGCGGCTCACAATCTTAATCCCCATTTTCCAGAGGAGGTAACTTAGGCACAGAGAATGATGATGATGATGATGGCATTTGTTTAGCGCTTACTATATGCAAAGCACTGTTCTAAGCGCTGGGGGGATTCAAAGTGATAAGGTTGTCCCACATGGGGCTCACAGTCTTGATCCCCATTTTACAGATGAGGTAACTGAAGCACAGAGAAGAGAAGAGACTTTCCCAAGGTCACACAGCTGACAAGTGGTGGAGGCGGAATTAGAATCCACGACCTCTGACTCCCAAGCCCAGGCTCTTGCCACCGTCCTCGGGCGGTGGGAGCGGCGCCGGGCCGCCCTCCCAGCCCTCCTGCCCAGTGCCGCCTCCTCCTCCTGGCTGCCCTCCGTCCTCCGCCCTCCACCCCCGCAGCCACACTACTTGCTTGGGTGCAGGCGCCCAGACAGTGCAAAACACACACACACACACACACACACACCCTGCTTTGCTCTGCCTTCCCTCCTCCCCCACCTCACATACACACCCACACACACCCCTGCATTTATCTCCCCACCCTCCTCCCCGAACACACACACACACACACACACACACACACACACAAGAGTTTCTCCCTCCCCCTTCTTCCCCCAACTCACACAGAGACACACTCACAAACATCCTTGCGTTTCTCTCCCCATCCTCCTCCCCACAACTGACACAGGCACACACACACACACACACACACAGCTGGTTAATTACATTTATTGAGCCCTTACTTTGTGCAGAGTACTGCGTGGCTCAGTGGAAAGAGCCCGGGCTTTGGAGTCAGAGGTCATGGGTTCGAATCCCGGCTCTGCCACCTGGCAGCTGTGTGACTGTGAGCAAGTCACTTAACTTCTCTGTGCCCCAGTGACCTCATCTGTAAAATAGGGATTAAGACTGTGAGCCTCTCGTGGGACAGCCTGATTCCCCTGTATCTACCCCAGCGCTTAGAACAGTGCTCTGCACACAGTAAGCGCTTAACAAATACCAATGTTATTATTATTACTGCACTTATCACTGGGAAAGTACCATGTAATAAAACAGGCACATTCTCTGCCCACAGGGAGCTGAGCTTCTCTACCCCCCAGTCACACAGACACAGGCATTCCTGACAGAGGACATTCATGCATTCATTCAATCATATTTATTGAGCACTTAATGTGCACACAGCACTGTATTGAGTGCTGGGGAGAGTATGACAGACATCCCTGCCCACAGTGAGCTCACAGTCCAGAGGGGATGGATGTATACATCTCTTACACATTCATGCTGGCAGAGCGCTTGGGTTTCTCCCCCTTCCCACTATTCCTCACTCACACACACACACACACACACACACACACACACACACACACACACACACACACGCCCCATTCCGGTGGCGGTGACACCGGAATTGAGAAAGCCCGGTCTGGACTGTGCAATTCCAGCCCACTGCCGCCACAGGCTGACTCATGAGAGAGACTGCCGCCGAGGATGTGGCAACTGAGGCCCAGTTTCTTTTTTTTTCCTCTCTCTCTCATACACACACACACACTCCACCATCCGCCTCACCCTCCTTGCTCATGACCTGACTAGTGGGGCGGAGGGGAAAGAAGCAGCCAGACGGAGGCATAAAAGGGTCAGCACTTACGTACATAAGCCACAATTTATATTAATGACCGTCTCTCCCTCTAGACTATAAACTTAAGGCGGGTAGGGAATGTGTCTACCAGCTGTGTTCTATTGCTATTATGTGTTCTCCCAAGCACCTAGTACAGTGTTCTGCTCAAAGTAAGGGCTCAATAAAAACGATTGATTCACACACACACACACACACACACACACACACAAATCCCTCATTCCCGCCATCCGCAGAGGCCTCTTTGCTCATGACCTGTCTAGTGGGGCAGAGGGGAAAGAGGCAAGCCAGATGTGGAGGCATTAAAGGAGAAGCAACGTGGCTTAGTGGAAAGAGCCCGGGCTTGGGAGTCAGAGGTCATGGGCTCTATTCCCGGCCCTGCTGCTTCTCTGCTGTGTGAGTTGGGGCAAGTCACTTAACTTCTTTGTGCCTCAATTACCTCATCTATAAAATGAAGATTTAGACTGTAAGCCCCACCTGGGACAACCTGAGATTACCTTGTATCTATATCAGTGCTTAGAACAGTGCTGGGCACAGAGTAAGTGCTTAACAAATATTATCTTTTTTCTTTTATTTTAAAGGGTCAGTACTAATGCACGTAGCCATAGTATGTTTTATATTAAAGTCTGTCTCTCTGTCTAGACAGTAAGCTTGAGGTGGGCAGGGAATGTGTCTACCAACTGTTCTATTGTTACATAGTACTCTCCCAAGCACTTAGAACAGCGTTTTGTGCACAGTAAGTGCTCAAAAAATATAATTGATTGATTCCCTATTCCTCTTCTCCTGACCCCTCTTCTTCCCAGGTCCAGGAAGCACTATAATAATGTTGGTATTTGTTAAGCGCTTACTATGTGCAAAGCACTGTTCTAAGTGCTGGGGTAGACACAGGGGAATCAGGTTGTCCCACGTGGGGCTCACAGTCTTAATCCCCATTTTCCAGATGAGGTAACTGAGGCGCAGAGAAGTTAAGTGACTCGCCCATAGTCACACAGCTGACAAGTGGCAGAGCTGGGATTTGAACCCATGACCTCTGACTCCAAAGCCCATGCTCTTTCCACTGAGCCACGCTGCTTCTTAGCGGCACTGAAGTGTTATTGTCTTCATATCCCTGGGCCAAGACTCATCTGGGTTAGGAGTGTTCAGGCAGAATTTATTTTGCCCTCTCTCACCCAGTCCACACATGAAGACTTCAGATAATGGTGATCCCCAGCCCTTAAATATTTTACCCCAACAGGGAGCCAGAATGCAATAGCACACTGTAGCCCAGAATTTCCCCTGCAATTGCCGTGATCCTTAGCCAACTTGAATAGGCTCTGTGCCTAACAGATTACTCCCCCAGGCCTCCAGGCACTGGGTAGCTCCTTGGGCATGAATACAAATACAAATAGGGTTCTGGAGAGACCCATCTGTTATGTTGCACTTTCCCAAGCACCTAGTACAGTACTCTGCACACAAAGTAAGCCCTTGATAAATACTATTGATTGATTGGAGAGGGTTGAGAAAGGCAAGGCTGAGATGGTGAAGGAGGGGACAGAGTTCCTCAATGAATCAATCAATGTTATTTACTAAATGTTTACTGTGAGCAGATCAATCGATCAATCAATTGTATTTATTGAGCATTTACTGTGTGAACAGCACTGTAATAAGCACTTGGGAGAATACAATACACTTAGAAAGCAGCACGGGCCAGTGGATTGAGCATGAGCCTGGGAGTCAGAAGGACCCAGGTTCTAATGCTGAATCAGCCACTGGTTTGCTTTGTGACCTTGGATAGGTTACAATTTCTCTGTGTCTCGGTTACCTCATCTATAAAATGGGGATTAAGACTGTGATCCCTATGTGGACTGTGTCCAACCTGATTTGCCTGTATCTTACCCCAGTGCTTGACACATAGTCAATGCTTAACAAATACCATCATTCTTTTTTTTAACAATATAACAGACGTAGTAGATGCATTAAGCTCATTGTAGGCAGGGAGTGTATCTGTTTATTGTTGTATTGTACTTTCCCAAGTGCTTAATACACTGCTCTGCACACTGTAAGCGCTCAGTAAATACGATTGAATGTGTTCCCTGCCCACAGTGAGTTTATAGTTTAGAAGGGGAGACAGATATTAATATAAATAAAAGTAAATCAGAGATATATACATAAGTGCTGTGAGGCTGAGGGAGAGATGAATAAGGGGAGCAAATCCTAGTACATGGGTGACACAGAAGAGAGTAAGAGAAGAAGAAATGAGGGCTTAGTCAGGGATGGCCTCTTGGAGAAATGTGCCTTCAATGTACAGATGTGCAGAGAGAGCACTGTACTAAGTTAAGCGGTTGGGAGTGTACAATACAACAGTTTTGGTAGACAAATTCCCTACCCACAAGGAGCTTACAGTCTACAAGGGGAGACAGATGCTAAATTAAATTACAGATAAGTACACAAGTGGAGCTGTAGAGCTGAGGGTGGAGTGAATATCAAGTGCTTAAAGGGATGAAAGCCAAGGGCATAGGCTCTGTAGAAGGAAGAAGGATCCTTCATCTTACTTCCCTCCCTCTTTTTACCCCCCTTCCCTTGAGTGAACACTGAGCAGGTGTCTCTGGGAAATGGGGCAGTGAGTGGGTGGGCAGAGCATCCTGGAGGAATTGGGGGAAGAAACCAGAGCGTAGGTTGTGCTTTCTTTTGAGCTGTAGTTCCCGCGGGTGGAGCCAAAATACTGCATCCTCTGTGGTCTGTTTGTCTAAGGAGACACTGGAAGGGTTAGGGGTGGTGAGTGAGGGTGTTGTCAGTAGGGCCTGGAGTGCGGAAGAACTCACGCTTAAAAAAACTTAAAAATAGCCCTTCCATATAGAGAACACAGAGCCCTTACAAGCCTCCCAGTAGTGGGTAGAGAACTCAGCCTGATCCAGTTCAATTTAAGTCCAAAGAAACTACAAACATACTTATCAAAGAACGATTACTTTAACTAGTTTATTGAAGTTTTCCACTTTTTTATGGTGGGAATCATCATCCTGATAATAATCCTTAAAACAAATCCTTCTATTAAGATTCTCAGGAACCCAAATTTTACATGGAAGGAATAGACATATAGCAAATAAAGAGAGCCACAACTTCCCTTGAATGATGTTAGACCTTCCTAAGATATTGGAAACATGTCTCTGAAACACCAAGTTAGCTTTGGAGGGTTTATTATTTTTTTATGATATTTGTTAAGCTCTCACTATGGGTCACGCTGTGCTAAGTGCTGGGGAAGATACAAGATAATCAGGTTGGACACAGTCCCTGTCCCACCTAGGGCTCACAGTCTCTGTCAGAGGGAGGAGGATTTAATCCCCATTTTATAGATGAGGTAACTGAAGCATAGAGATATTAAATGACTTGCCCAGGATCACACAACATAAGTGATGGAGCCTAGATTAGAACCCAGTCCTCTGACTCCCACCCTACTTCTCAATTTAAGTTGAAACCTAAATCAGAACAAAGATGTGATAGGAAAAAACAGTCCAGGTCATTTTTTGTTCTGAAATGCATTTCTACATATAGCTAAATGGTGTGGGTCTTTAGGACTTTAAAATGATAACCTTCATGTTCTATTCAATTCCATTAAGTCTTTATTTGGCCCCTATGGCCACTTGGAAAAAGTAACTTTAGCCAGAAGCTCTTGTATTTCCCAAGGCATGTTCAAACCCCCAAAATGCCCTGCCTCTCCCCACTCCAGTCCATGCTTCACTCCACTGTCCAAATCATCTATCTACAGAAATGCTCAGGACACATCACCCCGCCTCCTCAAAAATCTCCAGTGGTTGCCCATCCACCTCCGTATCACACAAAAACTTCTCACCATTGACTTTAATGCACTCCAACACCTCGCTCCCTCCTACCTCACCTCGCTTCTGTCCTTCTACAACTCAGCCCACACATTTCGCTCTTCTGGTGTTAACCTTCTCACTGGGCCTCAATCTCCCGTCTCACTGACGAGTCCTGGCTCACGTCCTGCCTTTAGCCTGGAACGTCCTCCCTCCTCAAATTCACCGATTACTCTCCCCCCTTTCAAAGCCTCACTGAAGGCACAACTCCTCCAAGAGGACTTCCTAAGCCCCACTTTTCCTCATCTCCCACTCCCTTTTGCATAGCCCAGACTTGCTCCCTTCGCTCTTCACCCCCTCCCAGCACTTATGTATATATCTGCAATTTTATTTATTTAAATTGATGTCTGTTTATTTGTACTGATGTCTGTCTCTCCCCTCTAAACTGTGAGCTCATTATGAGCAGGGATTGTCACTTTTTATTGCTGTATTGTACTTTCCCAAGCGCTTAATGCAGTGCTCTGTACACCGTAAATGCTCAATATATACACGATTGAATGAATGAATGAATGAAAATCTCCTGACGAGGTCTCATTGCAGTCATCCCTGGCCAGCCTTGAGGCACCTGTACTTCCACAGAGATAGACCTAGAAGACTAAATAATGAAACTGAATGAGTGATGTAAACAAAATATGTCATACTGTCAGGGCTATAAAGACTTTATTGCCCTATGACAGGGAAGACCTGTGTAACTCACCTGCCTGTCTCCACTGTAGGTGAGTAATATGTTCATACCAAGCTTGTGTCAATGAACCGTCTTTCTGCAGACTTCTGTCTTGCTCTGTTCTGTTTGTGTGTGTGTGTGTGTTTGTGTGTGTGTGCTTGGGTAGGTGCTTACTTGTGCTGTGAAGAATAAAAAGGGAAATCCTGGATTTCTTTATGTAGGAAATGAGAGTTCCCAGTACTTTTTCAGCAGAAATAGATATGGGGCTTTTCAGAATTAGACAGGAAGTAAAACCTGAGGAAGAAAAAAACTGAACAATTACAGAGAAGGCTAGAAGCGCAGCCTTTAAAAGAAGGCAAGAGAACAATTACATTAAAGGTTTTAATGGCCCTGTTCTGAAGAACTCCCTCCTCCTTTCCTAAAACCCCAGTACTTTGCAGGCTAGCTGAGACCTGCAGAAGGGGATTACAGGAGAGCCTCCCATTTTTTATTTCTGCCTTTGAACATTGATTGTAAGAGGGAATGCGTGTCTGAGCCTTTTTATGCACATATTTTCATTTAGGGGTGTGTGGGTGTGTATCTATGTGTGTGTGTATGTATATGTTTGTATGCACGTGTGTGCATGTGTGTGTGTGATACATGTGTGTTTCCTGCAGGTAGTTGAGAGTACTCTGCCTCTTTGATTTACATTCTCTGCTTTAACGACTGACTCACAAGGGGTGGGTCTGTGCTGCAGTCAGAATGACTTGTGTTAAGAAAATGAATATGAACAAATTAAAATCATTTGGGAGGTTTGTGGCGGTGGGACACAGAAGGGAGAGGGGAAGAAATGAGAGGAGAGGCATTAAGGACAGAGCTACGCTAACAACAAAAATCCTAAATTGAATTAAATTAAAAACCATTTGCAAATAAATAGCTGTTGATCTCTACAATGCCAACTCTGATGTTTGGATTATTTTCCTCATTTGTCATCATTTGTCTGGATTTGGAGAGAAGGGTAGGATAGGTCTCGTTGGGTGAAACTGGGGAACTTTATGTGGGTCTTTAGAGGGAAAATTAAATGGGAAAGAGTCAGATCTTGAGCACAAGGGCTTGTGAATGAAACTCCTGAGATAAATTTAGCAAGTTGATTGGTGTTTCTTCTGGTTTAGATGTATTTTGTTTTAAGTTACGTCTTGGCCTAGGTTAAAATGAGTGGAACCACCTTGAAGTTCTCCAAATTAGAAACAACCCTTTCCCTCCAGAAGAAGTATGTTTGTTTCTTTTTAAAATTAGTTCCACATACACAATAATAAATGCCATTTTGCCAGCATAGAAGACTCAACAGGAAAGTTTTTGGAATTTTTTTTCCCCCTGTGGAGCCAAAACTGTAGGCCCAGTCTTGTGACCTTAGACAGATCATTTAACTTTTCATTGTCTCAGTCTACCTCATTGTCAGATGGGTTCACAGGGATGCTGGGAGGTGTAATTAGTGTCTACTGAGCCATTTGAGGAGGAGGCCATAAAAAAGCAACACCATCATTATTGTCTAGGCATAGTCTGCCAGGTTCTTCAAGTCCCATTCCTTCCTGTAAGTGCTGACTGCTCATTACATCCAGTTGAAACTATCAGAACCTAGGGAGATGAAGCCATAGGGAAAACAAAGAGGGTTGACTGTATTGGCTAGTGTTTCCATAATGGTGTTTAAGTGCTTACAGTGTGCCAGGAACTGTACTAAATGTTGGGGTAGATATAAAATAATCAGGTTGGATGCAATGAGCCCCAAGTGGGGCTCACAGTCTTAATCCCCATTCTACAGATGAGGTAACAGGCACAGGGAAGTTAAGACTTACCCAAGCTCAAACAACAGATAAGTGGCAGATCTGGGATTAGAACCCAGGTCCTCTGATTCCCAGGCCCGTACTTTTTCCACTAGGTCATGCTGTTTCTCTTGCTAGTCCTGCATGGAACCAATCAATCAATCAATCAATCAGTGGTATTTATTGAGTACTTACCAAGCACAATACAATTAGCAGCCGTGTTCCTCACCCCTAACAAGTTTACAGTCTAGAGAGAACTAGTATAATACATTAGAACTGGGCAGGTCTGCAAAAGATTATATAGTTAGTCAGTCAATCGTATTTAGTGTTTACCATGTGCAGAGCACCGAACAAAGCGCTATGGAGAACATAATATAACAATATAACAGACGTTTCCTGCCCACAACAAGCTTGCAGGCTAGAGGGGGAGAGAGACATTAATATAAATACAATTACAGATTTGTACATAAGCCCTGTGGGGCTGAGAGGGGAAATGAATGAAGAAGCAAGTCAAGGTGATGCAGAAGGAAGTAGGAGAAGAGGAAAGGAGGGAAAAAAGGCCATATCGGTTTTAATGGACTGTGTTTAAAAATGTTGAGTTTCAGTCACCTCAAGGATGAACAGATACAATGAGATTATTTCCTCTTTTACCTGAGATTTGAGAGGGACTGCCAGTCAACTAGATCCATTTCTTATCCTGACACAGACTATGTATTTATAGACCATTTTCAGGAATTGCTTTATATTCCAGTGAGCTTTGTCTGTTGACTTAAACTTTAGAAAGGACTTACTGACTGATAGGGTGATAAGACATTGCACTGTGAGCTCCTCTCTAGACTGTGAGCCCCTTGTGGGCTGGGAATGTGCCTGTTTATTGCTATATTGTACTCTCCCAAGGCTTGGCACAGTGTTTCATACAATAAGTGCTCAATAAATACGATTGAATGAATGAATGATTTTTCCAGGGAAATGGACTAAAAGACCTCTATAGATCCACTGCATGGAGCAACAAGAGGGAAAATAATCCATGTTAAAGATTGCCTTTAATGAAATTAATTAAGATTGCCATGAATGAAAGCATGAGTGATCTGTATCCAGCCTTTCTTCCCAGTCAGTAACTGAGTGGTATTTACTGAGCAATTGCTGTGTGAGGAGCACTGTACTAAATGCTTGGGAAAGTACAACAGAGCTGGTAGACACACTGCCTGCCCACAAGGAACTTAATAGCTTAGTTGGGGAGACAGACTTTAAAATAAATAAATAAATTACAGATATGCATATAAATGCTGTAGGGCTGAGGGTGGGGTGGATATCAAGTGCTCAGAGTACAAAGGTCCAAGTAAGTGCATAGGTGACGCAGAAGGGAGGGGGGTAGGGGAAAAGAGGGATTAATCCACGAAGGCATCTCTGAGGAGATGTGATTTTAATGAGGCTTTGAAGGTGGGGAGAGTGGTGGTCTGTCATATATGGAGTGGGAGGGAGTTCTGGGCCGGGGGAGGATATGGGCAAGGGGCTGGCAGAGAGGTAGATGAGATCAAGCTAATGTAAGCTGGCATTAATTCATTCATTCAATCAATTCATTCAAACATATTTATTAAGTACTTACTGTGTGCAGAGCATTATACTAAGGGCTTGGGAAAGCATGATACAACAATAAACAGTGACATTCCCTGCCCACAACCAGCTCACAGTCTAGAGTGAGGGAGACAGACATCAATACAAATAAAATGACATATACATACGTCAGTGCAGTGGGGCTGGGCGGGGTAGGGAAGGGCAAAGGGAGCAAGTTAGGGTGAGGCAGAAGGGAGTGGGAGATGAGGAAGAGTGGGGCTTAGTCTGGGAAGGCCTCTTGGAGGAGATGTGCCTTCAATAAGGCTTTGTGGGGGAGAGTAATCATCTGGCAGATTTAAGGAGGGAGAGCGTTCCAGGTCAAAGGCAGGACATGGGCCAGGAGTCGTTGGAGAGACAGGTGAGGTGGAGGCACAGTTAAAAGGTTAGCATTAGAGGAGTGAAATAAGCAGGTTGAGTTGTAGAAGGAGAGAAGAGAGGTGAGGTAGGAGGGAGCAAGGTGATGGAGTGCGTTAAAGCCAATGATGAGGAGTTTTTGTTTGATATGGAGGTGGATAGGCAGCCACTGGAGATTTTTGAAGTGTGTGGTCTAGGGTTGTAGTAGGACATCAGTGAGGGAAGGTAGGAGGGAATGAGCTGATTTAGTACCATAAAGCTGATGATAAGGAGTTTCTGATGAAGAGATGAATGGGCAACCACTGGAGGTTCTTGAGGAGTGCGGAAATGTGGACTGAACAGTTTTTTAGAAAAATGATCAAGGGAAGCAGTGTGAAGTATGGACTGGATTGGGGAGAGACGGAATGCAGGGATGTCAGTGAGGAGGCAGATGCAGTAGTCAAGGCAGGATAGGGCAAGTGCTTGGATTAATGTGGTAGCAGCTTGGATGGAGAGAAAAGGGTAGTTTTTAAGCTAGATTGTGAAGGTAAAACAAAAAAGGATTTGGTGACAATTGAATATGTGGGTTGAATGAAATAAATGAGTTGAGGATAATGTGAAGGTTATGGGCTTGTCAGTCAAGGAGGATAGTAGTACTGCCTACAGTGATAGGAAAGTCATGGAGAGGACAGGGTTTGTGTGGGAAGATGAGGAATTCCATTTGGGATATGTAAAGTCTGAGATGTCCGCCGGCGGGCCATCCAAGTAGAGATGTCCTGAAGGCAGGAGGAAATGTGAAACTGCTGAGGAGAGAACCCAGATCTGGAGATTTTGCATTTGGGAATCATCTGCATAGTTGAAGTCATGGGAGGGAGTAAAGTAGTTCTCCAACTGAATGGGTATGGCTGGAGAATAGAAAGGGGCCCTTCAAGCACCTAGTACAGTGCTCTGCACACAGTAAGCACTTAATAAATACCAGTGTTTGACTGACCAACCCAGAACTGAGCCTTGGGTAACCTCCAATTTTAGAGGATGAGAGACAGAGGAGGAGTCTGCAAAAGAGGATTCCAAGCAAAGACACTCGGGTTGAGGGCCTTGTAGTCCAGATTCATTCTCCGTTGGGAATCTCAGCAATACCCTGGCTGTCTCTGTGCAGTCTGTCTTCTCATTTCCCAAAGGTCTTTGGAAGGTGGCAGCTTTGTTGACAACTGGCTGGGATTTGATGGTTTTCTCATGCATTCCAGTGGAGAATTGCTCTTCCTGTTTCTTAAGACCCTGTTCAGCATAAGACAGTAGTGGCTTTTTGTTGTTTTCATTATTCCTTTTAAAATCAGATTGGAGACATTGGAATTCTGTCTCTTGCATATTCTTCACAATTGCACACATAATGGCTGTTTGTAATTATTCGTTCTCATTGGGACATTTTTCACATTACTATGTAGTTTTCTTTCTCCCCATTATATGTTTGAAGAGTAGATGGGTTTAAATTAGGGACTATCCAGTCAACCAGTTATCCACCAATAATATTTGATCACATACTGTATGTAGTGAGTGCTTGGGAGAGTTCAGTAGAGTTAGTAGGCATGATCTACACCTTCAAGGAGTTTTCAATCTTGCAGGGGAGACAGACACCAAATAATTTAAAGATCAGAGGAAAAAAGGAAAAGTCAATATGTACACAAATTAGTGCTTAAGTAATAAGTATGAAGATATTTGCAGATGTGTGATTACACAAAGGTAAGAGGACAGGAATGGGAGTCAGGAGACCCAGGTTCTAGTCCTGGCTCTGTGTGCCCTTGAGCAAGTCACTAAACTTTTCTGTACCTCAGTTTTCTCAACTGTAAAGTGGGGAAAAATTACCCGTTGTCCCTCTTCAACTGTGAACCCCATGTGGGTCGATGACTGTGCCAATCATTATCTTGCAGGTATTCCAGTGCTTAGCACATAGTAAGTGCTTAATAAATATCATCATCATCATTATTATTAGTGCAAAAGTGCTGAAGTGATCATTGAAGTCAAATTAAGAGAGAATAGAAATTAATTAGGAAAGACTTCCTGGAGGAGATATGATTTTGGAAGGGCTTTGCAGATGGGGAAAGAGTATGGTCTGGCAGATTTGAAAAGAGAGGAAGCTCCTGGCCGGGAAAAAGTGAGAGGAAAGAGGCTGGAGGCAGGAATGATAAGAACTAGGCCAAAGAAGGCAAGCTGGGATATAATGGGAGAAGGGAATGGAAAAGTGAAAGGGAGGGAGAACTGATTTAGTGACTTAAAGCAAATGGTCAGGAGTTTCTGCTTGATGCAGAGAGGGATGGGCAATCATTGAAAGTTTCTGAAGTGTGAGGAGAAGTAGAATGCTGTGGCAGGGGAATAATAATGGTATTGTGTTAACTCTGTGTAAAACACTATGCTAAGCACTGGGGTAATTATAAGGTAACTAGATTAGACAGACGCCCTGTCAGACCTGGGGCTCACAGTCTAACGTTGTAAGTAGATGATGACATTAATAAAGACAATAATGACAATAACAGTGGTATTTCTTAAAGGCTTACTATGTGCCAAACACTGAACTAATCCTGGGGGAGATAGAAGATAATCAGGTCAAATATGGTACCTGTCCTACAGTCAGCGATAGGGGAATGGGTATTTTATCCCCATTCCAACAGCTAAGGAAACTGAGGCCCAGAGAAATTAAGTGATTTTTCCCAAGCAAGGAAGTGGCACAGCTGGGATTAGAACCCAGTCCTCTGATTCCCATGCCCAAGTCTTTTCTACTAGATCATGCTGCTTTTTACTATTGTGGTATTTGTTATACTCTTACTAATGTGCCAAGCACTGAACTAAGCACAAAATAATCCAGTTGTACAATCATCCCTATCCTACTTGGGTCTCACAGTCTAAAGGGGAGGGAGAATGGGCATTTAATCCCCATTCAACAGATGAGGAGACTGAGACACAGGGAAGTTAAGTGATTTTACCAAGATCATACAGCAGTCAAGTGGCACAGAGTCAGGATTAGAACACAGGCCTCCTGACTCCCAGGCCTGTGCTCTTTCTATGAGGCTCCATGCTGCTTCTAAAGCCTCATAATCTTGCAGAGTGAAGTATGTACTCTAGAGAGGAGTGACCCGAGTCAGGGAGATCAGTGAGGAGTCTGATCTGGTAGTTACTTTGGAATATAAAAGGTGCCTGAAACAACTTGATAGTCTGCTGTGTGAACTTTGGCAAGTCTCTTAACTTCTGTGGACCTCAGTTACCTCATCTGATTAAGACTGTGAGCCTTATATGGAACAGGGACTGTGTCCAACCACTTGTATCTACCCCAGTGCTTAAAGCAGTGCCTGCCACATAGTAAGCCTGTGACAAATACCAGTAAGAAAAAAAAGGATCCTGGAAATGCAATGGAGGAAAAACTAATTGGATATAGGCACACACTTGAATGAGAAGGAAGGAAAATCCTAGGGGTTAGATTCCTGGCCGAGGAGCAAGAAGTCCTGAGTCTTTTACTTTGCTGCTCACTGTGTGACCTTGGGAAAATGACTTATTCTCTTTCATTCATTCATCGATTCATTCAATCGCATTTATGGAGCACTTACTATATGCAGAGCACTGTACTAGGTGCTTGGGAGAAAATAATAAAACAATTAACTGACACATTCCCTGCCCAAAAGGAGCTTACAGTCTAGATGGGGGGAGACAGACAATATGAATAAATAAATTAAAGATAGGTACATAAGTGCAGTGGGCCTGGGAAGAGGGAAGAACAAAAGGAGCAAGTCCAGGCGACACAGAAGGGAGTGAGAGAAAAGGAAGGTGGAGGGGGTAGGGGGCTTAGTCAGGGAAGGCCTCTTGGAGGAGATGTGTCTTCAGTAAGGCTTTGAAGTTGGAGAGAGTGATTGTCAGATATGAAAAGGGAGGGCATCCCAGGACAGAGGCAGCACATGGGAAATAGGTCAGAGGTGAGTTAGGCAAGACCAAGGCACAGTGGGAATTTGGTTTCTCTATGTCAAAACATAGAGAAGATGGCATTATTGGAAATGCATTGTGCTCTTTGGAGGAAATCAATATCATCCCCACTCTCATCTCAGCAGTTCGGTATTCTCAGTCATCCACAGAACTCATGTACATGTCACTGTACATATGCCACTATGTAAGGACTTATTTGTTCACTTTTCCATCTTAAAATTTTCTTATTAAAGCTAGCCGTATTTTTGCTTTCCCGCTGAACTGCAAATAGGTGTGACAAGGCCTGTCTCCTCATATAATTTAAAGCTTCTTGAGAGCAGGGTTCTTTCTTTTATCTCTGTTGTATTTCTCTCAAGTGTTTAATGGAGCACTTGGCACTTGGTTGAATCTCAATTAATACTTCTGATTGACTGAATTATAAAATATTAAAGACCCAGTTTCCCCCTTCTGTTTCCAAAAGGCAAACACCTGGGATATTTTCATTCACTTACTGACCACCTACCTTGTGCAGAGAACTGGGAAAAAACAAAACAGACTGTGAGCACCCACACTAGAAGCCGAGTTTAATTCTCACTTCTAAGGATATATGGGGAGGGGATTTGGTGGGAAAATTCAAATAGTAAAAATTGTAAGTCAACATTTGACAAGAACGAGAGACGAAAAAGAGAAGCAGCATGGCCTAGTGGACAGAGCATGGGCCCGGACATCAGAAGGAAGTGGGTTCTAAACCTGGCTCTGCCACTTGTCTCCTGTGTGACCCTGGCCAAGTCACTTAACTTCTCTGTGCCTCAGTTTTCTCATCTTTAAAACAGGGATTAAGACTGTGAGACCCATGTGGGACATGGACTGTGTCCAACCTGATTAACTTGTATCTACCCCAGGATTTATCCTGGCACATACTAAGCGCTTGACAAATACCACACACACACAAGAAAAGTCAAAGTGCAATTGGATCTATTAGATCTCTCTCTGTTCTGGCAGGCTGCACCACAGCCTTCTCAAAGTTCTAAATGTTTGTCAAGGAACATATTGCTGCTGCTGTTTCTGCTGGTTCTTCCGGTTGTGGTGTCTGTGAGGATGGGGGGGAGGAAGTATGTTGTTATTCCCCCCTCCCAGCCTCACAGCACTTCTCTGTAATTTATTATATTAATGTCTGTCTCTCCCCACTCTAGACTGTAAGCTCATTGTAGGCAGGGAATGTGTCTCTTTATTGTTGTATGCTCCCAAGCCTTAGTAAATTGCTCTGCACTCAGTAAATGCTCAATAAATAAGATTGAATGAATGAATGAATGACAAGGGTGGGGAGTGGTGCTTCAGAATCAGATGGTTTGTTGAGACCCTGTGATCAGATAGGTCAGATCTCGACTGACTGCGTGCAAGAGATCCTTTCAGGAGATTGTCAGGAAGTGGAAGGGACTCTCAAGCTCGCTCAGGGGATACAGACAAAAGAGATGGAGCCCAGAAAATGTATGAGAATCACTGTCATTGATATTTATTGAGTGCTTACTGTGTGCACAGCATGGTCCTAAGCGTTTGGGAACGTACACTATAACAGAATTGTGCGACAAGTTTCCTGCCCTCAACGAGCAGGAAACTAGAGGGGGAGACAGACATTAAAAATACATAAGTGCTGTGGGGCTGAGGGTGGAGTGAATATCAAGTGCCTAAAGGATATGGATCCAAGTGCATGGGTGACAGAAAGGAGTAGGGGCTTGAGGGCTTAGTTGGGGAAGGCATCCTGGAGGAAGTGTGATTTTAAACAGGTTTTGAAGTTGGAGAGAGTGGTGGTCTGTCATATATGGAGGAAGGAGTTTAACAGGCCAGATGAGGATGTGGGCAACTGGTTGACAGTGAGATAGATGAGATGGAGGTGCAGCGAATAGGTTGGCGTTAGAGGAATGAAGCGTAGAGACTGGGTTGTTTTAGGAAATCATTTGTATTTATTGAGAGTATAAAGTGTGTAGAACACTGTACTAAGCTCTTGGGAGAGTACAATATAACAATAAAGAGACATTCCCTGCCCATATCTAGCTTGCGGTCTAGATGGGGAGACAAACATTAATGTAAATTAATTACAGATAGGGACATAGAGTGCCGTGAATAAAGGGAGCAAGTCAGCGAGGTAAGGCAAGAAGGGGAGAGCTGAGTGAATGCTTTAAAGAGGATGGCAAGGAATTTCTGGGTGATGCAGAAGTGGAATCCTCTGGAATCCTCTATCCCTTGACAGTTTTCGACCGGATAGAGTCCTAGGGCAGGACACAGCAAGTAGGCTTGTAAAGCTGTAAGGAAAATGGGGAAAATAGACTCCATCAATCACAGCTCATCTCTGGCTGATTCTTCCTGCCCCTGCTAGAGCCCAGAGGTAGGCCACTGGGGATTTAAGGAGCAGGAGGGTGGGTCGTATAGCGAAAGAGTCAGTCAGTTAGTTGTTTGAGTGCTTACCGTGTGCAGAGCACTGAACTAAGCACTGGGGAGAGTATGCAGATGCATTCCCTGCCCACAAAGAGCTTACAGTCTAGCGGGGGAGACAGACATTAATATAAATAAATTACTGAAGAGTACATAACTGCTGTGGGGCTCGGAGAGGGGGTAAGTCAGAGAACATGTCAGGGCGATGCAGAAGGGAGTGAGAGGAAGAGGAAAGAAGGGCTTAGTCAGGGAAGACTTCTTGGGGGAGATGTGCCTTCGATAAGGCTTTGAAGTTGGGGGAGAGCAATTGTCTGTAGGATATGAGAAGGGAGGGCGTTCCAGGCCAGAGGCAGGACCAGGGTGAGAGGTCGGGGGACAGACAGGAGAGATCGAAATTGGAAGTGAAAAGCCAAGTCGGCATTTCAGCCCCAATGGAGGCCGGGTTTCTGCTCCCAGGAGTAGAGCCACAAGGGTGGCGATAGGCAGATTTTGCAGACAACTGCAGATATGGGAGGAGGAGCTGCTGAGAGGGAAGATAGAGTGGGATGGTAGGGAAGAGATTGAAATCGACAGATGCCGCAGACAGCCTTAGGGGTGGGAAGTCTCTTCATTTGCATGAGGACCTTTTGGATGCAAACACATCCACAGTGTCGGTTACTTTTGTTGGACCATTATCTGTCCTCTGGTGTTCCTCAAAGGGCAAAGAAACCCTGCAGCACAGGCATTTATCATTTACCTCACCTGAATATTTGAGGGAGGTTTTGTATGGGTGGCGTTTAAATAAATTCACCCTTTTGCAAAACCTTTTCAACCGGGGTCAAAAAGATTCTTCATCATCATCCATTTCATTCACTTATTCGATCATTCGAAAGCCTCTTGAATCTTTCCTCGGGGCAGAGTATTGTACTGGGTGCTTGGGTCAGAATAATAACAGTAATAATAATTATGGTATTTCTTAAGCACTTACTATGTGCCAAGCACTGTTCTAAGCACTGGGGTAGATATAAGGTAATCAGGTTGTCCCACGTGGGGCTCACAGTCTTAATCCCTATTTTACAGATGAGGTAACTGAGGCACAGAGAAGTTAAGTGACTTGCCCAAAGTCACACAGCTGGCAAGTGGAGGAGCCAGGATTAGAACCCATGACCTCTGACTCCCAAGCCAGTGCTCCTTTCACTAAGCCATGCTGCTTCTCTTATCTATTCAGTATTTATTCTCCTATTTATTTCATATTCAATATTAAGCTCTTACTTGTATTGAGCACTGTACTAAGCATGGCGGAAGAAAACCAGCAAAGGGAGCAAGGAAACCCATAACTGCCATGCCTCTCCTTGTTCCCTTTTGACCCCTGCCCTTCCCTCCCTATGCCCTTAACATGTTTACCAAGCCCAGAAATTATTTTATTCCCAAGACCTAGACTTAGATTAAGGTACGGAGTACAGTCAACATATCCGGACAGCTCGGTATTATTTATCAGGAAAGTGGGGGTGTTTTATAATCTCTTGAAGAGCTCAGAGCTGAAATAAAAACCTACTCAAGTCCTCAGGTGAATGGAGCCCAGATCCTTTTATTGCAAAAGATAAACCTACCCCTGCCCTACCTAGGTTCAGGCATAGACTTTTTCAGGAGGTTTCGACATCTCCAAAGATCACTTGCTTTAGTCTCGGTTGCTCTTCGTTTCAACTCCACTAAGGGTCCCATCCACTGAGGGGTGGGGTGAAGGGACAGGGGGCTGCTGCGGTGGCAGGGAGAGTGAATGGGTGGTGAGAGGAATTGGTCAAGGGGTGTTGGGGAATTGAGAGACCCACCCCCCAAATCTAATGGACTCTACTCTGTCCTCGATTCTCCTCGACCTCATTGCTGCCATTGACATTGTGGACCACTCTCTTCTGGTGAAAACTCGATCCAACCATGGCATTTTTGACACAGTCCTCTCCTGGTTCTCCTGTTACCACTCCAGCTGGTCCTTTTGGTCTCTTTCCATAAATCATATTTATTGAGCACTTTCTGTGTGCAATTGGGAGAGTACAATAAAACATTATAACAGATTCATTCCCTGTCCACAACAAGCTTAGAGTCTAGAGGTCTCTTTTGCTGGCTCTCTCTCTGCCTTCTTCCCTAAAGGTTCTGTTTTGGGTCCTCTTTTCTCATTTTACATTCAGTTCCTCGGGAAGCTCATTCACTCCCATGGTTTCAACTACCACCTGTAAGCAGATGACTCCCAAATCTACCTCACTAGCCCTGACCTCCTTCCTTTTCTACAATTCTATTATCCTCTTGCTTCTAGGGTACTTCAACATGGATGTCCCACCAACACCTCAAACTCAAAATGTCCAAAACCAAATTCCTCAACTTCCCTCCCAAGTCCTCTCCTTCACTTATTTTCTTCTATTCATTCTTATTTTCTACTCATTCGTTCCTGTGGCTTCAACTACCATCTCTATGCAGATGATTCCTAAATCTATATCTCCAGCCTGATCTCTCTCCCTCTCTGCAGTCTCACATTTCTTCCTGCCTTTAAGACATCTCTGCTTGGATGTCCTGCAGTTACTTCAAACTTAATATGTCCAAAACAGAACTCCTTATCTTCCCACCCAAGCCATCAATGTAGACAGCACTTCCATCTTTCCTGTCTCAAAAGCCCATAACCTTGGTGTTATCCTTGACTTCTTTCTCTCGTTCCACCCAAATTTTCAGTCTATCACTAAATCCTGTCAGTTCAACCTTTGCAACATTTCTAAAATCTGTTCTTTCCTCTCCATCCGAACTGCTACCATGTTAATCCCAGCTCTGCCACTTGGCAGTTGTGTGACTGTGGGCAAGTCACTTAACTTCTCTATGCCTCAGTTACCTCATCTGTAAAATGGGGATGAAGACTGTGAGCCTCACATGGGACAACCTGATTACCCTGTATCTAGCCCAGCGCTTAGAACAGTGCTCTGCACATAGTAAATGCTTAACAAATACCAACATTATTATTATTAATAATCCAAACACACTTATCCTATCCTGTCTTGATTACTGTATCAGCCTCTTTGCCGACCTCCCTGCCTCCTGTCTCTCCCCTCTCCAGTCAATATTTCACTTTGCTGCCTGGATCCTTTTTCTACAGAAACATTCAGTCCATGTTTCTCCACGCCTCAAGAACCTCCAGTAGTTGCCCATCCACCTCCGTATCAAACAGAAACTCCTTACCGTAGGCTTTAAAGCACTCAATCACCTTGCCCCCTTCTAGCTTACCACCATGATTTCCTACTACAACCCAACTTGCACATTTTGCTCCACTAATGCCAACCTACTCACTGCACTTTCATCTCGTCTATCTCACTGCTGATCTCTCACCAATGTCCTTGCTGTGGCCCAGAATGCTCGTATTTTCATATTCAACAGACAATTACTCTCTCACCTTCAAAGCCTTACTGCAGGCACATCATTCATTCAATAGTATTTATTGAGCTCTTACTATGTGCGGAGCACTGTACTAAGTGCTTGGACCTTCCCTGACTAAACCCTCATTTCCCACTCCTTTCAACATTGCCCTGACTTGCTCCCTTTATTCACCACCACCCATGACCCCACAGAACCTATGTACATATCAGTAATTTATTTATTTATATTAATGTCTGTCTCTCACTCTGGACTGTAAGCTCACTGTGGGCAAGGAATATGTCTGCTATATTGATGTTTGTATTCTCCTAAGCACTTAGTACAGTGCCCTGCGCATAGTAAGTGCTCAATAAATGTGATTGATTTTCCCATGACAGTGGACACCTCCACTATCCTCCCCATCATTGAGCACATGCTTCTCTACTCCTCAAAAATGAACTGGTTGCCCTTTTCTCTTTGCAGCAAACAAAAACTCCTGACCGTTGGCTATGAAGTATTTAATCAGCTTTCTCTTTATCCATGCTCTTCTCACACTAACCCCCGCTCCCAGTTCACATGCTTAGTTTCAAGTTCAGCTACTCCCTCTACCTTGTTCTCACTTCTCCCACTGCCAAACTCTTGCTCATGTCCTCCCTGCTATCTGGAACTCTATCTCCCCTTGCATATCTATGGAGATGCAGCTGTGGAGAATCCAGCCCTGTTAGCCTCTCCTCAGCCTCCATGCCTAGCCAGAGAGAGATTCTGCCAGGTGGTGTGGGGGAAGGGAAGGCTCAGCCTTCTACGGGCCTTGCAGCCATGGCTCAGTTGAGCCATGGTCCAGAGCGCCGATGTGGTTGCATTAGTTTCTTATAGCCAGCCAATATCCGTGTCACCTTAACCCAACAGATAAAATAAATAAAGCTTGGGGCCTTGAGAGCCATTTTCAAACATGAGTTTTGCCTGCAGTTTGGGATCCTGCCTCTGGAAGCCCCTAACCTCTACACCCTGTCAAATATCACATCGAACAACGCTGTCATTAGCCCATCCTACTCTATCTCATCGTTTTCTCCCCCTCCACTCTTGTCCCCCAACTATTTCCCTTCTGACAAGGTGGTCTTCCCATCAATTTCAAAGAACCCTCCTTTCCCTTGCCATCCCCTGCTTGGAAGAGCCTTGACTGTGAACCCATCCACTCCATCTCTCCCCAGGACCAATACCAGGGGAGTTAAGTCAATACATCTTAATCCAAATAAGCAATGTGCTGTGGGAAGAACCCACCACATGGGCTGGGGGGGGAAAGAGTCCAGTGGGGAGCTGAAGAGTACAGCTGGGTCTCTGGGGAGAGATCAGAGAGAGGTGAATCAATCAATCAGTCAATCAATCAATTGTATTTTTTGAGCGCTTACTATGTGCAGAGTACTATACTAAGCACTTGGGTCAGTGCAATATAACAGAGTTGGTAGACCCATTCTCTGCCCACAAGGGGCTTACAGACTAAAGGGAACTGTAGAGGAGCCTGAGGATTGAGTTGGGAGCTACTGCTGAATTGGACTGGCTTGGTTTGGTCCAGTTAGACTAGGCTGAACACAGCATCCACAGAAGTCAGTCGTATTTATTGTGTGCTTACTCTATGCAGAGCACTACTAAGCCCTTGGGAGAGTACAAAACAGGAACAAAGAGACACATTCCCTGTCCATACTGAGTTCACCCCACCTCCATATGAGGTATGTCCATCTGATTTCAGGAAGGACCACCAGGCTGGATGGGGAATGGGGCTGTGTATCACAGAGAGGGAGCCCTGGGGCTAGGATTGGGTAGCAATGACTAGTCATGAGGTCTGTCTGGGAGAATATGGAGTTGGGCGGGGTGGTAGGCTGTTTATTGAGCAGAGGGTGGGGCTGGGGTGAGATGGGTGATGAGTGGGGCTTCCATGTCTGTCTTCTCTGGGGTGGCAGCCAGTGGTGACTGATCGCATCAGTCCCTGTCTAATCTTGGGCAGCCTCATACCGCCCACCAAGTCCACCTCCTCCATAAGCAGGCTTCTCTCACTAGATAAAATCTAGTTGAAAATGTAACTATGTACAGTATTTATTACCTGGTGTTTTTGCCAATGGTTCTCTACGTGTTATACTATCTCTAGGGTGGCATGGCCTGTTTTAATATGTGAAAAATAGGACTCAAATGTTGGGTGTCTTGTGGAAGATCCATGGATGCTCCCTAAGCAGCTTATCGTTGATGAAACTGAATATTCACATTTTGACGTATTTCACATTTTCATCCTAGGATTTCCAGAAACGTCAACTTTTGTGGGAACAAATTCCTTTGTACAAATCAGATAGTAAGCCCTTCAAAAGCAATCAGTTAATCAATGAGCACTAACACTTACAAAGTACTGTTACTAAGCGCTTGGAAAAATACAAAATGATAGAGTTGGCAAACATGACCCCCACCCACAAGGACCTTACAGTCTACAGGGGGAGGCCAACATTAAAATAAATTACAGATAGGAGAAAGAGAGTATAAAGATATGTACCTAAGTGCTGTGGAGCTGGGATGAGTATCCAATGCTTAAGAGGTACACAGCCAAGTACATAAGGGAATGCAGAGAGAAAAGCAGGTAGGGAGAAATGAGGGCTTACTCAGGGAAGGCCTTCTGGAGAAGACATGATTTTGGTAGGGCTTTGAAGGTCAGAGGAGTGGTGGTTAGTCAGATATGAAGGGGGAGAGAGTTCCAGGCCAGAGGGAGGATCTGGACAAGGTGTTGGCAGCGAAATAGATGAAACTGAGGTACAGTGAGTAGCCTGGAGTTAGAGGAGTGAAATGTGTAGGTTGGTAGGAAATCAGGGAGGTAAGGTAGAAGGGGAAAACCTGATTGAGTGCTTTAAAGTTCACGGTAAGGAGTTTCTATTTGATGCAGAGGTGGATGGACAACCATTGGAGGTTTTTTAAGAGGTAGGGATATGTGGACTGAATGTATTTTTAGAAAAATGAACCGGGCACCAGAGCGAAGAAAGGACTGGAGTGGAGGGAGACAGGAGGCAGGGAGGTCATTGAGAAGGCTGAGGCAGTAGTCAAGGCAGAATACAAGAAGTGCTTGAATCAGTGCAGTAGCAGTTTGAATGGGGAGGAAAGGGCAGATTTTAGAGATGTGAAGGTAGAACCAAGAGGATTTCATGACAGACTGAATGTGTGGGTTAGATGAGAGAGATGAGTCAAGGATCATGCCAGGGTTATGGGCTTGTGAGGCAGGGAGGATGGTAATGATGTCTACGGTGATAGGAAAGTCAGGGGGAGGACAGGGTTTGGAAGGGAAGATGAAGAGTTCTGTCTTGAGATGATCTTTTTTGTATAGTGCCAAGTTGGTTGTGAAATCCTGTGCACAACAGTCCTGTGTTTTTTTTTAATCTTATGGTATTTGTTAAGCACTTACTATGTGGCAGGCACTGTACTAAGCTGGGGGGTAGATACAAGTTTATCAGGTTGGACACAAGGGGCTCACAGTCCTAATCCCCAGTAATGTTCAGTAATTTGTAAGTAATGATCACTACTCCAATTTTGCAGATGGGGAAAGTGAGACATTGGTGAGTTCAATCATCAAATCACAGAGACAGAAGGGACCTAGAAAATCAGCTAGTCCAGCTCTCTGCCTTGAAACCATCCAGGACAGATGGATTTCTATGTGTTTCTCATTAAAGATCTCCAGGGGATGGAATTTTCTCAATCTACCTTGGCAGCCTTATCCAAGGTCTGTCTATTCAACTCACCCTTGCTGCTCTTTTAAACCTTGAAGCAAGTCATTCTGAGGTTAGAATGGGGCTGGGCTCCTTGTTCTGAGCCCCACATCCAGTCTAGAGCAGCTAAAGTAAAATCCATGGGATTGGTAAATCTCCCAAATAAGTGTTCATACTGGTATAGAGGATAAAACTTTAACTTTCCGTGTTGTACCCCGTTTAGACTGTGAGCCCATTATTGGGCAGGGATCACCTCTATCCGTGGCTGAATTGTACATTCAAAGCGCTTAATACAGTGCTCTGCAAATAGTAAGCACTCAGTAAATACGAGTAAATGAATGAATGAATCTCCAGACACAACGGTCCCTGTTGCATCTCCCAAATCAATCAATCAATCAATCAGTGGTATATATTAAGCGCTTACTATGTGCAGAGCACTGTACTAAGTACTTGGGAGAGAACAATACAACAGAATCCATCCAATAGCAGGTTAAAGACTTCCCTTTAAACTGTTCAGTTTGATTCTAATCACTGGATGATCGGAAGACAGCCCAAAATATGTTATTGACCTTCATGCTTGAAAAGATCCCATACTGTCATTTGCTTGGGTGGTATGCTGTGGCTTGAGGACAAGTTTTTCCTGTGCCTTATCTTTTGTGCTTCTGACTTGTCTCACCCCTTGGGTGTTGTTTGCAAAACAGTTCAAGGGATAATAGTGTCATTGCTCCAACTGTCTGCCAATGATTGAATTGCAATGCAAATCTCCTAGACTTTATAACACACCTTTTAATACCAGAGAAGAAACTTGGTCACAGAGAGGCTTCCTTTTCCAGATAGCTGGTAAATTTCCCATCAGACAAAGTGAAATGCCCTCCCTGTATCCCGTGCTAAAATCCTCTTTTGGTAGGTATGGATTATTTTATTTGTAGAGTGATGTCTCCAGTCTACAAAAGGCGATGAAGTATTTTCCACACCTTTAAGACAGTCTGCAGTGGTGGTTCTCCAGTACTAAATGTCTTGGTTACCCAAATCCTAACTAGTATTTATTACTCAGAAGTTAATAATAGGGGAAAAAACCCCAACAACGTTGAATTATAAATGATTTTCTTAGCCCAAAATATCCTGAAGATGAGTTCATTTGGATTGGAGAGCAAGACTTTGACTAAAAAATGTTTAAGCTTGGGTATATTCTAGGGGCAATTGCACTAGTTTAAATCCAAGTCCCTTGGGAGGGACCTTGGGGGGTTGGAAAATAATTCACTTCTTTAGACTCTGGAGTCTCTTATTGGGCTCTGGTGTTAGTACCACCAAACAGAGTTGTTTGGTGCCTAAGATAAGAACTCTGCAACTATTGTGCCAATTCATATAACATGAAGCAAGTATTCATTAACTTTGAGAGATGTACAGTCCTCTAGATGTAAGCTCGTCGTGTGCAGGGAACATGTCTTCCAACTCTGTTAAGTTGTACTCTCCCAAGCACTTAGCACAGTGCTCTTTACACAGTAGGCGCTCAATAAATACAATTGATTGATTGATTGGAGAAGAATTCAGAGTAGTAACAGCTCCAGTGAGAGTTAAAAACAATCTTGATTATTGGCAGAGTTTTAATATACTTCCACGATATTTGTGTTAACATTTGGAATTATTTCTCTAATATAGACCTGCTGGAGAAGAAGTTAAACAGAACTTTTACCCGCCCCCAGCCCCCACTGCCGTCTACCCGTAAGAACTAGTTTTTTATCAGTGTTATCAAAGTGTTTTTCACAACTGTCAATCAGTAATTGACTGATCTCTTTACAAGGATTCAGTATTTTATTTGGATTAAAAAAAAAAACGAAAACAAAATAGTACTATGCAAATGAGTCCAGTAGCTCAGCTGTGACTAATTGGCTTACTTTCAATTGTCCTTAATTATTTTCTGATTTGGTATCAAAATAACTACCAAGCAAAAATTTACACAGGCCAAGATCTTCCTCCTTTAAAAAAGTAAATTCCATGTTCGAGGAGGGGCCAGAGGGGCAAAACATTTCAGAAAACTGCATCAAATCCAAGACAACTTCTGTCTTCATGATTTAGCACTCTTGTTTACTGTGCCCAGTACACGACTGAAGATTATCAACCCATATTTCCAGGGCTGGGGCTTGTACTTGATGGATATCTTCACTGAATTTTGATTAGGCCTGGCAGGCTTCCTAATTGACTCTTGCCTCTGATGACGAAGTGTCCACATGCCCCTCCTGTCTGCTCAGAGACGTTGGCTCAGCCAGTTATCAGCTTTCCTATAGTAACCATCCCAAATAAACAAAAGGTAGCCCTATGCAAGATGATGAATCTTGGACTTTACCAGCCTGCTCCTTCGCTCAAGGACATCCAATCGTTGGCTTTCATAAAATGGGAAAAGGAGTTTGAATGGGGAAAGAATGTTGACCTCGAAGGAAAAATTCAGTTTTTCAGATGAGGTTAAAAACTTTGAACAGAAATCAGACATCATTATCATGCCCCAGGAAACACAGTAAGATCAACTCTCCCCTTTATGCCCACAGGGTAGGAGTTTTTCTTTGCCCCTCTCCCTGTCTCATGGCAAAAAGGGAGAATCTTCTGAGCGTGCTGGGTTTGCAGTTACACAGAAGCCCAGTTGCTGAAATTTTGCTTTGGTGAATTCTGGTCTAGCATTGCCTGCATTCACCCCCTCCTCATCACATCACAAGTCCTATCCACCCACTTTGGAGTGTGCAGTCTGGGGAAGTGCAGGGGGCAAGTATACCTACAGACCAAATCCTACCCGGGGTCTCTCCACTAGTACAGAGAGTGGGGGTAGGGTGTGAGATGAATGCCCACCTCCCCCCCATTCATTCATTCTTATTTATTGAGTGCTCACTGTGTGCAGAGCACTGTACTAAGCACTTGGGAGAGTACAGTGTAACAATAAAACAGACACATTCCCTTCCCACAAGGAGCTTAAAGTCTAGAGGGTAGACCTCCCCTAGGCAAGCAGGCATCTACTGCCCATTTATGCTCTCTTCCCTGAGCTGAGAAAGGAAGAAGTCAACACAGTGGTACATTTATTTCAGAATTTACAATGTTCCACTGGACCAGGACTCCCAACATGGGTGTGATGGACTCCTTGGAGCAGACTGGACCATTCATGAGGGAGGATTGAGAAGTCAGGCTCCTGGAGTTAGGTTTCCAGGGCTGGAGGCTTCAAATTAAACACTTCCACGGTACACAATTGAAATCGGTTTAGGGTACCAAACAATGTGCCGAGAGTAAACTGCTATTGCTCTCCCTTCTCTTCTACCTCATGCCTCAGTCTTTGCATTTCCCTGCTCCTTTTCATTCTTAGCCAGCTGAAGGGCCATCTTAACCCTAATAGGCCAATCTAAAGTACAGCTGAAAATATAAAGTTTTCAGGAAAGCCCTCTCCCTATGTTTTTCTTTCTAAGGAATTAGGTTCAGAGAGGATTAGTAGAGCAAACTTTCACAGAGTTTGCCAGAATTAGAGAAACACCTCTCAGCACACTGGTTCATTACTTAAACAGGCAGCTGACTTTCTTGCCCCTCCGTGACTGAGCTCTTCTGTACCAGTAACACGAACCGCATTACCCGCACATCCTAAAACTGCTCTTTTTCTTGCCCTGGTCTATCCTTACGGCTTGTGGTTGTCAAACAGGAAGTTTGACAACCCTCCCCATTTTCATTCTAAACCCTGGGGTGAGGTTACTGTTTTCAGTCTCCTCAACCCATATGCCCTCCTCCAGTCAGTCAGGCCCCAAGTAAATTTGCTCGATCTGTGTCTTTACTCTATGCTAAGTAGAGAGAACAAAAAGGATCTGCTTCTCTGGATAATAACTAAGCCAAGGACGTTGTGTTCTATCTACATGATGAAATGCAGATTTCCTATTGAAAGGCAAATCCTCCATTTTAAAAGGTGGCAGAGAAAGATAGGGAGGAGGGAAAAAAAGAGAATTCCAGCTGGTTATGTTTAGAGGTTTAAAAAGAGTTCAAATTCAAGAATATCGATTGTGAATTGATTACATTCTCATTTACTTTAAGTTCTTGCCTCTCAGTCAGTATTTCGTTCTGAGGGAACTAGCGCTGGTTTCAGTGATAAAGGCTTACTTGTCTAAGTGTGCTATTTCTGTTGTATTTTTGCCAGTTAATGAGGGCCTTGAGCTTGCTGATATATTTTCTGAGGATGACTGTGCTGTGCATAAGTTGATTTACTGTTCATATTTTCATACCCTGCTTCCTTCATTGCTTCTTCATTCAGCAACATCTTCTCCCTGGTAGCCTCACCTTTGCTCTTCTTCGAAGTCATTTGCAAAAGGCAAATTTCCTGAGAGTTCTGTGCCTCGCTATCAATATAATGTTGGATTTTCAGGTTCTCCTCAACTTAAGACCTTTTCTGAGGTTTTGCTTAGGATAGTGGTTTGAACAACTGTTTGACCACAGACTCCTTAAATTCGTTTTTGCTATTTTCTTGGCATCCTCCCTTTTTTAAAAAAATGGTATTTGTTAAAGTGCTTATGGTGTGCCAGGCACCATACTAAGCACTGGGGTAGATACACCACTAGTCAGGTTGGACACAATCCATATCCCACACGGGACTCACAGTCTTAATCCCCATTTTACAGATGAAGTGATTGAGTCTCAGAGAAGTTAAATGACTTGCCCAAGGTCAGACGGCAGACAAGTGGCCGTGCCGGAAATAGAACCCTGATCCTTCTGACTCCCAGGCCTGTGCCTATCCATAGGTCACGCTACGTGATGCAAATAGTCTGACCTAGCTGCACAGCCCCAGAAAGGGGCCTGATGTGTATTCTGCCAGGAGTTCACACTGCTGTAGCAATTCTGTCTTCCTTAGCAACGATTTTGCTCCACCAATTTTAAAGCAATGGAAACAAAATCTCTTCCAGGCTGCTGTGCGTTCAGAACCCAGACCCGAGCAGCATCTAAAATGTTCTCCGATGTGCGTCTCTCCCGCTAGTCTGTAAGCTTGTTCCGGGCAGGGAAGGCGTCTGCTAATTCTTTGTATTTTACTCTCCCAAGCTCTAAGTACAGTGCTCTGCACATAGTAAGAGCTGAATGATACCATTGATTGATTGGTCCTGGAAGAAGGCCAGAAACAGAGATGTGTGGAAGAAGAGTAAGGGGCTATCACACCTGCACATCCACTCACACCCACCCATACAACCACACACCCTGCTCCCCTCCACTCCCTCCTCCTGTTGGCTTCAGCTGGGCCACAGTTTGCAATTGTGTTTTGCTTCTCTGTGCGGTATGGGAGATTAAATAACCAGATTTTTCAGGTGAGTCCATCCCTGTTTGTTAAAGTCCTGTGACCAGTTATTTTGGTCCCTTTGACTTGTGGCCCTACCATGATTACTATTTGATTACTATCAAGAAACTGACTAAAAGGTGAAAATAGAAGCCACAACAGGAAATAAGCAACTGCAAATGAGGTATTTTATTTCATATTCGCTGCCAACAAATGATGAAAATCAAACTCGTTCATAATTGCCTGGAAACTTCTAGTTTTTTTAAAAAAGGCCAGTTCAGAAGAGTTTTGTATATGTAGGTAACTGTCTCATTTCTAATCTGGAAAGAGAAAGAAAATGATAAAGGAATTCCCCTTCCAGTATTAATGGTCCAGACTCATGTTCCTCTCCACACGGGTCAGAAGGAGAACCTCGGGCTGGAGGAGACTGGGAGTCTGGCTGTCTGATACTGATGGAGAAAGGTGATTTAAAAAGGAATGTGGAAATAGCAGAAAAGTCTCGCTCCTCTTTTCTGCCCTTCCTTTGACTCTTGTGGAGAGGGTTTAAGGTCAAAGGCAACTACAGTAACAAGTAAAGAATGAGTGAAGTATAGCTATAACGTATGTCCAAGTGGACACCGAACATGTCTATCTATCCTATTTAGATCTCTGATTTTCTGACAAAAAATGGAATCCATAGCTGGGGAGATCATTTTTTTTTTTCCACTGCTTTTTTAATTGACCAAGGAAAAAAAAGTTTGAAGTGGGCTTTTAAACTGTATTTATTGTTTTCTCGAGGCTTTGGAACCGGCCTCGGGGGCCATTATTATTTCCCCCTTTTGTGCAGGAACCCAAACAGTCCTACCTGCAGGTTTCCTGGGTGTGCCCTTCTGGAGGAAGGGAGGGGAAGGGGAAGAAGAGGTCAGGAGTCCTAATTCTCCACTCCTCATCTACCTTGCCGTAGATGGCTGCTGCCCTCTACTCCCCGGTCTAAAGTGTATGAGTGGCTTTGGGACTCCAGAAATGGGAGAGGCACTCTAGGGGAGGTTGGGATAGTACATTCTGCACGCATATCAGCCGCCTAACATTTATTAAGCTCTTACCGAATGCCTAATGCTGTACTAAGGGGCCGTGTGGATTTTGCACGCCGTGGAGTGGTTAAGATCACTGGCTCGGAGTAACTAGCAATTTGGAAACAATTTGGAACAGATGAGCCAACATTCATTCATTCAATCCTATTTATTAAGCGCTGATTGTGTGCAGAGCACTGTACTAAGCAGCGTGGTTTAATGGAAAGGGCACGGATTTGGGAGTCAGAGGACATGGGTTCTAATAACAATAATAATAATGATGGTATTTGTGAAGTGCTTACTGTGTGCCAAACACTGTTCTAAGCTCTGGGGTAGGTACAAGGTCATCAGGTTGTCCCACGTCGGGCTCATGGTCTCAATCCCTATTTTACAGATGAGGTAACAGGCACAGAGAAGTTAAGTGACTTTCCCAAGGTCACACAGCAGATGTTTAGTACAGTGCCTGGCACATAGTAAGCACTTAAATACCATCATTATTATTATTACAGGTGGCGGAGGTGGGATTAAAACCCATGACCTCTGACTCCCAAGCCCGTGCTCTTGCCACTAGGGCATCCTATTTTGATTTAAGGTCATCAGGTTGTCCCAGGTGGGGCTCACATGCTTAATCCCCATTTTACAGTTGAGGTAACTGAGGCACAGGGGAGTGAAGTGACTTGCCCACAGTCACACAGCTGACAAGTGGCGGAGCCGGGATTAGAACCCACGACCTCTGACCCCCAAGCCCGGGCTCTTTCGACTAAACCACACTTCCTCACCGCTTGCCCGCTGTGTGACAGGCAAGTCACTAAACTTCTCTGTGCTTCAGTTCCCTCATCTGTAAAATGGGGATGAAGACCGTGAGCCCCACGTGGGACAACCTGATGATGGAGTATCTGCCCCAGAGTTTAGAACAGTGCTTGGCACATAGTAAGCGCTTAACAAATACCATTATTATAATTATTATCATTTCTAAGCACTTGGGAAAGGACGATACAACAATAAAGAGGGACGATCCCTGCTGGCAAGGAGCTCGCATTCATGTTTGAGGATATCCACCGCGCGCATGTAGGCCCACACTAGAGGGGAAGGTTTGCGTGGGGTTAATGGTGTTTAGTTACTTATAAAATAGCCCTCCCCCCTGGATTCCCCCCTCCCCTCCCTCCACCCACCTAGACACGCCAGGAACACTGAGACCCAGCACATGTCCCCCCATGCCCTCCCCCACCAACCCCCAATAAATCCCATATCTAAACACATTCCAGAGCAGTTCACAATACACACTTCTCCCTGTAATCACAGCAACCAGAGACGGGAGGACGGAGCCGTGAGGTCACAGTCTCCTCCACCCCTTGGCCGGAGCACAGCCTGTCCGTCCCCTGCCCTGGACGTTTCCTGGGCCTTTGCTCTAGTCCAGTTTCAAATGTCTTTAAGAGGAGAGAGCCCTCCCTCCTCCCTGACAATAATAATAATAATGATGTTGATGATGGTACTCGTTGAGAAGCAGTGCGGCTCAGTGGAAAGAGCAGGGGCTTGGGAGTCAGGGGTTGTGGGTTCTAACCCCGGCTCCGCCACTTGTCTGCTGTGTGACCTTGGGCAAGGTCTCTGTGCCTCTATTACCTCATCTGTCAAATGGGGATTAAACTGTGAGCCTCACGTGGGACGACCTGATTACCTCATATCAGTGCTTAGAAGAGTGCTGGGCCCATAGTAAGCGCTTAACAAATACCATTATTATTATGTGCTTACTATGGGCCGAGCACTGTTCTAAGGTCTGGGGGAGATACGAGGTAGTGGGGTTGTCCCACGTGGGGCTCACAGTCTTCACCCCCATTTGACAGATGAGGTCACTGAGGCCCAGAGAATAATAATGTTGGTATTTGTTAAGCGCTTACTATGTGCACAGCACTGTTCTAAGCGCTGGGGTAAACACAGGGGAATCAGGTTGTCCCACGTGGAGCTCACAGTCTTAATCCCCATTTTACAGATGAGGGAACTGAGGCACAGAGAAGTTAAGTGACTTGCCCACAGTCACACAGCTGACAAGTGGCAGAGCTGGGATTGGAACTCATGAGCCCTGACTCCAAAGCCACTCCAAAGCCTCTTTCCACTGTACCACGCTGCGAAGTGACATCCCCCAGGTCACACAGCTGATCAGTGGCGGAGCCGGGATTAGAACCCACGACCCCTAACTCCCAAGCCCCTTTCCATTAAAGCCACGCTGCTTTCCCCCCGGGGCGGGGGGATGGCGGCGTAGCAGATCCAATAAACCTCACGGTCAGGAATTTTTTTAAAGGGAATGAATGAAAAAAAAATGGGTGAAGGAAAGGGTGGGGGCGGGGGAGATTCCCATTCGGATTTGCACGAATGAACACACAAAATGAGTCCATGCCGTTGATACCTCACGGAGGGAACCCAGCTCTCCACTGCCTTTCCTTTTATTTTTCTCAGCTTTTTGAAATGCTCTCAATCGGACCTGTGTCCTGGGAGTCTCTCCCTGCTTTTTCCTTCTCTCCAGTCTCTGCAGGGGCTGCAGGACTGTCCCCCCCATTCACGCCTATCCCGCCGTCGACCCCTGGCCCACGTCCTCCCGCTGTCCTGGAATGCTCTCCTTCCTCACGTCCGCCAAACTAACTCTCTTCCCCTCTTCAAAGCCCTACTGAGAGCTCACCTCCTCCAAGAGGCCTTCCCAGACTGAGCCCCCCTTTCCCTCTGCTCCCCCTCCTCTCTCCCCTCACTCTCTGCTCTCCCCCTTCCCCTCAGCATTGTGCTCATGTGTATATATTATTTATTACCCTATTTATTTTGTTAATGAGGTGTACATCCCCTTCATTCTATTTATCTTGATGATGTCTTGTTTTTGTTTTGTTCTCTTTTGCTTTGCTGTCCGTCTCCCCGGTTTAGACTCCGAGCCATCATTGGGCAGGGTTGATCTCTAACTGTTGCCGAATTGTCCATTCCCAGCGCTTAGTACAGCGCTCTGCACGTAGTAAGCGGTCAACAAATACTATTGAATGAATGAATGGATTAGACTGTGAGCCTGTTGTTAGAACAGTGCTCTGCACGAAGTAAGTGCTCAACAAGCAGTGTGGCTCACTGGAAAGAGCACGGGCTTGGGAGTCAGAGGTCATGGGTTCAAATCCTGGCTCTGCCCCTTGTCCGCTGGGTGACTGTGGGCAAGTCACTTCACTTCTCTGGGCCTCAGTGACCTCATCTGGAAAATGAGGATTAAGACTGTGAGCCTCACCTGATGACCCTGTATCTACTTGAGTGCTTAGAACAGTGCTCTGCACAAAGTAAGTGCTTAACAAATACCAACATTATTATTAACAACATTACTACATAATTATTATTATTATTAAATACTACTGAATGAAAGAATTGTTTAGTCTGTGAGCCAGTTGTCGGTCAGGGATGGTCTCTGTTGCCGAACTGTCCATTCCCAGCGCTTGATACAGCGCTCTGCACGTAGTAAGCCCTCAATAAATGGTATTGGGGGAAGGAAGAGGAGCAGGAGGAGGAGGAGGAAGAGGAGGAAGAGGAGCAGGAGGAGGAAGAGGAGCAGGAGGAGGAAGAGGAGCAGGAGCAGGAGGAGGAAGAGGAGCAGGAGGAGGAAGAGGAGCAGGAGCAGGAGCAGGAGGAGGAAGAGGAGCAGGAGGAGGAAGAGGAGGAGGAGCAGGAGGAGAAGCAGGAGGAGGGAGAGGAACAGGAGGAGAAGCAGGAGGAGGGAGAGGAGCAGGAGGAAGAGGAGTAGGAGCAGGAGGAAGAGGAGTAGGAGAAGGAGGAAGAGGAGGAGGAGGAGCAGGAGGAGGAAGAGGAGGAGGAGGAGCAAGAGGAGGAAGAAGAACAGGAGGAGGAAGAGGAGGAAGAAGAGAAGAAGCAAGAGGAGGAAGAGGAGAAGAAGGAAGAGGAGGAAGAGGAGCAGGAGGAAGAGGAGAAGAAGCAAGAGGAGGAAGAGGAGCAGGAGGAAGAGGAGGAGGAGGAAGAGGAGAAGAAGCAGCAAGGTGAGGAAGAGGAGCAGGAGGAGGAGGAGGAGGGATGGGGGAGGGAGGGAGGGAGGGAGGGAGGGAGGGGAGGGGGAAAGAAATAGCTTTTAGAAACCCGATCTGTTGTTTGCGAAACACAATCGGTTTTTTTTTTTTAAAGCGACAGGGTGTCTAGACGACCACGTGACGAGGCCGGAGCCGGGCGCGCCACTGCGCACTGGAGCCGCCGGAGCGGAGAGAAGCCCGGGAGGGCGGGGCGGGACGGGACGGGGAGGGGAGGGCAAAGAGGAGGAGGAGAAGGAGGAGGAGGAGGAGGAGAAGGAGAAGGAGGGTGCAGGCAGGAGAAGGACACACACACAGACACATCCACGCCTGCACACACACGGCCACACCGCCGGAGTGCGAGCCATGGGTGCTGCGAGGTGAACGCCGGCCCGGACCTCCGCGCCTCGCTCCTCCCGCTCGCACGCCCCCGGAGCCGCCGAAAGCCCAAAAGAAAGAAAAAAATAAAATAGGGAGGAGGAGAGAGAGGACCCCCCCCCCCTTCTCTCCATCGGTCAGTCCCCTCCCTCCGGAGCCGAGAAAGAGGGAGGAGGCAAAGGCAAAGCCTTTCGGCCCGCGGCGCCGAAAGCGAAGGAAGGACCGGTCGCTCGCCGCCGGAGCGTCCACCTGGGGACGGAGCGTTTAGCAGAGAGTGGGGCCACCCGGAGGAGCCCCCCCCGTCGTCCTGGCCGGACCCTCCCCGCTTTCCACCGCCTCGTCTCCATCTCTCCTGCCACAGCGGGGCGGGGGCAGGTCGGAGGGGGAGGAGAGGGAAGGAAAAGAAGAATTACAGAGACGAGGGGGGCAGCGGCTCGCCCGAGCCCCAACGGCAGAGAGGACAGCGGCCGGGCAGGAGGGAGGACCGGCCCCCCCGGCCCGGAGGACCCGGACTCCACTCCTGAGAAATAATCCGGAGGATGGACCCCGCAGCCGCATCCCAGCTTTTCGTGGATTAAAAGCCAATTCGAAAAAAAAAAGCCACCACCCCCCCCAAACCCCACCAGCTACCGTCGGCCGAAGACGAGTGGGACTCTGGAAAGAAAAAAAGGGATCGAACGACTCGTGGATGCTTTTTTCTCTTCCACCCACCCCAACCCATTTTCTGCTACTTTGCAAAGAGGTTTAGGAAGGATCACCTCCCGGCCGGCCCCCGACCTGCAACGTGCGGTGGTGATTTTTTTTTTTTTTTTGGTGGGTCTTTTTTCTCTCTCTCTCCTGAATTTTCTTTCCAGTGATTTTTTTTGGCTCCCTAAGAACCATTATTTCACCAGGCACCTCATGTCGGGTGAAGCCCGTTTTCTCCTCCTCCCCCGAACCTTCGTGTGGATGGAATTCGTGGAGATCCGGTTACTAAGGATATAGTGTAAAAAAAAAAATAATTAAATCGCGTGCCTTGGGGGGGGGGCTGCCTTGACTTAAAAAAAAAAAAAACCAACACACCCCGCGCCTCCTTTCCAACCCCACATTTAAGTCGGTTAGAGAAAGGGGGGGCAGTCCCCAGACAGAAGCAGAGAAGAATTTAATTTATTTGCACCCCTCCCGATGTAAAACCCGTCGCCGGACGGTCGGGGGACTCCTTGTCGGGTGTGGGTGTCTTTTTTTTTCCTTTTAATTATTTTGATTTTTTCTGGCGGCCCAGGGAGGAGGTGGTAGACCCTGCCTTTTTCGATTTTTTGGCGTCTCCCTCGCTCCCTCCCCTGCGGCCGGGGTCTAATACGGTCCCGCCCGCGGGGTTGGGGGTGAAGCCCCTTGCGGGGGCCGGGTGTCGGCGGAGCGGGGTGGGGAGGCAGAAGCGGGGCGACCCCCCCCTCCCCGGACCCCCCGAGCCCCCCCAAATCCCCCCGGGCTCCGAGAGACTGGCGCATGTTCCGGATCGTTCCCGCTGCCGCCCGGGCCTTTGCAACTCCCGCTCCAGCTCCTGCAACTCTTGCAGGTCCTGCAACTCCCGCAGGTCCCGCAGCTCGTCTTTCTGCTCCTGCTGCCGCCGTGTGTGGCCCCAACTCGGCGCCCGGATCCTTCATGGTGTGCGGAGGTCATGCACGCTCCTTAGCAGGGAAACGACCTCCCTCCTCTCCTCCTCGTCCCGCATGTTCAGGACCAAACGATCGGTGCTCGTCCGGCGACTCTGGAGGAGCCGAGCGCCCGGCGGGGAGGACGAGGAGGAGGTGGCAGGAGGGGAGGAAGGGGCCACGGACAGCCGGGCGCATGGGGCAGGGGGAGCGGGCAGGACTGGCTGCTGCATGGGCAAGGCGGGCATCGGCTCAGCCGCCCAGGCCCCCGGGGGCTCCGAGGCCGAACTGAAGGCTCTGACCCACTCGGTCCTGAAGAAGCTCAAGGAGCGGCAGCTGGAAATCCTCCTGCAGGCGGTGGAGTCCCGAGGAGGCGCCCGCACCGCCTGCCTCCTCCTGCCCGGGAGGGTGGACTCCAGGCCGGGGCCGGGGCCGCCGGGGTCCCCCCCTCGGCCGCCCTCGCCGCCGTCCTACTCCCTCCCCTTGTTGCTCTGCAAAGTCTTCAGGTGGCCCGATCTCAGGCATTCCTCCGAAGTCAAGAGGTTGCGTTGCTGTGAATCTTATGGGAAGAACAACCCGGACCTGGTTTGCTGCAACCCTCACCACCTCAGCAGGCTCTGCGAACTAGGTGAGGTGTCTCTCCGCCCCCCCCCCATCACCCCCAACACACCTAATCCCCCCCAGATGTGCATGGGTGTCCCCATGTCTGGTCCTTTCGGAGGGGTTCCAACTCCTACTGTCAGAGGGGAGGGTGGACTTCCCTCTCTGCCAACAGAAAAGGACAACGAGGGGGTCAGTCATTCATTCCATAGTATTTTTTGATTTACTACTATGTACTGCTAATTTTTTGATTTATTACTATGTACTCACTACTACCAGAGCACTGTCCTAAGCCCTTGGAATGCACAATTCGGCAACAGAGACAATCCCTGCCCACTGGACGCACTCACAGTCGGAACGAGGGAGACAGTAGAGGAAAAGAGAAGAAGACAACAGGGCCGGGGGCTTGGGGACCCTTAGGGGAAGGGGTCTGGGTCGGGTGACAACCAGGAGACGGGTGTCTATAGGTGGCAAATCCCCCATTGGGAAGTTGAGAAGGGGGCCAGGAAAGGTCTCTCCTCCTCCTCCCCCACCCTCAATTCCCTCCCCGCCCCCTTCCTATCCTCACCCTCTCGGCCCCAGGTGTTTAATTTGAGGTTTGGGTGTCCGCTGACACCCGGCCGGGGTAAAAGCAATGAAGGGGGCAGAAAAGGCCCTGTGCCACCCTCCCCCCCTCTTTCTCCATCCCCCGGGAGACTGGTGATTGATGGCCGGCTTGGGCCCGCCGACTCCGTGCCAGGGGAAGACGTGCCCAGGTGATGGGGGTCCTCTGTGTCTGCTTGCTACACGGGGCCCCTCTGTGGTGGTATACGGGCCCCCTCTGTGTCTGCTGGTACACGGGTCCGTGTGCCCTTGGGTGTGTGCTAAAGGCCGAGGGGAGGACCCGGCGACAAAACTCCCAAGGGCCCGGATAGGACTGGGAAACCCATCTCAAACTTCCCAAGTCCGGTCCAGCATTTCCTACGAGGGCCGGGATTAAAAAAAGAAAAATAAAAACAAGATTCCACGCTTTTCCTCTTCCTTCCTTCATTTCTCCATCCCCTCTCTCCGGCGAAGAGCCCATAATTTGCAAGACTTGGAGTTTGGGGCAGTGACATTGCGCTCCCACTTCCCGAAATCAAGGTTTTTTCTTCTTTTTTTCATGTTAGTGATTCCCGGCGAGTGGCATCCTTTTCCACCCACAACCCCCAAAGACCTCCCTTTTCCACTCTGCCGGATTTTTTGTTTTATTGGTTTTCTTTTTTTTGTGAATGAGCGTGAGTTCTACAACTGCGCCGATGGTCGAGGCCGGTGACCCCATGGCGCTGTGCGCATTCCCGTGCCCCAGAAATATGAAGGACTACTGTAGTTATTTGTAAACTTGCCGAGTATTGAGAGGTGAAGTTAAAAACTCAGCCTTCCCCCCCTTAACTGCCGGGGAGAGATTGGGGAAAATTGGGTCGGGGGAGAAGAGCCATGGTTCTTTTTCTGTTGTTGCTAAATAATGAAGTTGGGGGGATGCGGTGGGTGTGGGGGGTTTTTTTTTCCCCTTTTCTGTGAAATGTTAAATGTGCAGTTCGCGAGGATTATCAGGCAGTCTGAATCAGTGGTGATTTCCAGAGCTGGAGTGTTTTAGCTGAGCCAAGGAGGCCCCGATCAGACAGTCAGAGTAGCAGATAGCAGCGAGTCTGGCGCCAGGCGGCCCCTTTTGTTTATCTGACAGCTAAATATCAAGGCAATCACCGCCTCGCTGCCCTGCCTCCAACCCCCAGAGCTAAGACAAACAGTTTTACTAAAAGAATGCCACTGTTATCATAAGTTTCTATCTCTTTTTCTCATGGCTCTGCCTTTATTTTCTCTGTACTTTTTCAATTTCAGAGTCTCCCCCTCCTCCCTACTCCAGATACCCAATGGATTTTCTCAAACCAACTGGTGAGTAAAGTGGCCTTTGCTGTCTTCGATAGGAAAGGGACTTTATTAACCTACTTGGGGGAGAGGGGTGCACGGTGGACAAGACGGGCGTTAGAAGTTGGGGGGAGGGCATTGGACACCACCCAATTTATTGTACCTTCTACGTGTTCTCTTTGATGAGAGGGTATGGGGTTTTGATCTCCCCTCCCTCTTTTGCTCAAGTTTGAAAACCGATTCTTCTTGCCACACACCTGACTGCCCCTGCATTTCTGCCCTTTCTAAAGTACTTATATTCTGTGACCTAGTTTAATGTGATTGAACTAAAAAAAAAAAAATCTCAAAAGCTGGGATGACCACATAAATCGGAGCCATCTGGAACAGCCAGTTCTAATAGGGTAAATAGAACTCGGGGAATATTTTTCCCCAATCCTCTGGTTCACGTCTGATGTAGACTGACCCTCTTAAGGAGGAGCGCAGTAATCTTTAGTTGGCGAAAATCTTTGTAGTTGGGCAGTTGGAGAATGAGGTTAAGAAAAGTGAAAATTTTCCTTTAATCTTCTCTTACTCCCCACTTCCAATCAGCGTTATCCAGGATTTTCTTAGAATTCACGGTGGGGTTCATAAAAGTTTCCAGCCCAGCTCCACATGCCTGTTGCTTTGTAATTGAATGGCAGGGTGCCAGGGCAGAAGCCCATTTGAGGCTGGCACCAGCTCTGTTGCGGTTGTCTGCATAAACTTCGGGCTGGCAGCAGACGCACCCGGTGTAGATAAATAGGACTGGCATTGTAGAAGGAGAGGAGGGATTCAGGGGATGTCGGAAATGTGGATAACATCAGGAAGGACCTGCAGTGCCATGGGGCTGCTTCGTATCTCTCTGAAGTTTGGATAGTAGCCGCACAGTCGTCTTGGTGACTGGGCCCTGATATCTCCTGAAGCAGACCTGGTTAACTTTGAAAGCATTCTTTTTTAATGGGGGTGGGGAGAGGGGAGAGTTGGAGGGAGGGGATGAAAAGTTAAGGTCACGGTGTGTAGTAGGAGCTGTGTCCTAGATTCTGGGCTTTGCTTAGGTTTACACTTCCAGGAGATTTATCCCCCAATAAAAAAGTTTCTCTTGAACAAGGGTGCAGTATTTCTGAAATGCCGTATTTCACAGTCATCATCCCCTTCCCATAGCTTAAAGGAAGGAAGTTGCCCTTTGCAATCAAGCATGGCTTTAATAGTTAGGGCACAACCATTTTTGCCTGGTAAACTGGTAAATGTTTATTAATGAGAAGATAGCCGTGACTTGTATTTCTAATTTCAATCAATCAGTTACTGATTTTTTTTTTAAATCACTGAACACATTTTGGCCCATGACTTAAAAGGTTGAAGAAATACTATTAAGTCAGTTCCCTAATGGTCCACTAGAGTACTATTTTTTCCTGGATCCTTAAAATTTCTGCTCCATTTGTCTTGTGAAATTCAACATTACTTTGGCCCTGGCGGATATCTCCGAATTTGTATAGGGCAAAATATTTTCTAAAGCATCCAGGAAAAGATGGTCATCCTTCTGTCCTGTCTCTCCTCCCCCCAAAGTCCCCCTCCCCTTCCCTCAAACTTTGGGCAAGAAGGGTTAATGATTGGCTTTCAAGGTTCCTTGCAAAGATATTAGGATAAATCTATTAGCAGGATTTAAACATCCAATCTGCTGTGCCAGGACCTCATTTTCAGTTAGTAGAGTGATATATTTATTCATTACCAAGTGTTGACATAAGGTAGCAAAATTTGTGTAAACAGAGAAGCCACAAAAACAGGAGTGTGCCATTTCAAAAGGAAAGGTTCTCCAGATCAACCAATATAGGAAGTGATTAATTCCTCCAATTGGGAACCACACCTCCCCCCACCCCCACCTTTCCCCAGCCACCTAACAAACACCCGATTATTCACCAAAATATTAAAAAATAATAACAGTGATAATAATCTCTTGTCAGTAAGGATACAGAGAACCATGGCACAGAATCAGTGGACAGACTCCAGACCAAAGAGTCTGTCTTTGCAAAAGGTCACTAAAAACCTTTGCAGGTTTGGGAAAACAGGAGTGCTTTAGCCTTGTCCTGAGAACTGTTGTGGAGAATCAGAGGGGAAAAAGAGGTTCAATGGTGATGTTCCTGTTTACATCATTACCTTAATATTTCAGAGATCTGGGAATTTGCTTTCTCACATTCTTAAGTTTCTAAGCCCTGTGTTTAATTTGTTTGTCTTGAGTTACTAGGTGAGAACCAGGAACAAGGCTTTACAATGGAAAACTGTTAAAATCATAACCAGTTTAACCACTAGGGAGTCCCTGCTCAAGATACTCAGGTTGGGGAAGAGGATGCAGCAGTGGGGAGGCGGGTAGTGAGAGAGAGATGTATGGGGGTCTGGAGAGCAAAGCAGCAAGGCAAGAAGGAGAGTTGATGGGGGCGGGGGTGAGGAAGGGTGGGGGAGTGGGCAGAGAGAGAGACTGAGAGCATTTTATTGCCCCAGTTAAAACCAATCCGCTGCAGTTCTCTATTGTCTGGGGAAAGACAGTTGGTGCCTAATATTCCCAATGTTTAAATCTTGCTTAGACATCCCTATTAGATTAAGGAGTGTAAACACATCCAACCAAACCTTTAAGGGGAGGGGCAAGGTTGGGTTGGTGTGGCTATTTCATTTCATTTTAGAAACACCTAGGAGAGGAATCTGGCCCTGCAGGGAAAGGTTTGTTAACCAAACCCAGCCGTGCCACCCACCCCCCCTGTTCTGCATTTCCAAGTGCGGAGTAGATCTTGGATTGTATGGTTTCCATTTTTTTGCCCTTCTTTCTCCCAGGTGGGGTGGAGGTTGGCATGGCAGAATGATTGTCAGAGACATTCTAAAACAAAGGAGCAGTGGTGGGGCGGGCAAGATTAGAAGTGCTTGGCTAACCTTAAGCACACTGACTAGAGTTAGAAGCAGCAGGGCTCAGTGGATAGAGCGTGGGCCTGAGAGTCAGAAGGACCTGGGTTCTAATCCTGGTTCTGCTACTTGTCTGCTGCATGACCTTGGGCAAGTCACTTAACTTCTTAGTAAAATGGATAGCCTGGGAGCCCCATGCGGAACATGAACTGTATCCAATCTGATGAGTTGATATCAACTCCAGTGGCACATAGTGGCACATAGTAAGGGCTTAACAAATACCATAAAAAAAAAGTAAGAGTATTCTCCCATGTCAGGGCCCTGGGCGTGGAAGAGTACCTTGGGTTTGGAACTACATCTCTCATCTCCGGCAGGTCGCTGTTTCGCTGGGTGTAGGACCTCAGGGAGAGCCGTCGATTCACCTTGTGTTTGTCCCACGGCTTGTTGGGGTACCCAGCCTCAATACTCTACAGCTGGGTGGGCAGGGGGTGTCTTTGTAATATTGGGAGGTAGCTCATCCAAGGGCAATTCTCAGGTCCTTTGGAAATCAATATAGCTCCCGTCTCCCAGACGTGTTTTCTCATAGTAAAAAAGCTTAGGAGGAGAAGGGATGAATGTAAAATGGGATCCCAGAATAGTGTTCTGCACCCCAGGGCTTGCCAGGCAGTGCTCATTGACCAACTGACTGGAAATGCCTATTCTTGGAGATTTATTGCGCTGTGACCTTGTCTCATCTTTGCCACCTCCAACCCCATCAGGGTACCCGGGTCATCTATCTTCAGTCCCTGGCACGGCTCTTGGGAAGCGGGCCAGGGACCTGGGAGCAGGGAGTCCAGGGTGAGCTTTCCGACGAGTTCCTTGTGGCACACAGGGGAGACGGGTTGGAAAGGAGCCAAGTTAAATGGCGGCACTGCCAATAGCTTCCCAGTGCAGATATTGGAAGCAGAATAGGAAGGGGGATCAGGTTCAGGCGACTCAGGAAGGATGGGGGCCGACTTATGGAGGTCAACTTTTTTTGATGCAGAGAGATTGTGTTTGATTCTGGAAGACTTTGGAGATGTTAATCAGTTCACTTGGTCGAAGAATTTGAAACCCTATAGCTAGGGTCCTGTCGAGGGGAGAAGACTGGAGTGTGTGAGTTGGGATGATTAGAGAGAGCTAAGATGAGGAGAGGGATTTTTCTGGACTGTAACCCTAACTCACTGGGTGGCCTTGGGCAGGCCACTTGGGCCTCTGTTTCCCCATGTGTGGAACAGGTATACTTTCCTACATCACAGGAATGGTTATGAGAAGTAATTAACGTTTGTAAAGCTCTTCCTGAGATCAAAGGTGCAGGATAAGTGCAAAATAACATTTCATAAAAATGTTTGTGGTTTGCGTAGCCCAGTGTCAGGGTTACCTTTGATGTAAGAGTTGGCGACACCTTGTAGGGTCCCATTTCATGTGCTGTCCCCCGTTTACCCTAAGAGGCTGGGGACATGCATTTTAGCGTGTGTGTGTGTGTGTGTGTGTATATGAGAGAGATCGATGGATCCCATGGCGGTGCTCTGGTTTTCAGGAAAAAGCAGGGCAAGGGATGAGAATTGGGAGAAATATTTGATGTAATCCCTAGGGAGTCTACTGGGTGATGAAGTAGAGGGAAGGGTTAAAGAACTATCTCTTTGGGATGTAGTAAACTACCAGGCATTGAGAAAAGTGTACAGTATACAGTATTTCACAAGTAACTCCCACTTCCTGTCTCCCCTATTGTTTTCAGGTTGATTAAGTATATCCTGTTAAACTGTATATTCCTGTTACGAGTTATACTTTTCCCTGATAAAACGAGATTACACACATATTCTCTCCTCCACCCTGCCTTCCATGCTCTCAAGAGAGAGTGCTTGAAGAAGAAATAGTGTGGTAGTGGCCTTGGCGGGGATAGATTGAGGCTTGAGTGTGGGTAGGGATCATATCTACCGACTCTGTGTATTCTCCTGAGTGCTGAGTACAGTGCTGTGCACACAGTAAGCACTCAGTGAATACGATCACTTGATTGATGGATGGATGCTTTAACACAAATCCTTGTGGGGGAGAAGCTTAAATTCTTAAGGGTTTTATTGGTAACCTGCCAGCTACCTTAAGGCAGCACCTTGTTAATTTTTATGTTGGCATTCTGTATTTCTCAGCATGTACCTCCCACTCTCCAAACTAGAAATGCAAGGGCAAGTTACATATATATATATATATATATACTGGAGCATTGTGAATGGAGTTGGCTACAAAGGAGAGAGGTTTCTGTCCAGGGTGTCTAGTGATCCAGTTAACACCTTTCCTGAACAAATGCCCCATGATTTCAATCCATATTAGCTGCTGCTGCTATACTCTGCCAAGACTGTACTAAGCACTGGGGTAAGATACAACATAATCAGGTTGGACTCACAGTCCCTGCCCCTCATGGGGCTCAAGCCTAAGTGGGAGGGAGAAAAGGTATTGGATCTCTGCTTTACAGGTGAGGAAACTGAGCCCCAGGGAATTTGTGACTTGCCCAAGGTCACACAGCAGGCCCTTGCTCTGCAGAGGTGGGATTAGAACCCAGGTCCCTGGACTCCCAGATCCCTGGACTCCCAGGGCCTGTGTTCTTCTTGCTAAGTGGAGGAGGAGAACTTGCAGTTTTAGCAGTGAACGGATCCCTCAATTACCTTGGACCTGTGTGGGTAGATGCAGATACTGTCTCCAGCTCTTATTTAGGGCAAGGTTGAGGGCACCCTATGCAGGATTCAAGCTGTAGTCTCCAGAGCTGTCAGAAAATAGAAAGTTTTCTCTTTGTGTCTCGTGGCGGGGGGGTGGTCACTGACATAGGGAAGGAATTAAGCTCAACTAATGAACCTGCTTTTGACCTGCTCCCAAACTAGCCAATCCAAAGTATTTTTGTATGGAAGAGGACCATGAGAAGAAAGAATATGTGGAAATTCTAAGAGGCACAAAGCCCCAGCTTGGCCCTGCCTGCTGTGTGAATGGTTGTAGCTGTGGTTAAAAGAACAAAAAGTGGAACGAACAAGCACACGAGATATTTTGACGGGGCCTGAAACTGATTATTGTGCTGGGACGTCTCTGGGTTGAAAGTGGCAGTCCAAGCTCCCTTTGACATTGGTCCAACATGGGAAGATGGAAGACCTGATTTCCTCAATGGAGGGGGACTTGTCATAAAAGAGAGATTCCAGCCAGTCTGTCATTTTGCATGACTTGACTAATGATTAACTGGTGGTGTTAACCAAGGCATGGGTAACAAGCTGATGTGGTCCCATCTCAGGATAGCAGTCCCTGAGCAGACAATTAGTAATAGGCATCATTTCCTGGTGTAAACAGTTTGGAATGTGTGGTCTCTCTTTCAACACAATTTATAGTTTGTGAAGAAATTCATCCCTCTTTTTTTCTTTTTTCTTTTTTTTCTCCTTTCAAATTCTTTCTGCTGCAGCAGATTGTCCAGACGCTGTGCCTTCCTCCACTGAAACAGGGGGAACTCATTATCTAGCCCCTGGGGGGCTTTCAGGTAAGCCTTGTTATCTCATTTACCTGCTTACTTAACCCCCCTCATCCCCCCCATGGGGCCTTGCTATTGTGTCCCAGACTGCTTGCAGTTGCCCTTCTTTTCCAGATGCCTAACTGGATTGACTCGGCACTTTTATTCTCTTTCAGTTAGTTGCTCTCCTCTCAGTCTTCTGAGCAGAGGATGATTATTGATTAAGGTTACAGATAGGAACACGGGAATGGGTTTGGGTTAATGGTAAATGTCCCACCAAAGGTCAGGTGATAACTTTTTGGTAAAAGCAGAAGATGGCCAACTAGATGGACTCTCTGGCTTGTATTTCTTAAATCTGTGGTTTTCTTGTGGATTCCTTGTTGGTTTGGTGGGCCATCCTTCCCTGCCTAAGTTCCATACACCCCTCAAACCAGCTCACCAGAGAGGCTGTGAGAATCATTTATTTTTTTCTGGAGAATGCCCCAAGGGCACACCGAGTAAGAATTGGGGGGAAAAAAAATCAACCAGTCTCCCCTTTGTGAGGGCGTGGCAGCTGGGTAATTGGGTGTCCCAGACTGACACCATTCTAAAAATTGGGGCGGGATTTGTCAGGGAATAAAGCACTAGTTGATTTTCAGGGTTGTTTTGGGGTTGGAGGCCGAAGGGACTTAGAATCAAAATATCTGCCTAACCAATTTCATTGAGACCTTCTCCAGAGAGAGATTATTTAAAGACATTAATCTGCTTCGACTTGGCTTCTCCTTTTTGTAGAGCATGTCATCACTAAGTTGCCCCAGAATTAACTAAAGCAGGAGGGCAGCTAACCTGCAAAAACATCAGCTCTGCTTTGCTTCTTGCATACTAAGTGACTTTATTATTAGTTCGTTGGGCATTTATATAGGATCACGGTGGTTAATAACTGGTTTTGAAAGTGTACTTGTGTGGACTAGTGCAGGCCGAAAGGTACTGCGCTCCTCCAGATGTCTCATTGACTAATGATTCGTAGAGCATTTACCTGGTTCGTTGCTTTGTGACAGGAATTTTAGAAATCCGTAGGCTCTCCAACCCCCCATGGCCTCCGTGTATGTACCTTTCCCTAGCTCTTTCCAGGAATTGCTATTGGTGTGGATGTCTTTAAGGGGAATCTTGTTTGTTTTTTTTTCAGTGTAATATATACCCTGGTGGTTATGTGAGAAGAGAGGATACTGTTTGTTCAAAGGTCCTAATGAGAATTGAGAGAGAAAAAAAGAGGTGGGTGGGTGGGAGGCTGTGGAATGGGACAGAGAAAATACGACTTGTGGTTGTCTGCTTTCTAAGGCTGTAACTGGACCAAAAAGCAAAGAGGGAGAAGCCCAAGAAGAGAGAAAGAGAGTGTGTGTATGTATGTGTGTAGGGGAGAAGCAAAACAACACAATAAGGATGTTGTTGATCATTTTGTTTTGTAAGTCGTGAAATATGCAGGGAGGTGGCTGAGTTCCTCAGTACCACATGAAATCAGCAAAGGAAGTATTAGGTTTTTAAAGGGGGCTTTTGGAAAGGTTTGCTTTATTGATAACATCTTGTCTGTCTAGTCTGTTGCCGAAGGAAAAGGGGAGGGGTGGGGGACACGTTTTGGGTAGAGCTGCAGGAAATGACATCGCTGGCCTGTGAAGACCTCCTCCAGGGCCGCTTCATTTTAAGAGTGCAAGCCAGAGATGGGACATTACTCACATTTTGCTGTGGATTGTGGATTATTTTTCCCCAGAGAAGGGGACTTCTAGTGGAGGAATGGGTGGGTGTTTCTTCTGCTCCTGAAGGGTTTTCCAATCCCAGGAAGAAATCTTTTTACAATCCTGAACTGCCTCCCCTCCGTCCCCCCCACCCAAAGGTAATTGCAGCCATTCAGCTTAATGAGGAGCTGAGAGGAGTGTTGACTCACAGGAGGAATAGGGGTTTAACTAACAGGCCACAAAGCTGAGGGCCTCCACATGAAAGGACATTTGTTTTGAAGTCTTGATTTACAAATTCCCAACTGGAGGGACCCAGGCCTGAAAGTAAAAAAACAGAGCCAGTTCCCTGCCATTATGACTTTTCTTAACTTACGTGGGGAGACCAGCAACGAGCTTGAACAGGGTCTTAATGAGCTGTTAAGGGGACCGAGCTTGGAATATTATTTCCTAGTTTGGGGGATGAGGGACAGGGAGGGGAACTGAGCTGGTAGCAGGTACTGGACCTACGAAGGAAGAATCGTAGTTCCACAAATGAAGCTGTCAAAACTCCTCCAAAGAATCCTTTTGCTGGCTCAACTCCAGAGAGGCCCTAAGATCTCCTTTTAAGCAGTTTGTCTTTCCATTCCAGTGACTTGGGCAAGTCCTTGCGGATGATGAGGAGAGCAACCCAGTGGAAGGGGAGACTTTAAAAGAACCTGGAGGGCTTGAGAAGTTGCGTAGTTTTCAGGGTGGGGGCAGGGCACTAGAAATCTTTGTGCAAGTGCTTAATAATGTTGGTATTTGTTAAGCGCTTACTATGTGCCGAGCACTGTTCTAAGCGCTTCTCCTCCAGCCCACACCCCCGCTTTGAAACAACCAATCTGAGCGTCCCCATCACATGCATGATGTCCCGTTTTCCTTCCTGGCTCAAGCACAAGGCAGTTTAATGAATGGGGCTCAGTTCAGGGTGGAAGGAAGGTTGGGGACACTGGAGCCAGACGCTTGATTCTTTTGGCAAGGGAAGGACAAAAAAATACCAAATCAGTCGCAGAGGGGTCTTCCCAAAAGAACTGGTTCCTCCTGAAATGCACTTTAGGTGACCTTCAATTTATGGGGCCTCCCTGCTTCATATTGAATAAATAGATGCATCTTGCGGACACAGGTGGGAGAATGAACCCTGAGAGCCCATCTCTTGTACCTTCCCAAGTGCTTAGTACAGTACTTGGCACATAATAATAAGCTTTTAACAAATGCCATTACTGTTATTCAGAGAATTCACTTTCTTATGCTTCCAGAAATAAAAATCGGGAGAGGAACTTATGGGACCTTAGCATCTGGGCTTTATTATGATCTTGATCTTGATGCACAGCAAACCCATTCACTGTGGCAGGAAAGGGGAAAGTTACCTTATTTAAGGGAGGGAATAGGACCCATTTAGAAGAAGCTGGCCTAGGGGAAGGAGCACAGACCTCGTAGTCAAAAGACCTGGGTTTTGATACCGACTCTGCCATGTGCCTGCTCTGACCATGGGCAAGGCTCTTAGCTTCTCTCTGCCTCAGTTTCTTCATCTGTAAAATGGGGATTCAGTACCTCTTCTCCCTCCCATGTAGAATGTGAGGCCCATGTGGGACAGGGACTATGTCCATCCTGATTATCTTATTTAGCCCAGTATTTGACACATAGTAAGCAGTAAACAAATACAATTATTTATATATTAGGACCCACTTCTGCCCCAGGAAACGTGCAGATCATCACTATGCTTTTGTTTCTGACTGCAGGTTCACAGAGTGCAAAACACATGCATGTACACCCACGTGTGTAAATTTGTTCAGATTCTCCAGGTACCTTTCACTCGTCATGAGTTGGGTGACATCTAGGTCTGTTTCTCTTATATAACTCATACACACATGAGTATATTATACTCTCAAGTGCATAGTACAGTGCTCTGCACACAGTAAGCACTCAATAAATAACACACACATACCCCCAAAAAAATCTCACCCAGAAGTCTTAAATAAGCTACCTAGGGCTCTTTCCTCAGAGGTTAGGATTTTCTTTAAAAGGCAGGAACAACTCCACAATATGTCAATTGTCAATCTAGGGACCTCATGTCAGAAGGGCGTAGAATACAGAAACTTCAGGTTTGTGATCCCAGTTGGGAATGAAAATGAAGTCTTTCTGGGACTCCTGGCTGTATCCCTGAGACTTATCTACCCAGTGGTGGAATTGATCCCAGATCCTATCCTACTGTCCCCCAACTTCAGCATCTTGGCATTCCTTTAGCACAGATGCTAATTTCCTCAGCTACCATTAAACAATCCAGTCTCCTGGTTTGAGCAGGCATGAGAGCTGAGAAGTTTTTGGGGAAGGGCCAAAGTTAGAAGCAGTTCCTGTTACCTGGTCCTCTAAATGTTAGACGGATAACCTGAGGGATTGCTCTGCTTGCAATCTGTGGCCGAATTTGAGCGGACTATAATGGACTTCCATGGGCTTGGACCCAGGTAGTGCTGAAGGTACAGGCATAGGAGAAGACAGCGTACCCTTTTGTAAGGCTTTGTGTTGGCATTTCTTGTGTCCAAGCCCACAGGGGCTATGGAGTTAAGAGTTATAGATGCAGAGACAGACAGATGAGGCTAAGGCCCCAAAAAGCCTCATAACAATACTTGATTCTCTTGCCTCCCAGGCAAGATTCCATCTTCTCTAATGGAACACACAAATTCCTGTTTGATTCGTCTTCACTACAAAAGCTCCAAAGTCCGGCTGACTGACATTTCATTATGTAATAGCATCCACGCCGGGAATGTTTCACTAAGCCATTGATCCCTGTTGGTATCTGTGTCAGCCCAGGAGAAGCACCTTTAAAAAAAAAAATCTTGAAAATGATTCACAATGGATGTGCCATCGGGCTTGGCCTGTTTGTCTCTGCACTGGGGCTGCTTTAACCAAGCAGCGTAATGAGATGTGCCTTATTGTCTCCCAAGAAATCTTGCTTTATGTCCCAGTATCTCCCCATCTCCCCACACCCCCACCATCAATTGCCTCCCCCTTCTTCAGTTCACATACAAGTCATAGCTGTATGTGAAATGAAGTTATAATTTGGTATGGGGCTGGGATAGTTGAGATTGTGTGTGTGTGTGTGTGTGTGTGTGTGTGTGTGTGTGAGAGATTAAAGTGTCCTTTTATTTTTTAAGAAAATAATAGTTGTGATTTCAAAGGAGACTTGTATGCATGGACTTTTTTGTTTAGACTGAGAATATGTAGTGTGTGTTTCCCTCCAAAGTGGATAATCACTGTGAAAAAATATATGCTTTGTACAGTGTATGTATCTCACTTCTTTTTGGGGGGGGTGGTGAGGGGGTGGCAGCATGACAGAAGACCAGGTTCCACTGTGGCTGCAGTCAGAGCTTCCATGCTCATCTAAAAATCACTGTCATGGACTCAGAAGATGAGGTTATCGGGGGTTAACATGAAGATGACAGCATATGAAGGCTCTGGAGCAAAGCAGGCCGCCTGCCAGACTAGAAGCATCGCAGTTCACCTCACACATCATCTGACTGAGGGAGAATGTAGCCAGACCAGAGAAGTGGGGAGAAGGAAGAGGGAACGTGTAGCTTTTGGATTCTGACACTTCATTCTAGCTCCTCCTTGTATTAGGACCTTCTCTTGTCAGACTTCTTCCAGAGGCAGGGTGGGTTTCTGAAGGCAGAATTTCAGGGTGGTACGGGAATCAAAATGTTAGATTTTGTTGGGGTCCATGGCATCGCTATGGGTCGGAGACGACTTGATGGCATAAGACAAGAAGAAGGGAGGAGATATGGTGGCTGTCCTCCCTTTCAGGGTTAGATGGAGTATCTACAGAAATAATTTATTTCAGAAAAAGCACAGTAGCATTGAATAAGCTGAGGAGGGAGAAATGTTGGTGGGCTGGACTGTTTAGGTTTTCTGCCGTGAGTGTCCAGGGCTTAAAGTTTTGAAAGAAAGGTTTGACCGTCTTCTTCATGGAGCTGATTATTCGGTTGAGCTGTTATTTCTTAAAGGACTTGGCTATTTCACTTGATAAAAGTTTCTGAGGACAAAGGATGAATAAATGTTGGGGCTGGTCTGTTTCCATTTTGGCTGTCCCTGTAGGTGGCAACATAAACCTTGGCTGGAACAGCCTTTGCGAAGAAGATTTTCTTTTGGGATAGACAGAACAAGAGGGGCCTGCCCCTGAATGCAGGTAGAGAGCTCCGGGTTGGTGGGGGGAGGGAGAAGTTGGAAGTGATCCTGTTTTCATAAATAGGGTCAGCAAATGGAGCCAGGGTTAAGCTCACTTAAACAGTGAATATGGAAAACGGTCTCAAAGACATTTCAACCCAGGGGAGTTCTTTGGAACTAATGTATAGAGAGAAAGCTACATTTTTCTTTCCTGTTAGATCTTTTAGGCTGCTGGGTTGTCACTGGAGAAGGCTTTCATGGTAACAAACACCCCTGCTGACTTGATTCCCATTTCTCGTTAGGGCTAGGAAGTCGGGCAGGAAAAAAGATCCCATAGACCCCAGCCTGACTTTTGGCCAGCGAAACCCCATTCTCTGAGCTGTGTGGGGTTTTTTTTTCTTCCTCCTTTTCTATTTTTCTTTTTCACCTCCTCTCCTCTGTGGCTTGGCCAAGTTTGGTTTTTTAAGGTCACTGCCATCCCAAGCCAGATAGCATGACGCTCGCACCCCTCGGTTTTCTGTTGACTATTAACTAAGGTTATTGCTGGGTTATCTGGAAAACGTCCCCTCCACCTCCCCTGTGAGAGCCAGACTCCCAGGAACTCTTCGAGAGGGGCAGTAAGATTGACCTCACCCTTTTGACCGGGGAGGGGGCCAGGGCCAATGTTAAATCAGCTTCTCCCGCCGTGGGGCTTTTAAAGACCAACATGGAATCCCCGCTGGTGCCGCCTTGCCAGTGTGACCTCTGCATGAGCCGTGTAAAAGAATACTGTAACAGGCCACGCGGAGGTCACTGCCAGGAGCACCATCTTTCTCTCGCAGGATTGAATGACCAACACAGTAGTCTGGCTGCCTGCCTACTGTCACAGAGTAGCTTCCTTTCCTGTTTATTTTCAGCTTGAAGATATTATTAACTGCTGAGGCACCCTGTCAGTTTAGTTATAACCCACAAAGAAGGCAAAATTCAGGTTGGCTACCTCAACCATCTAACTGTAGCATCTTGGGTAGTTTTTAGTCCACTTGAACATACACTTGCCGTGTCTCTGTTTTGCCCTTCCTCTTTCAGGCGGGTGGACAGTTACCATGCCACGAAAGTGATCCTTCCCAGTGTTGGCCTCCCCGAAGTGGCCTTCGTGATGCATACATAGCCCTGAGCAAATCATTTTCATAGTGTATCAAAAAGCCATGTGGTATTAGCTTGTATCATGGGGGTCGGTGAGGAGGGAAATAATCTTAGCGAAAGTATTCGCTATTGAGGTTGGGAGAGTAGTTTAATAAAGGGTGATAACTTTCACCTTGTAAGTTAGCAGGAAACATTGGGACAAGACAGGAAATTGCATCACTGCAGTTCTTTAATGAGCAGGGAACTTTAAAGTTATTCATGAAAAGATAGGGGTGAAGGGAAAGAAAGCCTTCTTTTTATTCATTTCTCAACCACAAGATCTTTTCTGACCATTTTCTTCCAGAAAGAGGTTGTTTGAAGACTTCATTTTATTTTTTATTATTTTTAAAAATATATATTTGACGAGCAGGGTCACCTTCAGTTTAAACATTCCTACAGCCCCGGTTTCTCAGTTTACTAAAGAATCTTTCATGACTTTTTCGGCTTCCTTCCCCAAACCGTGAGGCCAAGGAAGCTCTTGGCTGGGAGCTAATTTTGGTTTGGCCTGCTCAGCCTCAACTTGGTCCCCACCCAGTGTCATTATCTTGGTTTTAACTTGCAAAAATGAAAAAAAAAAAACTTTTTTTTTTTTTTAGTTTGCTCATGCCTTTACCCTTTTCACCTTCACTTATTTTTAAAAAGGGCTATTTTGCAACATCGCCTTCCCCCAAATGCTGGCTTTGTAGAATATTACAGGTTTGTCTTTAGTTTTTGTGTTTTGTTTTGAGCGATCCCCCCTCCCTCCCCTTTTTTTCCAGGAGTTCCTTGAGTTTCCCTAAGATTCTTTCCAAGGCACTCACTAAGACTGAAAAGGAAATGGGTTTCATAGCTTTTTTGGCAGGGCTGGTCCTTAGCTTGTGCTGGTTGGTGAGAGTCCAGGGTACCCAAAGAGGACGGGAGAGGGGACACCTAACCAGTCAGCCCTGCATCTGGAATTATGGCAGCAGCAGCAGCCCATTAGCAATTAATGTGCTCCTTGTCGCCACAGTGAGCGATGTAGGGATAAAGGTAAAACCTTACTAGGATTACATATCCCAGGGTGTGAGAACGCAGTTGTTTCTCTTTTACAGGTCTCCCGGTTTCTGGGTAAGTCCCCACTGTGGTGACATCACTTCCCTGTTTGCACAGCAACGCAACCAGGGAGCTAAGTAAGCTTATTCGCCTGCTCAGGTAGAGGTGATTGTCTGAGACAGTGAAGAAGCTTCTCTCTGGCTTCTCTCTTTCTCTCTGGCCTCTCACTCTTTCTCCCTCTCCCCCCGCCTTTTCGGTGTATTTTGTTTCGTTTTCATAACACAATGAGAGCCTCAGGTTGTAATTGTCGGTGTGTAAAGCATTGTTGAACATTCGGCAAGGACGACTTGTCAAAACAGAACAGGACGCCAAAGCAAAATGCTGTGGGCAGGTTGCATGCCGGCAGAGTTGTTTGGCGGGAGCGGCTCTCGCGGGCTTGGAAACCCTCGTAGGGTGAGCCGACACCACTTGTGAAGCAGCAGCCCTGTGGATGTTTCTTTCCCTGTCTCCATCCCCTGCCCCCGACCCGCTCCCCTTCCCCAAGTTCTTCAAAACTGCCCTCCGCTCACTGTGCCGCACGACGGTTGGCCCAGCGGGGCCGCCTGCAGGTCTGGGACCGGGTGCCCCGGTGATGGATGCCGGTGTGAGCTGATAGTGGCGGTGGAGGGCTCGGTCCAGTCCCTGGCCCTGGTCCCCGCGCAGGGAGAGATGGGTCCCCACAAAGGAGCTGTCTGTGGTCTGGAACTGATGACCTCAGAGGTGGAAGTGGGGGGAAAAGGAATCTTCATCATTATGGTTTTGAGTAATACTAGGGAGTTGGGCTTGGTGAGCTGCAGGATACCCCCACCCTCCCAGCCCAGAGAGGGTCTCAGTCTCAGCTGGAAGGAATATGGGCCCTCAGTCTGTCTCTGCTGCCCGGGAGGAGGCAGACCCTGACCAGGGGAGACGGGTGGAGCAGGGGCAGAATGAGCAGTGGGGACGGATGAAGGAAAGGAGAGCTGAGACGTAGGGCTGGCGGGCCAAGCCATGTATATGCTCCAGCATACCTGCTGAAGGGATTGCCAATCCCTTCAGCTGCTGCTTTGGGGATCGGGTGTGGTCTGTGCCAGAGCTAGGGCAGGGCAGGGCATTGACGGTGGGGGGTGGGGCCCTGACTCTGTTAGCCTGGACGATTACCCTTTTAACCCATGCCCCTTTCTTCCTGTCATTTGCCTAAAGCAGTGTAGTCAGGTGACTTGAAGGGTGAGGGGGAATGAGAGAGCGAGTGTGTGTGTGCGCGCGGAGGCGCAAACATGATTTATAGGAGGCCTGTCAAGAGGTTCCCCCCCACACTTCAAATTGTCAGATTGTAGCTCCCAACACCAGGTTCCTGCAGGTGCACCGTTCCTAGCAAAGGGAGTGCAAGATAGAGCAAGAAAGACATAATAATAATAATTACGGTGTTTGTTATGTGTTTACTATGTGCCAGGCACTGTTTGTACATAAACGAACTTCCAAATGGACACATGTATCACGCTTTTGAAGATAGATGTAAGGGAGCTCTCTCTCACTCATACACACACACGCATTCACTTCACTTCCCGACTCGTGAGGTGAATCTTATGAAACAATCTCTATGTCTTGACAAACCAGAGCTGAGGTTAGAGAGGGGTTGGTGAGCCTTCAAAACCCACAATTTTCCTCTGCAACTAGAATGCTTGGCTCCAGATTGAGTCACTTTCAGTGATGAAATTGGTGCCTCTAATTTATAGATAGGGTGGGAGGCCGTTTCTAAAATTTCCAGAGCTTCTACCACCAAGGGTGTGAGGCTCTTCCTCCTCTTCTAAGTTTGACACTGAAAGGAGTAATTCAGGAAACAAACAGAAGGGGTTTCATGTTCTACCCATTGCTGCCTCCACCATGCTTTCACAGGCGACGACTCCGTGTGCAACCTGCGTTCCCTACTGAGCCGCCTACTGCGGCCTCCTGTTGTGGGGCTGGTCCAGATTCACTCCACCATCTGGGGATACAGGTCATCCAGAGAGGGCTGGGAGAGGGACCTACTCTGGTTCTGCGGACTGGCTGCAGCCTTAGGGGCCCATTCAAGGGAACTTGAACTGGTTAAGAATAAGGTAAACCCACAGTCCAGAGCCAAGAAGCCACCAAGGTGGCTCACCTTTGGGTAGGCCTACATCACTATGGTTCCTACATGCAGTTGAAGCAAACTTCTGTTGGGAACAGTTGAATTAAATGCCAGGGGTTGTGATCACAGATGGTGAGAAACATTTTGGCCTAGGGGATAAAGCACAGACCTGGGAGTCAGAAGGACCTGGCGTCTAATCTAGACTCTGCCATATGTCTGCTGTGTGACCTTGGGCCAGTCACTTAATTTCTCTGTGCCTCAGTTACCTCATTGGTAAAATGGGGTTTAAGACTGTGAGCCCCATGTCGGACCGGGACTATATCCAACCATTTTAGCTTGTATCTACCCCAGCACTTAGAACAGTGCTTAACACATGTAAGCACTCAACAAATACCATCATTGTTATTGTTATTCAAAACAGTGTGGCATAACAGATGGCTAGAAAGTCCATGGGCTGTTCTAGGACTTTTCAACCCATCTGGCCCCTGGGAGTTTAGGCGAAGTAGCAGCAGGTGCTGGGGAGAAGCCGGTAGACCTTTCTTTAGCACCCCTACTCTGCTCTTCTCACCCTCCACCTCTCTCCTAGCCTTGTTTTCTCCTGACATTTGAAGGAGGCCCATAGTCTATTTAGTAATTGATTAACATTTGACTGGATTCCAGCAATGCACTGCACACCTCTTAGACGTAGACATAGGCTCTGCCCGGGAAACTCCCCTTCTAAATGGCCATAATTTCATGCCTATCACTTGCATGTTAGACTAGGAAAAGCCCCTGCTGGTTCTGTGTATGGTGCACTCTGTGTAACTTTCAGATTTCGAAAGCCAGCTGGTAATGTGCGTACCTTTTGGAGTTGGGATGGCGGGGGGAGGAGTGTTTAGAGGCACCCGGCTGCAGTAATTGGGGTGGGGGGTGGAGTGAAGAGCTATGAAGAACTAGGCCAAAGTCTTGTCCTGCGGCTCAGGAAGATGGGATGAGCTTGGAACTGCCTCTCAAGAACCAGTTGGCTCCTAACTGAGGGGCGATGGGTTGGAGGAAGAGGCCTCAGTCTTGAAATGGGGAGGATATTTAAGAAGATTGATTACTTCCTGTGCCAGACCTGGAACTCGATTTTCAGCGGGGTAGCTTCTTAGGAAAATCCAGGATGACTAGGAATTTTTACAGACACTTTGATTCTTAAACTTCTTTAGGTCTATGAATCTTGTCATAAATGGAGAGAGGGAAAGAGATAGACACACAGACTGGCACTCAACCAAGAGGTGCAAACCGAACCTGGTTTTAGTTTGAACCAGGTTGAGATGAGATTGAGGGCACACACCGATTGCCCTAAAGTTCTTTGGAGTGAGCCTCAGGGCCAGAGGGTGAGGAGGGGATACAAGTAATTGATGCTGAGCAATAATCTCCTAAGCGCCTAGTTCAGTGCCTTGCACACAGGAAGCGCTCAATAAATTCGATTGAATGATGGATTGGAACATTCTTCCTGGGTTTTTAGGGGCAGAAGTGAGTATCACATCCCCCCCCCCCCTTCATCTAGCTTTGGGTTTCTGTAAGGTGAAGAGTGTGGGAGTGGGGGTGAGCTTGCAGAGACGGGCAAACTCTTGTTAGGGAGGTTAATGTTTGGAACTTTCTGGACCTGCGATATTAATTCAGAGTCACCGGGGTTAGAATTGGGACCTCTGGGTGTGTGGGAGAGTGTGACCCATCCGAAAATGAAGGGCAGTCAGAGGCATTAGGGGTGGGTGAGTGGATGGGAGGGAGAGGGTGGGAGAGCCAGGCTGCCTGTGTTTGGGAATAGAAGTGATTAGATTATGAAGGCAGACCGAAGTAATGATTAACTTTCTCAGTCTGCACACTGTCTCCAGTCTGGCTCTGTGTTGTTTTTTCCCCCTAAGTAGGGCTCCGGCCCCAAGTCGACAGGGTATTAGGTTGTAAAGAAAGACAGAAGGAATGAAAGCGTGGAGCGAGGGCTGGGGGGAGGAGGGAGCCAGCCTTTTCCATCAGATCCAGGAATGGAATTTATTGGCTGGAATGCAGTAAATGTTCAAAATGCCATCCCATCCAGACAGTTTTCATAATTGTTATGGAACAAGGGGGATGTGGGGGGAGGGGAGAAATGAAAAGAACTTTTGTTTCTCACTGTATTTTTCCACGTCTTCCCTCCCTCGCAAAGAAACGTTTCTCTACCCTCTAGAAAAATAGTGTTGAATTGAGCTATGCATGTGCGTGCGTGTGTGTGTGTGTGCGTGCGTGTGCATAGTGGAAGTGGGGGGAAGGGCAGCGTCTGTTTTTTGGTCTTGTAATAACTTTCGGAGAACTGTAGGTCAATGTAGTCAGGGTTTTCATTAAAGTTAGGCTCGCAGCAAAAGAAGGCTATGTGGATCGCATTTAAGCAGGTAGGAAAAATTGTCCTGGGTGATATTAGATGGATTTTTATGCATCAGTGTTTAATAAGGCTTTTTACAGTGTTTTAATGTGTCACCAGCATACCTAGATTAGGGCTGGGGGGTTTCTACAAGACCCCTCAATAGCTCTGGGGCAGGGGAAGAGGAAAGAAAGAAAAAGGAATTGAGATGGTGGGGGAGGAGGAGAGAAATCCTCTTTCTGAAAAGGTTTGCAGGGTTTCTTTGGGGTGGAGCAAAGTGTGTGTGTGTGTGTGTGTGTGTGTGTGTGTAGGGAGATGACATTTTTTGAAATTCCAACTTCAAAAATAATTAGGATGAATGCATACTTAAACAGCAGCGAGAGAGGCCCAGTTACTGTAAATATTATGAATGGATTTGGCCGACTTATATGAGTCCCCACCCTTCCTCTAAGGCTTTTCTCTGAGCTAAGTCAAAATTCGGCCTTCAGACAGCAGCGTGGTACACTATAATTTGCATGGCTGATGAAGCCTGAACACTGGGGTAGAGGAAGCCGGTGTCAGCTGGCTGCTCTCTAACCACTGGAGACAGGCAGACAGGCGTTTTTGATTTGGTTCTTTCTCCCGCCCCCTCCCCCTACACCCCACCCTGTCCCCTTTCCTTTTTTTTCCTGAAAAAAAATGTATTCTGTCAACTCAAAAACACTCCTCACCCAGGAACTTTGAGTGGCTTAACGACCTAGAGTAGAGAACATCAGCTTGGCACTGAGCACAGAAAGGGCGCTTTGGGGGACTGGGGGAGATTCTTATCCCTTGTAAATGGAGTAATCATCACATTTAGGCTGCAGTGACTAATGGGACGTTTGCAAATCCATATACTTGCTGGGTGGAGCTTGCTGCGGGCTTTCTAATTGTAGCGCTGGGTATCAGGGTTATGGGAAGGAAAAAAAGATGGTGACTGAAAAGAATCATAAAAATAAAGGGTGTGTTTTTAAGAGTGAAAAAGGAGGCTTTTGGCTTCTTGGGACTTTACTCTGAAATTGCTTGTGTGGGAGAATTGTGGCCTAAGCACCCCTCCAGCCCCCCAGCAATGCTTGAGAGGAGAATGGAAATGAAAGGGAAGTCCAAGGGTTTAGTTCAGGCAGATCTTCTTTATTTTGTTAGAGATTGGTTACAACTCTGACACCCCTTCTTCCTTCATAAAAGCTATATCCCCCAACCTTTTATGAATTGGCCAGAGCAAAGGTTCCCACACCTGCCCTCCCTCCCATCCACCAGAGGTCCTACCATCTCCCCCCACCCCCAGAACACCCCATTGTTCCTGTCCCCTACTCAATTGTCTTGCACATTGCTTTTAGGCAAAATATTGGAGGCTGGGAGGTCCTGGGGGAAGGAGGAGACCAGCACATCTCATGGCCAGAGGGCCTACAGCTTTGCTGTGGTCACCCCTAACCACCTACTGTACTTTGGCCCTCTCCCAAGGGGGTTCACTTCTTACTTCCACTGACTTTATCTGCTGTGAAAATTAAGTGCAGACAATACTCCAGCCTCTAACATTGTGTATCTCTGGTTCCTCTCATACTAGGAGGCCCTCAGGGAGTGAAAGAAATGGCACCTCCACTGCCCCCTTTCTCCTTCTACTACTAGGTCTATGACCATTCACCCAGTATTATTTTATTACAGTATTTGTTACTCATTTAAAATGTGTTAAGTGCTGGGATAGATGCAAATTAGGTCAGATACAATCTATGTTCCATGTGGGGCAATCAGTCTAAGTAGAGGGAGAACAGTTATTGAAACCCTATTTTACAGGTGAAGAAACTGAGGCAGAGAGAGGTAAAGTGACTTGCCCAAGGTCACACAGCAGGCAAGTGGCAGAGCCGGAAGCAGCATGAGAAGCTGAGACACATGAGAAGCAGCATGGCCTAGTGGATAGACCCTGGGCCTGGGAGTCAGAAGGACCTGAGTTCTAGTTCTGGATTGGCCACTTTTCTGCTGTGTGACTTTGGGCAAGTCACTTCACTTCTCTGTGCCGTAGTTACCTCAACTGTCAAATGGGGGTTACAACTGTGAGCCCCAGGTGGGACGTGGACTATGTCCAACTTGATTAGCTTGTATCTACTTCAGCACTTATTACAGTGCCTGGCACATAGTAAGCACTTACAAATACCATTAAAAAAATTATTAGAACCCAGGTCTTTGGACTTGCAGACCTGTGCTGTTTTCACTGGGTACTGATGCTTCTCAAACAGATTGTTAATTCTTCCTGGGTGAGCCAGGGAAGGGCCCCCACCCAGATGATTTAGGTCTGAATGAAAGGGTGGAGAAGGGGTGAGGGTGGAAGAGAAAAGGCGGGGAATGCTTTGTTGGAGCCCAATGGCCCGACAGCATTTTACAGTTGGCCTATTCCTGTGTAGCCACCCTATGTACATATCCATAATCTGTATAGTTCTATTAATATCTGTCTTTCCCCGTAAACTGTAAGCTCATTGTGGGCAGGGAATGTGTCTGTCATATTGTACTCTTCCATGCGTTTAGCACAGTGCTCAGCGTAGGTTAAGCACTCAGTATGATTCACAGGTCTGGCCGATCTCTCATCTGCCAGCTCTGTTTGACAGAGGTGCTTGGCTCTAATCATGAGATTAAGGCCTCTTCTTCCCTCTTTCCTTTCCTCCTCCTCCCTGGGAAGGGTCTTGACCAGTTGGAGCACCTTTTGGTGTGTTGTTTCAACGGCTCAGGGCAGTTGTCCATAGTCACTTCAGGTTTCTTGGTGGGGTTTGTGGTATCTAGTAAGTACCAAAAAGTACCTGCAGAAATTGTTCTTCTCCCTAGGCCAGAATTTATTTGGAAGGCTAACAAAGGGCATATGGAGTGCCAGACAAAATGCAGATTATATGATGGTGATGTGCCCTATAAGTAAAGCATCACAACTGGTAGCCCCTCTTCCTGTGCCTTAGTCCCACCCCCAGTCTCTTAGGCATGACTCTGACTGGGCTCCAAAATACCCTCTACCTCTCAGCATTCCTCTCCCTTCTTCGACTCTCTCCCCTCTCCCTTCCCTTCCTCCCTGCCTCTGCGGGAGACAGGTTGCCCCCACATGAAAATATTGCTGAGAGAGAAAACTCGGGGAGACACAGTGGACTCTACCTGGAAGAAGTAATAAATCCATGATTAAAGGTACAGAGAATGAGGTAGTGGCATTAACTCAGCTGCTCCCTTTGTTTTAGTATCTTGCTTAAAGGACTTTACCTCCCCTCACCCTAAAAAGCAGTGTGCCTTGCAGTCGAGGAGGTCATGAGGGACAACTTCCTTCCCCTAGTCACCTTTGCCCCCTAGTCTTTCCTCTCCCTTTGTCCCTCCCTCCCAGTCTCTAATCCTTCCTGCTTGGCGTGCAAGTTCTTTCAGGCCTTGGGAAGATCAGGAACTGCTGCTGTCCCCCTGTAATTGACTCTATTAAGTGATAGGCAGACCATTCCTGCTGCCAAGCCCAGTGCCAGTAAGAGAGAGAGTGTGTGTGGGTCCCAGTCCTATGAGGGTATGCACGTTTGTGTGGTGCCAGCAGCTTTGGGCACAGAGCTTAATTGTCTTGGCCAGAATCTTGCATTTAATGCCTTAGTTATTATTATTATGCACTTACTGTGTGCCAAGCACTGTACTAAGTGTTGGGCTGATACAAGTTACTCAGGTCAGACCCACTTTCTATTCTACATGGAGCTCACAATGTAAGTAGGAGGGAGGACAGAAGCCCGGTGCGGGCAGGGATTGTGTCTCTTTATTGCTGAACTGTACTTTCCAAGCGCTTGAGTCCCAGAGGTCACACCGCGGGTGTGTAGCAGAGCCGGGGTTAGAACTCAGGTCTGCTGACTCTTTCCACTAGGCCATGCTGCCCCTCTAGACTGTAAGTTTCTGTGGGCAGGGAACATGCCTGCCAATTCTTGTATTGCATTCCTTGAAATGCTCTTTATAGAGGTTTGCTTAGTTAGTGCTCAGTTAATACCACTGATTAGTTGATTGCCCCATCCATATTTTTTCAGAGCCCCTCAGCAAGACATCCCCTCCCTAGCCTCTTTTCCCTCCATTCTCTCTCCTTTTTCTTATCTCTCTCGCACTGATTTCCCCCTCTCCCTCACTCTCCCTCCCTTTCCCCTCCCCCACCAAATGGAGGGAAAATTCCTGGGTTACCTAAAGTGTGGCTTTGAGGTCTGGTCACCCCGTGTCATTGAAGAGTCCCAAGTGAGATTCATTCATGAACTTCTGGTCTTCCATAAAGGTCTGTTCATTCATGGCCAGGGCAGGGCTTTTTTTCTTCCCTGGCAATTAAATAACTCTTTGTAAGTGGCAATGAGCTACTTGTTAAGTGGTCTTCCCTCATGCGAGTGCAAACACGAGGTGAAATCACCTTTCTCTTCTCTCCCTCCTGCCCCCCGATTCCCTGTAAAGGGGGATTTTATGTTTAAAGGGGAAGGGGGAAGGGGGAGGAAAAACACCTTAAAGGAATTTCAATCAGATTCAGCATTTTCCTGGTGTTGCTCCAAAAATTCCCTAAACTGTAATAAAATAAAAAATTGTGAGCTGCAGGCATTCTGATTAGTTGGTCTTTTACAACACAGCTTTTCTTTCCCGACTCTTTTTTTTGAAAAAACAACTAGTTAAAATATCTTGGAGAGAAGTATATGTGAACATAAATAGTGAAGGTGGCTGTGGGGAGGGTACAGGACAGTTTCCCACTCCATTTGGAGAATCGAGGGTTTCAAAATGCAGAAATTATCTGGGACAAGGGGGTACCTGAGGTTGAGGGGCTAGTGTCTGCACCCACACTCGACAATTCCTGTAGAGGAGGCAGTTCACGTCATCTGAAAACTTCTCTCTAAGTCTGTCTGCAAATTGTTGGGTGGACCATCAGACTGCAAAAATGAAAGAGAAAATTCAGTCTTTGGGATTCTCTTTCTTCTAGTCAGACATCTCCAGTAGGGCCCTTTAACTTGCATGTTTCCTGGAAAGTTAGCCTGAGGTGTTACTTTTTTTTCCCCCAACCTCCTTCTGGTGAGCTGCACAGCACAGTTATATCACAAACACACCCTCTCATCCATCTCGATTCCCACGACTTCCCTTTAGGTTTAGATGGCTAGAATGGAAGCAATTTGAACCAAGACTCTCTCCCATCACCCCCGCCCTGTCTTTCCCCCTCCTCTTACTTCCCCCTCCATCTCGCCCTCCGCTTGCTTACTTATTGCTAACTTGGTGCCAGGTTTCAGTGGGACAGAGCTGCATGAGACAAAGTACTGTGAGGCCCCAAAAAGGGGAGGTCGCAAGACAGATTGGGGCCCACTGAAAAAGGATGACTTCATTTTACCAACTTGAAATGCAGTGGCTCTTCCCCCTCCACACCCCCCCAGGGTTGTCCCTTGCTCCCCATTTACTTCCAAAAAGCTCGGTGTCTTCTGAGCTCCATGCGCTCTGGTTTTTAGGTGAAAAGGATTATGTTTTGAGGTTGAAGAGAACACGCTGCTTAAATTTCAAAACATGTGTAGTCGAGCCCTGTCCTCTGCTCCTTCCCTCCAGCCCCCACCTCTTGCCAGCATATGTAGCTGCCTTAAGCAAAAGGGAGAAAGTTTCCTCACTGGCGTATGAATGAGGAAATTAGAAGTATGGAGCAGCTTGATTTTATTTACAGTATGGTGGATTTGGGATTTTTTTTTTAAATTTAAAATATCTAACTGAGTTTCCTTTTCAGTTTTGAAATGTCCACATAAGGTGAATGAGCTTATTTATAGTCAGTGAAGACTGCAGAATCAAGTTAATGCTTTGATGACTCAACCACACTACTCCTGTCCATTTTTTCTCCTTACACACATACTCTCTCTCACTCACACACACAGAGCTGGTTGGAGAGAGCCTAATGCATTTGGTTTTACGGAGATGAGAGGTTAGAGGTTACGAGAATAGGTACCTTCCTGAGGCTCTCTGAGGTGGTAGCCTCAGGACACTCAATTGGTGTTTGTTTCACTACAGACTAATTCAGAAAGGTATCAATCCAAGATTAAACATATACATACACACGCAACCAACACTATTAGAGCACTGAATAGTTCCCAGGTCTTGACATGTCTGTAAAAGTTGGAAAGAGTCAGTGAGCTCAACTGTACTCTATTTACCCAGCACTAGTACTAACTACTCAGAGGGTGTGCCTTTTTTTTTTTTGGTCTCTTCTCTCTGCCCCTCTCCTCTTCTGTTCCATTACTATAGCTGATGATCTGGGCTTATCTTCTAGCTCCGATGGTAATAGAGAGAGAACTTTAAAAAGTAGAGGCTGAAGCCTGGCTTAAAGAAACCTTTCCCCCTCACCTCCCCTTTCCTTTCCCCATTTTTGTTAACAAATACGAGACTTCCGGTCTCCACCCAGCCACCACAAACCACAGCCCTTACTGCAGTTCAGTCAGATTTATAGTAGTTCTGCTGCCCGAGTCTCACCCACTATTACCCAAACTCCAGCTGGAGACATAAAGAGGAGGTCAAACTACAGCTGAGGGGCTTATTCTACCCCCTTCCCACTTTAAGATGCAGAAACATCTATCCAGGGGAAACCCTGATTGAATCTAAAGCACCAGGAGACCACAGAGTGGGGCTTTGAGGCCAGTCAGTCAGTAAAGGGAATGGGGGAAATGTTTTGGGTGAAATGGAAGTACTGACTTTGGGAGAGAGATGGGGCAGAGCAAAAGGCAGCTTGCGTGGGACACAGGATTCTTCCAGTTTGTCGCTGGAGGAAGTTAATCCAGCTTCTCCAGATGTTCTTCAGAGGGGGCTTCATTTGTGGTTATTCCTGGGTCTGGCCCATTTGTTGACCCTCAGGGTGCACTATAGGTAGATAAGAGTGGAGGGGTGAGACGGTGATGTGGTGCGGTCACTCATTTCCTCCCGAGGACCCAAGCTTCATGGCACTTTAAGGGGGACACAAATAACTGTGATTCTGTGAGCCGTAATTCTGTTTGAAAAACAACCAGAGGGTGGGGAGCAGTGGGAGTCCCTCTGTGACTGGTTTCACTCTTGCTGTTAAGGAGCAAAGACTGTGGTTGGTCACATTCCCCTCTGGGCCCCCAGAGTAAAGGCTGAGCTTGGGGAGGGGAGCGTGATGGATGCTGGTTATGGAACAAAGACATGAGCAAGTCCGCCTCTATTCGAACAGAGCATCTAGTGAGGTCTTTGAGCCCACCCCCCCCCCCAACTGAAGAACTCTCTCTCTCTCTCCCCACAGATTCCCAACTTCTTCAGGAGCCGGGCGATCAGTCACACTGGTGCGTGGTGGCCTACTGGGAGGAGAAAACAAGGGTGGGTCGGCTCTACTCTGTCCAAGAGCCCTCCCTGGATATCTTCTACGATCTACCTCAGGGGAACGGCTTCTGCCTCGGACAGCTCAACTCGGACAACAAGAGTCAACTGGTGCAAAAGGTCCGGAGCAAGATCGGCTCGGGCATCCAGCTGACACGGGAAATGGATGGCGTGTGGGTGTACAACCGCAGCAGTTACCCGATCTTCATCAAGTCGGCCACACTGGATAACCCCGACTCCAGGACTCTGTTGGTCCACAAGGTGTTTCCGGGTTTTTCCATCAAGGCTTTCGACTACGAGAAGGCGTACAGCTTGCAGCGGCCCAACGACCACGAATTCATGCAGCAGCCATGGACCGGCTTTACCGTGCAGATCAGTTTTGTGAAAGGCTGGGGCCAGTGTTACACGAGGCAGTTCATCAGCAGCTGCCCGTGCTGGCTCGAGGTTATATTCAATAACCGATAGCCTCTCGCTCGTCAGGAGCGAGAGCGGACGGCAGGACGTTGATAACTACTTTGCTGCTAATATTTCCCTTCTGAGTGCTTGCTTTTCATGCAAACTCTTCTTCGTTGTTTTCTGTTTTGTTTTTTGAGAAATAGCTTATGGAAAGTCATTGTTTTTTGAGGGGGAAGGGGAACCTCTGCGCTTTGGCGTTTCTGATTGTTTAAGAGAAACCACCCTCTCCCCCCTCCACACGCACTAGATGGTGTGTCAGTGACCAATTCCTAACTCAGAAGCGGTAGGGGTGGGAGGTAATTGACTGGCAGGCGTCATCGATTTGGGTCAGAACTGATCCCGTGAGTGCGATGGGAAGGAGAGGGTGGTGAAACCCGTGTCAAGTACAATGTAGTGTTCTGTGTGCCTGGTCTGTAGTGGATCCACAGTGTATATTTTTGGGAGAAGGGCATTCAGTGCCCATACGATTGCTCTCTTGAAGGATCTCTCCTGCCCCTGCGGCTTTGGCGGGTGGGGGAGAAGGCTGGTGGGGCCTGGGGGGATGGCAGAGAATTTCAGCTGCTCGCTGGCGGCTGGGTCTACCTCCAGCCTTTAATTGCAGGGGCCTGCCGGGGAGGGCGGGGACCAAGGCTCACGCGCCCATGCCCGGGCTACTTGGAAGCAAATGCAGAAATGGTTTGCATCGGAACCATACTTACCCCCCACCTCCCGGCCACTCTCTTCCCTCTCTCCCAACTGCCATTTTTAAGGGGGGTGGTGAGGACGGGGGGCTTCTGCATTTTCGTTTCTGTGAGATCATGCCCCTGGGGGTGGCAGCAGCAGCCTCATTCCAGACCTGTAGGAGGCCCTGCCCCCCTGCTCTGAATGGAGCCAGAGGTTGGGTGAGAAGGGGGAGAACAATTGGAAACCAAGCCCCCAGATTCGATCCACCCGCCTACAAAGCTGGTTATCAAGGTACCGGTTGTATCCCAAAATGTAATTGTTCTTTCATTTCTTCTTGAATTCATACACTCGTATGATACTTTTACACTGTTCTTAGCTCAATGAGCATGTTTAGACCTTAACATAAGCTATTTTTCTAACTACAAAGGTTTAAATGAACAAGAGAAGCAGTCTCATTGGAACTCTAGCATTGTAGTGCTTTGAGAGAAAAAAGGACTCCTGAAAAAAAACCCTGAGATTTATTAAAGAAAAAAATGTATTTTATGTTATATATAAATATATTATTACTTGTAAATATAAAGACGTTTTATAAGCATCATTATTTATGTATTGTGCAATGTGTATAAACAAGAAAATAAGAAAAGATGCACTTTGCTTTAATATAAATGCAAATAACAAATGCCAAATTAAAAAAAAATAAACACAAGATTGGTGTTTTTTTCTATGGGTGTCATCACCTAGCTGAATGTTTTTCTAAAGGAGTTTATGTTCCATTAAATAATTTTTAAAATGTACACTTGATTCCACCTCGTGCCCAGCTCCTTCTTTGGGGTGGGGAGTGGAGGGAGGAAGAGGAGGGGGTTGGGGAGGGAGTTCAGTTGGGGTGACCACTTTTCAGAGAGAAGCAATCTGGTCACTTCATAGAAATCCTCTTGGAAAAGTAGGCACCAACTAGTTGTGCATGCCAACTAGTGTCCTCTTAGGACACTAAGAGGAGGGTTTCTACCCATGCTTTTCTCCCTCCTTCCTCTGTCTGGAATGGGAATGGACCTGGAAATACCACTGGAGGTCAGACTCCATGCCACTAGCCCCAGTGAACAGGGAGTGATGGCCCCATTGGCAGAATGGGAGTAACCACAGTCCTGTGACCGTTGTCAGAGCTTGGGCCAGAGGAAGACCTTAGAGGCCAAGCCTATTCCACTTCCTTTGGGGGTGGGAAATCGAGGTATCAATAGATTGATTCCTTAGTGCCATAAAGGAGTTGTGGGGTCTTTGCACCCACCAAGCTCCTTTCACTCTCCCGTGAGCTAGCATCTCATTCAGCAGTGTTTTGGCTTCTTGGAGAGTGCTTCAGGTATTGAAAAGTTGATCCAAATTGGATTAGAATTTCTACATTGTATCTTGCCCAGCAGCAACTCTGGAGAAGATCAGGCCTGGTGGCTTGGGCCCAAGGAAAAGAGCAACTCCCAAGCACAATCCAGAGAAGCGAGCAGATCCCCTCCACCACTTCATGAGCTGTGGAGAGTCTGGCAATTCAGTAAGTCATTTTCTTGCACCCTGACCTCAGCCTGCTCTCAGCAGCAGTGGGTCAATCTGGGTAATCTTTTCCTCTCCTTACTGGGGTTGAGAGAAGGAAGCGGGTCACTGCTGGGTTGGCATCAAGAATGGATGAGGGAGCGGGGTGGAGGGATTGCATTCCTTTGGTTGCAACCTTGGTCTGAGTAGGTGAAACAGCAAGGTGGGTTTTTAGGGGAGGTAGTGAGAGATGGTGAGGAAATGGTGATAGAGTAAAACATTCTCTTGCTGGGTTTCAGAGAGTGGTGAAAGAGCAGAAATGAGGAAGAAGACTTTAAAAATTAAGGTAAAGTAAGCTTATGGGACCCTAGCCCTTGGCTTGACCCACCCTCAAAATAGAAAGCAGGCTTACAGACAAGAGTGCCCAGTGTCAGGCTTCTATTTTCCCCACTGCACATCCCAAATGTGGTGGACTTTGTATTGTGTTAGCGTTCTAAGCACTAGTGTGGGACTCTTCAATTATAATAATGATGGTATTTGTTAAGTGCTTACTATGTCAGGCACTGTATTAAGCGCCAGGGTAGATATAAGCAATGGAGTCGGACACAGTCCCTGTCCCACAAGGGGGTCACAGTCAATCTCCATTTTACAGATGAAGTAACTGAGGCACAGAGAAGTGAAGTGACTTGCCGAAGGTCACAGCAGACAAGTGGTGGAGCTGGGATTAGAACCCATGACCTTCCGACTCCCAGGCCTGTGCTCTATCCACTATGCCAAACTCTGCTTCTCCACCCAGTAAGTGTTCAAATTCCTCTGATCGATTGACACACTTCTTTCTATCTGCCCCTTCCAGTAGCCAAGTGACTGAAGAGGATAAAGGGTGTACTGTCAGCGAAGTATTCGGAGGGTAGGGGGATAGAGAGTCTGAGAGCTGAGGGCTGCAAATATGGGGAGTGGAGCAAAAGGAGATTAGCCGAAGGCTGGGTGTCCAACACTTGCTGCCAGTGTCTTTAATCCTCTCCCGTTCCCTTTACTGGGAATGTGAGCTATCAGGTGACAGAATCTTCCCAAAAGTTCATGCACTTCAAGGAAAGGTCAGTGGCCAAAAAAGCCACCATCAGTCATGATTTTCTGATTGCCAAAGCCTCCAACTCTGCTTCCTCTTGGAGAAATGGATGGGTGTTGGGATCAGACCCTATTTCCTCTAGCCAAGAGCTCAGCAGTGTGGCACTGGTTTGGGAGGGAAAAGGAAAGGAGTGAGGCTGTGTTTGCCCTAGCTCATTTGAATAGTAGAAAGGATTCTGCTTCTTGGATCCTGCTTCTCTGCTTGGCTCATTCACTCTTCCACCCATTCATTCATATATTCATTCATTAGCATTAGTTCAGTGCCAAAGCCCACAACCTTGGCATTATCCTTGACTCCTTGTGCGCTTTCAACTCTCACAGTCAGTCTGTCGGGTTTTCCTCTACAGAAGTTCCCAGATCTGCCCCTTCCTCTCTACCCAAAGGCCACGATTCTGGCCCAAATGCTCGTCATATCCCAGCTTGACTACTGCATTAGCCATTAGTCTTCTCACTGGTCTTCTTGCCCTCAGCCTCTCCCTTTTCTAGTCCAGACTTCCCTCAGCTGCTTGGATCATCTTTTTCAAATGTCTTTCTGCACCTATCTCTATAATTCTCTAGAGATTTAGTTTCAATTGTTGCCCCACTCCTTTTCAGCATCAATCAATCAATGGTATTTATTGAGTGCTTACTGTGTGCAAACTACTGTACTAAGCACTTTTTTCTCCAGTGGCATTTGCTGAGCACTTAGTATGTGTTGGGCATTGTACTAAGCTCTGGGGTAGATATAAGACAATCAGGGTGAACACAGCCCAGGTCCCACTGGGAAAGTATAGTACAATAAGAATTGGTAGACACAATCCCTGCCCACAAGAAATTTATAGTCTACAATATGACAGAAACTCCTGGCACTGCATCCCTCCCTCCCTCTCACTTATCCACTCTCTTCTGCAACACTTGAGCGTGACAGTCTTCATTCCTACTTAGCTTACTTTTACATTTTTTTTTATGGTATTAAGCACTTACCATGGGCCAGCCACTGTACAAAGCACTAGGATAGGTACAAACTAATCAGATAGGACATAGTCCATGTCCCTCTGTCTCTCATTCCCCAACCCTCCCACCCCTGACCCTTGGGTTCACGCTCTTCCTCCTTCCTGCCGCTCCCTCTCCCTTCAAATCTGCCAGAATTCAGCTCTCCTCATCTTCAAAGCCCTTCTGAAATCCCACTTCCTCTAGGGAGTGTTCCCTGATTAATTTTCCTTCTCTCCAGGTTACAGTCTCCCAATTACCCACTGCAACCATTTTGTACTCACAGCCTCCTGTTGTGCTTTTGTATGATTGGATGTACATACTCTACAATTTAAGCACTTCCTTCTAGCTGAACATTATTATGTGTTTGCGTTTCCTTCTAGATTATAAAATCCTTGAGGGGAGCTGAAATTATGTCTCCATCTATTGTACTCTTCCAAATGCTTAGTACAATGCTGTGGATACACATGGTGCTTGATAAATATTACTGACTTTAATAAGCATCAACCTGCAGCATTTTGGCTTCTGCCCATTCCACTCTGCAGAAACTGCCCTTTTTAAGGTCACCAATGACCTCCTTCTGGCCAAATCCAATGACCTCTACTCCATCCTAATCCTCCGTGACCTCTCACTTTCCATTAATACTGTGGATACTCTCCCTCCCCTGCTTCCCTTGAAAACACTATCTACCTTTGGCTTCACAGATACCTCTCCTGGGTCCCCTATCTCTCTCAGGATTCAATCTTACAGTCTATTGTCCTTAACCGATTCCTCCTCTGCCTTCCACCCCCTAACTGAGGAAGTTTCTTTAGGCTCAGTTCTGGGTCCCTTTCTATTCTCCATCTATATCCCCTCCCTTGGAGAACTGATAGGCTCCTATGGTTTCAACTACCATCTCTACACTGATGATTCCCAAATTCCTCTCTCCAGCACCAACCTCTCTCATTCACTACAGTCTTCATTTCCTCATTCTCCCACCTAAACCCCATCCTCTCTGGATTTTCTCATCACTGTAGACAACACTGCTATGCTCCCTGACTCACAAGCCCGTATCCCTGGCATTATCCTCGACTCACCTCTGTCATTCAACCTGCGTATTCAGTCTGTCACTAAGTCCTTTCGTTTCTACCTTCTCAACATCTCTAGAATCTACCCCTTCCTCTCCATCCGAACTGCTTATCCAAACACTGATACCCTGCATTGACTACTGCATCACCCTCCTTGCTGACCTTTCTGCCTCTTCTCTCTCCCACACCCATTCCATACTTGACTCTGCTGCCCGGATCATTTTTCCAAATGATCTCCCTACACTTCAAAAAACCTCCAGTGGCTGCTCATCCATCTCTGCCACTAACTGAAATTCCTTACTATTGGCTTTAAAGCTATCAACTCTCCCCCATCCTTTCTTACCTCGTTGATCTCCTATTACAACCCAACCTGCACACTTTGATCCTCTAACGCCAACCTACTCACTGTACCTCAGTCTCATCTTTCTTGCCACCGAACCCCTTGCCCACATCCTCCTTCTGGCCTGCAACTCTCTTCCCCTTAATATACAAGAGACCACCAATATCCCCACCTTCAAAGTAAAATCATATCTCCAAGAGGCCTTTCCTGATGCAGTCCTCCCTTCTCTAAGCCCTCCCTTCTGTATTGTAAATACAGTTGGGACTGTATCCCTCAAACACTTTGATATTCACCCCTCCCTCAATCCCAGGCTACTTAGGTTCTTACCCATTTTAATGTCTGTCTCTGCCTCTAGTCTGTAAGCATCTTGTGGCCTGGGATCATGTCTACCTTATCTATGTATTGTACTCTTCCAAGTGCTTAGTACAGTGCTCTGTTCAATAAATATCATTGATTGCAAAGTGCTAAAGTAGATGCAAGATTATCCAGTCAGACACAGTTTCTACTCCACAGTCTGTCTTACCCCAGTTTACAGATGAGACACAGAGACATTAAGTGATTTGCCCAAGGTCACCCAGCAGGCAGGTGACAGAGGTGAGATTAGAAACCAGTTCTCCGGACTTCTGGTCCCACACTCTTTCCACTAGGCCCCTCTAGACTGTAAACTCCTTGTTGTGTTGTTGTTTTTGTGTGATATTTGTTAAGTGCTATGTGTCGAGCACTGTACTAAGTGCTGGAGTAGATACAAAGATAATCAGGTCTCATATGCAGCTCATAGGAAGAACAGGTATTGAGTCTCCATTTTGCAGATGAGGCAATTTAGGCACAAAAATTAAATGACAGTAGGTATATGGCAGAACCGGAATTAGAACCCAGGTCCTCTTACTCCCAGGCCTGTGCTCTTTCCACTAGGCCAGGCTGCTCAATTAATCAATCAATCAATGTTATTTAATTAAGTGCCTGTGAGCAAAGAACGTGTCCAACAACTTCATTGTATTGTACTATCCCAAGAACTTAATACAATGCTCAGCACACAGTAAGTGGTCCATAAATACCCCTGATTGATTGATTGCTAGGCCACACCACTTGACTGATTGAACACAGAGCACTGTACTAAATAGTACAGTACTAGTCTAGTAATACTAGTAATAGTACTAGTAATAGACAAACTATTCATGCAGTAGAAGCAGGAAAAAAAATACAGAACTATTAATGGCAAGAGTAGGGAAAAATGAATACGTGACTATATCGATCTACGTATGTCATTTATCTTATGCAAAGGAGCATCCAAACAACTACCCTTAGAGTATATATAGAAGGTGTTCGGAAGGTGCGTTTTGCATGAGGCCACTGGGGAAGCGAGTCGGCAGACAAATCTGAACGGGGAGTCGCATTGTGGCCAAGCGACTTAACGGACTCCCTGACCACATCCCCACTACTGAAGTCGTCCAGACAGAGAGGGTGGGTGGAGGGCTTCCTCAGCTTTGAGCATTCCGATTTTCATAAGTTGAGTAGTAGTCACTGACTCAGCTGGACACTCAGAGCTGTTGTGAAAGTCACACCCTTTCCTAGCTGGTTTCTGGTTCCTTTCACAGCAGGAGCACACTTGCCTGTTGTGTGACCTTGGTGGAGTCACTTCACTTGTATGTGCCTCAGGTTCCTCAACTGTAAAACGGGGATTCGATACCTGATTCTCCCTCCTTCTTAAACTGTGAGCCCCATGTCGGACAGGAACTGTGTTCCTATTTGCTTACCTTGAACCTGCCCCAGGGCTTAGAGCAGTGCTTGAAACCCAGTGTGGGCTTAACAAATATCATAAAAAAATGTGCTCGAAAGTTTGTCCCCTCCCTATTAACACTACTGCCCCTGAACACACACACACACACACACACACACACACTCTCTCTCTCTCTTCTTCCTTTGACCCTTCCTCAGCTCCTCAGACAACAATCACTTTAAGGTCATATAAAGCTTGTGCAGGTCTCCACGGCCTGACATATCAAGGCCCCAGCCCTTGGTTTAACGGACGAGAGTGTTGCCACACTCGGTATTGGCTCATGAAACAGGGGAGGGGGCACATCCTGACCTGCTCCCAAGGAAGTCCCCCAGAGATTTCTATTGGGCAACCACAGACTTCCTTGACCAACCCCAGCGATCATGTTGCATCGTGTGTTGTCAGCCACGTCGGAATCAAGCAAGAAGGTGTTTGGCTCACCACCCCTGAGCGAACAAATCTAGTCCATGTCCTTCATGCTTAGGGCAGAAAGAGCAGGGTGGGATTTCCCAAAAGGGTCTCTAGGCCCTGGCTCTTCCATCCCCTACACACCCTCACTACCCACTCCTCCTCCCCTCCAGTGCTCTTTCCATTCATTCCTTCAATTGTATTTATCGAGCACTTACTGTGTGCAGAGCACTGTACTAAGCACTTGAAACGTGAAATTCGGCAACGGAGACAATCTCTAACCAACAACGGGCTCACAGTCTAAAAGGGGGAGACAGACAACAAAACAAGTAGACAGGTAGAAGTCTCCTGCCTATTCTGAAGATTGCCCTCCTACCTGTGCATCTAATGCTGGGGTTAACCCAGAAGGATGAAAGCCAGCAAGGCCACCCCAGTTTTACCGCAGCCTCAACGCACTCCACAGACTCAGGAGGGCAATGCAAAGGCCAGTTGAGAGGCGGTCGTTATCGCCAGAGCAGGGGCCCGCAGCTCCCTCTATTCCCACCGCTGGCGGCAGCAGATGAGAGGTAGCACTGGAGGAAGGGGTCAGTGCCCATACCACCTTCACCTCCTTTGCCCCAGAGACCAGGCCAAAGGTGTGGCCGGGAAGTGTCAGTGGATGGGTACCGAGGGGATTGGTGGGGCCAAGCCATCACCTCTAGGCCCCTCCCCAGTCAAGTCCACTGCGCGCCTTCTCTGAGGGGATTCCACTCCTCTGGAGAGTCTCAAAGGGAATGATCCTGGCCGAGGGAGGGGCTGACGGTTGGCAGTGTTGGCAGTGCAGGGGCGGGCTGTGTGGAGCCTCTCCGGCAAAGTTTCATCCATTCATTCACTCAATCGTATTTCTTGAGCGCTTACTATGGGTGCAAAGCACTGTACTAAGCACTTGGCAGAGTACAATACAACAATAAACAGACACATTCCCTGCTCACAAGGAGTTTGCTCAGCCTGGCCCACCTGCTGCTTCCTCCCAGTCCCCACTGGGGAAACCACTGCCGCTCTCTGCCTCCTGCCTGGGGTGAAGGAGGCCACAGTGGACCACCCCTCCCCCACACTTCCTCTCTCCCACCTGCCCTCCCACCACCTCTGCCACCGCGGTACTTGAGGTGGAAGCAGGGGGAGTTCCGGGGAAGTAAATCCAAGGAAGTTCCTTCGCCTCTGACTTTAAACACAATCAAGTTTCTCCTTTCCAAAAAGGAAACACATCTTCTGGCTCCCACAGCCCCCTCCAGCTATCACCCCATCTCCCTGCTCCAGTCATCATCATCACAGTAATAATCACAGTAATGAAAGCACTGTGCCAGCAAAACTAAGTTCTGATTGTGTTGCAAGGAGGAAAGCATGGTCCAGTGTTGAAGGCAGTCAGAGTCCATAGGTGACTTTGGAGAATGCAGTCTCAGTGTAATGAAGGGGACAAAAACCTCAGTGAAGTAGGTCAAGGAAACAGGTAGTGGAGAGGAAGTGAAGGTGGTGAATATAACCTGTTTAAGATAGTTTAATGGAAACAGCACAAGCATTGGAATCAGAGGATGTGAGTTCTAATCCCAGCTCCACCACTTTCCTGAAGTGGGAGCTTGGACAAGTCATTTAACTTCTCTGTGCCTCAGTTTCTGCATCTGTAAAATTGGGATTCGATCCCCATTCTCCTTCCTATTTAGACTGTGAGCCCCATATAGGACAGGGATTGGCTTGGACCTGATGACCTCCTGTCTGCTCTAGCACTTAGTATGGTGGTTAACACATAGAAAGTGCTTAACAAACACCACAAGAATAATATTAATTATATCATTGCTTATGTATTAACTATCATTAATATTTATTAATATCAATATATTAATTATATTATTATTTTCTAGTTCCTCCATCTCCAAACTGCAAATGTAAGCTCCTCCTATAGAGTATAAGCTCCTTGTGGGCAGGGACTGTGTTTACCCTCTCTGTTGTACTGTACAGTGCTTTGCCCAGAGTCAGCACAATGAATACTTAATTTATTTATTGACTGATTGATTGCTCTTTTATTCTCTAACTCTGAGTGGCTCTGTTCTGGGTCCCCTACTCTTTTCATTCTACACTCACTCTCTCAGGGAGCTTCTCTGGTCACATGACTTCAGCTATCACCTCTTTGCTTATGAACCTGAAATCTAGATCTCCATCCCTGACCTTCCTCCAGGAATTTCATCTTGCTTCCAGGGAAGATTCACTTAGATGCTCCCCTGGCATCTTAATTTCAACATTTCTAAACCTGAGCTTTCTAAACCTGAGCTTGTCATCTTCACTCTTCAACCCTCTTCTCCTCCAACTTTCCTATCTCTGTCATCCTTGTCTCACAAGCCCATCGCCTTGACATTATCCTCGACTTATCTCTCATTCAATCCACATATTCAATCTGCCAGAACGGCCCTCACAGCATAGCTAAAATCTGCCCTTTCTTCTCCATCCAAACTGCTACCATGTTAATCAAAGTAGTTATCCTCTCCTGCCTTGACCACTGCATTAGCCTTCTTGCTGACCTCTCTGCCTCATATCTCTCACCACTCCAGTCCATACTTCACTCTGCTTTCTGGATCATTTTTCTACAAAACTGTGCAGTCCATGTTTCCCCACTCCTCAAGGACCTCAAATGGTTGCCCATCTCCTCCCCTCCCCTCCCATCAAACAGAAACTCCTTACCATAGGCTTTAAAGCACTCAATCATCTTGCCTCCCTCACACCTTACCTACTTGATCTTCTACTACAACCTAGCCCACACATTTCACTCCTTTAATGCCAACCTACTCACTGTACCTTGATCTCACCTATCTCACTGCTGACCCCTTGCCTATATCCTATCTGGCCAGTAACATCCTCCCACTTCATATTTGAAAGATGGTCACTCTCCCAAACTTAAAATCATGATTAAAAGCATATCTCCTCCAAAAGCTTTTCCCAGACTAAGTCCTCATTTTCTCTTTACCCACTCCCTTCTACACTGTCTTTGCACTTGGATTTGTACCCCTGATTCACCTCTCTCTCATAACTATACCCAAAATTTATTTATATTGTCTGTCTCCTCTCTAGACTGTAAACTCACTGTGGGCAGAGAATGTGTCTACCAACTCTGTTATAGTGTACTCTTGGCACTCAGTACAGTGCTCTGCACCCAGTAAGTTCCCAATAAATATGATTGATTGGTTGAATGATCAATATCCGTAAAAAACACTACCATTCTCTGCATTTCGAGACTGTCAGCCCATTGTGTGCAGGGATTTCTTGCTGAATTGTACTTCCCAAGCACTTTGTACAGTACTCTGTACACAGTAAGCTCTCAATAAATACAATTGAATGAATTCAGAAGTCCACAACATCTGTGTCATCTTCAATTCCTCACTACCTTTCATGTCTCATATTCAATCAGCTACCATATCCTGCTGATTTTTGCTCCTTATTCCCAGTCCACCCATTCCTCTCCAATCACCACTCTGGTTCAACCTCTTGTCATGGCATGACTGTACTACTATACATCTTCCTCCTCCTCCCTCCTCTTTGGTTTACACTACAAGCTGCTGTCACAGAATGGCCTTTTGGATAAAGCACAGTCCTGAGAGTCAGAAGGACCTGGATTCTAATCCTGGCTCTACTACTTGTCTGCTGTGTGACCTTGACCAAATCGCTTCACTTTTCTGTGCTTCAGTTCCCTCATCCATAAAATGAGGATTAAGACTGTGAGTGCTAGGTGGGGCAGGGACTGTGTCCAGCTTGATTATCTTGTATCTACCCCAGTCCTTAGAACAGTGCTTGGCACATAGTAAGTGCCCAACAAATACCACAATTATTATTATTATTTATTGACCACTTACTCTATGCAGAGCACTGTACTAGGCACTTGCTATTCTAGATTATCACAAAATGTTGCTCAACACACATCTTTCTACTCCTCAAAAGCTTCCACTGGCTTCTAATTCCCTCTCCGTATCAAGAAGAAACTTCTTATCATTGTTTTTAAACTTTCATCATCTTAATTATCGCTCTTTACAGCCATTACTCCCCAGCTTGCACTCTCGGCTCCTCACAAGCTCACCTCCTAAATGTATTTCCCTCCTGACTCTTCCACCTTCAATCAATCAATCAATTAATCATTTATTTATTGAGCACTTGGGAGAATACAATACAACAGAATTGGTAGGCATGTGCACTGCCCACAATGAGCTTACAGTCTAGAGGAGGAGATGAATATTAATAGAAATAAATTATAGATATATACTTAAGTGCTATAAGGTTGAGAGAGGGGTAAATAAAGGGTGCAAATCTAAGTGCAGCTGCTTGATCAAACCTTTTCCCCACCTCCAAACTTCATATCCCTTCAAATGTACCACCTATTCCCTTCATCTTCAAAGGCCTCTTAAAATTTTATCTCCTCCAAGAAGCCTTCCCTGATTAATTCTCAGGACCCTAAGGCACGTCAATCCAACAGCTATCCTTGGCACTTTTGGATTATTCCCTTCATCAGCACTTATATGCAGAGCTTGTATTTCATTCAAGAATTCCTTTACACAGATGACTGTGCCTTAAGAGGTCCACACCCAAAAAGACATGCAAATGATTGTAAACCGCTTCATTGAATCAGGCATTATGGGCTGATGATAATTCTAAAGAAAACTTAGGTATTGTATCAGCCTGCAATTAGGGAGCCCAAACCCAAGCACAGTCATAGAATTCTGTTACCTAGGCAACAAACTGACCAATGTGCAATGACAGAGTCAAGAAGCCCAGCTTATCCTTGGAAGAGGGTCAAATGGAGTGACATCAGGCTCCAGAAAGCCCACGGGCCTAGAAGTCAGAGGACTTGGGTTCTAGTGCTGGCTCTGCTGTGTGACCTTAGGTAAATTGCTTCACTTCTCTGGGCCTCTGTTTTCTTCAACTGTAAAATGGAGATTCAGTATCTGTTCTCCTTCCTATGTAGAATGTGAGCCCCTTGTGGTACAGGGACTTGTCTGATGTGGCTAACTTGTTTTTACCCCAGTGATTAGAGCGGTTGTTTGACACATAGTAAGTACTTAATCAATCAATCAATGACATTTACTGAGTACTTACTATGTGCAAAGCACTGCACTAAGCTTTTGAGAGAGCACAGTACAACAGAATTAGCAGACACAGTCCCTGCCCATAATGAGCTTAGAGTCTATACCATGAAAGTCTTAACAAATGTCATTAAAAAAACCAAAAAGTCTATAAAACTGAAGTGTTCAACCCTCTTTCCACGTGTGAGACTTGGATCCCATCAGGTTCCACATCGGGTTCCTCAAGCAGTACAATCAGCACCATTTACTGCCCATACGCAAATATCAAATGGCAAGACAAGATCACGAACAAAGAATATAGTCAGTCTCCAAGTACAGAAGCTTGGCTCACCTTAACACAGCTACGGGGTTGGAACACGTGGCGATATCAAGCGATAGAAGGAGGCCTCAAACACTGCTGTACAGAGAACTGAAATTGGAAAACTGAAAGCAAGGAGGACAGAGGAAATATTTTAAGGACTCTGTATAAGAAAGCCATGTCCCAGCTAAAAACTGGGAGTCATTTGCTGATAGATTAGCATGGAGTACTGCCATCAAGAAAGGAATAGGTTTTTCTCAGCCTCTCTGGACTGTAAGCTTCTGAGCAGGAAACACATCTACCAACTCTGATGTATTGTACTCTCCCAAGCACTTAGTACGGTGCTCTGCAAATAATACCACTAGCCTCCTTATCTCACAAACCCATAACGTTGATTCTGCCCTCCTCTAGACTGTAAGCTCATTGCGGGCAGGGAATGTGTCTGTTTATTGTTATGTTGCATTCTCCCAACTGTTTAGTACAGTGCTCTGCAACCACTAAGAACTCAATAAATATAATAGAATGAATTCATCTCTCTCTCTCATTCAATCCACATATACAGTCTGTCAGCAAATCCCATCCATTTTACCTTCACATTATTAAAATCTGCCCTTTTCCTCTCCATCCAAACCACTACCATGCTGATCCAAACACTCATCCTATCCTGCCGTGACTACTGTATCTGCCTCCTCACTGACTTCCCTCCCTCCTGTCTCTCCCCACTGCAGTTCATATTTCATTCTGCTGCACAGATCATTTTTCTAAAAAAGTTCCAACCACATCTCTCCACACTTCAAGAGCTTCCAATGGTTGCCAATCCACCGCTGCATCAAACAGAAACTCCTACCTTCCCTCATAGATTACATCCCAGCCCGCACACTTTGCTTCTCTAGTGCCAGCTTGCTCACCATGCCCAGATCTCGTCTGTCTCCGTCACTCTCCCTATCCTCAAACCCTTATTAAGCTGACATCTCCTTCAAGAGGCCTTCCCCAGGTGAGCCTTCTTTTCCCTGACTCTCTCCCTTCTATGTCATAGTGTTGGTATTTATAAAGCGCTTACTATGTGCAGAGCACTGTTCTAAGCGCTGGGATATACAGGGTAATCAGGTTGTCCCACATGAAGCTCACAGTCTTAATCCCCATTTTACAGATGAGGTCACTGAGGCCCAGAGAAGTTAAGTGACTTGCCCACAATCACACAGCTGACAAGTGGCAGATCTGGAATTCGAATCCATGACCTCTGACTCCCAAGCCCGTGCTCTTTCCACTGAGCCATGTCATCAACACACTTGGATCTGTGACCTCTGAGCATTTTATATTCGCCCCATCCACAATCCCACAGCACTTATGTTCATACTTATAAATTATATAAAAATATGGCAGATGACATCCTATGGCCCCAGGGTCCAGAACCAAGCAAGCCCCAGAAGCCGCACTGAGTGTGAGAGAAAATCAGAATTGTAAAAAGTGAGTGTTTGGAAGAAAAAGGTTGGGTGATGCTCAGAATTTAAAAAATTAGCATCAGAAAAAGAATATCATGGAATTTTTGCTAATAATAATAATAATAACAATAATGGTATTTTTAAGCCCTTACTGTGTGCCAGGCACTGTACTAAGCGCTGGGGTCGATTCAAGCAAATCAGATGGGACACAGGCCTTGTCCCACATGGGACTCACAGTCTTAATCCCCATTTTACAGATGAGGTAACTGAAGCACAGAAGGGAATTGACTTGCCCAAGATCACACAGCAGACACGAGGCTGAGCTGGGATTAGAACCCAGGACCTTCTGATTCCTTGGCCCATGCTCTATCCATTAGGCCATACTGATTCCCTAGACGTCCCTCTAGAATGTAAACTTCTTATGGACAGGGGACATGTCTACCAACTCTTATATTGTATTCTCCCAGGGGCTTGGTTCTGTGCTCGGCACACAGTAAATGCTCAATAAATACAATTGATTGGTTTACCTTAAAGCAAAGAAGCTTCTCCCCTCAGCTACTGTGGCACCAGACATTGTACTATTTGCCTGGTGTGTGAACTTGATTTCTTGTGCCTTAGTTTCCTCAGCTGTAAACCTGTTCTCCCTCCTACTTAGACTGTGAGGCCCATGTGGAACAGGGACTGTATCTGACCTGATGAACTTGTATCTACCCCAGTGCTTTTTTTTTTTTCCCCTTTTGGTATTTGTTCATTCTACAAAGGAGTTGGGAGACATTTTCCCTGCCCAATGCAAGCTTACAGTCTAGAAGGGGAGACAGACCTACATATAAATAATTAAAAAGGTATAAATAAATAAAATGTAAAGTTACAAATGTGTAAATAATTCAAATGAAGCAGTCTGGGCCCCATCGCACCAAGCAGTCCTGAACGTGCTCCCTGCCCTGCCACCTGGCAGGCAGGGGAAGAGTCCACGCTTTCCTCCCCAGCCTGGTTGGCTCGAGGTTTCAGCATTTGCTGACTTGTTCAGAGAGACCTTTGATTCCCCAAAGCATCAGGTCAGCACTTTTCACCAATACTTTGAAAGTAGCGATTTTTGAAAAAAATGGACTTTCCCAAATACTCCGATGAGTTCACCTCAGGCAAACTGGACTCCAGAAAGGTCCCTTGTTGAGTTAAGAACGGGGTGAGTTTGCCAGTGAATTCAATTAGTATTAATGAGAAGCAGGGTGGAAAGAGCACGGGCCTGGGAGTCAGAAGACCGAGTTTTAATCATGGCTCCGCCTCCTGTCTGCTGTGTGACCTTGGGCTAGCCACTTCACTTCTCTGGGATTCAGTTCCCTCATGTGCAAAATGGGGATTCAATACCTGTTCTCCCTCCTACTTAGACTGTGAGCCCCATATGGGGCAGGTACTATGTCCAACCTGAAGATCTTGTATCTTCCCTAGCGCTTAGTACAATGGTTGGCACATAGTAAGCATTTAGCACATACCTTGTTATTATTATTATTATTACTGATGCAGGGTTTCCAGGTATTACTGTTCTGAGCTAGGCACCCTGGGATGGAGGCACTTACTGGGCACAGAACACTGTACTAAGTGCTTGGGAGAGTCTAATATAAGGATATAACAAACACACTGCCTCCCCACACGGGGCTTACAATCTCGAGACAAACTTAGAGTCTTTCCTTGGCCTTTCAGGACCTTCCAATATAATCGGGGTAAATCAGGCATCACCCACAAAACGGAGAGAGACCACACTGGAAATGTAAAGATGATCTCTCCACAACCATGAGATTGAAGAGGAGTGTCCCAGTGAGACTGGGTTCCAGCAGAAATCTGAGATTTCTCTTTGCCTACTCAAGAAAGGCTTCCTAGAGAAGGTGGTCTCTGAATTTAGTGTAGTTTAAGGTTTACCAATAGCTTCTGAAAGGAGAGAGAACCCTCCCATTTGGAGACCCACTCCCACTAAGAAGACTGGCAGTATCAAGGAAAGCTGCTTCTAGAGTTTGGAGTTCAGGAAACCTAGGGCAATGTCATTCACTCCATCAGTGGGAAGCAGCATGGTCTAGTGGATGAAACACGGGCCTAGGAGCCAGAAGGCCTGGGTTCTAATCCCAACTCTGCCATTTGCCTGCTGTGAGAACCTGGGCAAAGTCACTTGACTTCTTGGGCCTTAGTTTCCTCAACTGCAAAATTGGATACTCAGTTCCTATTCTTCTTCCTACTTAAGACTGTGAGCACCATATGGAATAGGGACTGTATTTGGCCTGATGAACTTGTATAATAATGTTGGTATTTGTTAAGCGCTTACTATGTGCCGAGCACCGTTCTAAGCGCTGGGGTAGACATAGGGGAATCAGGTTGTCCCACGTGGGGCTCACAGTCTTAATCCCCATTTTATAGATGAGGGAACTGAGGCACAGAGAAGTTAAGTGACACAGTCACACAGCCGACAAGTGGCAGAGCTGGGATTCGAACTCATGAGCCCTGACTCCAAAGTCCGTGCTCTTTCCACTGAGCCACGCTGCTTCTCTTCTATCCCAGTGCTTTTATTTTTATGGGTATTTGTTCAGTGCTTACTATTTGCCAGACACTGTACTAAGCACTGGAAGAGACAGAAGCTAATTAGGTCAGACACAGTCTATGTCCCATATAGGGCTCACAGTCTTAATCCCCATTTTACAATGTCACACAGTGGACAAGTAGTTGAAACAGAACAGTGCTTGACGCATATTAAGTGCTTAACAAATGCCATTAAAAATGATATTTATTAATCACTTAAGAATCTCAGCCTGGACCATGAGCACTGCAGTACTCCATAACTTTCAGAAAGTGCTCCCTCAGTAAGAAGATGATGAAATGTTTGTGGACAGGGATTGTGTCTACCATCTATATTGTACTGTGCTCCCCACAGTGCGCAGCATGGCCTATCGGCAAGAGCACGGGCTTGGGAGTCAGAGGATGTGGGTTCTAAACCTGGCTCCACCGCTGTCTGCTGTTTGACTTGGGGAAGTCATTTCACTTCTGAGTGCCTCAGTTCCCTCATCTGTAAAATGGAGATTAAGACCTATGTGAAACAGGGACTGTATTCAACCTGATTATGTAGTATCTCACCCAGCGCTTAGAACAGTGCTTGGCGCATAGTAAATGCTTAACAAATATACTACAATTATTATTATTACAGTGCTCTGCACACAGCAGGCACTCAATAAATATCATCAATTGGTTGGAGAAATAAACACCAAGAGGTGAATGGGGCATGAGAGAGGTGAGGGAGCAAAAAGTGAAGTCAGGTGAAGAAAATAAAACTTTATCATTAGCAAAAACATTTTCCTAGGGAAAATCCCATCTCATCCAAGAGCCCTTCCCTGATTAAATCCTCTTTTCCCCAGCTGGCTCTCCCTTCTGCATCAACTATGCATGTCAATCTGTGACCTTTGGACAGTTGATATTTGTCCCACAGCACCTATGTACATATTTTTAAATTACATATTATAAATTACCTATTTATTCATGTTAGTGTCTGTCTCCCTTCTAGACTTTAAGCTCGTTATGAGCAGGGCATGTGTCCGTTAAAATTCTACTATACTGTACTCTCCCAAGTACTTAGTTGAGTGCTCTGCACATAGTAAGTGCTCAATCAATGTGATTGATTGACTGCTTGATTCATAGCTAGGTAGATTTGGGCAAATAAATGGGTGACTGGGGAATAGGTAAAGAGGGAGGAACAATGCAATCAATAATATTTATTAATGCTCCACTATGTGCAGGGTACTGTACCAAGCACTTGGGAGAGTACAATAAAGAAAAGATGCAAATTGTGTCCTTGAGGAGCTCACAATCTAGGGTTGGAAGACAGATGTTGAAATAATTTCCATATGAAAAGGAGGAAAGTGGATATATAGGTGTGTGTGTGTGCTTAAGTGATAGGGGATGTACAGAAATGTTACAGGTGGTTGTGAGTTTATAAGCATGTAGTTAGCACAGAAGTACTGAGGATGTAGTGGGGGGTATAGAATTGGTGCGGAGGAGAGATAAATGGGGGAAATCAACTTTTTTGAGAGCTTACTGTGTGCAGAGCGTTGTAATGAGTGTTTAGGGAAGTACAATACAATTGAATTGGTAGACATACAGTGCTTTGCACACAGTAAGCGCTCAGTAAATATGATTGAATGAATGAATAATCACTGCTCAGGAAGGCCTCCTGGAGATGTGATTTCAGGAGGATTTTGAAGATGGGGTGACTTGTGGGAACACCCCCAAGGGCTCACCTTTGTCAGGTTAGTGGTCATTCCAAGAAAGAATGGAGTATCCCTGGTCAAAGACCACCCGAGTGGTCCCACCTCCCATCAGCCATCTCAGCCCTAGGGTATCTTAGGTATAATGTATTGTCAAGTTGGTCCCTATCCACTCCCAAGCTTTTCCAATCACCTAACATTTTTTGAGCACCCAGAGTACAGGGATCTAGAAGGGAGTTATGAGGTACACATAATTCTAATCCCCACCTCCCCTAGTTCTCTTTCCTCTCCCCCTAAGCATAAACTAAAGCCTTATAGGCCAGAGGCAACAGCCCCATGCGGACGTCTTGGTGGATGAGACAGCAGGGCCATTCAATGGCAACCTGGGAGTCTGTCCTCGAACCTGGGAGTTAGAAGGACTTGGGTTCGAATTCTGGCTCCACTACTTGTCAGCTGTGTGACCTTAGGGAGGTCATTTCATTCCTCTGGGCCTCAGTTACCTCAAAATGGGGATTAAGACTTTGAGTCCTATGTGGGACGGGGACTGCGTCCAACCGTATTGTCTTGTATCTACTATAGCACTTAGTCCAGTGCCTGGCATATAGAAAGGTAATATTATTACCTTAGAGAAGCATATTAGAGAAGCAGCATGGCTCAGTGGAAAGAGCATGGGCTTAGGAGTCAGAGGTCATGGGTTCTAATCCCGGCTCTGCCACTTGTCAGCTATGTGACTGTGGGCAAGTCACTTAACTTCTCTGGGCCTCAGTGACCTCATCTGTAAAATGGGGATGAAGCCTGAGAGCCCCACGTGGGACAACCTGATTACCCTGTATCTACCCCAGCGCTTAGAACAATAAGCGCTTAACAAATACCAACATTATTAACATTACTTATCCCACAGTGGGTAATGAGATAGGAAAACACAAGGGACTGGAGGAGCCAAGGGGACTAATTTGAGAAGACTTCTTTTTAGGAGGTGGGTTCTCAGTACTATCAGCATGAGACTCTGGTGCCCGAGAATCCACTTCCAGAGATTCTGGGGTGGAAATTGCCAATTTAGGAGCCAAGCTTGGGCAAGGCCAAGGTGGGGCCTGTCATTGGTCGGAATAGAAGAAGGTAGTTTGTTTCTCGGGTTTTTTAAATTGTCCCTCCCTCCCCTCCCCCTAGCTCCTCATTGCTCCTTACTGTTCTTCTGCCCAATTAAGTGTCTTAAATCTACTCATTTATCAAAAGGGCTTACCAGCCCTCACTCCACTTGCAGAAGGAATATAGGGAGTGAAACAAATGAAAAGTGTCAGGTGTACAGTGCCACTTGCCTTAGGCTAGACGGAGAACTGCCATTTGGCGGAATGACTTCCATTTTCAGTTGCAGGGTTCCTTCTGCTTGCTCCTTAAGAGGCTTAGACAAGCAGAGCCCTGTCTACCGCCCCAAATGTCCCTCCGTCTTGCCAGCCTCCCTTCTCTCTGTCTCCCTCCCTACATTGAACCAGGTGGACAGTAAAATTCCCAAGGATATTCCAGTTGACCTCCCAGTTGTCACTTCCTTCCACTTCTCAACCTCACTAACTTCCTGCTCTATCTCGACTCACCCATTTATCAACGAGGACAAAAGCCTGATCACAAGCAGCATGGCCTGGAGGAATGAACACGGCAACACGGCACTGGGAGTCAGAGGACTGATCCCATCTCAAACACTTGCCTGCTGTGTGACCTTGGGAAAACCACTTAACTGCTCTGGGTCTCCGTTTCCCCATCTGTGAAATAGGGAGTAAAGTCCTGTTCTCCCTTCTACTTAGACTGTGAGCCCTATGTGGGACAAGGGCTGTGTCCGACTCAGTGATCTTTTATAAACCCCAGAGCTTAGTATAGCGCATGGGCAGGGAACATGTTGATCAACACTTTTGCATTGTACTCTCTCAAGCGTTTAGTAGAGTGCTCTGCTCTCAGTAAGCGTTCAATAAATACAATTGATTGACTGAGACCACAAGTCCTCCAGGAGGTCTTCCCCAATTCATTTTTAATCTCGTCACCTCATATCCCTCCAATTGCCATTTTAGCCCTTTCACACAACCCGGACTCTGAAGTACCCATGACCTTCTCCTCCCCAGGACTTCTGTACATATTTTATTACCCGATCGTTCCTCCCTATCTGTAATTTTTCCTCACCGTCTGTCTCCTCACTAGACTGAATGCTCCTGTCTGCAAGGCACTTACTACAGCTTTCCTGCACAAAGAAGGAGCTCAATAATTACTGCTAACTGTTTAGGAGCTGGGGTGTCCCTGGGGAGGATAGAGAAGCAGTGTGGCTCAGTGGAAAAAGCACGGGCTTAGGAGTCAGACGTCATGGGTTCCAATCCCTGCTCCGTTACCTGTCAGTGGTGTGACTATGGGCAAGTCACTTCACTTTTCGATGCCTCAGTTACCTCATCTGTAAAATGGGGATTATGACTGTGAGCCTCACGTGGGACAACTTGATTACCCTGTATCTACCCCAGCGCTTAGAACAGTGCTCGGCACATAGTAAGCGCTTAACAAATATTAATATTATTATTATTATAGAGGTACCAAAGGGGAGGTTCCTCGCTTCCGCGTCAGTGGAACTTGAAGGCTCCTTGCTCTAGACTGTAAGTTCCATGCCGGCAGGGAATGTGTCAGTTTATTGTTCTATTGTATTCCCCCAAGTGTTTAGTACAGTGCTCTGCACACAATAAACACTCAATAAATATGATTGAATGTGAGAATGAATGAATGGACATTGAAGGAGAGGAGAATAGCTGCAAGCCTGAGTCTGCCATATCCTGGGTGAGACTCCAGAGAGATTCCCGCTTGTCAGGAAAGAAAGGAGAGGTTAAGGAGGCACTTTTCGGGAACCCAACTAAAGTACAACATTGATTAGGTAAACTGAGGGGAGACAGGGATATTTAAAGGCAGATTTTCCACTCAAACACCCCAATTCTTGACCTACAGGGTTCCCCATCCCACAAGGAGATTCTGGTTGACGGAGGGTGGGGGTGGGACATGCAGCAGCAGTTTTAAGGTAGGGACTGCCTAGGCTCCCTGACCTCAACATCAGCTAATCACTCAAATTTTGGCTCAAAGCCTTTTCTGGAAATTGTAAGACTCCTTCAGCCCACTGTGGGAATAAAACAAAATGGTCGCATTAAAAATGCCCTTGAAAAACCTGGTACCCTAGCCGAAGAGAAGAAATCAGCATAACACAGTTGTAGTGCCCCTTATGGGCTGGGGCCTCTCGGAGGAGACGCTCAGAGACCCCGGGGTCAAACCAATAAAGCCCGTGAGCATTCCCTGGGGAGGGGGTGCAAGCCCCCACAGGCTGGCGGAGTTCCAGTTTGGGTAATTACATCCTGCCCTGACGAGATGCCTCCTCCAGCCCCATCTGAATGTGGCCTTGTTCTCTGGCTGCCCCGACTTGTCGGGTAGCGCTGCAGTGTGGGTCGAACTTCCGCTGGGGTGTCCCAACTGGGGAGGGGTTTCCCGGGGGAGAAGCAAGATGGGGGCGGGGGGATAGCAGCTGAGTCTGTGACATCAAGAAATGGGGCGGAGGTGGGGGTTGGGGGTTGGAGGTGGGGGGAAGTGACAGGAGGACCCGCCTAGAGGGCTAGTTCCTTCCAGGTGACTTTGGGTCCCACTAGGACTCCGTTCATTCATTCTTTCAGTCGTATTTATTGAGCGCTCACCTTGTGCAAAGCCCTGCACTACGCGCTTGGGAGAGTGCAATATAACAGTAAACAGACACATTCCTCATGTGACTGGGAAAACTAGAAGGAGGGGTGAGTACTGATTCCCCCCCCCCCCAACACCCCGTGACACCTGAACTATCTTCCTTCTTTTTGCCTCTCTGGGCTAAAATATAATAATGATAATGATAACCATAGTGGCATTTGTTAAGTACTTACTATATGCCAAACAATGAGGTAGAAACAAGGCAATCAGATTGGATGCAGTCTCTGTCCTACGTGGGGCTTACAGTCTTATTCCGATTTAACAGATGAGGTGACTGAGGCACAGAGAAGTGAAGTGACTTGCCTAAGGTCAGCTGCAGATATGTGGTGAGCCAGGATTAGAACACACATTCTCTGCCTCCCTAACCCATGCTCTTTCCACTACGCCACGCTGCTGTATTACCATGGTTAATGATAGGGACACTGGTGGGTCTTCGGTGGGTTGGGGGATCTTTAACAAAGATATTCTCTTTAATAATAATTGTGGCGCTTGTTAAGAATTTACTATGTGCCAAGCACTGTACTAAGTCCTGGGATAGATGTGAGATAATCAGGTTGGACACAGTTGCTGTTCCACTTGGGGGTTACAGTCTAAGTAGGAGGGAGATCAGGTCTTGATTCCTCATTTTAAAGATAAGGAAACTGAAGCCCAGATAAGTTGAGTGACTTGCCCAAGGTCACACTGCAGACAAGTGACAGAGCTGGGAATCTCCAACTCCCAAGCCTGTGTTCTTTCTGCTTGGCCAGACTGTGAACATCTGCACCAACCAATGATTCAGATAAACCAGGCACACAAATGGATATATATGTGGAATCGGGGCTCAGCCTCAATTCTCTGGATATTTCAGATCAAAAGTCACTTTCACCTATCTAGAGAATTGAGGATGGTGCCTTTTGCCCTGAAACATGTGGGTGATTGACCACTATTGAGCTAGCTCCAGTCCATCAGTGATATTTATTAAATATTTACTATGTGCAGAACACTATACTAAGCACTTGGGAGAGTACAATACAGCAAGAGTGGATGACACATTCTCTGCCCATAAGGAGCTTACAATCTAGAGGGGATACAACAACAGAAACTTACAGTCTACAGGGGGATACACACACTGAAATAGATTACTGATAGGAGAAATAGAATAATAGGCGAAACTGTAGAGAGCTGAGGTAATTTAGCATTTTGTCACATATAAAAATCTATGAACAAAGATTTCTTTGTTATGAACAAAGGTGGGTGTGAACAGATACGGTCGGGAAAGTGGATCCATCTTAGCATCTTCTATCCCCTTTTTGTTTCTGGGAAGACACCGCAGCCCTAGGATGGGAAATCTTGTAACGTTCACAACATCCAACCCAAATACAATTATTTAGTGGGAACCTTGATGGAAAGCCACATTTATTTTCTGGTAAAACATCCTCACTAGAATTTGGGATATCTGACATCAATCTTTTCCTGCTGCAAACTGTAATCCTGCTTTGTATCAAGACTCCAGTGTAATCAGTACTAAATCTTCTAATGACACACTGCAACCCAGTAAATTATAGCACAGTGGGGATTTTTTCACTAAGGCTGTGCTGAGAGGTAATTGCAGAGTGCCATAAAATAGGTACAAGCCATCAAACTTTTTGCTGATAAATCACTAGTGAAATACGCTCAAGCTGACAGCCAAAGACCCTAGAACTGGGACACTGGGGGGTTAGTGTGGGACAAATTTAAAAACAGTCTTTGCCCACTTATTTACCTATCTGTGCCTTTACTGTTGTAGTTGTGGTCTGAGACAGAGGGATCTATTCTTCCTCCCGTTTAAACTGTGAGTCCCATGTTGGGCAAGGACTGTGTCCAACCTGATGATCTTGTGTCTACGGTGCTTGGCACATAATAAGTGTGTAACAAGTGCTATTATTATTATCTCAATCCATCAATCAAAAGCATTTAATGAGTGCAAACTCTGAGCACTGAACTGTTTGGGAAAGTACTGTAGCGTTAGACAGCTTCCTAGCTCAGAGACTGCTGAACGGGATTGAAGGAGAGCAGCTAGGCCTATTGGAAAGAACATGGACCTGGAAGTCAGAAAGACCTGGGTTCTAATCCCTGCTCTGCCACTTGTCTGCTCTGTGACCTTGTGTGAGTCACTTCACTTCTCTGTGCCTCAGTTACCTCATCTGCAAAATGGGGATGAAAACTGTGAACCCGCAGTGGGACAGGGGCTGAGAACAACCTGGTGCTCTTGTATCTACCCCAGCGCTTAGTACAGTGCCTGGCATATTGTAAGCTCTTAACAAACACCCTAAAACAACAAAGCTTCAGGGAGGAAGAGACAGATGAGAGAGATTGGAGGTGGGGAGGGCAGGGGTAAGAGACAGCCAAGGCCTCATTGCAACAGCAGCTCCCGAACCAGTCGGATGAAGGATGTCTTGGGGGGCCAGCTGGGGATCTCACAGTCACTGTCTTGCGAAGATCCCGCACAGCCTGACTCTCTGGCCTCAGGGAATTTATCCAAACCCTCCGGTTCAGTTTCCTCATCGCTAAAATGGGCCGGGGATTTGCCAGCCTCCATCTCCATGGCTTTTATGGATGAATTAGTGCATGTTTGCAAAAGCAACGTGTAGATTACAAGATCTGGATGCTGTCATTATGCGAGTTGCTAGGTGGCTATCAGATTGGGTATTATCTAATCCCGGGGGGCCCTCCTTACACACCTATTCCATATGAGGAAGAACGGTGGATGGAGGCAGACTCAGTGATCGGTAAGAAAACGTCTGCTACCCACTCAGTATTTACTCTGGGCTCGGAAGTTGCGACACGTTAATTACCTGTCTGAGAACTACCGACTGCAAGCAAAGGCCAGGTCGGCTTTAGATCGGGGGTGAGGGGGCGACTGTTTAGTCTCATTAGGGTAAACTAGGCAACAGAGGAACAGCATGGCCTAGCAGAAAGAACACGGGCCTGGGAGTCAGAGGCCCCAGGTTCTAATGTGAATCTGTCAATTGCGTGCTCTGTGATCTTGGGCAAGTCACATACCTTCTCTGTGCCTACGTCTCCTGTTCTCCTTCCCATTTAGACTGCGAGCCCCATGAGGGACAGAGACTGTATCCAACCTAATTGACTTGTACCTATCCTAGCACAGTGTTTGACACATAGTAAGCATTTAAATAATATATCTATATATAAAGAAAACCAGGAACACTGACTGCCCTTCCTTTGAAAGTGGAAGACGTTCTACCTTTTAGACCGTTTCATTCATTCAATAGTATTTATTGAGCACTTAGTGTGCAAAATATTATACTAAGCACTTGGGAGAGAATAATAGAACAATAAACACATTCCCTGCCCACAAGAAGTTTACAGTCTAGAGACAAGCAGGGCCAGGCCCCTTATTCTTCTAAACCCAGGTGCTATTTACCCAGCTGTGGCAGACCCAAAATTACTACCACTAATAGTGATATTACTAAAGAGCTTACTAGGAGCCAAGCACTCTGCTAAACGCTGGGGTAGATACTAGTTAATCAGGTCAGGCACAGTTCCTGTCCTGCATGGGGCTTCTAGCCTAAAGGGGAAGGAGAACAGGTATTGAATCCCCATTTTACAGATGAAGAAGCTGAGGCCCAGATAAGTTAAATGACTTGCCTAAGGTCAACCAGAAGGCAAGTGGCGGATCGAGGATTAGAACTCGGGTCCTCTGACTCCTAGGCTCTAGAACTTTCCATTAGGTTATGCTGCTTCTCACAGTAATAATTGTCAAATTTGTTAAGCCCTTACTACGTATGACTACGACCTTTTTCGGGCCTCTTTGATATCGCACCCCGTAGCTCAGGAGACGAAAGCAGCCCCTACACCCAAAAGAGAAAGGAATACCTAGGTGCTCCTCTCTGGATATGTGAGCTTGCTTGCTCTCTTTCTGCCTCACCCCCTCCCCCAATCATGTTAAGAGAAAATCTGTCTGAGTTTGTGGTAAGCTACTGCCCATTCCAGTCACTTTGAGTGGGTGGTGGGAAGACTTCTGGCAGGTTTTCTATCAGCTTTATTAAGCTGTTTGCTTAATTACACCTAATCAGAGTCTTTCCATCAGAATCTTGCATGTTGGGTACAGAGGTACACATTGCCCTTCTCGCAACCAGTTGCTTTATGGATTTTTTTCCCCCTACAACTTTAGGATTCCACATATTAAATGTCTGGTGTGATGAGCCTAATATTTAACACTTCTGGACCCCGGCTCCTGCACTGGTCAAGTAAGGAGAAGCCCAGGTGCTCCTATCTACTTTCAGATGAATGAGGTAATGTCTGGGAAGATCGCTGAGTTCTTTGGGGAAAAAAGGAACAGTCAGAACAAGGTGAGATGAGTCTGTGGGCTTTTTGTTTGTTTGTTTTTGTTTTAATAGTATTTATTAAGTGCTTACTATGTGCCAGGTACTGTTCTAAGCCCTGGGGTAGATACAAGGTAATCTAGGTTGGTTACAATCCCTGTCCCACATGGGGCTCAGTCTTAATCCCCACTTTACAGATGAAGTAACTGAAGCCCAGAGAAGTGAAGCGACTTGCCCAGGGTTACGCAGCAGTCAAGTGGTGGAGCTGAGATTAGAACCCAAGTCCTTCTGACTCCCAGCCCCGTACTCTATCCACTAGACCACACTGCTTCTCCTGTTTGTTTCTGTCATTTCTATCTGTGGAGGAGCCCAAAAGTTGAGAATATATTATTCTAAATGCTCCATCATCCCTCTAAGCAGATCTTGCAGCCCAGGCCCTAAGCCCTCCAATACCCTCACTCCAAAAGGGTGGCCTAGTTCTTCTCCTTGAGGCCGACCGATCCCCTGAAATGGTTCTGTCCTCAGAGCAGGGGCTTCTTGCAGCTGAACCACTGAGCCCCAGATGTTTCCAGCAGGGTCCACAGCTGGAGCTCAACCCAGAAGGTGAAGGAGGGGGCCTGAGGTATTGTTCAGATCCTGTTTCTTCTAGCTCCTCCCCGGAGGTGGGGAGGAGTTGGGTGGTGGGGCAGAAGAGGTGGATGTTCCCTAGCAGGTCATAGGCAGCACGAGTTGAGCTCTCGATTTGCAAGGAGCAAGACTAGCCCGCCTGATTTCAGAATCTAGTCCTCAAGAGAGGGAGACTCCTCCACCCTTATTCCTCTGCTTCTGTGGGTTTCACCACTATAAAGCTCATCTTTCTTGCCATTGCCACCCACTCTGCTGGAAATACCCAGATGCAATGTTTCGTTCCTCCTTTCAAACCCACTTCTTCTACTCCTATAGTGTGTCTGATGTTCGAGACTCCTTGCCCTGCCTCTGACTGAAATGTGCCTTGGGTATTGAAGCTGGGCAGGTTGTATGTTTCCACACTCATGGGCCCAGCTGCTGCCAGCTCCTTCAGCTTCTGGCCAACTGCCAGGACTTCTGCTTCACTGGGTTTCTGGCCATCAGTTAGGACGTCGGATTCAGATTCCCTCATTCTCCCTCATTGTCTCTCGCTCTCTCTCTACTTGACTTGGACTGAGATAACCAGCTTCCAGGCTTCTCTTCAGAAATAGTTGCCTTTCAGAAGTGGAGGGAGAGTAGAAGATGGAGTGGGAATAGAAGAAGAATCCTTCAGGGACCCCTCAGCATTTAAGAAACTCAGTGGATAAATATATTCTCTTCCTTAGTAGAGAAGCAGCGCAGCCCAGTGGAATGAGCTCGGGCCTGGGAGTCAGAGGCCCTGGGTTCTAATCCCACCTGCCATGAGAACTCAGTCACTCACCTTCTCTGTGCCTCAGTTTCTTCATCTGGAAAATGAGAATTAACCATCTGTTCCCTTTCCTTCTTAGATTTTTTTGCCCTATGTGGGATGGAGACAGTGTCCACTCCAACTACTCCAGCTCTTAGTGCTTGGCATAGAAAACAATGAGTACCATTTTTATTATAATTATTATTCCACTCTGTGACCCCAACTTGAGGAATCCTACCTAAAGAGGCCTCCTTCTACCTGTAGCGCATCGCCAATCTATTCCCAGTTTAGTGTCAGCAACCCACAAAAATCTGCCAGGATCCAGATCCTGGTGCCTGGGTGTTAGAGTCAATCCTAGGCAGCCCAAATCCAGACTTCCCTTGGCCTTCCCAGTAAGGAGACGGAGGTAGCAGCTTTTTGAAAACCAAACCCAGAATCCTGGTCATGAGCAGGCTGCGAAGGCCTCTTCTCTCACACATTTCTCTTGAGCCGAAGCCAAAGAGGCCTCATGGGTGACTCACTGGCATGGCGGCCGATTCCACATGGCAAGAGACCAAACAAAATACACAGTCTCGGCCATGACTTGGGTTGGTCCCGGACACTGTCAAGGAAGGAATCCCTAGGTCTCGATTGGACAACCCTCAGGCACACACACCCTTAGGGCACAACCCCTTCATGGGGTTTGGCGGGAGTTTGCGTCCCGGTCGTAGGTCTTTAGGGCAGCAACTTGAAGAAGCTGTCAGAGACTCACAAATGCTTCCATTCTGGTCCTGCACAGAAAAGGAGAGCGCCTGAAGCCAGAGACGCGAGTTGCTAGGGGAAAGCAGACATCTGCAATTCTACAAGCCAACCACCAATGTAAACACCTCCCAGACTCTCCCTTCGGTTGAAAAGCTGTGCAAACGGGCCCGGGCTCTTTAATACTCCCTGCACAAACAGATAGAAGGCATCTGAGTCATTCCTGCCCATTAGTAAGATAAAGAGAGGGAGCCTTTTTCCTTATGGGAAAGATGGCCAGACCTGAGGAAGTTCTTTCAGGCAAACTCAATGATGATGATCATCAATGGTATTTACTGAGGGCTAATTTTATGCAGAGCCCTCTACTAAGTGCTTGGGAGAGTACAACAGAGTTGCTAGATATGTGATGGGACTTGAGGGATAGCCAGGGTGTGTGGGGGGGGTGTTATTCCACCCTCTCTAGGTCTCAGTTTGTCCCCCTCCATAATGGAATTACCACATACAGAAACGGGGGTGAGTAAATACCCAGAGGAGACTGAACCTGTCTGGAGAGAGGAGCTGACTCTGGGTCTGAGGCTCCTAGGTGTGAAGGAGAGAAGAGGCTCACAGCTCACTCCATAGTCTCCTTTCACTTTACTCTTGGGGTTTGGAATCCAGTGAGTACTGTCTTCCCCCAACATTTTCCTTTCTTTTATCCTCCTCCGTAACCATTCTTCTTTCCCAAGGAGTCGTTCGTCCTTCATCTGATGACCCCTTGTCTCTGTCACACATTCATTTAAGGTCTCTGCCATTTCACATGCTCTTGGCTTTCCTTAATTTTCTTTCCTCTCCCTCTTTCTCAAGGCTGGATAGTTCTGGTCATCCTTTCCTTGGTGATGGATTTCTGGGCAACTGATGGCGACTGGAGAGGGAGTGGGTTTAGAATTAAGCAGTTTACACCATCAATCATTCAGAAAGAAGCCACCCAAATTTGGAGATTTTCTAGGGCTATGACAGTAATTCTGTTTTCTTGGTGTCTTCTTTCCCTTTTTTTTTGGCCTGGGCAACACCCATGTTCCTGAATTCAGCCACCACTTGTACCCACATGGATACTCACATCCTATCCCCTGATGCCTTAGCACAATCATATGTCCCCTGCTCTGACGTACTTGGGCTGATGAGAAATGCTTTTCATTTCCTTAACCTTGTCAGTCAACAGCTTCCTCCCCACCCACCTTCACCCCAACTCAGTGATAAATTTTTTTTATGGTATTTGTTAAGAACTTAATATGTACCAGGCACTGTACTAAGCGCTGCGGTAGATACAAGATAATCAGGTTGGACACAGTCCATGTCCCACATGGGACTCACAGTTTCAACCCCCATTTTACAGATGAGGTAACAGGCACAGAGAACTTGCCCAAGATCACAAAGCAGACAGTTCACAGATTTCACAGCCTTACAGTTAATTTTGGCTCCTCCTCTTTCCCCAAACTCACTCACAGGCCTAACGGGACCATGGAGAAACTCCTTTCTTTAAACTCTGTTCAATAGTATTTATTGAGCACTTACTACGTGCAGAGAACTGTACTAAGCGCTTGGAATGTACATTTCGGCAACAGATAGAGACAATTCCTGCCCAATGACGGGCTCCCAGTCTAAACGGGAGAGACGGACAGCGAAGCAAAACTGAACAAAACAAAAACAAGACAACAAGTAGTGATATAGCAGCATATGTGCTAAGCATTTCTATGTGTCATGCACTCTTCTAAGTACTGGGGCAGATAATCAGGTTGGACATATCCTTGTCCCACATGGAGCTCACAGACAAAATAGTAGGGAAAAAAGACAACGAATCCCCATTTACTGATAAGGAAATTGACGCCTAGAGAAAATAAGTGCCTTGCCCAAGGTCACACAGCAGGCAAGTGAGGAGTCAGAATTAGAACCCAGGTCCCATGGGAAGGAGGAAAACTCAAGAACTGGGCAGAGGGATCCAGTCCACTGAACAGCAGAGTGGGATGGGGTGAGGATGAAGGATGTACTCTTAGGGTTTACAAATGGGACCCTGAGCTATCCAGCCATCCTTCTCTCCATTCTTCTCCATACTCCTTTCTCCATTAGGGAAGTAGCATGGCCTATTGGATAGAGCATGGGCCTGGGAGTCAGAAGGACCTGGGTTCTAATCCTGACTTCTCCACTTGTCTGCTCTGTGACCTTAGACAAGTAACCTAACTTCTCTGTTCCTCAGTTCCCTCATCTGTAAAATGGGGATTAAGACTGTGAGCTCCCCATGGGGCAGGGATGGTGTCCAAACTGATTAGCTTGTATCTACCCCAGTGTTTAGTACAGTGCTTGGTGCATAGTAAATGCTTAACAAATACCATCATTATTATTATTCCACTCTGTTCTCTTCTCTATGGGGACCAACCACAGAGAGGCAGCTACAGGAAGGGGAGACTGAGAGAGGCAACTGAGGACTAGTTCTTTCCAGAGTGGTGATGGGGAAAGGGCTTGGTCTCAGCATGAAAATTAAGAAACACCATGGGGCAGTTTGGGATCCAAGTGAAAATGTTAATATTTAATGGGCCCCTTCCAAAGGTGCTGCCAAGATTATTTCTCTTCTTCCAATTCTCCCTGCCTTACATTGTCGCAGAGACTTTCCTCTGTTACAGTTCTAATCAATCCATCGGTGGTATTTGAGTGTTTCCCATGTGCAGAGCACAGTATTAATTGCTTGGGAGAGGTCAATACAGTAAAGTTGAAAGACAAGTTCTCTGCCCTCAACTTGCTTACAATCTAGAGAGGACCTTATCATCTCTTACAATATCTAAAACACCATCTCTCTCCTTGGTCTCTAAATTTCCAATTTATTTTCATCTTCATATTTTCTCCTCCTCTAATCAGGTCTGGCCCTAGGGACTGGGACCTAAGGGGAGGCGGATGGAGTTGGTACTGGGGAAGGGAGAGGAAGAAGAGATTTTTGGGTAAAACTTCTGCTCCTTGAACAGTGTCCCCTCCCAAATGGCCCCCCTGCACGTCTTTAAGGCACTCCTGTCTCTAGCACTCCTGGCCTCCTTTTTCCTCAGGGACAGGCTGTCGTCGGCTGGAATCGTCGATAATAATAATCATGACAATAATAATTGTGGTCTTTGTTAAGTCCTTACTATGTGCTGTATTTGTTAGCATTCCCAGAATGCTCACCGCTTTCTTTGGTCCCTCACAGCCTCTTGCCTTTTTCTGGGATGCCCCAGATATCCCCCTCAATCACAGCCCTCTCCTTCCAAAGCCTTAGAAAAATTCCCCCCAACAGACATTCACCTATTCCGGGAAAGATTGTGAAACAAGCGAACACCAGCCTCCAGGGTTCTACCCTGCACATTCCCACGTGTCTCTCTAGCCCTCCAAGGGCATTCGGGGTTCTTGGCCTCAAGAACCCAACAGGTTTCCCCTGAGGGGGAGGTTTACTTTAACGGGGACATCCACAGACGAAGAGTCAGCAATCCCAAGCCCCACTTGGTGGCTCGGCAGCTGACTCACTGTCTGATTTGGGTGACCACGTAATCTCGCTGAGCCTCAGTCTCCCCATATGGAGAACGGGATGAAAATCACTTGCTTCATCTCCTTCCCTGAGACGTAGCTAGGAGTAATCGGAAGATGTGTCTGTAAAGCGCTCTGAATTCCTAAGAGGCTCTCTGTATGTCAAAGTAAAGCCGAACAGAAGCCCTCCATGCCGCATTATAATAAAACAACAAAGAATGACAATGCTTGAAACAATAACAACGGGTTTGGCCCTGGCTGGATCTGACAAAGAATTTCCAGGTAGAGAATTGCTCTGCCTTTAGGCTGCAAGATAAAAAAAAAATGAAAGTCGGCACTGGGCCCGGGCAATAGCTTGGCCTAGGAGACCCCATCGCAAGGGAAGGGGTGAAGCCTCAGGCCGGCTAGCTATTTTCTCTGCTTCGGCCAGTGTTGGGTGAACAGGCTCTTTCCACCCAGGGTCTGGCTGGCTGCTTTCCAAGTCTCCTTGGGCCACACCTACATCCTGTCAGGAGGGAGCCCATGGCAGTTGCCTTTCAGAACCCAAACAAGCATGGCTGGAGTACTGCATTCTGGAGAATGAGATCACCTGGTTCGCTCCTGCAGAATTTTACCCCCTTCCAAGAGGCCTCGAAGTCTGCTTTGGAGCGGCGCCTTTACCCAGGCCCCTAACCGTAACCCGGTCCTCTGGCCCTGTTCTTGGTTGGCTGGTATTTTTTTTTTTTATGACATTTGCTAAGTGCTTACTATGTGCTGGGCACTGTTGGCCTTGCCCTCCCTCAACAGCACAGCTTTCTCAAGATGCTATTCTAAACTGAAGATTTTCTCAACTGAAACAGGATTTTCAGGCATTGGATGATGTTTACCCCTGGGCCTAGGCCCATCAAATCACTGTAGGAGCCCCTAGACTCTAAGCTCCTTGTGGGCAAGGAACATGTCTACTAAATCTGTTATACTCTCCTAAACACTTAGTACAGAGCTCCACACACAGTAAGCACTCAATAAGAACGATTTCATGGGAAGCAGCGTGGCTCAGTGGAAAGAGCACGGGCTTGGGAGTCAGAGGTCATGGGTTCGAATCCCAGCTTTGCCATTTGGCAGCTGTGACTGTGAGCAAGTCACTTAACTTCTCTGTGCCTCAGTTACCACATCTGTAAAATGGGGGTGAAGACTGTGAGCCTCACGTGAGACAACCTGATTACCCTGTATCTACCCCAGTGCTTAGAACAGTGCTCTGCACATAGTAAGGGCTTAACAAATACCAACATTATTATTATTATTATTTCTTGACTGAGCCAGATAGACCTAGGAGGGTTGGCCTTTCCATCCGTGTTAGGGGAGAGAATAAGCCCAGTGGTAGTCCTACTATTTGTTTCTTTCCCTCTTCCCCTGCTCCTCTTTCCAACACATTGCAATGGGCCGCCGTGGAGGATGACTGCTTGCTTCGTCCAGCATTTTTCAACCTCTAAATTCTTAAACCCAATTGGGCCCAGTGGGCTCTCATAGGTATTCCAGAGCACTCTGCACTCCTAGAAGGTTTCTCATTATTATTATTAGTAGTAGTATATTTAAATGCTTAGTATGTGCCAAGCATTGGGCTAAGAGCTAGGGCGTGATTTGGGATAATGAGATCAGATCCAATCCTTGTCTCACACAGGACTCACAGTAAGGGGAAGGGAGAACAGGTACTTAATCCCCGTTCTACAAATGAGGAATCTGAGGCACAGGAAGGTGAAGTGACTTGCCCAAAGTCACAAAGGAAGTGGCAGAACCAGGATTAGGTCTTGCTGCTTCTTGTGGGGTCCTCCCAAGGACAAAGCTCTTTCTGTTGTTGGTGGGTTTTTTTTAATTTTAGTTTCTTCTCCCCCTCCCCACAGTCTGTCCACCTCACCCAGCTGAACTAGAATGAAATGACAATGGGGAAAAGATTGAGAATCAATCAGTGGTATTTCCTGAGTGCAGACACGTTCCCTACCCACAAGAAGCAGCATAGCCCAGTGGAGAGAACACAGACCTGGAAGTCAGAAGGACTTAGGTTGTAATCCTGGTTCTGCCACTTGTCTGCTGGGTGATCTTGGGCAAGTCACTTAACTTCTCTGTGCCTCGGTTCCCTCATCGTAAAATGGGGATTAAAACTGTGAGCCTTACGTGGAACTGTGTCCAAAGTGATTACCTATTTCTACCCCAGTACTTAGAACAGTGCTTGACACATAAGTAAGCGCTTAACAAATATCATCCTCACGATGCATTTACAGTCTAGAAGATACACTTTTTTCCTTTTCATTCATTCAGTCGTATTTATTGAGCACTTACTGTGTGCAGAGCACTGCACTAAGCCCTTAGAAAGTACAATTCAACAACAAATAGAGACAATCCCTACACAACAGGCTCACAATGGTATTTGTTAAGTGCTCACGGTGTGCCAAAACCTTTTCTAAGCACTGGGGTAGATACAAAGTAATCAGGTTGTCCTACGTAGGGCTCACAGTCTTAATCCCCATTTTACAGATGAGGTAACTGAGGCACAAAGTTAAGTGATATCACCAATATGCTCTTCAACTGCTCCAAGTGCTCGGTAGCATGCATAATAATGTTGGTATTTGTTAAGCGCTTACTATGTGCAGACCACTGTTCTAAGCGCTGGGGGAGACACGGGGGAATCAGGTTGTCCCACATGGGGCTCACAGTCTTAATCCCCATTTTATAGATGGGGTAACTGAGGCCCAGAGAAGTTAAGTGACTTGCCCACAGTCCCACAGCTGACAAGTGGCAGAGCTGGGATTCGAACTCATGACCTCTGACTCCAAAGCCCATGCTCTTTCCACTGAGCCACGATGCATGCGCACACACACACACACACACACACACACACACACGCACAGAAAAGCAAGCTCCATCTTAAAGAGTAATCCCTTTGGTTTTCTTTAGGAGGGGAAATGTCTAGGGAAGAGACCTTATTATTGTTGGTGTTGTTATTGTTATTAGAAAAGTCAAGTCTGCGCACAAAACATCAAACAGACAGCAACAGCCTTTGATACCGACGATGGAGAGCTGCAGTGTCCTTCCAGTGCAGACATGCCTCTCTGTGTGCTAAAATGACTTATTATTAATCTGCGATTGAAACTGTAATTATGCCATCACCCTAAACAGCTTTGTCAACAAGTTTAAACACGGGGCGGTGAAGAGACATCTGAAAATGTCTGCTCAACACTGTGTGCTAAACATCCCCCACGAGGGTCATTTCACCCACCCCACGGCAGCCTTATGCCACCCCATCTCCTCCTGGCTTTCTGCCTTTCGTGGGCTCCTTGTTGGGTAGGCCCATTTTGCTCCGTCACGATCGGGAGTGTTCTTCAGACAAAGGCCGGTGATGAGCCCAAACCTGTAGCCCTTTTGCCCTCGTGACTCCCATTTAAGTAGTATTATAATTAATACAAAGTATTAATTAATCAGATGAATTATTGCCCGCATTTAAAAACTCCCATGACGCCAATGGGCGGTAACACCCATGTTGAGGGTGGCACGCCGGACTTTTCATTGCAGGGAAACAATTCCCTGGGTTCATTAATGTTATCCTGAAGAAGAAATTCTTTGCCTTCACACGGCCCCTTCCCCCCCAGGGCTCAGCAGCACTTCCCTGACAGCAGGAATGAGCTCAGATTAGGTGGCTGAGGGGAATGAATGGTCTAGAAGCTAGAGCTAGGAGCAGATCCAGGAATCTCACCGGGGCTTTGTTCCTCCCAGTCTGACTCCCTTCTCCTCCACCGTGACCCTCCCTCCCCCTGGGCGGGCCGCTGTCTTTGTCTCAGCTGCTTCTCACAATTTCCTGGATCTTTCAGATCCGAAAACCTCTCTGAGGCTCGGCTTGGTGAAAGGTTGAGAGAGAAGTGTTTGGACTGAAGATGTTCCTCGGGGTGGATGGTGTGGTGGTGGGGAATGGGGTTTACTTTCTACCACACTGAACGTTATTCTCATGCTCAACAGTAAAGCCTGGCCTTTTCTTTTTTTCTTCTAATGGCATTTGTGAAGCGCCTACTACGCTTCCCGGCACCATATTGAGTGCTGGGGTAAATAGAAACTAATCAGGTTGGACACATGCATGTCCCATGAGGAGCTCTCCGTCTTAATTCTCCCTTAACAGATCAGGTAACTGAGGCATAGAGAAGTGAAGTGACTTGCCCAAGGTCACCCAGCAGACAAGTGGCAGAGCCAGAATTAGTACTAGAATTGGAATTGTGGAAGCAGCATGGTCTAGTGGGTAGAGCACGGGCCTGGGAGTCAGAAGGTCATGAGTTCTAATCCTGGCTTTGCCACCTGTCTGCTGTGTGACCTTGGGCAAGTCCTTACCGTCTCTGGGCCTCAGTGACCTCATCTGCAAAATGGGGATTAAGACGGTGAGCCCCATGTGGGCCAACCCAATTTGCTTGTATTTCCCCTTTCTCTCCCCCTTGCCCCCCCCAGTGCTTAGAACAGTGCCTGACACATATTAAGTGCTTAACAAATGCCACAATTATTATTATTATTATTACCTACATCCTCTGACTCCCAGGCCTGGGCTCTTACCAATAAGCCATGCTGCTTTTCTGTGGGGCCCAACTCTGAGGAACTCTAGGAGATATTTACCATTATTATTATCATCATCATCATTCTGAAGTTATTTAAGCACTTACTGTGTGCTAAGCCCTGAGGGAGAGATGATCTAAGCAGGTCAGATAGTTCCTGTCTCACATGGGGATGAGAATCTAATGGAGAGACACAGACTGCAAGCTGTAAGCTCCCTTCTAGATTGTAAACATTGTGGGCAGGAAACATGTCTACCAACTCAGTTATATTGTGCTCTCCCAAGCACTTAGTACAGCGCTCCGTATACAGTAAGTATTCAATAAATACAATTTATTGATTGAGGGAGCACAGCACACCTCCATTTTACAGATGAGGAAACTGAGGCTCGAAGAAGTGGCTTGCCCAAGGTCACACAGCAGGAGAAGAGGCAGAGCCAGGATTAGAACCCAGAATTTCACAGAGACCAGGAGGAAGGTGGAGGATCATATCACTTTCTGCTGAACTGGTTAAAAAACCCAATCGCCATGGAGTTACAGGAGTTACTTCTCTAAGGCCACAAATCCAAAGCTGAGCCAGAGGTGGATTCCTTTCCTTGAACTCTTGGGCTGCATCAGGAGCCATTGTGTCCCATGGCACTTCCTTTAGCCGGACTCCAAGGAATCCAGGGATTCAATGGCAAAGTCCAGGGGGAAGCCTTTGACTCATTATGGAAACAGTGGGTGAACATTTCACTGTGGTCCTGCTCTCGGGCTGGTCTGGATGGGATTCTGTTATTTAACATGCCATCTATTGATCAGTCAGAAGGCCCTGGGTTCTAATCCCAGCTTCCTCACTTGCCTGCTGTGTGACTTTGGACAAGTCACTTAACTTCTCTGTGCCTCAGTTGCCTCATCTGAAAAATGGGGATGAAGACTGTGAGCCTCAAGTGGGACATGGAATGTGTTCAACCTGATTAGCTTGTATCTACCCACAGCACTTTGTGCAGTGTCTGGCATATAGTAAACACCTAAACATTCCATAAAAAAATAAATACTATTTATTGAGCAACTAGTCAGGGCAAAGCACTGTAACTCTAGACTTTAAGCTCGTTGTGGGCAGGGAATGTGTCTGCTTATTCTTTACTCTCCCAAGCACTTACTACAGTGCTTTGCTCATGGTAAGCACTCAATAAGCATGATTGACTGAGTGACTACTCGGTGCTCTGGGGAATGCAGTTGAAGCAAAACATGTTCCCAGAAGCTTGCCATCTAATGGGGGAGACAGACACACACAAATTATTCATGAATATTGGGGGCTGGAGGAAGAAAAAGCATATAACAGGCAAATGGGTCAGGATGAATTAGCTGATCAAATAACTGAATACACCTAGATTCACAACTGCTGAAAATGATGGACATAAAAGGCACCATATACTAAGGGTGGTTGTTCAATAAAATGGACCTTCCGAAGTGTGAACTTTCCAAATCAGATGCTACATTTGCTGGAACAAAGTTCTACCCAAGGCATTAGATGCAGTATTTTTTTAATGGTATTTGTGAAGTACTCACTATGTGCCAAGCACTGTCCTGAGCCCTGCAGTAGATATAGGATAATCAGGTTAGACACAGTCCATGTACCATATGGGGCTCACAGTCTTATTCCCCATTTTACAGATGAGATAACTGAGGCCCAAGGAAGTGAAGTGACTTGCCCAAGGTCACACAGCAGACAAGTGGCAGACCTGGGATCAGAACCCAGGTCCTTCTGACTCCCAGGCCTGTGCTCTATCCATTAGGGCATTCTGCTTCTGATGGGAGAGGATAGCTTGGCGACTTTAGCTTTGACACCCTGAATTCCAAGTTGATACTTGTAAACGTGCTTGAATGGAAGACTTCCATGGCTCTAAATGGGTCAGATGGTGTGAAGAGACACCCAGCTACAAGAACGTTTCACTGATTTTCTCTTTCTGAGTAAAACAAGCCTCTTCAAGCCACCAGCCTCAAAACTCCCACCTACCAGAGGCAACAGTCAGCACGAAGACCCATTTTATAGCTAGAAAAAACTGAGCTTCAGAGTTGTTTTGGGACTTAGGCCATGGCCCAACCCATCAGTGGCAGAGTTTCCCCCAGGACTCCAGATCAGAGGGTTGGCAGCCAGAAATGTGGTTCTGGGTGAACACTGGGCATACTGAACAGAAAAATAAAATACCACTGTAGGCCCCAAGAGGTCTCTTTTTGAAAATTCACTTTAAAAATCTACCTTGTGTTCTCCTATGGTAAACATTTACTTTGCAAAAAACAGAAATACTTTGGCTTCATATAGCACTTTGTGAAATCACTGCCGTTTTCCCTTTACTGTGCTTTAAAAAAATAGAGCCGGGTCCAAAATTCTTCAGAGACGGAGACTGAAAACCAAGGATTCGTTTTGGAGTCAGGGCGCTTTGCTTTGCCCTCAGGAAGCTGTCTCTTTGGATTCTTCATTTCTTTCAGAAATCAATCAGTGGTATTTACTGAGAGCTTACTGTGCGCGGAGAACTGTACTAAGTAAGCACTTGGGAAAGTACAATATAACAGAGTTGGTAGACCCGTTTCCTGCCCACAACTAGCTCACAGTTTAGAGGGAGCCCTCGGCACCCTCCCCTTTGGAGTCCCTGGGTTCAATTTGGTTCCGATCCACTTAGAGGGATCTGCCACAGGGGAAGTGAAGCCATGTAGTAGTGTCAGACGTAGCCCTCAGACTGAGAAGCCCCAAGGATAGAAAAGGGTCGAAGGTAAGGACCCCTCCCCACCCTACGGTATTCAAAGAAGAGCTTTCAAAGGACCTGGGATCTGCTACCAATAATAATAATAATTGTGATCCTTGTTAAGCACTTACTATGTGCCAAGCACTAAGTGCTCAGGTAGATACAAGTTAATCAGGTGGGACCCAGTCCCTACCCTACAAGGGGCTGACATTCTCATCCCAATTTTACAGATGAAGTAACTGCGGCACAGCGAAGTGAAGTGACTTGCCCAAGGCCACACAGCTGGGATGTGGCAGAGCCAGGTCCTTCTGATTCTCAGGCCCATGCTCTATCCATTAAGCCACACTGCTTCTCGGGAGAACTACCAGCACTTAGAAGACAGGAGCAGGGGACGAATAATGTGAGATGGAGCCTGGGACACCTGACCTGAATGTAGGAGCGTATCTGATCCAGAACAACTGCCTTATTTATGTTAGCCATGATCTAAGCAGTGTGCAGCAGCATCTCCTAGAGGAAAGAACACAAGCTCTGGAGTCAGAGGACCTGGGTTCTAATTCCTGCTCTGCCATTCACCAGCTTTGTGACCTTAGACAAGTTACTCAATGTCTCTGTGCTTCAGTTCCCTCAACTGCAAAATGGGGATTCAATACCTATTCTCTCTCATATTTAGACTGTGAGCCCCATATGGGACATGATTGTCTTGTATCTACACCAGTTCTAAGTACAGTGCTTGGCACCTGGAAAGTACTTAATAAACACCATAGTTATTATTATCATTATTGTTAGCCAGCCAGGGGAAGGGATTTCTGCCCTACAATTCCCAGGAGAGGCCTAGACCATGAGGCTTCTCCCTGGCCTGGTCCCTCTGGTCTCCAAGACGTGGATGACTGTGACGGAGTTGGGTCAGGAGCTCTTAGGCTTTGAGCCTCTCAGCAGCTGCTCTGGGTCAGCTGAGCCACGGAGGGAGGCTGACGGCGGGGTCCATGAGATTCCCAGAGAACCGGGTCAGGGGCTCCCAGCAACAACAAGGAGCACTGGTGTGGGATCTCCCATGGGGGCTTACAGTTTCTGCTCAAAATTAGCCCCAGGAGCTCAGGTTCTATGAGCCCTGTGCACTGGCGGCTTAATGAAGTGCTAACGAGGAGCTGATGCTGTCTGCCTCAGTGAGGCTCCTTTCCAGGAAAGGATAAGCACATTGCCGTTGGCAGGATCCTGGAGCAAAACACAAGTCTGGGCCAGGATGAGGCGACACCACCTGCCATCAGGGCTGACTGGAGGGGCCTGACGGGGTCTTTTCCAGACGATATAGGAGTTCCCCATATACAATGCCATATATGCCCAGAGCTCAGTGAATGTTGGTTAATGATGACTTGGGTTATTTTAGTCAAGTGACATGAGGAGAGGAGCAGAGGTTAGGGAGGATACACAGTAACGTTGTCAGTGGGTGGGGCTAGGAACGGTCTGGGCTCGTGGTCCTTTTGGACCTGTTACTTTCATTTGCACCTCTCAGGGTCACATCTGGACAGTTTCCAGTACTCCACCAGTCTTGACTACGGGAGGGAGAGTCAAGCAGAGGCCTACCCATTCCATTCCTAGCTTGGGCAGTGGCTAGCGAGTGGAAGGCAAAACTCACCCATGCTGGGCAGCAGAGGCAGGGGAGAAAGTTAAGGGCAGAGACTCAAGTTTACTGAGTGGAAGAAAGCAATGGTAAACCACTTCCGTATTTTTACCAAGAAAACTCTATGGATACACTACCAGAATGATTGCAGATGGAGAGCAGGGTGTCCTGGGAGAGATGTGTCCGTGGTGTTGCTATGGGTCAGAAGTGACTCGATGGCATAAGACAAGACCTTCATTCGACATTACAAATATGTGCTCAGTTTGCCCTGTTTCTGGGCCTGAATGGTGAGCCCTGAAAATGGGTTCTGGGTCTAGGAGCTGACCCCGTCATCCAGACTGCCTCCTTGCTGCTGATAAGCTCAATGTGGGTAGGGAGTGTGTCTCTTTGTTGTTATATTGTACTCTCCCAAGTGCTTAGTATAGTGTTCCACACATAGTAAACGCTCGATAAATACATTTGAATGAATGAATGAAATGGCAGGTTCCGGGCTCCGTCTCTTCTTTGACCTCAATCAGCCTGTCCAGTCAGCATGTTCTTGCTGGGGCGAGTAGTGTAAGTGAGGAGTTGGGCAGGAATGCCAACCACGGCAAAGTGCACAAAAAAGTATTTTATGTGGAGAATCCATTTGCAGCTAAATGGACCCCAACCATGGTGCCAGTGCTGTGTCACTGAGTCGTGACCCAGCAGGTGGTTGTCTTGGTAGCTGCTGCTGTCTTCACAGCCCACATTAACCAGCTAGTTTTCAGGATTCCTGCTGGGCCTGTCATAGATGGTTCTTCAAGCAGAAGGCTTTTTTTTAAAAAATGGTATTCATTAAGTGCTTATTATGTGCCAGCACTGTGCTAAACCATGGGGTAGATAAAAGATAATCAGGTTGGACACAGTCCCACTGTGGGACAGTCCCACATGAGGTTGACAGTATTAATCCCCATTTTACAGATCAGGTAACTGAGGCACAAACTAGATTTTTCTCCTCACCCCAGTATGCATTCTCCTGGTTTTCCTCCCATCCTCCTGAGATACGAGCTCTTAATACAGTGCTCTGCATAAAGAAAGCACTCAATTAATATGATCGATAGATGCGAGGGACCATTTGTGTGGGCTGGTCCCTTGTCCAAAAATGTTTCATTCATTCATTCGATTGTATTTATTGAGTGCTCACTGTGTGCAGAGCTCTGCGCTAAGCACTTGGGAGAGTATAATACCACAGTAAACAGTCACATTCCCTGCCTACAATGAGCTAACAGCCTAGAGGATGAGTTTACTTAGTGATCATAGGGGGGATCATTGAGGGAGGGGCAAGCAATCGATCTTCAGATCTTTCAGGTCTTCAAAAGACTCTGTGGTCACTTTGACTGTGTATTCACTGGGAAGTATTTTAGGGCCCTTTCCCTGAGCTCAGAAAGGAGACACAGTGAGGTCAGAGTTAGGTGCCACAACTCTATCTCCCCAATCCTAAAACAACACCCCAGACTTTATTCAGCAGGCAAGGATGGGGGAAGGCAGTATAGTCCTCTTTCCTTAAATGAGCCCCATTCTCTCTGCTGTTGTTCATCATTTTCCCAGAGCCGAGCGCTGGGCGTCAGGAGGAGCAGCATGAAATTCGATAGAGCACCCTGATGCCTCCATTTCTCTCATTAAACACGGATATTCAGTCTGTCACCTAATCCTTTTCGTTCTTCCGTCACAACATCCCTAGAATCTGCCCCTTCCTCTCCATCCAAACTGCTACCATATTGGTCCAATCAATCAATCAATAGTTTTTATTAAGCATTTAGTATGTGCAGACCACTGTAGTAAGCATTTGGGAGAGCACAATATAACAGAATTAGCAGACATGTTCCCTGCTCACAATGAGTTTATAGACTAGAGGCGTCCAAGCACTTATGCCCCACCTAGGCTACTGCATCCGTGTCTTCGCTGACCCCCCTGCCTCTGGTCTCGCCCCTCTCTCGTCCTCCATATGCCATTCTGCTACCCAGTTCATTTTTTCTAAAACTCAAACCCCAAAAAATTCTGCACATGCCTCCTCACTCCTCAAAAACCTCAGTTGGTTTCCTACCCACCTCCGCATCAAACAGAAACTCCTTACCATCGATTTTAAAGGCACTCAATCAGTGCCCTCCTACCTTATTTCACTGATCTCCTATTGCTACCCAGCCCACACATTTTGTTCCTTTCGTGCCAACCTACTCACTGTTCCTAGATTTCATGTTTCACTGCCAACCCTTTGCCTACGTTCTCCCTCTGGCCTGAAACTCACTCCCCCTTCATTTCTGACAAACTACCACTTTCCCCATCTTCAGAGCTCTTCTATCAATCATTCATTCATAATTATTGAGCGATTGCTGCGTGCAGAGCACTGTACTAAGCACTTAGGAGAGTACACTGCAATAGAGTTGGTAGATACGATGAGCTTACAGTCTAGAGGAATCATATCTAAAAGCATATCTCCTCAAAAGAAACCTGTCCTGAATAATTTATTTTTCCCTAACCTATTTACCCTCCCTTATGAATAACAATAATAATAATAGTATGGCTCTTAAGTGCTTATTATGTGCAAGGACTGTTCTCCGCACTGGGATAGCTATAAGTCTATCAGGTTGGACACAGCTCCTGTCCCACGTGGGGCTCACACTCTTCATTCCCATTTTACAGATGAGGTAACTGAGGCCCAAAGAAGTGAAGTGATTTTGCCCAAGGTCACATGGCAGAGAAGTGGTGGAACTGGGTTTAGAATCCAGGTCCTTCTGACTCCCAGGCCCGCGCTCTATCCACTAAGCCACGCTGCTTCTTTACTATGTACACTGATCCTTATTCCACTCCCAGCCCCACAGCACTCGTGCAAAAATCCTTATTTTTAGACTTTGATTCTCACGTGGGACAGGGACTGTGTCCAACCAGATTAACTTGTGTCTAGCCCAGTGCTTAGACGAGTACTTGACAAAACAAGTGCTTAACAAAAACCATAATAGTAATAATAATGCTCTCCTGCTTCCCCTACTTGTAATTTATTTTAATGTCTGTCTCCCAGACTAGATTGTAAGCTCCTTTAGAGCAGGGATCATGAGTGGTACTCTTCCAAGCATTTAATCCAGTGCTCTGCACAAAGTAAGAGCTCAATAAATATCACTGAGTATTTTTTAAGTGCTTAGTATGTGGCAAACACTGTACAAAGTGCTGGGACAGATGCTATACAATCAGATTGGACACACTTTCTGTCCAGCCTGCGTCTCACAGTCTGAAGAGGAGGGAGAATGGGTATTTAATCCCCCTTTGCAGATGAGGAAATGGAGGCATAGGGAAGTTAAGTGACTTGCCCCAGGTCACACAGCAGGCAAGTGGCAGAGCCAGAATTAGAATCCAGGTCCTTTGACTTTCAGGACTGTGCACTTTCCACTTGGCCTCGCTGCTCCAGCTGCTCTAGACTTGCCTGCTCCACTGCTCCTGCAAGATGCAGCGAGAGCCAGTAAATGTCCTCCTTGGGGAATCTGGCACCCCACAGCAAGAACTTGCCTTGTGACTCAACTGGGCTAGGAGAGGATTTCCCTCCTCAGGAGTCCTGGGCGACCCAAGAGGATGCCCCTTGAGGGCAATGCCATTCTTGAATGGTGCCAATGGGACAAGGGAAAAACCCAACACGTCAACCCACTGCAAGATAAATACTGGGCAGTGCTGGCGCCCAAAGGATGGGTGGCAAAGAACCAGAGAGTAAGAAGGAGGAAGAAACCTCAAGATGTCATCCATTCCATCCTCCTGCCTCCAGGTAGGACTGCTCTCAAACCTCTTAAAACTCTCCAGAACAGATTCCACAACCCGCTTTGGCGGTAATCTCCAGTGTCTCATACTCCTTAGAGTCTGGAATTCTTTTCTAGTGTCTAATCTAAATCTCTCCTACTGCCATTCAAACCTATTCCCCCTTGTTCCATCCACAATAAGGGGCTGGCTCTTCTCTCTCTAGACTGTAAATTCATCCCTCTAGATGGTAGGCTTGTTGTGGGCAACTTTGTTATATTGTAGTCTCCCAAGTGCTTTGTATAGTGCTTTGCACTCTGTAAGCACTCAGTGAATATGATTGATTGATTGCAATGTATCTACCAACTCTGTTGTATTAGAGAAGTGGCATGGTGCAGTGGACAGAGCTCGGGCCTTGGAGTCAAAAGGTCATGGGTTCTAATTCTGGCTCCGCCACCTGTCTGTTGTGTGACCTTGATCAAGTCACTTCACTTTTCTAGGCCTCAGTTCCCTCACCTGTAAAATGGGGATCGGAACTGAGGGACCCACGTGGGACAGGGACTGGGTCCAACCCAATTTGCTTGTATCCACCCCAACACAGTTCAGTGCCTGGCACTTAGTAAGCTGTTAACAAATACCACAATTATTATTAGTTATTATTATTATTCTCCCAAAGGGTTTAGCAGAAAGCTCTGCACATAGTAAAAAATCAATAAATGCAATTGATTGATTGTTCAGTGGTGCCTGTTCAATGTCAATGGGGCTACTTTCCCAGTCCGCCCTAGGGTAAGTAGCCCCAAGTCCTCAATCTTTCTTCAGAGAAGGCCCATGTCTGATCTCTTCACTTCTTTTTGTTTTCCCCCTCTGGACTGTTGCCAAGTTCTCCCTCCATTCACCATCCTGCCATCTATAAATGACAAGTACCAAAAGCTCCCCCAAGCAGGGGACGGGGCTGGGAACTCAACAAGGCCTAGTCACACAGGCCTGCCTGGTGCCTGCCTTCCTGAGGCTACCAGATTCCCAAAGACTTGCCCTCCCTCTTCATATTCATTCAATCATATTTATCGAGAGCTTACCGTAAGCAGAGCACTGTACTAAGCACTTGGGAGAGTACAAAACAATATTAAACCAACACATTCCTAGCCCACGAGGAGCTTAGACAATCACTCTCCCTACCTTCAAAGCCTTAAGGCACATCTCCTCCAAGAGGTCTTCCCAGACTAAGCCCTCTTTTCATCTTATCCCACTCCCTTCCGCATCGCTTTTATACGTGGATTTTCTCCCTTATTTATCCCTCCCTCAGCCTCACAGCACTTATGTACATATCTGTAATATCTAAAATAATTAAACTAAAAGTTATTTATGTCAACGTCTGTCTCCTCCTCTACACTGTAAGCTTGTTGTGGACCGGGAACATGCTTACCAACTCCATTATATTGTAGTCTCCCAATCGCTTAGTACAGTGCTCTGCACGTGGTAAGCGCTCACTAAATACCACTGATTAACTGATCTAGGGATTGTTCCCTGGGTCCCGACCAGGGAAGAACCAAAGCACTCCAATCTCATTTCTGACTGCCGAGGAATCTTCCGAGCCATAGGTGTTACTGGCCCGTTACAGGTCAGTCTGTCAATCAGTGGTATTTACTGAGTGCCTACTCTGTGCAGAGCACTGTATCAAGTGCTTGGGAGAGTTCAACAGAGTTGGCAGACACATTCCCTGCCCTCCCGAGTTGATTGAGGCTCCTGGAACCTGGGCCTTGCTCTTCTATGAAGGAAGATTGATTTCGTCCAGGCAAATGAGTGTTTGCCCCAGGCCCAAGAGGAATCAGACAGCATCCCAGGCAGAATTTGAATAAGTGAGGTCCTGTCAGCTCCTGAATCACTCACCCTGCCCCTCAGCACGCTGGCTGAGAAATTCTGGGGCCAGGATTCCCAGGAATGGCTCACTGACACATAGGGTCCCCCCACCCCCCTGCCCCTGATCCAGGAGCAGACCCAATACATAAAGCACACCTCTCCTCTCTCAGCTCTCCTCTCCATCATAGAATAATAATAATAATAATAACAATAATTTCTGGTATTTGTTCAGCGTTGACTGTGTGCCAGGCACTGGGCTAGCCTCTGGGGTGGATACAACCAAATCGGGTTGGACACAACCCCTGTCCCATGTGGGGCTCACACTCCTAATCCCCATTTTACATTTGAGGTAACTGAGGCAAAGAAGTGAAGTGACTTGCCCGAAGTCACACAGCAGATAAGTGGCAAGGTGGGATTAGAACCCAGGTCCTTGGTCCTTCTGACTCCCAGGCCCACGGTTTATTCACTAAGCCATGTTGCTTCTCATATAGTTTGTATTGGACTCGCTTATATACCTCATTTACCAATTTAGCAAAATCTAGTGCAGTAGACTTTCAGAATGGAGAGTCAAGGCCCCATGACTGAAGTAATCAGCATTTATGTACATATCTGTCTGTCTTATATTAATGTCTGTCTCCCCTTTTAGACTATAAGCCCACTATATGGGCAGGGAACATGTCTAACTCTGGTATACTCTCCCAAGCGCTTAGTACAGTGCTCTGCACACTCTAAGTGCTTAATGAATACTAATGATTGACCTACAGTCAGGTCACATCCTTTTGGAGATGGTTCATCCTCATCATCTTCATCCCTGGTACATAGGGTTGACTGGGGACAGAGGATCGTCGTAAGCACTTGGGACAGTACAGCGTAACAGAGTTGCGTCCCTGCCCATAGCGAGTTTATGATCTAGAGATTTGGCCTTGGGGTTGCTACCTGCCCAGCCATCAGGCAGGGAGACAGCACATTGGAGGCTGTTGTATTGTACTCTCCCAAGCACTTTGTACAGTGCTTTGCACCCAGCAAATGTTCAATAAATACCACTGTTAGATTGAGGCCCCTGGCCTCTACTTCGACCATTTCTAGTGGCCGCCACGGTGCTCGGATGGGGTAGGAGGGCTGTGTGGGAGGAAAGGAAGAGGGTGCATCTCGGGGGAGAGTGGGGCGGCGGGGGGACGGGGGAGCGGGAGTGTGAATTCCCCCTCTGCTGTGTCTAATCCTTCTCTCCAACTCCAGCCGGCACATTGTCTTTGCTGTTCATTCAACTCGTGGCTAGACCGTGGACACCTGAAAGCTCAGGTGATATGTGCGTGTGTGTGTGTGTATGTGTGCTTTCATGCTTGTGGCGAATGGAAGAGGTGCTTTTGACAGGAGAAAGGAGAACAAAAGGAAGATGTGTTTTGTTGTGTTTTTTTTTGTCTTCACAGAAGTTCTGTAGCCACCATGAACTTCACCTAAGCACATCATATTCACTGCCATAAGATCCCAGAAAGAGTAAGAAACTGGTGTTTGTTATGCCTGCTTCACAGAGGAGGGGAAAGTTCAAGTTCACAAAGCCAGTCAGTGACTGAGCTGGGAAGAGCCTCCTGGTTCCTTTCCGTTCCCCACTTATCTCTGTCCTCTGAGTTCAGTCCATCTGTCAGTCTGCAGTATTATGACTGGGCTCCTTGGAGGTGGGGTGCAGCATCCCCAGAAAAAAACCTCTTGAGAGGAGCTGGTCCACCCCAAACCCACGCTCCCCAGAGTTCTGTTCCGACCCTGCCTCGGGGTTGGTTTTTCCTTGTTCCCCTTAGGTCCCTTTTCCTCTGAAGAATTTTTTTTTATTATTATATTTGTTGAGTGCTAACATTGTTCTAAGCTCTGGAGTAGATACAAGCTAATCAGGATGGACACAATCCCCGTCCTACATGGGGCTCACGGTCTAAATCCCCATTTTACAGATGAGGAAACCCAGGCCCAGAGAAGTTGTGACTTGCCCAAGGTTTCCATCCTACTCAGAGGAAGGCAAGGATCCCAATGGGCCCTTTCTTTCTTGGGAATTTCCAGACTTTTCTTTTTTTAGTGGTATTTCTTAAGTGCTTACTATGTGCCAGGCACTATATGAAGTGCTGGGTAGATTCCAGCTAATCCCACTGGACATAATCCATGTCCCACATGGGGCTCACGAACTTAATCCTCATTATACAGATGATGAGGTAAATGAGGCACAGAGAAGTGAAACGACTTCCCCAAGGTCACACAGCAGACGAGTGGCAGAGCTAGGATTAGAACCCAGGTCCTTCTGACTCCCAGGCCCGTGCACTATCCACTGGGCCAAGCTGCTCACACCCTTGAAGTGGTAACAAAGGTGAAACCAGTAAGAGCAACTGATGCAGTGATGAGTCAGGTGTCTGGCATACCTGGTTGTCATGCTAATGACCTGTTAGGGGAGCTGCTTTAAAAATGCAGCATAGACAGGTTCATTTCTGAACAATCAGAGCCCCGGTTGCTTAACGTAAAAAAATGCAGGGGTTGGGCAGGACGAGAAGAGGTGACACCGGAATAAAATCTACCCCCAGGCTGGATGGAACCCTGAAAGGACTCCTTTCACTAGAACACAGGGACAGTTCTAGGTCAATGACCTGGTGTGGAGTCACAATCAAAACCGGACCCCATCTCCCATCCCACAGTTCACTGGGCGGCGGCATGGGCGGAAATGCGACCCTCCGCTGTCGTCTGCCCCTCGGCACCCTTGTGAACTTCTCCCTTCCGCCAGGGCCCTGATCGGCTGAGACAGAAGCCCAGTTAGCTTGTTGGGGAGAGAAGGTCCGGGATCCATCCCCCGGCTGCCTCGGACATCCCCGGAGCATCCAGCTTCTTCTTCTGCCAGACAAACTGCTGTGGTTGATTTGGGATTAATTGTTGTCTGTCTGTCCCTTTTCTGCCAAACAAGCTGCTGTGGCTGATTCGGGATTAATTGTCTGTCTGTCCCTCTAGAGATCCTCAGATCAAAGGTGCGTGCGCACACGCCCCGAGCACGGGAACCATAATAGTAGCCTGCGCTCCACAGCTGCTTTCATCCAAGGAGCTCAAAGCACTCGACAGACATTATCTCATTAACCCTCCCCACGCTCCTGCCAGGGAGGTGACAGATATTATTACTGCATCCTCTCTTTGGAGATGGAGAAACAAGGCTCAGAGAGGTAAGGTGATTTGCCCGAGGCCACACAGCAAGCAGCAACAGGAAGGGAACTTGGGTCTCCTGCCTCCCCCATACCCTGGCTGAGTAGATTGCCACTCCCACCACAAATCCCCTCAGCTCAGTTTCCTACACTGGGTGCACTACTGCTTTCCAAATCGTAGAAGCCTCCAAAAGGAAGGCTGGACGCTAAGACGAGGTTGTCCTTGGGTGATTCTGGATTGGTGCCACCAGGCTGAACGAGATAGATTCAGTGCGAACATGGGGATAAATGTCAGGCTCTTATTAGTGCAGAGGGTGGTTGCAAGGGAAGCCTGTACAAGAGCTGAGCAAAGTGCTCTGCACACAGCAGGCATTCAAATACTATTGATTGACTCGGACTTACATCTGCACAGGATGGAGGTGGCCCAGTGGATAGAGCACAGACCTGGGGGGTCAGAAATTCATGGGTTCTAATCCTGACTCTGCCACTTGTCTGCTGTGTGACCTTGGGCAAGTGACTTCGCTTCTCTGGGCCTCAGTTACCTCTTCTGTAAAATGGGGATTAAGACTGTGAGCCCCATGTGGACTCTGAATACCCTGTACCTACCCAGGGCTTAGAACAGAGCCCGGCACACAATAACAAATACTATGAAAAAAAATCCATCGCTTGAACCATCTTCTGGGTGGGGGCCAGGTGGGCAGTGAGGGCTGCAGCACTGGTGGAGGAGTTGGGACGGGGAGGGGTGGAGTCGCTGGCTCCTTGTAACCACCCCCCCATCATCCACCCTAGTTACCATCACACCTTTCTCCTCTTCCCAAATGCTGTGATGATATAACTGTGCCAAAGCAAAGAGTGGTAATGGCTACACTTACATATGTTCGGAGCAGCTGAGCAAGATGGAGGTCACTATCTAACTGGTCAGAGTGTGGCAGAAAGAGAGCTGAGGGATCAGCATGGACCACAGACATGACCGCAAGTATAGTTGCACGGGCCTAGGATAAACAGCTAAGAGGAGAGCATATGTACAGGTTCCTTGCAAAATCTTGGGTTCTGGGAGCCATATTTTCATTTAAGGCGTAGTCATGCCTGAACCCCCTCTCAGGGTGACACCTGAAGAGTTTTCAGTTCTCTATCAGCCTTGACGACAGGAGGGAGAGTCAAGCAGAGGCATACCCATTCCATTCCTAGCTCGGACAGTGGCTAGCGAGTGGAAGGGAATCTACCACAAGTCAAATCTGGGCAGTAGCGGCAAGGGAGAGAGTTGAAGGCGGAGACTCAAGTTGACTACACGGAAGGAGGCAATGGTAAACCACTTCTGAATTTTTACCAAGAAAACTCTCTGGATCCACTACCAGAACGATCGCAGATGGCTGTGGAGCGTTCTGGGAGAGACGTGCCCATAGAGTCGCTATGGGTCGGAGATGACTTGAGGGCGCAAGACATGCCTGAAGGCTGGAGGTTGGCCTAGTTGACCTCTCATGGTCCATTCAAGCCTAGAATTCTGAGCTATCCTCTGGAGTAGAATGGTTAAGCAAGCACAGGCCTATTATTCTTAGAGAAGCAGCGTGGCTCAGAGGAAAGAGCATGGGCTTTGGAGTCAGAGGTCATGGGTTCGAATCCCCCTCAGCCACTTGTCAGCTGTGTGACTTTGGGCAAGTCACAACTTCTCTGTGCCTCAGTTACCTCATCTGTAAAATGGGGATTAAGACTGTGAGCCCCACGTGGGACAAGCTGATTCCCCGTGTCTACCCCAGCGCTTAGAACAGTGCTCGGCACATAGTAAGCGCTTAACAAATACCAACATTATTATTATTATTATTATTCTTTCCTGGGGGAGTGGTCAGTCAGCCACAGTCTTACTGGTAAGCCAGAGCAGTGAGGTGAGGTGATTCTTGAATCTGCCTGAAAACAAGGGGCTCTGGGCCATATGCTTGCCATTATTTTGATTAGCGTGCATCTGACAACTTAGTATCCATGATTCTGGAGGCGGGGGGGTGGGGGGACAGAGAGAGAAGAGCAATCAGAACATAGCAGGGACCACCCTCTCCCAGGTTTTGGGATGCTCCACTCTTCGCACCTAATCCCCCATCCCCACCCACTGGTTAACCACTTCCCCTGCACCATTCCTCTTTCCTTTCCCCTGCCCAAGCATCATCCTGAACCTCCCCCATCTCTATTGGTGCCAACGCTGTAGGGAAAGTAGGGTAGAGGAGAACACGCTGGTAAAACCACCATTTTCACCCTTACAGCTTTTTGGCCTGGGTTTCCAGCCTTATTCACTATATTTCACTCCATTCAGGTCTCTGACAAGACCTAAGAGGTCTAAGTAGAGCTGAAGACAACCCAAATCGGGCCTCTCTGGGCCACGGGCCCTACAGAACCTGCCCGGCCACTGCCCAAACTCCTCAGGCTGTTTCTCCTTCCCTTTAAGCTCTCCACTCCTGTTTGCCCTTGCATTCAAGATGAAACTGATATCTCTCCCTCTACCCTCTGCCTATCTTTCTGCCCCTGACTCCTGAAGAGACTTTGATTCTGTATCCCTGTTTGCCTCTTCCATCTACTTTGAGCAGGGTAGTGCTGCGGCCCTTAGGAACAGCCTTGGGGAGAAAGTCGCCCCCCGCCAAGCTCCAAAATTCTCTTTTACCAGAGAAGCTCACAAAGAGGAAAATCATTCGATTTGAGTTCAGTCATCAGCAGGGCTACGGAGAGCGAGGATTGACGAGAAGCAGGGATAAAGCATGGGCCTAGGAGTCGGAAGGATCTGGGTTCCAGAACCGGCTCTGCCACTTGTTTGCCGTTCATTTAACTTTTGCAAGTCTCAGTTACTTCATCTGTAAAATGGGGACTAAGACTGTGAGCCCCATGTGGGACATGGACTGTGTCCAACCTGATTAGCTTGCATCTACCCCAGCTCTTAGTATAGTGCCTGGCACATACTAAGTGCTTAACAAATACCATAAAAAAAAAATTGTCCTCAAGATCTGAAGCAGGAAGGAGAAGGAGAAGCCAAGGGCCTGGATAACCCCGGACTGTACAATTTTCCTCTGGATAAATGAGACCATCTGAAGCCAGTTTACGCTTCGAGTTTCACTTGGCAAAAACTGAGTAGTGTGAGCATTGGGCTCAAATTTGCCTAAATTAAAAACATTTTGGTCTGAGTGTCTGGGGATCTTGGTGACAGTGACTTCCAGGTTTCGTCTTCCTTAGGAGCTTTGGAAGTCCGGAAGTCCAGAGCTAAGATGATTCTGATCCCACTAGGGGCGGCATGCTCAGGAAATAAGGCCGACCGTGCCTACGCGTACTGGGTTCGCTGGCGGGGAGCGACGCAAAGGAGTTGTTAGGTTAACACTTCCACGATTAAACCCCCAAGGCCCTCCTTCCTCACCTGCCAGCATCGTCACAATAAATTCAAAAAACATTACACCGTTGTGATCTTTGAAGTTGGTTTTCAACCATAAGATAAAGCCCAGCACAAATACCTTTGCAAATTCCAGATGCTTGGTTCCCTCCGGTTCTTGTGGGAAGTTCTTAGCCAGCAGACTCTAGGCTCCAGACACACCGAGGGGATTCCTGTGTCCGAGGGGCTCAGCAGGCCCAGGAGTAACACCTTTCAAAAATAAGAAAAAAATGCATTTTCTGCAACTGCTTCCCTGTGCCACTCATTCAACCAAGGGTGACTGTAAACTCATTGTGGGTGGGGAACGTGTCTGCTAACTCTGTTGTACTCTCCCAAGTGCTTAGTACAGTGCTCTGCATACAGTAAGCAGTCGATAAATACCAGTGATTGATTGATCCTCTGGAGGCACTAAACTAGTCATGGAATTTATCATCAGACTTCCACAGAGTGAAGCATTATGGGACGGCCCCTCTCCCCAGAGTCTTAGCCCTGAAAGGTGGGGGTGGAGGTGTCCTCCACCATCCCAATTCAGGAAGGGGTGTCCATTCCCATCTTGCAGACAAGCAGAGCAAATCTGCGGGGTGGGTCCTAGATCTGTAGTTTCTATCCCTTGGAAAGGCTGAGTCTGTACATAGCCTAGTATCTTGCCCAGTGTTATTCTCCAGCAAATGGGAGTTGTCTGTGTCAACCTCCCCATTCCTGTTGCTGGCTTCTACTGAGAGATAGATGCACTAAAAAGTCCCCAGCCCCTTGAGAGAATCCAATCTGCATGCCTGGTAATTACTCCTGACTTAACCGTGGTGCTTTATTCATAGCGAGCACTTAATAAATGCCTTTCATACTATTAGGGATGACTGCCATCCCAAACTTAGATTTCCAACTTCCTCTTGAGTTCGACTTCAGTCAGTCCCTATCCACCTTAATGGGAAACACCAGAGTTTCCGCCACAGTGATGTCCATGCGATATGGCCACATCCACTCAGCGGACTGTTCCTTGGGGGCCGGGATCAGTTCTGCCAACTCTAGTTTTATACTTTGCCAAGCACTTAGTACAGTGCCTTGAACACAAGAAGCACTTAAAGACCACTGATCGACTGACGCTATGTGTAAACCCCGGGTTAAATAAACCCAGAAAGGATTAGATTAGTGTAAGCTTGCTATGGGCAGGGAATGATTCTACCAACTCTATTGCATTGATCTCTCCCAAGTGCCTAATACAGTGCTCTGCACACAGTAAGTGCTCAGTAAATACCAATGATGATGATGGTGAAGGAGAGTTTGGACTAATTAACAGTCCAGGTTTCTCCTCTCTGAACGCTGGAGAATTCAGACAGAACCCTGGAACCGCAGTCCTTAACTGAGGGCAGTAAAAAGTCACATTGGGCACAATGTTTGCTTAGAGATTAGAAAGTTATGAGAATAATTGGTTTGGCCATCTTGGGTAGGTGCTTGCCCAGTTTTGTTTGGTCATCCAAACTTTTTGGATTTTCCCAACTTGCCTCTGTTCAGAGAACAGGTTTGGTTTGGATTAGGGTCTTCTGGCTAATCAGCTTTCTTCTGTAATGGATATCAGATGGCTCTCTTGAAACCATGGGAACTCACCCGCCGGCTAATGCCAAAGTCTCCTACAGATCAGTGTTCCCCTGGCAAAGTGAGGAGAGTTCAAGTTCTCTCTGGCAGGTCGGTCCCAGATCTCCAAGACCCCGTCACTGCTTTCCTTTACTTCCTCCTCCCTCCGCGCCCCACCACACACAAACTTACATCTCTCCACTGCTTGGGAGAAGGCCACTTTTGTTTTTTTGGGGTTTTTTGGAGTTTCATTTTAATAATATTTGTTAAGCACTTACTATGTGCCAAACACTGGAGTAGATACAAGTTAATCAAGTTGGACACAGTCCACCTCCCCTGTGGGACTCACAGTCTTAATCTTCATTTTACAGATGAGGTAAGTGAGACACAGAGAAGTTAAGTGACTGACCCAAGATTTCACAGCAGAGACATGGCAGAGCTGGGATTAGAACCCAGGTTTTGTGATTCCCAGGCCCGGGTTCTTTCCACTAGGCCATGCTGTGTTGAAGTGGCCTTGAGCACAGATCAGCCCAGGTTTCTTCCCCAGGCTCTTCCACCCCTCTCAGGGGCACTACCCCTGAGATTCAGCTGGCTGGGAATCTTTCTCCAAAGCATCTGTGTGACCTTGGGCAAGTCATTTCACTTCTCTGTACCTCAGGTACCTCATCTGTTAAAAATTGGCATCAATGTCATCGCCAAAACATTTTGGTTGAGTTCTTATAGGTGCCTAGACTAAGCATTCTGGGGTATTGCCATAATATGGAAGAGATAATGGCCCAGGTCCAGTCCCTGGGAAGTTTACCTGCAGAACAAGTACACGAGACAGCTTTAAAACCAGAAATTTCTGGCTTCTCCCTGTCATTGGAAAGTATTTTCCCTGTGGTTTCCCTGGAGTTCTTAGGGTGGGAGCAGGTAGGGAGAAGAAAGACTTGGAGCTGTGAGGCAGCTGAAATGTACAGTCTCTTTCTCTCTTAGGTTTGGGGGGCTGACAGAAGGAGGGGATGGAGGCAAGCAGCGGGTGGGTACTGCACCAAGGGAAGGATGCAGCCAACTAGACTCTTTGGGCCCTTGGAGAGTCTCAAAAGGAAACTCCTGCCAACCAGGGTCGAAAGCTAAGACATTTCTAATCAAACAGCCACCTATAGTGGGGAATGGACATTATGGATATTATGTGAGGAGGACGACAACATGGCAAGAACAAGGCCAACTCATCTCCGGGGGAAGGGCTTGAGCCCCTAGGCCCCCGACCTCAGTTTTCCGGTCTGAGATCCGTGTCCTGCCAGTAGAAGGTAAGGAAGGGAGCCATCACCTTGGCTCCACCTGCAACCAACTGTCTCTTCGTTCTGGCTCCCAGGAGATGGGAGGCAGGGCTACATAGACCTAGTGGAGAGAGCACAGGTCTGGGAGTTAGAGAAGGAGCCTGGTTGTAATCCTGACTCTGCCACTTTGCTGTGTGACCTTGGGCAAGTCACTGCACTTCTCTGAGCCTCAGTTACCTAATCTGTAAAATGGGGATTAAAACTGTGAGCCTTATGTGGGACAGGGACTGTGTCAAACCTGATCAACTTATTTGCCCAGCGCTCAGTGCAGTGTCTTGTTAGGGACATGGTAAGAGCTTAATACCAAAAAAAACAGTCATGGGCTGAAGAACTAGTGGTGTTACCTCCACAGGGCCCTGAAGTGCCCGCTTCCCGGGACCCCCGGATTCTCCCTGGCCCTCTGACCAGCCTATCCACCCTCTGCCACCTGGGCCACCAGGGCACCTTTGATAGACCCTGTCCCATTGACCATTCTGCCCACCACCTGCTGTGTGAGCTGGCAGGGGTGGGGGGAATTAGTTCTAGCAGGGTAGCTGGGCACTACCTGGGCATGGAGCAGGCTAGGTGTGTCCCACACTTTCCTGCTTCCCCTCCTCTGAGTGCTCAGCTCTTGTATTGTCCTCTTCCAAGCGTTTAGTATAGTGTTCTGCACATGGCACATAGTAACTACTCAGTAAATGCCACTGATGATGATGAGGGACATCTTTCCACTCCTCCAGCCAGCCACACAGCCCAGAGCCTAGGGGAGGAGTAAAATGGAAGAGGAAGGACTACTGCTGGGGGCCACCAGGGATGGCACATGCTGGGGGCAGAGTGGGGCAGAGTGGGGCAGAGCAGCCCCCTTCAGGCCTCAGTCCAAACGGTGGGGATGCCACCCTCCATTGGCCGGAAAGGCCGCTGCCCCATCACACCCCGCCTCTCCCTCCGGCGGCCTTTTTGGAACTTTTTCCTTTTCCCAGAACTGAGTTCTGGCCTGTTCTTGTTTCCTTCTAGCCCTCTCCTTGTGGATGATCTGAGCCCCTCGGAGAAGCGGCCAGCCAAGAAGGCAGAGATGCAGAGAACAGGGCAGACCCAAGGATGCCAGCAGGAGAAGTGCTCAATCCCCTTCAGATTTTCAACTTGCCATGTGGGGATTTACAAATCTGTGGTGATACTCTTTGCCACCTAATTTTAGGTTGGGGGCAACAGTTTTACTCATTCACTATTAAATGAAAACAAATCACTAAATCATCCTCCAACCTGCCCTTCAAAATCACAAAATTGCCATTCACCTGAAGAGGTGGAAGGAGAAGTCTGTTCTTCCTCATCTGTAGACAGGTTTCCTCTCGATTTCTGCCTTTGGCTGCCATCTTCTCAATCATTCATTCATTTGTATTAATTGAGTGCCTGCTGTGTGCAGATCGCTGTACTAAACGCTTGGAAAGTACAATCGGCAAGAGATAGAGACAATCTTTACCCAACAATTGACAGAACCTGCATTTCTTGATGGGTCTTTTCAACGCAATTCACCCCTTTAATTCTTCCCCTGGCGAAGAAAGTTGCACAAGGGGGCTTCTCACCATGCTAGGGTACGAAACTGTCAAGGTAAAGCGAGCCCAATTTTTCCATTAGGACTGATTGGACTCCATTGGCCATTTCTACCATTTGTGGTTTTTCCCAGGAAGCCCAGTGCATGGGAATGATTAGATAATCTGGAAAACCAGAGGGCACCCAGAGGGCAGAGGGCACCAAGAATACTCCCCCAACACACTTTCCTCCCCTCCCCACAAAAGTAGTACATCTTGTTCCATTACTGTGGGTCCACTTTACTTAAAATATTCTACTGGTTAGGCAGACCTGGGCTTCCCCTCAGCCAAAGAAAAATGATCATGATTCAGGGGCAAAAGATTGATAGTGGGCCTGAGTGCTTGCATATACACACACGAGTCTGCTTTTGTGGGCACCTGTGTATGTGTACTCGCCACACTCCAGTGTTTGGCACACAGACCTCACTCAGTAGGTACACTTGGCTAGGGCCGTAACATGTGTTTTCATGACTGTTTTGACTACCACATTCATAGGGATGTAGGGAACTCTTGTCTAACACTGTGAGCCTGCTTGGCTACAGAGCAGTATGGTAACTGGGGAAAAGGCTCACAATCCAGCGCATATGCGCAAATGGGTGGAGTGTTGAAATGTGTGGGATGTTACTGTTCAATTTGTCCTTACCTTGGGATCTTTACCACCATACAATCAGTGTGGCCTAGTGGAGAGAGCTTGGACTTGGAAGTCAGAGGATGCGGATTCTAATTCCGAGCCCACTATTTGCTTGCTGTGTGACCTTGGCAAATCTATGCCTCAGTTTCCTCAACAGTAAACTAGGGATTCAATACCTGTTCTCCCTTCCATTTAGACTGTGAGCCCCATGGTGGGCAGGAACTGAGTTGGACCTGATCACCTTTTATCGACCCCAGTGCTTAGAGTGCTTGGCACAGAGTTAAGCACTTAATAAATACTATTATTAGTAGTAGTAATAATAACAACAATAACAACTAATTCAGTGATAGGTCCTACATGCTGGAGGTTGAGGGTTGGTCTGACAGCCGATCTGGAGAATGCCTCAGGATCCTTTTCTGGCTCTAATTCTCAGTTGGAATGTCAGTGTGCTTTTCTGGGGTTCTAAAGATTCCTTTCCACCAGAGTCTTCCTGGTATCTCCTGCCTCTCCCTTTTAGCTCTCTGGGTTCTGCTTCTAAGAATTCCTGTGCACAGTGAGCCACATTTGTAGACTGTAATACCCTCCTCTAGACTGTAAACTCGTGGGCAGGGAAGTGTCTTTATTATAGTCTGCTTAGTACAGTGCCCTGGACACAGTAGGTGCTCAATAAATACAATTGATTTACTGATTGGACTGAATCCTCTTCTGACCATGCCTTGGATCTCTCTACCAGCTAGACGTGTGACTCTTCTGGGTCCCTGCAGATCCCCTGGGGAGACAGAACCCAGGTCCCTCAGCGTCCTCCTCTTACAGACCACCATGTTGCCGCCCCAGGGATCCCGCCCCGCCCCTCCCCGGGATCACTGAGGAACCACCATTCCGACAGCTTCCACCACCCCGGTGGGACGGAGAAAAGCAGCCGCAGCCTGGCACCACCTGGTATAGGGGATAGAGCACAGACATGGGAGTCAGAGGTTATGGATTCTAATCCTAGCTCCTTCACTTGTCTGCTGTGTGACCTTGGGCTAGTCACTTCACTTCTCTGTGCTTCATTTGCTCCATCTATAAAATAAGGATTAATTCTGTGAGTCCCACGTGAGACAGGGACTGTGTCCAACCCGATTTGCTTGCATCTACCCCGGTGCTATTTGCCTGGCACATAGTAAGCGCTTAAAATACCATGATTATTATAACCACTTCTAAGGGGTTAAAAGGTCTCACTATCTGCTTGGGTCTGTGAGTGGTGCCTGGTACTTCTTGTGTAGGCCCATCTGAGTGTATTCATCGAGGAGGAATATAGTCATTGATATCCATCCTCTTGGGCTGAGTTTTTCTTGTTTTTTTTTACTTTTACAAGGTAATAAAAGTCCAGCCCTCTAGAGGAGCAGGGGACCCATGAGGCTGTGCCCAGGGCTTTGTCAGAGAAGACAACTGGAGTGGGTGGGCAAACTCAAAGACTGATGACTTCCCCATGGGCTTTTTCCATTTCCCAGAGAAATGCTTAAAATGTTCAATACAACAACAACAAAAACCAGAGAGAGACTGAAGTTCCTCAGTTCTGGGATCTGGGGCTTGATCCTGGAATTGACTGTGTGAGTAAGTTCCCACCCCTCGCCCCCCACCCTTTACCATTCCGAATGACTCCATCTTGGGAATCGGGAGTAAGAGAAGAGCCATCCAGTCATGGCCTTCTTACTCAGAGCAGCAGCCTTTGAAGATGGGCCTATAAAATTTCCCATGAACGATTTGTTGAATGAGGTAAAGCAAGGATGATATTACACTGGGAGAGATCAAAGCAAAATGATTTCCCGCCCGGCCTGTGTGTCTGTGGTTGGCAAGGAACAGGAGTATGGAGGAGGCTTCCTGTCCTTACACTGGGAATTTTATCCCTTCAGAGCAATTTTCCCTGGCACCAGCTTCTCCGCCAGCTAGTCACGCAAGTTCTCCCAATCGGACTGCCGCCATTCTGTTTGCCATGGTTAAGGCAGAGTCCACCATTCATCCCTGTCTCATTCTGTCCCCCAGGGCCCTCTAAGAGGTCTCCCCCAACTCCCACCACCTTCCCCCCACCCCCTGATCTCATTCTCACAGACATCCTCGAGGCAGGGGACCAGGGGAGGGAGGGAAGAAGGTGGGTGGGATAAAGGGAGAATAAAGCCATCTCCTCTTTTGCCCAGCTCTGGGTCAAGTGGATTCAATTAGCTGGTAAAGTCATCGGCGCTCCTGGCGATGGTGCCAAGCACGCAGGCCGGGGAATGGGGGGTGGGGAGGAGAGGTTCTCTCAAACACACCCCATCTGCTCCGAGTTACCGTTTGTAGAGAGAGACCAAAATGAAATGCTCTAGAAGCACGATAAGCTTCCTTTTCGCTCCCTCGCTTAATGAATAGTGCCAGGAAAAGCCCTTTTCTTCCTTTCTTTAAAACAGGCTCAACTGGAGAAGCTGGGTAAGCACAACGGGGATTTTCTAGAATCATTAAGTTGCTCTCTCCATTGGCCCTACGTTGCCTTTCCTCTTCTCGAAGTGGAGGCTGAGAAGGATGAAGCCAGTGGGCCAGCGAGGTGGGAAGCGAGCTGTCCTCGCAGCCCCAAACTGAAGAATAAGGCCCGCCTGGGCTCTGGAGATCCCACGGTTCTTCTCGTCAAGGGCAGGGGGTTGCTATGGTGTCACTGGCTTGGTTTCAGGATCCCTGGCTGAGAACCTAGGTTTGTCCCCATAAAAGTTAAATTTACTCCTTTAACAAGTAATGCACTAAAGTTAACTGGTGCATTTAAAAAGAGGGAATGCTGCCTGGGAGGCAGAGCCCAGGACTGTGAGTCAGGAGTCCCGGGTCGAGGTCCAACAGCGACTCCCAGAGATAAGAAGATAAGCATAGTAGTGCTCTGCACACAGTAAACGCTCAATAAATACCACTGACTGAGCGATAAGACCGAGCCCAGCGTCATCCAGCCAGGATTCTGTTCCGACAGTGGCTACAGGTTGCTTGGAGGAAACTTGTCTCCTGTGTGACCTCAGGCCAGTTGCTTCTCTTTTCTGTGCCTCAGTTACCTCATTTGTAAAAAAAAAAAATGGGGATTAAGACTGGGAGCCCCATGTCGGGCATGAACTATGTCCAACCTGATTAGCTTGTGTCTACACCAGTGCTTAGTATAGTGCCTGGCCCATGGTAAGCGCTTAACAAACACCATAAAAAAACTAAAACAAACACAAGATGCCTGTCAATCTTGACATCAGACTGTCTCAGAATTGGGGAAAATAATTATGCGGGCCTCCCTGGACCTCAGTTTTCCCATTTGCTGAGGGGGAAAAAAAAGTGAAAACTGTTTCCTGTAAAGGGCCTTGAAGCTGAACGAAAGTCGGAAGTCCTACCCACTATCTAGATTCACCTCCACCAGGAGATTCCTCACCTCTCAGCGCCCCCTCCCGTGAGGTGTTTAGAAAGTAGTAGTAATATGAATAGTATTTACTAAGCACTTACTGTATAATAATAATAATAATGTTGGTATTTGTTAAGCGCTTACTATGTGCCGAGCACTGTTCTAAGCGCTGGGGTAGATACAGGGTAATCAGATTGTCCCACATGAGGCTCACAGTTAATCTCCATTTTACAGATGAGGTAACTGAGGCACAGAGAAGTGAAGTGACTTGCCCACAGTCACACAGCTGACAAGTGGCAGAGCAGGGATTCGAACTCATGACCTCTGACTCCCAAGCCCGGGCTCTTTCCACTGAGCCACGCTGCTTCTCTAAGTGTACAGAACACTTACTAAGAAAAAAAAATAAAGAGGACACAAGGCAGACAGCAGGAGCGTGAGAGACGCTGGAGCATCCATATAATGCCGTCAGCCCCTCCATGTTGGATCTGGGTGAAAATATTAGGTCTGACAGGAAGAAAATTGTCTGCTAAAGAAGGAAGCCCCTCTTGGGTTCCTGACGTTGTAGCCCAGTGTGGCCCAGCCCAGGGAGGGAAGACAGTGTCATTTACGGTCCAGTGACCTTTGCTGCTAGTAACTGGGGCAGTGTCTCAGATACCCCAGTTCCAAGTGGTTCCTAATTATAGTCCTGCACCCCCCGTGGTGATGCAGGTTTGGGGGAGGCTTTCAGGTCTCAGCCTAGGCAGTGACCTTGCCTGAAGAACGTTCCGAGAGCTAGGCCTAGCCAGCAGAAGCAGCCGGGAAGATCGGCTCTCCGAAAGAGAGTCCAAGCTGGTGGCAGAGCTCTGGAAAGAGCCCCTTTGGGTCTCACTCTCAGCTTGACCCTGTGGGGGGAAAAGTACTTTCCCTACCTGTCTTTCTCTGAATCTCCTGAGTGAACGCATCTGGTTTTTAGGGACTGGGGCTGCTCTCACTGATCCCGATGCAGCCCCAACTCCAGAAACCAGGCAAAACTTCTGGAGCGGACAACTTGATGACAGCCTATAGTTTCCTTGGGGTGGGCCATAAGGCCGCAGCATAAGCAATCCTCAGATGGTGGAGATCAGGCCTTTCTTGTGATTAGCTCTTCATCTGACCGGAATTTAAAGAGGCATTTATTAAGCACTTAGTGCTGGGGTAGATACAAGGCTATCAGATCAGGCATCTTCTCTTTAATAATAATAGTGATAGTAATATTTGTTAAGTGTTTACTGTTTGGTCTCTTAAGAATAATAATACAAAATAATAACAGTTGTGGTATTTTTTAAACAAAACTTCTGAAGCAGGCAACTTAGTAACAACATACAGTTTCCTGGGGATGGGCCACTACTGTTCAGTTCAACATAAGCAATTCTCAGGTCTTTGAGCTCAGGTCTTCCCTCTTCATCTGACTATTAAGTACTTACTATGTGCTAACCATTGGTGTAGATACTAGGTTATCACATCAGGCATCTTCTCTTTCTCTAATAATAACGATGGTATTTGTTAAGCATTTACTATGTGTCAAGCACTGTTCTAAGTGCTGGGGAAGATACAAGATAATCAGGGCAGACACAGTCCCTATCCCACACAAGGTGGTATTGAATCCCCCAATTTAATGAGGTAACTGAGGCACAGAGAAGTTAAATGACTTCCCCAAGGTCACGAAGCAGACAAGTGGCAGAGCGGATTAGAACTCAAGTCCCCTGACTTCCACAACCGTGCTCTTTCCATTAAGCCATACTACTCCTTTCCCTTACTGAGCTCACCACATGACATAACCGAGGCCCTGAGAGATTGAGAGATTGACTCCAACCCAGTCCCCTTGCTCCTTCCACTAAGCCTGTCTCCCTAGTTACTTAAGGATGAAATAACTTTCCACTACTGGGTCAAACCGGGTTGGGAGAGAAAGTAGAGCAGGAACAGGTTAACTGGGGGCCAGCCATCTTCAAAATCACCCCAAAACCCCAATAAATGAGGCCATTTATTAACCTCATTTACTTCCCACCACCCAACCCTCCAGTAGCACCCTGGCCCTTCTCCTCTCACCACCCTGCCTCCCTCTCAGCCCCCTAATCAAGAGATGACCAGGAAGGCGAGGCATCTCTGGAGAAGGCCTAGGCGGGTGCGTCTCTCAGCAACACATTCTTATAATTAATAGCTTTGAGAAATTTACCAGGTGCCTCTGGGGCAGGAACCAGAAAAACAGTCTGTCACAACAGCATAAGCCTTCAGGTTGCCGCCAGAAAACCAGTCAAGGAGGAAGAGAACAGGCTGGACACCAGAAGCTAGGGCTCCTCCACAGAACACAGGATCCGATGTCACGTTGAAACAAGGCAGTGCAAGAGAAGTCTGAGAGAGAAGCCACGGAAAACAAGAGTTGCTTCCTCTGCAGGGCTGTGGAACTCTAGCAACTGCAAAGCAGTTCCGAGGCTGAGACCCAAACACTCTTGGGAATAATGAAGTCTGCTTAATAATAATAATGTTGGTATTTGTTAAGCACGTACTATGTGCAGAGCACTGTTCTAAGCGCTGGGATAGATGCAGGGTAATCAGGTTGTCCCACGTGAGGCTCACAGTTGATGCCCATTTTACAGATGAGGGAACTGAGGCACAGAGAAGTGAAGTGCCTTGCCCACAGTCACACAGCTGACAAGTGGCAGAGCCGGGAGTCGAACCCAGTGACTCTAACTAGCACACCTGGGCTGGTGAGTAGACTTAGGTGATTGGCGGGGAGGAGGGACTGAGGAGAGCCAGTTTGCTTTCCAAAGCAATTCTAAGGGGTGAGTTTATTTAATTCACTGGGCCCTGAGTGGTTTGGACCCTAATTACCTGAACAACACCTGGCTTCCACCAGCAGCTGAGCCAGCTCTGATCCTTGGGCTGGCTGAGTGTTCTATGATCACATTCCAGGACTTTGGAAGATGCTACCCCTTGGAGTCCCCTTCCTTTTGGGGGTGGTCGTCTTTATAAGAACTGAGCAAAGCTCATCTCGTGGGGGAGCTGCACAGAACCTGGCTGAAATGACCTGGTGTCCAGCCCTGATGGGTATACTACTACTAATAATGTCGGTATTTGTTAAGCGCTTACTACGTGCCAAGAACTGTTCTAAGCACTGGGATTGATACAAGGTAATCAGGTTGTCCCACATAGGGCTCTGTACCTACCCCAGCACTTATCAGAGTGCCTGCCACATAGTAAGTGCTTTACAGATGCCATTTGAAAAAAAAAATCCTTCCCTCTCACCCTACTTCAGTAGGAGACCCCAGTATGCTTCCTGTATGAGAAGCAGCGTGGCTCAGTGGAAAGAGCCCGGGCTTGGGAGTCAGAGGTCATGGGTTCGAATCCCCCCTCTGCCATTTGGTGGCTATGTGACTGTGGGCAAGTCACTTCACTTCTCGGTGCCTTAGTGACCTCATCTGTAAAATGGGGATTAAAACTGTGAGCCCTATGTGGGACAACCTGATTACTTTGTATCTACCCCAGTGCTTAGAACAGTGCTCTGCACATAGTAAGCGCTTAACAAATACCAATATTATTATGTCTCATGTGGGGCTCAGTCAAACCCCATTTTACAGATGAGGTAACTGAGGCACAGAGAATTTATGTGACTTGTCCAAGGTCACACAGCAGGCATATGGCAGGGATGGGATTAGAATCCAGGTTCTCTGACTCCCAGGCCCACGCTCTTTCCCCCAGGCCACACAGCTTCTCTTGAGAACAGTATGGCTTAGTGTACAGGACTGGGAGTCAGGAGACTTGGGGTCTCATCCAGACTCTGCCTTGGGCAAATCACTTCATTTTTCTGGGCCTCACTTTCTTCACTGTCAAAATGGAGATTGAATACCTACTTTCTCCAACCCACCCGGGGCCTCTGAACCCCATATAAGACAGGGCCTTTGTCTTGTCTGATTAACTTGTTTCTATCCCAGCTCTTAGCCCAGGTGCTTGGTACATAGTAAGTGCTTAACTAATATTACAGTTATTAAGGAAACCTTGCACTGTAACCTTCAGCTGTACCTGATGCCACACGTATGGATACAAGCTGTGTCTCCTGACCCTGCATTGGCTATATCCATGCAGACAAAGGTGATGAGAACATTCCCTAATTGTGCCATCTTCTCCCAGCCAAAACGGACAGTGCAAACACCTGTTCTTGCAGAACTGAGTGAATATTCTAGATCCCTTCACGTCAAGGGTGTTTCTCCCAGGGAGAACTGGGGTCATCATGGAAATTATAACGGGGTCAGAACTAATCTCCTTTGCTCCCAAAAGTGGTTCCACATGGAAAGAGATCTCATTACCCTCCACACGGGTCTTTTGGAGTGCTGCCTCCCCCACTCTGGACCCAACCCATTTCTTCCTTTTTTGGTCCCCTTCCCCACACCAGCAGAGATTCCTTCAGCTGCTCCAGGTTGTTCTCTGTGGGTTGAGAAGCACTGAGAGGGAATTTATAGAGAGAAGAGTCCAGATGAGGACTCCCTGCCTCAGGAGTACTGTTCCCAATTTTCAGGATGGTGGAGAAGATGAGCTAAAAGCTCTTGAGCTTCTAGAAGGGAGAAGCCTTTATGAATGCAAAGTACAATTACACCAAATGATTATCACTGTGCTGAATAGGGTTTAATCCAGGAAGAGCTACATTTTCTCCTGGCTCAGGATACCCGGGCTTTGGGAGCCCTGGATCTTCTTCCTAGTCAGGGCCAGCTTGCCGAGGAGTAGGGGCCCAGGGTGGCCACTGGCCAGGACTGCTGCTGTATGGCCTTTGGAGCACTGAGCTGATGAAGATGGAAAAGAGTTAGGATGAGCTCAATTCCTCTCTCCCCACTTCCCTCCAGCTGATGCCTTCAACTTCAACTCTGTGTCTCCCCCTGTAGACTGTTAGTTCCTTAATAACAATAACTGTGGTACTTGTTATGTGTTTACTATGTGCCAAGCACTGTTTTGAGCACTGGAGTTGATACAACGTAATCAGGTTGGACACAGTCCCTGTCCCACATAGGGCTCACAGTCTTAATCCCCATTTTACAGATGAGGTAACTGAGAAGTGAAGTGGTTTGCTCAAGATCACAGAGCAGAAATGAGGCAGAGTCACATTAGAACGCTTGACCTTCTGACTCCTAGGCCTGTGCTCTATCCTCTAAGTCACGTTGCCTCTCCTTGTGGGTAGGGATCATGTTTACCAATTCTGTTGTACTGCACTTTCCCAAGCACCCATTTCAGTAAATGCTCAAGAAATGCCATTGATTTTATTAGAGAAGCAGTGTGGCCTAGTGGAGACAGTATGGGTGTGGGAGTCCGAGGCCCTGGGAGTCCGAGGCCCTGGGAGTCCGAGGACCTGGGAGTCCGAGGACCTGGGCCCTAATTCCAGCTTTACCATTTACCTGCTGTGTAAACCTGATCAAGACATTTTACTGCTCTGTGCTTCAGTTTCCTCATCTATAAAATGGAGATTTGGCCACCTTAGACTGTGAGTCCTGTTTAGACAGGAACTATGTCTGGCCTGATTATCTTGTATCTATACCTGTGTTTATTAATAATAATAATATAATAATAATTAGAGTATTTGTTAAGCACTTACTATGTGCCAAGCATTGTTCTAAGCACTGGGGTAGATACAAGATAATCAGGTTGTCCCATGTGGGGCTCACAGTCTTAATCCCCATTTTACAGATGAGGTAACTGAGGCACAAAGAAGTTAAGTGGTTTGCCCAAGGTCACACAGCAGACAAGTGGCAGAAACAGGATTAGAACCCATATCGACTGACTCCCAAGCCTGGGATCTTTCCACTAAGCCACACTGCTTCTCTGATTGAATTTTAAATTTAAAACTTCTCAATTCTAAAAAAATCACATTTCTCTAGTCTAGTATAATGCTTGGCAGATAATGCTTAGATACTATAAGCATTATTGTTATCACTACTATTACTAATAAACTTGATCTCCTGCTCTGCCCTTCCATCCTGGAAGAAGTGGCGGTCCCATTGTGCGTAGAGAGGGAATGGGCATGGCTGGAGCTAATAGCGTCAGGAAGTCGATTCATTCATTCATTAATTCAATCAATCATATTTATTGAGTGCTTACTGTGTGCAGAGCACTGTACTAAGTGCTTGGGAGAGTACAATACCACAGTAAACTGACACATTCCCTGTCCCCAATGTGCTGGGAAGGGAAAACTGGGCAGCACTGCTGCTGTCACACCACCACCTGGGGAAAGTAGGGGTCTGGGTGACCCCGAGGGCCATGCAGATTGGCTCAGGATGCCCACTGGCTGCCTTAAGGAAGACATCCAGGAGGCCTGGGGTTCAGGGCCACTGTGCCCTGAGTGTATGTAGATGAGGACACAGAGAGTTTACTTCAACATGGTAATGATAAAGATGGTGGCATTTGTTAAGTGTTTTTACTATGTGCCAAACACAGTGTTAAGTACTTGGGTAGATAGAAGCTAATCAGGCCAGACACAACCTCTGTCCCACGTGGGGCTCACAGTCTAAGTCCCCATTTTACAGATCAGGAAACCGGGGCACAGAGAAATTAAGCTATTTGCCAAAGGTTACACAGCAGGCAAGTGACAGAGCCGTGATTAAAACCCAGGTCCTCTGACTCCCACGGACTTTCCACCAGGCCATGCTTAGAAGTATCTCTAAGCCTACAGCACCTGACCTCCCGTCCAAGTACTAACCAACCTTGACCCTGCTTAGCTTCCAAGATCAGATGAGATCGGTTGCATTCAGGATGGTATGGCTGGACATTAGTCAATCAACAGAATAACAGAACTAGCAGACAAGTTCCCTGCCCATAACGAGCCTACAGCCTAGAAGGACTGTAGCTGCGAGGTGCTTTACAAAGTCACCCCAACACTATATCACCATGAGCCAGGGAAACCCACCGCTTCCTTCCCCCCGAGCCCGCCATCCAGAAGTGAATTCTACCAGAGATTTCTATTGTCTTGGTGGTCTAATGGTGCCCTCATAGACAAGGAAGGATAAAATGGAATCAGAAAGGCCGAGTCAAAGATATTAAACACTTACTGTGCGCAGAGCACTGTACTAAGCACTTGGGAGAGTACAATATAACAGAGTTGGTAGACAAGTTTCTTGCCCACAGTGACCTTACAGTCTAGCAGGTCCTTTGGGAGGTGGTCAGAGTGTGACGACAAGATATATTTTAATGTCTGAAGAGCTGAAATGTTGCCCAGCCGACCTGGTGTTCAGTTGCAAAAGTGCAAGAGCCAGGCCCACTTCAAATGCCACATTCCACTTCTAGAGGTGTTCCTTTATCCCCTACCTCAAATGGCAAAACAGGATTGTTAGCCACAAGGACCTGGAAAACAAGCAGTCCTGAAGGAGCAGTGTGGCCTAGAGGAAAGAACATGGGTCTGGAAGTCAAAGGACTTGGGTGTATGTCAGGTATAGTCCCTGCAAGGATTTCAACTCCCCTTCCTGCAGGTCTCCCCTTGTGACCCCGACTGGGGGCCTGCGGCATCACCCCCACTCACTTGCGCTGTGGTTAGTTAGACCCCTTCCCTCACCTGGCTCTCTCCAGTCTCAGCTTGTCCTCTCGGGGGATTGGAGGGCAATTAGGCTGAATCTGGGAGGCCTAATTAGTGTTTGCAGAGTGCTTTGAGATCCTCAGATGCAGGCAGCCAGGGAAGGGGGAACAAAAGTTTCAGAAGTTTCGTCACCTGGAAAATGGAGATTAAATCCTACTCCTTCCTAATTAGACTGGGAGCCCCATGTGGGACAAGGATTTTGTCCACCCTGTTAATCTTGTATCTACTCCGGTGCTTGGCACAGAAAGCACTTAACAAGTACCACTGAAAAAAAAAAAGAAGTTCTTTTTTCCATGACCCCAGCAGTGGGAAGATTCCTCTGCTCCTGACCAGGGAAATCCACTTTCTAAGCAGTGCCAGTGTGTGGGCTCCCACAAACTAAACCTGGTTTTCCAAGCCCAGAGATCCCCGAAGACCTTCCTCAGCTCCTGAATGTCCCTGTCCAGGGAGGCCTGGTTCTCGCCGGGACCGTCTGTTCTGCTCAGAGCTTAAATTAAAAAAAAAACCAACCCTCAAAAAAACCCAGGCGCCCTCTCCAAAAAGCTTTCTAATAATTACCGGGTACCTCGCCCGCTAAAGTGGCTCCACCAGTAGTTCCACATATTTGTCTGTGGGGCCCCGATCTCAGACACGCCAGGAGTCGCAGGCAGCACAACCAGCTCTCGACCCCGGCTCTCCCCTCGGAGGCTCCTTGGGCAGAGCAAGGAGGAGCAGTGGCTAAATGAAACCAGTGAGGGTGGTGGATAACAAATCCTAGAGGTCTCTGGCTGGAAGAGACCTCGTGTGCCATCCAGATCCTCCCTCTTTCTCCTAGATAGATGTGCAGGTAACTCCATTTTGAAAGGGATTCCTCTCTCAGCCACGTCCCCCAGACAGGAAATTGTTCTCTAAACCTCTTCCTTTTTCCCTTGGGAACTGGATCCAGAGCTTTCCAAATCCCTAGGAAGTGGGGATAAGACAGATGAAACTTTCCTTCTTAATGTGACTGAATTAAGACCCTATAGCCCTTTGGGGCAGCTACTCGCCTCAGCCACGGGAATGAAGAATCGGAAGATATTCCATAACACGTGACTGACTCCGAATCTTTAGAATCCAGGGATTGATGGATATAGAGTTTGTGGATCATCCAGACCATCTACTTTTCCTCCTTTTTCTTTTACCCTGCCTTTTTGGCTCTTCACTGCTGGGTAGCACTGGAAGACAGTGGGGACGTGGGAGAGAAGTTCAGAACAATCTGGACTGCTTCTTGTGCACTTAGGAGAGTTCATTGAGCAATTAGACGTGATTCCTGCCCTCAAGGAGCTTGCAACTTAGTGAGGAGCTTCCGTCTCTCCATCTTGGACTGGGGAAATCAGGTGTCTGCTTCTGTTTCCTGAAGCCGAGGGTTCAAAGTTTGGTAGGAGAGGAGATTGAACCTCTTGGCTCAAGTATAGCTTTAGGATTATCTGTGGTTTTCAATTATCCACACAACTCTCATCCCCTCTGACAGGATAATCAAAAGTTTGACTGGGCAGGATGCTCCCATGATTTCCAAGGTTAAGAATAGTCATTTCCAGCCATTACCCCCACTCCTCCTCTTCTCTTTATATAACAATGCTCACTGTCTCTCCTTTTTATCAGGTACCTTTTGAAAACCATAGTTCAGGTATCTGGCTGAAATCAGTTTCTTACCTTAGATCACACACAGCTAGAGGCAGTGTTTTTTGGGCTTAGCACAGGACTCCACAAAATCCCATTATGAAGCATCACCAAGCTGGGGGACCAGAGCCTCAAGATCCCCTGTCCTTCAACATCAATCACTGGATGATTATTGAGTGCTTTCTTTTTTGATGGTATTTATTAAGTGCTTATCATGTGCCAGGCACTGTAATGTTGGTATTTGTTAAGCGCTTACTATGTGCAGAGCACTGTTCTAAGCGCTGGGGTATACAAGGTGATCAGGTTGTCCCACATGAGGCTCACAATCTTCATCCCCATTTTACAGATGGGGTAACTGAGGCACAGAAAAGTTAAGTGACTTGCCCACAGCCACACAGCTGACAAGTGGCAGATCCGGGATTCAAACCCATGACCTCTGACTCCCAAGCCCGGGCTCTTCCCACTGAGCCACGCCGTACTAATTGTACCCCACTGTACTCCACTCCAGTGAAGCTGGCTCCACTGCTAAACCAGGAGCTGGGACACTGATTTCTTTTAAGGGTATTTGTTAAGCGCCTACTCTGTGCCGGACACTGTACTAAATGCTGGGGTAGATTTAAGCTAATCACACTGGACACAGTCCATGTCCCATGTGGGACTCACAGTCTTACATTTTACAGATGGGGTAACTGAGGTACAGAGAAGTTAAGTGACAATATCTCTCTTCCTCCCTCTAATAATAAGATAATGTTGGTATTTGTTAAGTGCTTACTATGTGCAGAGCACTGTTCTAAGCGCTGGGGGAGATACAGGGAAATCAGGTTGTCCCACGTGAGGCTCACAGTCTTCATCCCCATTTTATAGATGAGGTAACTGAGGCACAGAGAAGTTAAGTGACTTGCCCAAGGTCACACAGCAGACAAGTGGCAGAGCAAGGATACGAACCCATGACTTCTGACTCCAAAGCCCGGGCTCTTTCGACTGAGCCACGCTGCTTCTCAAAAGAATCTTCCCTAGTCGGCAGGATTCAAACCTGCGCGGGGAGACCCCAGTGGATTTCTAGTCCATCGCCTTAACCACGCGGCCATAACTACATTCCCTCTAGAATGGAAGCTTGTTATGGGCAGGGAATGTGTCCGCTAATTATGTTGTACTGTACTCCCCCAAGAGCTCAGTACAGTGCTCTGCATATAGTATATACTTAATAAATATGATTGATTGATTGACAAGCCCAAGTTTACACTGCAGAGAAGCGGAGGAACCGGGATTAAAACTCTGGTGATCTGATTCCCAGATCTGTATTCTGTCCTCTATTCATTCAATCACATTTCTCCATCTGCCCTCCATCCTCATTATTTCTTAAATTATTATTATTTCAAAATTATTGTTCCATCCTTATTGACATCCATGCCCATTGTCCTGGCCAGTTGTTGCAGATGTTTAACTTCTTCCTCAAACCTCCTGACCCCTCTGCCTCTCCTATCTCTTGCGCTTAACAACATGGCTACTTCCTTTATTGAGGAAGTGGAAACCATCAGGGATGCTCTCCCTAAAACTCCCCTGCTTCAGTCCCTCCCTCCTCCTGCCCTTTCTTCAACTGTCCCATATTTCTCAGCAGTATCTCAAAAAGAGATCTGCCTTCTCTCAAAATCCACCCCCTCTACCTGTGCATCCATCATCCCTCTGCACCTAATCAGAACACTTGCTCCCTCCCTTCTTCCCTCCATCTCCAACTTCTTCTGACCTCCACCTTTCGCTCTCCAGTGGCTTCTTATCCACTGCTCATGCCTCCCTTATCCTAAAAAAACCCTTCCTTGACCTCATGGCTCCCTTCAGTCATCTCCCCATTTCCCTCCTACTATTCCTCTCCAAACTCCTTGAACGAGTTGTCTACATGCACTGTTTCAAGTTTCTCTCCACAAATTCTCTCCTTGACCCCCCTCCAATCTGGCTTCCGTCCCTTTCATGCCAAAGAAAACACCTTCTCAAAAGTCACAAATGGCCTCCTTCTTGCCAAATCTAACGGCCTCTACTCCATCCTAATCCTCCTCAACCTCTCAGCTGTCTCTGACGCTGTCAACCACCCCCTTCTCCTGGAAATATTATACAACTTTGGCTTCACTGATGCTGTCCTCTCCTGGTTCTCCTCCTATCTCTCTGGCTTCTCATTCTTCTTTAGGAGAATCCTCCTCTGCATCTCACCCCTTAACTGTGGGAGTTCCTAAAAGTTCAGTTCTGGGTCCCCTTCTATTTTCTATGCACCCACTCCCTTGGAGAACTCATTTGCTCCCATGGCTTCAACTAGCACCTCTATGCAGTTGATTCCCAAATCTACATCTCCAGCCCTGATCTCTATCCCTCTCTTCATTCTCGCAATTCATTCGTTCAATAATATTTATTGAGCGCTTACTGTGTGCAGAACACTATGGTAAATGCTTGGGAGAGTACCGTGTAACAATTCATTTCCTTCAGCCTTCAGGACAAATCTACCTGGATGTCCCACCAACACTTAAACTTAACATGGCCAAAACAGAACCCCTTATCTTCCCACCCTAACCCTCTCCTCTCCCTGATTTTTCCATCACTGTAGACAGCACCACCATCCTTCCTGCCTCACAGGTCCATAACCTTGGCATTATGGGTTCATTCAACCCACATACTTAACCTGTTGGTTTAACCTTCACAACATCGCTAAACTCCTCCCCTTCCTTTCCATCCAATCCTCAACGATGTTAAACCAAGCACTTATCCTATCCCTCTTTGATTACCGTGTCAGCTTCCTTGTTAACCTCCGTGTCACCTGTCTCTCCCCACTCTGGTCTGTAGTTCACTCTGCTGCCTGGATCGTTTTTCTACAGAAATGTTCGGTCCATGTTTCCCCACTTCTCAAGAACCTCCAGTCATTTCCCATCCAAATGGAAACAACTTTGTCATCGGCTTTAAAGCACCTTACTCCCTCCTACCTTACCTTGCTATTCTCCTGCCACAACCCAACCCACACACTTTGTTCCTTTAATGCCAACCTACTCCCTGTACCACAATCTCGTCTATCTCACTGCCAACTCTTTGCCCATGTCCTGCCTCTGTCTTGGAACGCTCTCCCACAGACAATTACTCTCCCCACCTTCCAAGGCTTATTGATGGCACATATTCTGAAAGAGGCCTTCCCCGACTAAACCCTCATTTCCTCTTCTCCCACTCCCTTCTGTGGCACCCTTGCACTTGGATTTGCTCTCCTTATTCACCGCTCCCTCAGTCCCACAGAAATTATGTACACAGACGTAATTATGAGAAGCAGCGTGGCTTGGTGGAAAGAGCCCGGGCTAGGGAGTCAGAGGTCATGGGTTCTAATCCCGGCTCCACTGATTGCCAGCTGTGTGAATTTGGGCAAGTCACTTAACTTCTCTGTGCCTCAGTTACCTCATATGAAAAACAGGGATGAAGACTGGGAGCCCTAGGTGGGACAACCTGATTACCATGTATCTACCCCAGTGCTTAAGTGCTTAACAAATACCAACATTATTATTACTATTTAGTTATGTTAATGTCTGTCTCCCCCTCTAGACTACAAGCTTATTGTGGGCAGGGAATGTGCCTACCAACTCGATTATGCTATACTCTCCCAGGTGCATAGTATAGTGCTCTGGAGAGAGTAAACGTTTCAATAAATATGACTGATTGATTTCCCGTAGGCCCCACTCTCATTGACTGATGAGCCTCTGGAAAAGCTAGTGCACTGCCTCTTTCTGCACAGGAAATGACACTAGCAGCAGGATCTACAGGTTGGCTGGGAGACAACAGGGGCAGGAGGACTAGCCTGGTGGGTGGTACTCAGGAAAGGGGGTGGACCTTTTAGGATAGGGGCTTAGGGAGCACTGTGAGAGCAAGAGGTAGAATAGAAAACAACATTAAGCATTGCAAATAGCAAATGCAACAGCCACATCAAGGAAGATTTTTCCATAGTTACAGTAGGGGAAGAAAGTAATAACTTCTCTGTGTCTCAGTTACCTCATTTGTAAAATGGGGATTAAGACCGTGAGCCTCATGTGGGATAATGACTGTGTCCAACTTGATTATTTTGTATCTACCTCAGCGCTTGGAACATAGTAAGCGCTTAACAAATACCATAAAGAAGGGAGATCTTCAGTTTTTTTAGTCGCCCAGCACCATGCTCACGGTTAAAATCTCCCCATTCAAAGTGGCATCTCTGAACTCAAAGGACAGCTCTATGTGCATAGTGGATGGATGCACTAAACACATATAACCTCCTGTCTAGTTTATGAGGAATGGAGCATTTTAAAAACCAACGTTCCATATGCCAGTTATGATATTTGCTTTGTGTGCTTCATTTCAGCCAGAACTTTGAAGTCAAGTTAGTGGGTTTCACTTCCAGGTTTCCAAGAAAATTAAGGGGATGGGAAGAGATTTAAAGACATTTTCCTGATTTCTTTGAAATCAAAGAACTTTTCTGAGCTTAATTCCCCTTCCATTGTCTTGTCTTATCATCTTCTCCAGACCCAAATCCCAACAGAGAGTATCCCTCTTTCAAATAACCTTGTCCATGTGTACCTTGGGTTTTGGCTTAAAGCCTGACAGTGATGAAGGGAGGGTTTAGCAGATGGCAAAGCCTCTTGGGATAATAGCTTAGGGTGTGAGCAGGTTCCAACTCCCTCAACTTCCTCTGCCCAGCCAGTTGGCTTCCATGAAGCCAAGCCAAGAGGATGGGGAAGTGGACAGGAGGGAGAGGAGGGAGGAGGTTTTTGGAGGCGGGGCTTCTGGGGACTGGCGTCATCCTGTGTGATGTCATCCTGGAAACGATAGGTCACGGGAAGGATGGATGAAGATCGAGCTCTGCAGCCAATCTTAACTCATCTCCCTTTTCTACCTCATCGGAAACTGTGGGTTCCCCCTCTGGCCACCAACAGATCCTTAGATACCTGTGTAGTAGTCCCACACTGGATAATAATAATAAGTCTGATATTTGTTAAGCACTTACCGTGTGCCAAGCACTCTGTTAAGTGCTGGGGTAGATACAAGATAATCACTTTCCATATGAGTCTCACAGTCTAAAGAGGAGAGAGAACAGGTATTGAATCCCCATTTTACAGATGGGGGACTGAGGCACAGATAAGTTAGGTGACTTTCCCAAGGTCACACAATGGGACATGGTGGAACCAGGATCAGAACCCAGGTCAGAAGGCCTGTGTTTCTTGTAGTAGCTGAGCCTGGCCCCAAATCCCCAGAATGGTCGTTGCGTGTTTTTTTTTAAGAGAAGCAGCATGGCATAGTGGATAGAACATGGGCCTCGGAGTCAGAAGCTCATGGGTTCTAATCCTGGCTCTGCCACTTGTCTTCTGTGTGACCTTAGGCAAATCATTTCACTTCTCTGGGCCCCAGCTACCTCATCTGTTAAATGGGGATTGAGACTGTGAGCCCCATGTGGGACAGGGACTGTGTCCAACCCAATTTGCTTGTTTCCCCCCCAGTGCTGAGTACAGTTCTTGGCACATAGTAAGTACTTAACAAATTCCATAATAACAATAATAATAATAATTATTATTAAGGTTATTTTCTCTAAATCCAAACACAAAGGCTTCAGAGACTGAAACAATTTTAGACCCTGGAAGGCTTGGGGGCTCACGAAGGAATGCCGTCACCCCGTCCCCATGACGACCCTGAACCTCTGTCTGGTCCTGGCCTAGCCCGCAACAAAGCCAAGGCCGCTTGCTTTCCTGGCCTGGGCCTCTGCTGCTCCTGGAGAGTCCCGTGCCCTTATGTGCCCGTGGTTTAGTGAGTGCCTCTGGGATGGCAAACCTCTGGCTGAACCCAAAGTGGAGAGAGTGCGGTTGCAGCATGTGATCCGGGTGAGTTTGTTTTGGGATTTGCAGTGCGCTGTCTGAAGCCGTGCAAGGGGATGTTTTTAAAGACTTTCTGGTCTGGGAGCTGCCTGAAAGGAACGGAGGGGAGCGTGTATCATGGCACTGGGAGTGGAGCATGGGCTGGGACTGCTCATTTTTCCATCAATCCTTCTTTAAGAAGAACAGTTGGCCCCGGTCGCTGCTATGGTTTTTCCATCCAGTGACACAGCCATTTTCTCTGGCCAACAGCCTCCTGTTTCTTTAGTTCTGGGCTCAGGAAGGGAGAGTGTTGCATCCAGGCCTCCCTTCTCCACTGTCAAATGCAAACAAGACCTGGGGTGGGAGGTGAAACACAGTGAAGCTGGTTCCAGAAGAGGAATAAACAGAGTTGGGGAAAATTCACATCCAGAGCCACATTCTCCACTTCTCTTTTGAAAAAAGGAGAGTCCCCAAAGAAGTTCTTTATGGCCTTCCACATCTTCTCTCCCATAGTGGCTGTTGCCCAGCAGTGTGGCCTAGTGGAAAGAGCCCAGATCTGGAAGTCAGCAGGACCTTTGTTCTAATTCTGGCTTTGCCACTATTTTTTTTAATGGTTTTTATTAAACTCTTATTATGTGGCAGACACTGTACTAAGTGCTGGGGTAGATACAAGCCAATCGGGTTGGACACAGTCCCTGTCTCACGTGGGGCTCATGGTCTTAATCCCCATTTTACAGATGAGGTAAAAAAGGCACAGGTCACAGAGCAGACAAGTGGCAGAGCCAGTATTAGAACCCTGGTATATCTGACTCAACCCATGTTCTATCCACTAGACCACGTTACTACCACTGGCCTCCCGTGTGATCTTTGGGAAGGTTGCATCACTTCTCTGTGCCTCAATTTCATCATCTGCAAAATAGGGATTCAAAACCTGTTCTCCCTCCCCCTTAGACCATAAGTCCCATGTGGGACAGAACTGTGTTCAACCTTGTAACTGCCCTAGTGCTTAATTCAGTGTACTGGGGCATATAATAAGCATTTAGCAAATAGCATCATTATTGTTATCGTTATTATTCTTAAATGCCCAGGACCAAAGTGAAACTTGGAGGTGTGACCCATGGTGGGAGCCAATCAATCACTTAATGATATTTATTGAGTGCTTACTGCATACAGAGCACTGTGCTAAGCACTTGGGAGAGTAGCACACAGCAGAGTCGGTAGGACATGCCCCCTGCCCGCAAGGAAAGAGTCCTGGGACACAGCACTCGGCTGTCCGGCCATGGCCTTGGAGTGTCTGGCTCTGCTTCTCCATCAGGCCTCCGATCTTGGCGTCATCATTCCCGACACTCTGCACGTGATTGCCTTGGACACTTTCATCAGGGCAGGAGCAGCTCAGGAGAACTTTGGACATCCAGTTCCGTCATTAAATTGCACTGAGAGGAATCCCACCTTAACTAGCTACACAGAGGAATCAGTGCGGCCTAGTGGAAAGAGTGTGGGTCTGGTAGTCAGAGGGCCTGGGTTCTAAACCTGGAAATATTATTCAACCTTGGCTTCACTGGTGCTGTCCTCTTCTGGAGAAGCAGTGTGGCTCAGTGGAAAGAGCATGGGCTTTGGAGTCAGGACTCATGAGTTCGAATCCCAGCTCTGCCACTTGTCGGCTGTGTGACTGTGGGCAAGTCACTTAACTTCTCTGTGCCTCAGTTCCCTCATCTGTAAAATGGGGATTAAGACTGTGAGCCCCACGTGGGACAACCTGATTCCCCTATGTCTACCCCAGCGCTTAGAACAGTTCTCGGCACATAGTAAGCGCTTAACAAATACCAACATTATTATTATTATTATTCTGGTTCTTCTCCTATCTCTCTGGCTGCTCATTCTCGGTCTCTTTCACAGCTTCCTCCTCTGCCTCCCACCCCCTAACTGTGGGGATCCCTCAAGGTTCATTTCTGGGTGTCCTTCTAGTCTCTACACTCATTCCTTTGGAGAATTCATTCGCTCCCATGGCTTCAACTACCACCTCTAAGTTCATTCATTAAATCGTATTTATTGAACACTTACTGTGTGCAAAGCACTGTAATAAATGCTTGGGAGAGTACAATACAACAACAGACGCATTCCCTACCCACAACGAGCTCGCAGTCTAGAGGGAGAGATAGAGACATTAATATACAGATGATTCCCGATTCTACATCTCCAGTCCTGACTCCCCTTCTGCAGTCTCGCATTTCCTCCTGCCTTCAAGACATCTCTACTTGGATGTTCTCCTGTCACTTCAAACTTAATATGTCCTTAGCAGAACTCCTTATCTTCCCACCAAAACCCTGTCCTAACCTTGACTTTCCCCTCACTGTAGACAGCACCACCATCCTTCCTGTCTCACAAGCCCATAATCTTGGCATTATCCTTGACTCCTTTCTCTCATTCAACCCACAAATTCAATCTATCACTAAATCTTGTTGGTTCAACCTTCACAATATCATTAAGATCCATCCTTTCTTCTCCATCCAAACTACTACCATGTTAATAGAAACACTTATCCTATTCCGCCTAGATTATTATATCCGCCTTATTGCTGACCTCCCAGCCTCTTGTCTCTCCCCTCTCTGATCCATACTTAACTCTGCTGTTCTGATCATTTTTCTGCAGAAATGTTCAGTCCATGTTTTCCCACTTCTCAAGAACGTCCAGCAGTTGCCCATCCACTGCATCATACAGAAACTCCTTACCATAAGCTTTAAAGACCTCAATCACCTTGTCCCCTCCTTCCTCGCCTTGCTACTCACCTATTACAACCCAGCCTATATGCCTTGCTCCTCTAATGCCAACTTACTCACTCCACCTCGATCTTGTCTATCTCACTGCTGAGTTCTCACCCACATCCTGCCTCTGGCCTGGAATGCCTTCCCTTTTCACATCCTACAATCACTCTCCCCACCTTCAAAGGCTTATTGCAGGCACAACTCCTCCAAGAGGCCTTCCCTGACTAAGCCCTCATTTCCTTTTGTGTCACCCCGACTTGCCCCTTTATTCACCAACCCTGCCCATAGTACTTTTGTACAGACCTGTAATTTATTTATTTATATTAATGTCTGTCTCCCCATCTAGACTGTAAGCTCACCGTGGGCAGGGAATGTGTCTGTTATATTATTATAGTGTACTCTCCCAAGTACTTAGTATAGTGTCCACCCTGATTATCCTGTTTCTAACCCAGCACTTAGTACAAGTGCCTGGCATATAGTAAGTGCTTATTAACAATAACAATAATAATAATAATGATTGTGCTATTTGTTAAGTGCTTACTCTGTGCCAAGCACTGTTCTAAGAGCTAGGGTATCTACAAGATAAACAGTTCTCACATTCTAAGTAGGAGGGAGAACATGTATTGAATCTCCATTTTGCAGATGAGGGAACTGAGGCACAGAGAAGTGATGTTACTTGCTTAAGGTCACAGCAGGTTAGTGGCCGACCTCTGCACATAGTAAGCGCTTAACAAATACCCACAAAAAATACCAACATTATTAAGTATCCAGCCCAGTGCTTAGTACAGTGCCTGGCAACCAGTAAGCACTTAAGAAATACCACCATTATTAAGTGGGTGGTGGAGCTAGGTTTAGAACCGAGGTTCACTGACTCCCTGGCCTGTGCTTTTATATGGGTCAGGACGAAATATTTGAAGAAATAACTGAAATATTCAAGTGGACATAAATGCAGAGGATGAGAATAGAAATACATAATAGCTGTTGGGGTGAGGCGACATGGGAGGGATTTTTCCAAAGGTCTTTCCAAAGGCTTCTCTTTGCTGACCTTTCCTCTATCTTACTTTTCATGCCCTTGCCTCCCACCTTGGCCAGGTGTCCACAACCCAGGTGCTCCAGATCCAGGAAAGTATTGCCTCAGTGCTTTGGTAGATAAGCTCTCTGTGGCCAGGGAATGTGCCTGTTCACTGTTATATTGTACTCTCCCAAGTGCTTAGTACAGTGTTCTGCACACAGTAAGTGTTCAATAGATACGAATGAATGAATGAATGGTAGCTTTGGTGGTAAAGTTGGTGGTAACTGCTTAGTCTAGGAACACCTGCCCCTAGAGAAGCAGCGTGGCTCAGTGGAAAGAGCCCAGGCTTTGGAGTCAGAAGTCATGAGTTCGAATCCCAGCTCTGCCACTTGTCAGCTGTGTGACTTTGGGCAAGTCACTTAACTTCTCTGTGCCTCAGTTACCTCATCTGTAAAATGGGGATTAAGACTGTGAGCCCCACATGGGACAACCTGATTCCCCTGTGTCTACCCCAGCGCTTAGAACAGTGCTCTGCACATAGTAAGCGTTTAACAAATACCAACATTATTATTAGAGGGTTAAACTCTGCTGGGACATTCAGGGATCATTAGAAGTAGGATGACCTAGTGGAAAAAGCACGGGTCTGCGAGTTAGAAGATCTAAATTCTAATCCCAGCTCCACCACAGATCTACTGTGTGACATTGGGCAAGTCATTTAACCACTACAGGCCTCAATTTCCTAGTCTATAAATGGAGATTCAGGGCCTGTACTCTCTCCTACTTAGACATTGAGCCCCACTGAGACCAACTGATTATCTTGTATCTACCCAGAGCTGAGTTCACATAGCAAGGGTTAAACAAATACCACAATTATCATTATTCAGGGGTGGTGATTTGGGGAAGAGACTCACCTGTGAAAACAATAGAGTGTTAGTTTCTGGGTGGTTGAGGGTGAGAGAAAGGGAATCAAAGCTATTTCTGGCTGCTAGGGCTGCCGGGAACCAGAGCTATGCTTTGACCTGCGCACCCTTCTAGATTGGTGGAGAGTTAAGGACACAGAACGCAGAGAAAGCCAAGCCCCTGTTACTGTCTGGACAGTCTGCTTGGTGAAAATAGGGTGGTGGGGGGGTGGGGTAGCGGGACAGACTGGCCACCATCTTAGTGTGCCCCCTTGGATCACCCTTTTCCCATATTTGGTGAAAGAAATCCAGGGACTTGGAGGGAAATTTCCAAGCTTTTCTGAGGAAGCGCAAGTAGGGAATGTATCTGTTTACTGCTATATTGTACTCTCCCAAGCATTTAGTACAGTGCTCTGCACACAGTAGCACTCAGTAAATACAATTGAATGAATGAACAAGGACTATGATTCTCTATTAGTCTCCATCTCTCCATCCCCCACACAACTTTGGCATTATCTTTGACACCTCTCTTTCTCTCTCTCCCCCCCCGCCCCCCCGCCCCCCCTAAATCCTGCTGGTTCTATTGCCACAATGTCTCCAGAACCTGCCCCTTTCTCTAGAAGCAAATAACTACCATGTTGGTCCAGGTACATGCCATATCCCAACTCAACTACTGCATCAGCTTCCTCGTAGATCTTTCTGGGCTCCACCCACACTTCATTCTGCTGCTCTCTAGACTGTAAGCTTCTTATGGAAGAGAGAGTGAGAGTGTGTGTGTGTGTGTGTGTGTGTGTGTGTGTGTCCTTGTCCTGGACTGGTTTGGAATGGTTTCAGAAGGTCTGAACCAAACGGGATGGATTTTACCCTTCAGAAGTATCCTGGAAAGTGCTTCTATACATTGGTTCGATTATGTCTATCGACTGTCATTGTTCCGCCTGTGACCTTAGACAAGTCACTTAACTTCTCTGTGCCTCAGTTACCTCATCTGTAAAATGTGGATTAAGACAGTGAGCCCCTTGTCGGATGGCTGTGTCCAACCTGATTAGCTTATATCTACCCTAACACTTAGTACAGTAGCTGGGGTATAGTAAGCACTTAACATATACCTTAAGCAACCAACACAAAAAACCTCAGTTATAGTGTACATTCCCAAGCGCTTAGTACAGTAGTCTGCATATAGTAAGTGCTTAATAAATGTGATTGATTTATTGGATCATTTTCATAAGACTTTTTTGCCACTCCTCAAAAACCTCTAATGGTTGCCCATGACTCTCTGCATTAAGCAGAAACTCCTGACCTTTGGCTGCAAGGTTATCCTCGCTCTCCTCCCATTAAACCCCAGCTTAAACACTTTGTTCCTTTTAAGTCAGCCTACTTGCTCTGCCTCATTCTCATCTCTCTTGTCACTGATCTCTTGCTCCTCCACTCTGCCTCTACCTCCACATCCAGAAGGCCATTCCTCGCCCCATCTTCAGTGCCCTTCTGAAATCATATTTCCTCCAGCAAGCCTTCCCCAAATGCACTCATCTCCCTAACCCAATCCCCCTCTTATTGCCACTTCAAGATTTCTCCATTACCAAAGCAGTCTCCTACACTCTTCATAGCACTTTATATATCTACTTTCGTTTTGCCTCCCCTTGATCATAAGCTGCTAGATCATAAGTTCCTTGAGAGCAGAGACTGTCTACTAACTTTACTCTTCCAAGCACTTAGTATAGTGTTCTGCACAGAGCAGGCACTCAAAAGATACTTTTGATTAATGGATTGATCGGTTAATCAATCAAATTTATTAAGCACTTACTTTGTGCAGAGCACTATACTAAGTTCTTGGGAAAGTAAAGTATAATAGAGTTGGTAGACATGTTCCCTTCCCACAACAAGCTTATGGTCTGTGTGACTAAACCAGCCCTAAGAGGAGGAATAATTTGAGGATTCTGAGCCATTTCCAATTTTCAGGTGAGCTCGAGTTCTTCCTGTCCATCTTTCCCCTGTTTGCTCCCCTCCTCCTGCTTACTCCCCTTCTGCTGCCTTTCTCAGAGGAGAGAGGGATCACTTAAGACATCTATTTCTTGCCCCACTGCAGGTCAGACACTTTTTTGGAGAACTGTGGAAATGGGGAACTAGATTCTTCCTCCTATCTTTGAGAGGTAACGTGGTGGTCTGGTGGGTTGAGGGGTATGTGTGAGTGTTGTGTGTGTGTGAATGTATGTATGTGTGTGTGTGTGTGTGTGTGTGTGTGTGTGTGAGAGAGAGAAAGAATGCGAGAGAGAGAGAGAGAAGAGGGGTTCTGGACTGGTTGGGAGTCGTTTCAGAAGGTCTGAACCAAACATGGTAAGTTTTACCCTTCACAGACGTGTTAGAAAATGCATCTGTACACTGGTTCAATTGATGATCTGAGCTGAATAGATGTGGCAAAATAATTCCCTGAACTGCTATTTTCATTTTAATTTATCTCAGAAGGGTGAGGCAGGGCAACCAAGGGACACATGGTGTGCTAATTCAAGGAGAACTAGAATCCCCCCAGTAATCCAGATCAGTTTATACCAGATTTGTTGGTATTACTCCTACAGATTTTACAAATGTCTATCAGTAACTCTCAAATGAAAATGAGTCATTTCCTAACAAATACCATTCAGACCCCATTTAGAATCATCTCACAGACTCACTGGCCCCTCATCTATCCTTCCCCTCTCTGACTTGCCATGTGACGTTGGGCTGTAGAACCCGCAACTTCTTCAGGCTTCAGTTTCCCCATCTGGAAAAAAAAGTTGGATTTGTTCCCCAAGAATTTCACAACAGACTCACAGGTCTAGATTATAAAGCTCCCTCTAGACTCTAAGCTCCCTGTATTGTATTCTCCCAAGTGTTTAATACAGTGCCCCGCACAATTAATCTCTTGATAAATAGCATTGATTGATTGATTCACTGACTGATGTGTCCAAAGGAAATCTAAACTTTTGGGTACTGTCTTCCCTATTTTTCACCATTCAGTTGGTTTGTGGATTTTCTTGGAGATTTGTGTAGGTCAGGAATTCAGACTTTGGGGGCCAAAGAAAGATGAAGAACAGTAAAAGAAAGTGGGGATGGTGTATTTGTGTGCGTGTGTGCGTATGCTCACGTGCTTATGAGGGGCTATGTGAATGCCTAAGACACAAAGGTCTAAATCTCCTTAATTGCTTTCCAGTGTCTTCCAGCACTGGGGAAGACTTGATCTATTCCTTCAATTTCCTGCTGCCTATTTTCCTCAATTAGATTTCCCCTCCACCTCCACTTTCCTCTATTCACTTGATCTCAGAGCACCCTTCTCAGCCTCACGTACAGCATCTTCGTCCCTATTTCCTGGCTAGATGGCTGCGATTTGATTTACTTTCTGTCCCCCCACTTTCTAAAAAAAGATTGATTTGTAATGGGTAAAATTTTAAAAAGCAATTATCAAGATGACTTGTCCTTTCACTCCCCTGATGAGAAACACCTCCCCAACCCCAGAGCAGGTGCTGGAGAATCTCCTTTGGCAAAACATAGGGAAGCAGCATAACCTAATGGAAAGAGCATGGGCCTGGGAGCATGGGCCTGGGAGTCAGAGGACCTGGGTTCTAATTCCAGCTTTGCTACTTGACTGCTATGTAAATTCAGGCAAGTCACTTCACTTCTCTGGGACTCAGTTATCTCATCTGTACAATTGAGATTAAGACTTTGGGACATGGACTGTGCCCTACCCGATTATGTTGTATCTACCTGAGCACTTAGTACAGTGCCTGGCACATAATAACTGCTTAGCAAATACCACTGAAAAACAAAACAAACCCGCAGGATGAGAGCTCTGTGGCCCTGACCATGGAGGTAGTAACTCTGTCATGTGGGACCTGCTGGCAGGCTAGACCTCTCCACCATCCATTCCTGCTGTCTGTCCCTGACCACGGGACACTGTCATCATCTTTCTGTCCCTAGGAGATGGGAGCTGAGCCAAGACCCTCTCTCTTACCCTCCAGCCTGATCCTAACTATGGCCCCTTCCCAACCCAAATTGCTGGAGGAGCAGAGGCCCGAGAGGGAGTGGTAGAAGGGGCCGGGTGGGCTCTCAGGCGGATCCCGCCCCCGGTTCCCCTACAGTCCCAGGCCCGAGGCCGTTCTCAGAAATGAAGTGCTGGAGATGGTGGGAGGAAAGTCTTAATAAGGTTTGTCATGACGGCAAAATGCACAGAGATGATTAGCAGTATGAGGGACCTGCTCGTGTGGGGGAGGGCGTCATACGAAAGGAGGGAGAGACACACACAGAGAAAGACACACAAACTGAGAGATTCACTGTGTGTCAGAGTGAATGGGATGTGAGTGAGGAGAGAGGCTCTTTATGAAGAGATACGCCATACCCGAGGGGTGTGTGGAAGGGAGGAAAGAGAGAGAGAGAATGTGCAAATACCCTGTGTGAGATTGGGTGAGTCCATGTGAGTGAGATACATTTCTGTTTGCCTAGGGCAGTAAAATGGACCAAAGGGGAGCTGCCTTGAGGTTACTTCCCTGTCTCCCCTTCTCCAACCACTGCAGAAAAGGCTGCAGGAGTCAGTCGGTCTGAGGCAAGAGGAAGACAGTCATGTCACACCCTGCCTGTGTCAGGGCCAGGACAGCAGTTCACTGTTTAAGCCGTGGGAGAAAGGGGAAATGCTTAAAAAAACAAAGAAAAGCAGGTAGGAGAGCTGCAGGGTGGGGATTGGGGGTGGGGGTGGGGAGGGGGTGGAAGAGAGAGAACACACGTGTGTGTATGTGTGTGTGTGTGTGTATGTTTCTGGCTACTTGGCATTCATTCATTCATTCATTCAATAGTATTTATTGAGCGCTTACTATGTGCAGAGCACTGTACTAAGCGCTTGGGATGAACAAGTCGGCAACAGATAGAGACAGTCCCTGCCGTTTGATGGGCTTACAGTCTGATCGGGGGAGATGGACAGACAAGAACAGTGGCAATAAATAGAGTCAAGGGGAAGAACATCTCGTAAAAACAATGGCAACTAAATAGAATCGAGGCGATGCAAAGAGACTGCCTCTTTTACTCTGCAGCCTAGAGACGGAAGCCCCCAGAAGCAGATGTAGGTTGCAGAACCCAAGGAGAAAAGCCACAGATTTCCCTAGAATAAAACAGAACAATTGGCAATTGCCAGATAAAAATGAAAACGACAGTGAGGGGAAGGTGGGATGGACTGGTATTTATCTGCTACATGAAATCAGTCATGTTGGGGGGACATTTCACTGACTTGAGGTTCTGTGCAGCGGTTAACAATCTGCTTGGGGTGGGGCTGGGGGTGTGTGCAGGGCGTAGGTTGGTTTTACAGGGCAGCTGCCAGGCTCAGGGACTTCATTTTTCATCAGGCTTTTCAATTCCACAAGTCTTGGGGCCCAAAGAGAAACTGTAACTTAGGAAAAGGCCTACCCTGGCCGACACAACCTCGTACCGAATTTAGGTGGGGGTTTAGAGGGGTGGTGTTTGTCAAGAATGGAGACTCCAGGTCCAGAGCCCCACAAACCAGCCCCATGGTGAGGCTCTAAAGGATTCGGGGAGCCACCTGTCCCCCACTCCTGAGCTGAAATCAACCAGTTCTGGGCACGATAGTGTTCGGGAGAGGTAGGGAGGGATGTAAGTCCAAATCAGAACTCCTTATCTTCCCATCCAAACCCTGTCCTCCCACTAACTTTCCCATCACTGTAGATATAACCACCATCCTTCCTGTCTCATAAATCCGTAACCTTGGTGTTATCCTCGACTCATCTCTCTCATTCAATCTGTCACCAGATCCTATCAGTTCCACCGTCACAACATCACTAAAATCTGCACTTTCCTCTCCATCTGAACCGCTACTACGCTGATCCAAGCACTTATCTTATTCTTCCTTGATTACATCAGCCTCCTTGCTGATCTCCCTGCCTCCTGTCCCTCTTCACTTCAGTTCATACTTCACTTTTCTGCTCAGATCACTTTTCTACAATTCCATTTAGTCCATGTTTCCCCACTCCTCAAGAGCCTCAAGTGGTTGCCCATTCACCTCTGCATCAAACAGAAACTCCTTACCATCGGCTTTAATTCACTCAATCACCTTGCCCCCATCTTGCCTCTCTGATTTCTTACTAAAACACAGCCTGCTCACTTAATTCCTCTAATGCCAACCTATTCATTGTACCTCGATCTCATCTTTCTCACCACTGACCTCTCACCTATGTCTTGACATTGGCCTGGAACATCCTTCCTCTTCATATCTGACAGACATTCACTTTCCCCACCTTCCGAGCCTTATTAAATATAAGGATATCCCCAAGTGCTGGGATAGATACAAGCTAATCAAGTTGGACACCGTCCATGTCCCACATAGGGCTCACAGTCTTAATCCCCATTTTACAGATGAGGTAACTGAGGCACAGAGAAGTTATGTGACTTGCCCAAAGTCACACGGCAAAAAAGTGGCAGAGCTGGGATAAGAGCCCAATCCTTCTGAATCCCGGGCCCGTGCTCTACCCACCAAGCCACACTTTTCTTCTAATTCTGGGTTCTAATACTGGATCTTGTCTGCTGTGTAACCTTGGACAAGTCACTTCTCTATGTCTCAGTTTGTTCATCTGCTCTCCCTGCCCTCACCCTTAAACTGTGAGCTTCATATGGTACAGAGCCTGTATCTGATTCAATTAGCCTGTTTCTACACCAGTTTTAGCACAGTGCTTAGCACTCAGTACTCATTTAACGAATGCTATTATTATTATTGCATTATTATTATTATGAGAGACCTTGGGTGCACTCTATCCCTGGCTATGTGAAGGATACGAGGATCCTTTCAGCCTCATCAGCCTACAGCACACCTTGCAGCAGGGCAGAGATGGCAGGCCCCTCCCTGCCCCTCCCCCCCAAAGCCCCATCACCCACCACCCCAATTAAGGAATGAGCAACGCCAGCCCCGGCCCAAGGGAAACAAAAGTTTTAATTATAGCCTGAATTGAGCCCTGCCGTTCCAGAGCCTCTGCCTGTTTCCCCCTCTGCCAAAACAGTAATCATTTAAGGGCCTTCCCCCGAGCCCAGACACGGTGACAACTCTCAACGCCAAGATGGAAACCCATTTATTTTCCCCACGCTATGCAATGTGCTGGCCTTGTCCCGTTAACCCCGAGGCTCACAGATACCTTATTCTTCTTCCCACTTGACACTGGTGGAGTGCCAGAGCCGTGCTCGGCGAGGGAACGGAACAAGGAATTCTGGTACACGCTGGTTCTGCTCACTGAACTGCCAGTCTGACAGACTTGTGTGTAGAAATGGGAAGGTGAATGGGCCAAAGTGGTTAAGAATAGAAAAGGAATGCAAGAGATATTGCCTAGCAACTTCAAATCCAAAATGGCCAAACAGAGCTGTCAGGAGCAACATCTGATCAAAACGTTGGTTGGGACTTCATTCATTCATTCACTCATACATACTGAATGCATACTGCATGCAGAGCATCGTACCAAGTGCTTTGGAGAGTACAATATAACAATTAATATTTCCTACCCACAGCAAGGAAGGAGAGGCGAAACTCACAGGATGGCAGTCAGTTTTGCTGCTTGGGTCCAAGGGTAAGGGGGTAGGAAATCTCTTCTCAGCTGGGCATCAGGCAGTTAGTCAACAGTAGCTACTGAGCAAACTCAGGACATTTACAGTTGTACTTGTCACTTAGGATGCCTTAAAAGCCAATGGAATGGTAAAATAATACAAATGAACTTTTACAAGTTTGGAAATATACTGTCTGGTGGGGGGAGGTTCTGAAAGATAAACATTTAAATGTTCAGATACTCATTACATGAACAGAAACCTCACGGCCCTCCCTGAGTTTGCAGTCTAATCGTGGGGAGACAGGACAGCAGGTGATCTAAATAGGTCAAAAGGAAACAACAAATGTACAAATGAATAATAATGTTGGTATTTGTTAAGCGCCTACTATGTGCAGAGCACTGTTCTAAGCGCTGGGGGAGATACAGGGTAATCAGATTGTCCCACGTGAGGCTCACACTTAATCCCCATTTCACAGATGAGGTAACTGAGGCACAGAGAAGTGAAGTGACTTGCCCACAGTCACACAGCTGACAAGTGGCAGAGCCGGGAGTCAAACCCATGACCTCTGACTCTGAAGCCCAGGCTCTTTCCACTGAGCCACGCTGCAGGAGAAGAGTGTATCATGGATGGGGTTGGGGGGCTGGGTCACTTGGTGGGGCTAATCAGGGAGCAGTTCCTGGAGGAAACTGCCATGCTATGTGGCTAGCATTTGTGAGATTATTCCATGTATCTATGGTAGTGGTAAATCTGATGCCTAGACTGTCAGTTCACTGTGGGCAGGGGATGTGTCTATCAACTTTGTTGTATGCTCCCAAGCACTTAGTACAGTGTTCTACACACAGTAAGCACTTAATAAATATCATGGATTGATGGACTTTTCTTCCTCTCTCTTCTAAAACTACCATGCCATACTAATTCTTTCCCAGATCTGCACCCCTCTAATTCTCCCTCACCTCCCCGGAGGTTTCAGGCCTCAGCACTGAGGGAAGGAGGAGTGATATCTCCAGACAACAGAGCTGGTTCAGTCCCCGCCTCGTGCCTCAATCTCGTCTTTCTTGCCACTGACCTGCTCACACCCTCCCTCTTGTTTGGAACTCCCTCTCTTTCCCATCCAACAGACCACCACCCTCCCCATCTTCTAAGCTCTATTAAAATGGCATCTTCTCCAAAGCCTTCCCAAAATAATATCTCATCTACCCCAACCCATGTGTTGCCCTTCTGTATCACCTATGCCCTTAGGTCTGTACCATCAACCCACACCCAACAGCACACGTGTATCCTTATTCTCAGCTGCTTCCACTACCCGTAATTTATTTTAGTGTCTGTCTCCCCTGCTAGATAGTATACTCCGTGTGTCAGTCAGTTGTATTTATTGAGCATTTACTGTGTGCAGAGCACTGTAGTAAGTGCTTGGAAGAGTACAGTATAACAATAAACAGACACATTTCCTGCCTATAACCAGTTTACAGTCTAGAGGGCAGGGATTTTATCATTTTACTCTATTGCATTTTCCCAAGTGTTTAGTTCAGTGCTCTACACTCAGTAAACACCATTGATTGATTAATGGCTCCTATTGCTGCCTTCTTGGTTTGGAAGCCCTGGGATTTCTAGACTGTCTGCGGCCATTCGGAGTATGGGCAGCATCTATCCCTTCCTCTCTGGGTCTCATTTCCTCCTCTGTCAGGAGGGGATTCCACTGCTTACCTTCCAGAGATGATGCGAACTCTCTGAGTCATACCTGGTTTACCGGTACCACTGGCTGCCAAAGGAGAGAACTGTCTGGATTAGGAACAGGAAGTTTATTTCTCTGAGGGATGAACCTCATACACCCTTGGTGGGTCTTCTCTGTCTCCTCCATGGCACCCTACCTCCTCTTCCCCCAACTATTGTGGTCTAGTGGAAAGTGCACGGGCCTGGGAGTCAGAAGATGTGGATTCTAATCCCAGCTCTACCACGTGTCTGCTGGGTGACCTTGGGCTAAACACTTCACTTCGCTTTGCTTGTTACCTCATCTGTAGAACGGGGATTAAGACTGTGAGCCCAGTGAGGGATAGGGACTGTGTCCAACCTGATTACTTTGAATCTACTCCAGCGCTTAGAACATTCCCTGGCACATAGTTAAGTGCTTAACAATTATTATTATCCATCATCTGGGTCTCGGGACTTGATAAGGGGTTATTTAATAAGCACCCCCAAGTCTTCAACTAAACTCTCAGAGCTGCCAAGATGGAGACTCTGATTAATCCAAAAGCAGCCTGTCTCACTCGGACCCCTAACCCATATCCTACCTCTGGCCTGGAACACCTTCCCTCCTCTAATAATAATAATGATGGCATTTGTTAAGTACTTACTATGTGCGAAGCACTATTCTAAGCGCTGGAGGGGATACAAGGTGATCAGGTTGTCCCATGTGGAGCTCACAGTCTTAATCCCCATTTTACAGATTTTTCTGCAATTGAGGCACAGAGAATTAAGTGATTTGCCCAAAGTCACACAGCTGACAGGCAGCAGAGCGGGGATTAGAACCCATGACCTCTGACTCCCAAGCAATCTCCCCCACTTCAAAACCTTAGTGAAAGCACATCTCCTCCAAGAGGCCTTCCCAGATTAAGCCCCACTTTTCCTCATCTCCCACTCCCTTCTGCATCACCCTGACTTGCTCCCTTTGCTCTTCCCTGTTCCCAACCCCAAAGCACTTATGTGCATATCTGTATTCTCCCCTCCCAGCCCCAAAGCATATATGTGCATATCTGTAATTTTATTTATTTATATTGATGTCTGTCTCCCCCACTCTAAACTGTGAGCTCTCTGTGGGCAGCAAATGTCACTGTTTATTGTTGTACTGTAGTTTCCCAAGCATTTAGTAAAGTGCTCTGCACACAATAAGCTCTCATTAAATACGATTGAATGAATGAATGAATGAATGAATGAATGAATGAGGAATAAGAGGAAAAGGTGGTGCCGGACACTGATCTGGGGAGTGTCTCCAACAGGCTTCACCCTAAAGTTCTCTCTCAGGGCTGGTGGCCTTTAGAGGGCCCAGCAGGCTCCTAGCTCCACATGGAAAAAAATCTCCAGGCTGGGAGGAAATTGCCTGGGTAGAAGAGCATTTGGTCATGGGGCGTGAGCATGTGGGTTGTGGGCTCAGATGTAGGGGTCTGTTTCGAAGCCCCCCACCCGCAGATTGCTCTGACTCTGGCTCAAGCATCCAAACTCTTTTCTGCCCTTCTAGGCCTCCTGACCTGGGGCCCAGGAATGATGCTAATCTTTGAGCCTCACCTTAGAGGGAGTAGGTAGGTGTAAACATCATCATCATCATCATTAGCTGCCTTTAAAGATGAGGAAACTGAAGCTGGGGCCCCAAGATCACACAGTGAACACATTGTCGGGACAAGGATCCAGGTGCCTTATTAGGCCAGGTGGCTCCTCTTCCCTATTATCTGTAATGAATAGTAAAGTGATGTAATAAATAATGATGAGGATGGTAATAATTAAGGTTTCACGATCACCTAAGCTGCTGAAACCGGAATGGGCATGGGGTAGATGAAATGAAAGAACAATAAATTTACCCTTGAAGACCAAATCAATAAGGCAAGAAGTGTCCCTGGAATCACCGCCTGTGGGTGTTGAGTTGGACTCAAAGAGGAACCTTGAACCAGCACCCAGATCCTGGACCCGGGTCCCAATCCCAGCTCCACCACTTGTCTACTGTGTGACCTTGGGCAAGTCACTCCACTGAGCCCCATGTGGGACATGGACTGTGTCCATCCTGATTAGCTTGTATCTACCTTGTGTGTAGAACAGTGCCTGGCACATGGTAAGCACTTAAATATTATATAAAAAAAACAAACAAAAAAACCCCAAAACTTGGAGGGGTCGACGTGCCCTAGGGCTGAACCAATGGGATTTCACTTGGAAGTCCCAAGTGGGAATCCCTCCCTCCCCATGGCCCTCTCGTCTTTCTCTCTCTCTGAGTGGGTGAAATTAGAATCCTCCAAGACTTGTATGGGCTGGCTATTCCCTCCTTCCTGTGGCCTTCGGGCAGGATTTGAGAGTCTAGACTGTAAGCTTGTTTTGGGCAGGGAACGTGTCTATCAACTCTGTCCCATTGTACTCTCCCAAGTACTTAGTCCAGTGCCGTGCGCACAGTAAGCGCTTAATAAATACAACTGATTGATGGACTGCTCCGAGTTCCACAACCAGGGTCTAGCCCAGCCATGCCCCTCTCCACTCAAACCTCCCTCCACCTCCCTTCACACGGCCCCTTGGCGCTCCCCAGTTTCTCGGCTCTTCTCCCACAGCCCCCTCCCTCCTAAAGCGGCCTTCTGCGGGAGCTGGAAGGAGGAGGGAGTGGGTCGGAGGGGGAGAGAGCCGGGAGGGAGTGAGGGGAAGATGGTGCCGTATGCCACTCTGCTCAGCAATGACAGTAATGCAGAGGGTTACAAAGCAAAGAGAGATTTTACTGGAAAGATGAAAGGAAATTGCATCTTTAATAATTTACTTGGGCAGTTCGGAGGGAGCCAGGCAGGTTGGTGGTGTCGGTGCTGTCAGAAGATCCCACCATCTGTTCCTGGAAATCGGACTGGCTCCAGAGCGCAGCCAGAGAGACCACAGGAGCCCCATTTCCTCATTTAGAAGGGACAGTGGATACTGAATGGTGTCTAGACCGGGGTGAAAGGTTAAAACACAGTAATCCCAGGAACACGTTAAACTGATATCCCCAGCAAAAAAGAAAATAAAAATAATCAATACAGCAGCAACTGAGGGAAGCATCCGATATCCACCCTCCCTCCTCCCCTGCTCTTGGCCCCATTTAGCGATTTTAGAAACGGAATGTCTGAAGTTCCGCGCACGGCTAGAGAGGCTCTCACTGGGAAACCCCGGGGTTTTCTCTGAGGAAAGGATAAGACGTGTGGTTTCTGCTAACATGCAACTCCTCGGGGGTCTGTCTCCATGAGAAGCAGTGAGGCCTAGTGGAAAGAGCAGGGGCCTGGGAACTAATCCCAGCTTAATCAATCAATCAATCAATCAATTTTATTTACTGAGTACTTATGTGTGCAGAGTACTGTACTAAGTGCTTGGGAGATTACAATATAACAGAGTTGGTTCACTGCCTGAAACGAGTTTACAGTCTAGGGGCTCTGACACTTACCTGCTGTGTGACCTTGGGCAAGTCACTTAATTTTTCTGTGCCTCAGCTCCCTCATCTGCAAAATGGGAATTCAAAACCTGTTCTCCCTCCTTCTTAAGACTGTGAACTCCATGGCTGACTTGATGATTTTGTATCTATCCTAGCGCTTAGTGCTGTGCACTTAACAAATACCGCAATTATTATTATTAGCAAATTTATCTAGATAACTGAGCTCCAAAAAAAGCTTGCTCTGGCTTGAATTCTCTGGATGTTTCAGGCCATGAGGTACCCTTCCACCTGAAATGTCCGGACAGTTTGGACCAAAATGAATTTGGGGAGGTCAAGATGACCAGGAGCAATGGGCAGGGGTAGATACAGCCACAGAGAGAGGCTGGTTTTGGTAAACCAATCAATCGATTAATCCTATTTATTAAGCACTTACCGTGTACAGAACGCTGTCTTAAGTGCTGGGGAGAGTTCGATATAGCAGAGTTGGTAGACACATTGCCTGAGCACAATGAATTTACGGTCTAGAGGGCCAGATGAAGATTACCATGGCCTCTCCGCTCTGAGAAATGAAGTTTCGTATCATTAGCAGACAGCTCTCTGACACTGGGATCCATGAATCCCGGCATTCCCCACATGCAGGAAAGGCTCTGCCAGAGTCGTGCTCGGGATCCCGGGCCCACAGGCTCTGTGAGTGTGGAAGCGGAGGTGGTCCCAGTTGACTACAGTCAGGCTCGGATGAGGTTCACATTTCCCCTGCAGCCTCTCCTGTTCAACAGGTTTCAGGGGAAGTGGGCATGTGACACTGTCCCTTGGGTTGCAAAAGCTCCTGGGAGTGACTCCTATTTGCAGTCAAGTGGGGGTTCACCAGGGTCCCGGATGGGACTCAGACACCATGACCCAGGGTCAGGCTCAAGTTGGTTCAGGGTTGGTTTCACTTTTGGTTGAGCACAGTAAAGAGCTTGCGGCTTAGTGAAGAGAGCACGGGCTTGGGAGGCAGTAGGAAATGAGTTCTAATCCTGGCTCCTTCACTTGTCTGCTGCGTGACCTTGGGCAAGTCACTTCACTTCTCTGGGCCTCCGTTACCTCATCTGTGAAATGGGGATTAAGACTGTGAGCCCCATGTGGGACAGAGACTGTGTCTGGCCTGATTACCTTGAACCTACCCCAGCACTAACAGCATGTTTGTCATATAGTAAGTGCTTAACAAATACCACAATTATCATTATTATTACTATTCACAAATCCATTGATCCTGAAGGCCCTTTTCACTGGCAGAAGCTGCATCATCCCCTTGTGGCCATCCCCCTCTTTGCCAACTCCATCGGTGGCCCAGGGCTCTCTTTGGGCTAAGAAACACAACAGGCTGCTTGCAGAGACTGCACACTGGTTGGACCGATGCCAACCAATTATCCAGCTAGCCGAGGCCTAAAAATAGACTTAAGTCTGAGTTTTTCAACTCTTTGAGCTCTGAAAAAGTCTATGCTTGGAAATTCCATCTAACCAAAGTCCAAGTATTTGGGGAACCCGAATTAGCTTGATAATTCCCAATATGTACACATAGTCACAGATTTCTGTGAAAACCAAACAAAAGGGAACAGAAAGGAGAAAGAAAGAAGATTATTTTTCTCATAAGCCCACAGCCTAATTGTTGTGACGAACCTTCCGGATCTGAGGTCTGGGGGCCCAAGGTTAGAAACACAGCTGGTGTTGTTGTAAATACCCACTCTGGCCAGAGCCTAATAATAATAATAATTGTGGTATTTCTTAAGTGCTTACTATTTTCCAGACACTGTAATAAGAGCTAGATGGATATAAGCAAATTGGGTGGACAGAGTGCCTGTCCCACACGGGGTACACAGTCTTAATTCCCATTTTACAGGTGACATAACTGAGGCAAAGAGAAGAGGAGTGACTTGCCCAACGTTACACAGCAGAAGTGGGGGAGCCAGAATTAGAACCCAGGTCCTTCTGACTCCCAGGCCCATGCCACTAGGCCAAGCTGCTTCCCCGGAGCTTGAAACTGGGTAATAAGTCAGAAGGGATTTGCCTCAGCCTTTCTTCTCATGGATCTGGGGGGAAAAAGCCAGGAGAAAGATCATCATCACTTCCTTCATTAAACCACCGAAGCTTGCGTGATTGTGGCTCAGTCTACCAACCTGGTCCATGAGGAAAAGTCCTTAGGATTGTCTCTCTTGTTGGGAAATCCACATCCCTGCTCGAGGTAGCCGATATTAAGTCTCGTTTGCTTGAATGACTGTCACGTTTTGGGGACAAATAGAGCTTCAGCTCCGGCCTCCAGGAAAACTGGGTGATTAATGTGGGCTGTGAACTTGGCCATTTGGCTAAGAGCCTCTGCCTTCCTTTAACAAGAACTTCTTTCCCTTCTCCACCTCTGCCTGCTCTTCTCTTAGAAGTTGGATGGGGTGGGAAAAGACAAGGGTATGGGGCGGTGGAGTCACTGGGGAAAGGGCGGGTGGGAGACAAGACACTTGTTGGCTTCCTGCTACGTTAAGCTGATGGCAATTCAACCTGCTAGTCTAGCTTAGGTCCTAAACCTCAATGGGCAGGGACTGATTTTTTAATAATATTATGGTTAGCACAATTTAGCGTTTCAAAAGTGGTTCCCAAGGGCCAGGTGATGGCTTGTTATCACGATCTCCATTTGACAGATGAGGAAGTTCTGGCACAGGGAGGTTAAGTGGCTTGCCAAAAGTCACACAGCTAATCGATGGCAGAGCCAGAATGACCACACGTGGTTTCTGGGTTCAGTCAAGCACTCAGATGATTGCTCTTCCAGGACTCCAGAGGAACCTTTGCTAAATAACTTCTACTACTAAGGGCCAGAATAGGGCTTGAGTAGCCAAATACTGAATCATCTGCTGCTGACAGGATCTAGCCCGGTAATTGGAATGATCATGGTCGTTCTTGAAACATTTCATCTGGATCCTGTGGTGAATAAATTTGCTACAGTATAAATGCTTAATTTTCCTCCCTGGTGGGATAGACAGTATGTCTCTATTAGCTTCTGGATAATCCAAAAACTTCATTTTAGTTTACAGTTTCTATCTACTCTTCCTCTAACAAACTTTCCCCCAGTGCTATTAACCAGGAATAAAATCTCCTGTTTCTGTCCCCTCCGGAGAGGCACTAGTGAGCAGTGTGACAAGACCCAGGACAGCCAGCCAGAGGGAGAAAAAGCTGATGAAAGACTAGATTAAGACTAGCATTGAGCTGGTTATTGACATCGCTGCCGTCTAAGGTCTCCCCTCTGGACTTGATCGCTGTGGAATGAGCTGAGAAACATTGGTTTGGGGGAACCCAGAGTTGGTGGGCCTTGTGGCTTGGTGGGAGAAATTAGGTTCTAGCTGCAGTCTCATAAATGCCCCCAAACTTCGGTTTAGCCTAGCCAAACTTGGTTTTGAGGGTCCCAGCTCTTTACTAGGTGTTCTGCGGATCTGCAGAATAGGAGGACTTGGATTTCTCTGTTGTGACGGGTCGTCTTTTTCCTCATCTCCTGCTGGCTGGCACTGGTCAAGAGTATCAATCCACAAGGATTTCCAGAGCATCCGCAGTCACGTCCCCTAGACTATTACTCTAGACTGTAAGCTTGCGGTGGACAGGCAACGTGATTGTTTATTGTTGTATTGTACTCTCCCAAGCACTTAGTACTGTGCTCTGCACACGGTAAGCGCTCAATAAATACATTTGAATGAATGAATGGGTTCAAATCCCGGCTCAGCCGCTTGTCAGCTGTGTGACTTTGGGCAAGTCACTTCACTTCTTTGTGCCTCAGTTACCTCATCTGTAAAATGGGGATTAACTGTAAGCCTCACGTGGGACAACCTGATGACCCTGTATCTACCCCAGCACTTAGAACAGTGCTCTGCACATAGTAAGTGCTTAACAAATACCAACATTATTATTATTATTATTATTGTTATTAAAATGGGCATTAGGACTGTGAGCCCCACGTGGGACAACCTGATCACCTTGTATTCTCTCCAGTGCTTAGAACAGTGCTTTGCATATAGTAAGCGCTTAACAAATGCCATCATTATTATTATTATTATTAATAAAAGGGGCTTGCCCTCAAGGACCTGATAATAGAGAAGACAGGGCAGGCCAAGTTGGTAATCCGATGCCAAGCCATCCACTGGTCTTGCAGACCCTGAATTTTTTAAGTGACCTGCCAAACCCTGAACGACAGATTTGATCTTCTCCAGCTCCCACTGCCCTTGGCTTCCATGTGGAGCTACAGGAATTGGGTGGAATTGGGAACCAGGTTTTGGAGAGAAGGCACCCGATCTGAAATTCAAAGTCAAGTAATGCAAATGAGCTGTTTCCCGTCAATTCTGTGGACTGGTTCTGGCTGCAGCTACTTCCTGTGGCACTGGCTCCTAGCTGATGGTAAAGGGCAGCAGGCTGAGAGATTCTCTGAAATTCCCATGGTTCCCTCTGCCCCTGGAGACCAGTCACTAATTTGCCTCTTTAACATGCACCACCGGTTCAAGCTGCTTTCGTCAAATTCCGTTCCAGAATCCTTTCTCGGCTACCTAGTTTACGTCCCTCACCTACCCAGAGGGCCGTTGGTATTTGCTTGGTTTCCTCCCAGGTGGTTTCCCACTGGAACATTCCTGGACAAGATGGAGGGCTTTGCCAGAGTAGACCGGAATAGGGAGGCATCAAAGATATGATGCAAACCGAGGTACGTTAAGGAGGCAAACATCAGGGCAAATCAGATTCAAAACCGACTGCCACATTTATTCTGGGGCTCCTATCTCCACCCGCCATTATACTTACACTCTTCGCCATCAGAGCTGCACTATTTGTGGTCCGTTTAGGTGAAACTGTAAACAGAATAAGAGTGATTGTTTCAGCAAGTGAGAATTGCCATCTACTAAAATGTATACTCGTGCATTGACAACTGTGCGAGCCCCCTCCTCCCCAAATAAAAAGGGTCTTGGACTGCGATGCTTAGTCATGTTATATTCCCCGAAACAGACGCAAGAAAAAACCCAACCCCCCCCCCCCCAGCCCTGATTGAATGCCGTTGCTGCGAAAGGCATGGAGGAGCCCTTGGCTGAGATCTGAACAGCCTGGGCTTGCAAAAGCGTTCCTATGGCAGACAGGGTGTCATTTACTCACTCTCTCTCCCTCCCTCCCCCCATTTCATTCTGCTGCCTCTCTTATCTTTCTCCTTCCTACCTGGGCTTCCAGAAACCCCCTCCCCACCCTACCTTCCTCAACACAAACCACCCCTTCCCCCCACCCCGCCCCCACCCCCCGGTCCCTGATGGATACCACACATCAACAGAGATGGTGAAATGTCAGGGTTGGAACATTTATTACTCAGACGATGTGTTTTATAGCATACAGTGTTTCGGAACGTTCTATAAACAAGATCGGATCGCGATGAAAAGTGTCTTCTCTCTCTCTTCCACGTTAACAGTCTGGGGTAAGGATGTCCCACCCCCTCCTACCTAGTATGCACACTCTCTTTTTCTTCTGCAAGTTTTTTTTTTCTCCCTGCATTTTCTTAAAAAAGCTTTTAGTTCAACAAATATGATAAATGATTAAATTAAAATGTTATCTCCTCAAACACAATAAATAGATAGACATTTCTCCCCAGCGCCATTCGTTCGCGGGATTCCGTGGCTGTGGATCAGGAAGCCAAGCTGTTCGCCCTTCTCGTCGACACTGAATTCGGAAAGTCTGTAGCGGGAAGAGCCGGGGTTGGGGGTGGGGGTGGGGGATGTGTTCCTGAAGGCTGGGGCTGATTCCAACCCCAGAGAAAGGTAGAATGAACTGGGAAGAGCAAAATGGGGCAAATCAATTAACTACCAAGGAGCTAGAAGAAAACCAGGACGATTCTCAGAGAACTTCCAAGTGAGGGATGTTGCAAAAATAAAGTATATGTTGTTCTAAGAAAATAAATCACCGGGCTGTTTTGACAATTTTTCTTACAAACTCAACCATCACACAAGGAAGAGATGGACCCTCACAGAGTCCCTAGGGTATCACTCACATGATCACCTTGGCCCTGGTAGGCTCAACCTTCACAGTGAGTCTTCTCTATAAACCGGGAGGAAGGAGAGGGTAGGGGAGGGTCCTCAGGGAAAACGTGACATTTTTAGAACACAAAAAAAGCCTTCTGTTGGAACACCCTCTGAACCAGAATGGGCCCTTGCTGTAGGGATTTCCAGGCAGACAGATAATCTCTTTGGGGCCTTAGTCTTTGTGAATCTGTTCTTCCCTTGCACTCCCTCCTTCTTCCACCCTCAGCCTCATTCGTCCCCAACCCCTGATCCCGCCCGGCAAGTCCAGAAATCGTAACTTTCATAAAGGGCTCAGAGCTTGCAGCAGCAGCAGCAGCAGCAGCAGCAGCAGCAGCCCTGAGGTTTTCCAACAATGCCAGCAGATCTGTAAAAATGAACAAAGGAGGCCAATGAAGGGTGGAACCAGCTGAGTCAGCTGTGTGCCTGCCAAATGACGAGACGGGACTTTAAAACGTTTGGAGCAGACCGATCATCCCAGTTATGGTAACTTCTACACCTCCAAAGCTCCCTTGGCAATTCCGATTTCCTCGAGAGGCCGGACACGCAGAGGAATCGAGGGCCCAAGCGGGCCGATGGTGCAAGAGGGGAACTTCGCTAAGGTCGTTGAATTCCCCCGGGGGAGATCTCAAGGTGCTCGTTAGATGATCTCTGGAGGGTCTGGCCTGGATGGTCTCGTACTCCCTCCTCAATCCCGATTCAGAGATCGAACACACCATCTGCCCGCTCCCCCCGGTGCTCTCGCGTGAGGAACGGGGATAGGTGGGCACCAGCCTAGGACATCTTGGATCAGGTCCTTTATTCTCAGGAGTCAGATTCACACAGAGTGTTTCGTGAAGAAAGAGTGCTCTGTCCGATACTGATGTTTCCTCAGGGCCGCAGTCCTGGAGTGAGCGGATGATTTTCACCCTTCTCTCCTCAGTCAGTCAGCCAACCAACCACTAGCAGCCCTGATAACAGCTGACCCAAGGCCTTCTGGATAGCATATCCCCTCCCCTTTCTCTTGGGAAAAGAAAAAAGAATAAATACCATTTCAGCCAACATTTACATATACACCGATGGATGGGAACAATCCAAAATATCGACTTTACAAAGCAGCGGATGGTAGAACGAACAGACGCCAATGGAATACCCACTATAAATCACAACCAGTACAAAAGGGGCTCCCTTCCTCCAGAAGTTCTCAGACTTGGTCTAGAGGACGCTGGGAGAGATTCTGGAGCTTCAGGACAAAGTAATGGGCCAAATCCATTAAGGCCGGGCACGGGCTTGCAGCTAGAAGGCTATCTCGATGAAAGGAAAACCATGAATAAGCTCTCGCTGCTGGCGGAGGGAAAGCACTCAAAGAACTACTGTTATGTGGCCTTGTTTGGTCTCTTAATGCTCTGAGAAAACTGCCAGCAATTACGTGAAAAGGCAGGTCTTAGAAATACAATAGCCGGTTCTCCTCGGCCTTTGGGTCTTGTGCCTTTTTTGCAATACTTTCAGTACAGTGCTCTGCACCCAGTGAGCGCTCGATCAATCAATCAATAAATGGTATTTACTGAGTGCTTACTATGTGCAGAGCACTGTACTGAGTGCCTGGGAGAGCACAATGTAACAGAATTAGCAGACACGTTCCCTGCCCATGACAAGCTTACCACTGATGATGACGATACTTTCAGAGGTGGAAATGGAAAGGGGGCTCAGATTACCAGGTGAAAGACAGGACGGCTTGGCTGAGGGCCTGCTCTCCGGGGTTGGCTAAGATCTGGACAGGTGGACTTTCCGGATAGATGCCGCCTGAAGCACTGTGGCTCTGGGCCCCATTCTTATCTGATCCCTTGGATACAGCCCCCGGCCCCCCACCCTTCACCTCTGGATTTTATACTATTTTTTGACTGAAGCACTTTTCACAAGTCTGAAAGAGTAGCAGCGATGGCTATATTCGAACGACTTGAATCAAATTTTTAATGGGGCTAGCCAGCATCGTAAAACAATGGAATCTTCTATATCAACCACACGTTCAAAGTCACCAAGACACAACATGGAACTGAAAAGAGATTTGTACACAGATCACACCTTCGGCACTATTGTCGCAAGGGTTTGTAAGGGCTGCACCCCAGGAGAGGACAGCCTAAGGTCAGGGCTTCGGGGAGCTTCCACAATCGGGGGGACCACAAGTTGGGCTAGTGTGGCCGGGGAACCTTCGGCACCACCCAGCCGCTGGGGCAACCTACTCACCTCTCCTTGCTCAGACCGCTTATCCCCTGCCCCGCGTCGGACCTGGGTGGGCTTTTCTGACCCCGGAGGTGACCCTCACATCGGCTGCCCAGTCACCTGGGGGACAGCACCCTAGAGCATGGATCTTTGCGGCCCCCCGGGGTCTTCCCAAAGCATCTCCTCCAGGGAGGCTCTGCGGGGCGGCTCGGGTTCCAGAAGGGAAACTATGGTTTCCATGCTGAGGGATCCCTATCCTCTGCCAACCTCCCCCTTCTTCCCATACGCTTTGGAAAAGGAGAACACATGCTTGCGGGTGTGGAACACCCACACATACACACACACAAACACACATGTACGTGCGGATACATGTTCAAACAATGGCATGGCTGCTGGGATGCATCTTTCCCTTCCCTTGCCGGGGGCCCTCTCCCGCCATGGGCAGGTTTCCGCTTTTCCCCCTCTCTCTGTCCAGAAAGAGGGTTTCTGCTGCTGGAAAGGCTATCTTTGTAGACACCGTCAGCAAGCGTAAGGCCCACCTCCACCCCCTTTGGGTCCCACGCCCCCAGGAACTGCAAGCGGGTAGAAGCCAGCCCCAGTCACGATCTCCTTGTGGGAACCAGCAGGTGGTCCCAGACCCTGGCAGGCCACGTCCCTGAGGCGGAACAAGGGGCTCACTAATGGCCCCTCTCGGAAGGTGCCCAGCCACGGCTGGCACGGGCCCGAGGCGGCGCGCTCGGTTTCCGCTCCCGATTTCCCTCGGAACTAGTTCTGAACAAATAAAGGGAAATCTCCACCCCGTCACTCCGCCGGACTTCATCGGGCAAGCCCCAGAAATGATTTAGTAAGTCGCAGCCTCAATAAAGGAGCAAATAAGGAAGCCCCCGAGCTGTGACATCATTTCCTGGTCACCGTTCAGGAAGCGCAGCGGTGACGGGGCAGGTCTCCTTCATTCCGAAAGGGAGTCGTTTGCGAGCCTGCTTAAAAGACTGGGCTGAGGACAGTTCAGCTGGTTTCCAAGAAACAAACCAGGGCTGGTCCACGGCGGGATTGGGGTTACAGAACAATATGTTCTGTATTTTGTTCTTTTCACAGTTCTCCTCCCCTGTGCTACCTAGAAAGGTGGAGTCGTCTTCTTCTCGGGAAACCCCGGCCTCCTCTGCGTAGAAAGGAACTGGGCTGCTGCCTCAGAAGCCTAAACATCTCTGTCCACTTGCTTCGTGGACTAATACTTGTTTGGAGCAAACTCCAACCCAGTGCAAACGTTACTCTCCCTCCTGACCCCCACCATCCCCCCCTTGACCCTTCCCTCAAGGTTTCTCTTCTCCAATAACAATGAAATCACCTGCCCAAACTCCCAAGGGGAAGGCCATGCATGGCTTCCCTCTATCGCCAGCTCTCTGCTGAGCAGTCCACCTGCTCCATTTCAGGGTAGCGGTCAAGGGGAGCACCGTGGTCCGGAGGTCACTCCGGGATGAGGCCGGGGGACGGTGTGGGGGAGGCCCTTTAACTTTGAGCAGGACGCAGTTTCACGCTTCTGAAAATGGGGACTGGAGAGCCACCCAGCCGGGGGATCTTGGCTGTCCCAGGCCTCCTGGCTCACAGACTCGCAAGCCCCAGCAAGGCCCTGAAGATGAAATGGCCGGCCCTGATTTTCAGCTGCCTTCGCCCCTGGCAAAGACCTCACCCTCTTTTTTTTCAATTTTTACCGGTTTCTCTCCATTTCACCTCTTTCTGCCCAGATCATATGAGAGTTGAGCGAGGGCATCAGCACTATTTACCGTACATTTGAGCACTTCAAAAATAATCGGGAAAAGTGAGGGGAGAGCTGACGATCCGCAGCAACCCCAAACAGCCGGATTTCCAGGAGCAGAAGTATATGACGACTGCAACTGGCTACCGGCAAACCGATTGTGGCTTTAACACTTCTAAAGTGGCTTTAGGATTCTTCCCCTGGTCCCTGCCCTTGTCCCTCCACTATTCAGGGGTCCTCGAAGAGGCGTTCAGGGGCTCGCATTATAGGGAGTTTTCCATAAAGGCAAAAAATAGTTCAGAGCAACTGCCATTGTTAAAAAACATCCAAATGAAAGAGTGCAAATCCAACGGTCCCATTTCCCCCTAGGAAAATCCCAAGTTAGAACCTCATTGGACTTTGGGAGTTGCGGGGAGCGGCGGGGGGGGATAGTCGAGGCTCCCTCCTCGCCCCCCCCCCCCAAATCCCACCCAAACGACAGTCCACTTGACAAAAGGCGTCAATTTCCAGCGTCTGGTGCAGACCGTGTCTTCCTTTGTCCTTCCAGGACATCTGCTATGTGCTGTCTCCTGCCATTTGGCTACTGCCAGGCAACATAATGGGTGAAAACAATACCCACCCAGACTCCGACTCACTTTTCAACCCTTCGTGTTCCTTTCTGACCTAAACAATGACCCGGCGTGAGCTGCTGCCGCCACCGCCGCCTGCGTGGCGTTTTCATCAGAATGAAAACCCCCGCCACAAAAACCTGGCGGGGGGCGGTTGGAGGCGGAGGGGGTGGGAGGGCGAGGGGCTGGGGAGGTGCTGCTGGGGGACCCAGCTCCAAATCAGCATGCTTTTTTTTTTTTCCCCTCGTGAGTGTCCACTGCAGCATGTTGGGAGTTTGGCCTCTTAGGTATTCGATCGTGAAAGGTTTCGGTCTTCCTCCTCTGGCTTTGGGCAGATGCATAAACTCGCTTCATTAGAGATACTGTTGTTCCTTCCTGCTTCCGGTTTAAGGTGCGTGTCTTCTTGCTACTACCCTCCCCGCCTGGGCCTGCCCGCCCTCCCTCCCCGTCCCTCTCTGCCTCGCCTCAGGCTGTCAGTTTCTGGATGGTTTTGTTGTAGTACTGGGTTATGGTCGGGGTCAGGGGGTTCCAGTTGTTGGCGTGGAGCTCGATGACCTCGAGGAGCAGGGACCGCGTCAGCATGGACTCCGAGGGGCACAGCATCTTGTCCCGGGCGATGGCCAGCAGCTCGGTCATCATCTCCGGCAGCTGCTCCTCCAGCAACCGGCCCGTGCTCTGCAGCTGTCAACAGAGGAGGGGCGGAAGTCGCATGTTAAGCGGGAGCATCGCCGCCACGCTGGTCTAGCCCTGCTGGCTGGGAGGGCGGGAGTGGGGAGGGAGACAGAATGGGGGCACCACTGTGGGCGGGGAAGGAGGGAAGAGGTACAGCACTTTGACGTCACCTAAGAAAGCAGTCGGGACTCGGAGGACCAAAGCTGGGGTCCAGAGGAAGGGAAAAAGGAAGGGGCGAGATGCGGGGAGAATGAACAAGGATGCCCTTGGCCTCTCTTCCCCCCCATACCGCTGAGTGAAACCACCGAGTGAAGCCATTGGGAATCCCGGCCACTTTTCCAGCGTGACATCCAGAATCTCTGGTCCGGACATGTCCCGTGCACTCTGGGCCATGGGGATTTTAACCGCATCAGCGCTCAGCCTCTGCACGTTTTTGGAAGTTTGGGAACCTTGGATGCGACCAGACTCTCAATGATCTGGGTGGCAGCCCACTGAGGCCTCTGCAGGTCCCCTTCACCGCCGGATGTGTTGGACCCCATACTTTTGTACTGTTTTGTATTTATATTATTTCACCTTTTGGACCGAGAAGCAGCAGAGCCTAGTAGATAAAGCCCGGACCTGGGAGTCAGAAGGACCTAGGTTCTAATTCTGGCTCTGCCACCTGTCTGCTGTGTGACCTTAGGCAAATCACTTCACTTTTCTGACCCTCAGTTACCACATCGTAAAACGGGGATTGAGACTGTGAGCCCTACAGGACACAGGGACTTACTAGTACAGTGCCTGGCACATAGTAAGCGCTTAACACATACCATAATTATTATTATTATTGTTATTCTCTCCGCCCCCGCTATAGCAGAACTGCCCAGATGCACAGCAGGGGCCCAGTGGAGAGAAAGGAACGAAGGAAGCTGCAAGGAGGAAAATGAAAAAAAGAGGATTCGGGGAAGGGCCGGGCTTGCCGTTCAGAGGGTGACTGCTCTCCCTCCACCGCAGACTGAAGATTTCAAAATCATTCATTAATAAAACCAAGAGGGCATGAAAAGGAAGTGACATTCCCCAAAGCCCGGCCACAGTTTTGCAAACATCTGGAAGGGGAATCCACCAGGGAGGGAGCGGATAGGGGCCAAACCGGCAGCTGTAGAATGAGACGAAGGAGAAGGCAAGGAGGAAAGACCGCCCAAGACACCTTCCCCTTTCTCAAAGCCCTCCTAAAAGGTCATCTAGTCTAGCTAGAATAGAATAGTCATCTATTCTCTGGACTGTAAGCTTATTACGGACAGGGAAGGTGCCTGCTAGTTTTGTTGTATCGTACCCTCCCAAGGGCTTAGTGCTGTGCTCTGCACATAGTAAATGCTCAATAAATGCAATTGATTGATTGATTCATTGATCTCCTCCAGGAAGCCTTCCTCTGGTTCATGCATCCTTGTCATGTCATCTCATCCCATCAGCCACCTTAGCCCTTATGTACTTATTGATTTATTCACCTGGGCCTCATACTCTCACTCCAGGTATATTTGGGCATTTATGCCTATTTTCTCCCCAGTAAGTTGTAAACTCTTTGAGAGGAGGCCTCACCCCTTCCACTTGTTGTTATTATTACTATCATCATTACAATATATGCTAAGAGCTTACCAGGTACCAAGCACTGTAATAAGCCCTGGGGTAGATACAAGATAATCAGGTTGGACAGTCCCTGTCCCACATGGGGCTCAGAGTTTAGGTAGGAGGGAGTAGGCGATGCCCTCCCTCTCCATTTTGCAGATGAGATAACTGAGGCACAGAGAAGTTAAGTGACTTGCCCATAGTCAGACAGCAGAGAGGTCAAAGAGCTGGAATTAGAACCCAGATCCTCTGACTCCTAGGCCCAAACTCTTTCCACTAGGACTTGCTGTTTTTCACTTGTTTTGTAAGTTCCCAAACAAATTGCACACACAGCAAGCGCTTGGCAAACACACTGTTGATACAGTGGACTCTATTAGTGGTCAAACTTGGGTGGTTTAAAGGGGAAGGGAGTCAGTCCTAGAGAAGTCCTCCAGCACTCTCAATTATTCAGCTTCTCTTCCCTTGCCCACTGTCTACTTGTTGACTTGTAGACAGTCTCTCAGTGCTTCCTGGGCCAGCGGAAAAACAAACAGGGAGATTTAAAATCAGTTCATTTTGCCTACTAGGAGCAGCTGGGGTCCAAGGCTGAGGGGAGGAGGAAGTGGGAAACTAAAGGCTAAAGTTAAGTTTTTGAATTATTTTTAATAACAGCAACAACAATAATAATGGTATTCATCAAGAATTTACATGCCAAACACTGTACTAAGCGCTGGGGTAAATGGAATGCAAGCAGATTGGACACAGTCCCCCCTCCCACATGGGGTTCACAGTCTAAGGGTTATCTGTGCATTTCCAGGATCCTGCCCATTAAGGCCACTGGAAACACGTGCTACCATGAAAAACTGACACTTGACTGTAAAAGGACAGGCAAGGGGAGACAGAGAAAAAAGAAAAGCCAAAACCTCAAAAAGTAGCCTCTCAGCGTTTGTACTGAAGGTATTTGTCTATGTCTAAAGTGCATATTTGCTGTGATTTCCGGGAAAAACTTGAGGGCAGATTGTAAAAATTTCATGGCTCCCATCTGCCCCTAGAAGGTGCCAATGGCATCTTACTCCTTAGCCAGTTAACACCAGGGAGCTCTGATATTAGTGCTTTTGTTGCAACTCAGCACGGGAGGGCAGAAAGCCTGAGGTCTGAGACTGGGCATAAAGGCTCTGTCTGCTATGGTCGCTTCCTCTGCAGCTCTCCCGACGGCTCTGAGAGCCCACTCGACTCTCAGCTGCCGTCATCGGGGCTGCTGTTTCCGCTCTGCCCTGTCCCTCTCCCTGGGTCCACCCCGGGTATTAAAGTGAGGCCCCCCGGGGTGTGTGGGGTGGGAGGTTGGGGGCCGGGAGGTGGAGGGAATACCTGAAACACGGTCTGTCAGTTGTACCGATGTGCTTCCTTCGAGGCTACTGGGCCGGGACTAGAGAAGGGACTGGTGGTTCTAGCCCCTGCGCTTAGGTCCTGTCATCTCTGGCAGGGTTTGATTGACCCCAGCATGTCCTCCCACCTGCTGGAAACTTCCTCCCCCTTCATATCTGACAGACCACTGCTTTCCCCATCTCCTACAATCACAAACCCGCCAGGAAGCTTTCCCTGAATGATCTCTCATCTCCTCAGTCGATTTTCCCTTCCTTCAGCACCGTCTATGCATTTCAATCTGGAGAGGCAGTGCGGCCTAGTGGATAAAGCACAGGCCAGGGATTCAGAAGGAACTGGGTTCTAATCCCGGCCCTGCCACTTATCTGCTGCGTGATCCTGGGCAAGACATTTCACTTCTCTGAGCCTCAGTTATTTCATCTGTAAAATAGGGATTAAGTTGTGAGCCCCATGTGGGACTCAGACTATGTCCAAGCTGATTAGCTTGTATCTAACTCAGTGCTTAGTACAGTGCCTGACACATAATAAGCGCTTAACAAATACCATAAAAGAAGTGAACAAAAAAACCTTAAATATATAGGCACTCAGCCTACCCCATCTCTACAATACTTATACTCGGCTGCTTCTCCTGTTGGTAATTGATTTTAATGCTTGTCCCCCCCACTTTATTGTAAGCTCCTTGAGGACAAGGATCATGTATACCGACTCTTCTGTGCTCTCCAAAGTGCTGAGTACAGTGCTCTGCACACACTAAGCATTCAATAAATACCACTGATCGAATGATTAAGCACCAAGTTTGCCTCGGGTAGATTCAGGCTCAGAATGGAATTTTTTATTGAAAAGAATTCCCCGCAAATATCTTGGGGCTCTGTGTGTTGAGGCCATGTTAAGAGATGTAAGTGGCTAGATAGTGAGCATCAATAGTGTCCCGGATGCTATGGGTTCTTATTAAGTTCTGAACAACAGTGACCAGAACAACATTTGGTGGTCAAACCAAAATGCCCACCAGACTGGTGGACAAACTGGAGAATGTGCAGAGTCAGGATGTTTAAGCCCGGGGTAGGGAACGGGGAAGACAACTAGCTGGCTGAGGTGGAAAGAGGACCGACAGGAAGTCGTTTTCCCATCATCAGGGAACGACTCCTGTCCTTGGCCCGAGTTAGGGAAGTGGGAAGGAAGGCATTGGCTGAGGAGATGAGAAAGACGGACATTTGGACTTTTGAGAAGCACCATGGCCTGGTGGAAAGAGGTCATGCCTGGGAATCAGAGGACCAGGGTTCTATTCCGGGCTCCATCATTTGACTGCTGTGTGACCCTGGGCAAATCACTTCTCTGTGTCTCAGTTTCCTCATCTGTAAAATGGGGATTCATTCATTCATTCATCGTCATATTTATTGAGTGCTTACTGTGTACTATGTGCAGAGCACTGTACTAAGTGCTTGGGAGAGTGCAATAGAACAATAAACAGACACCTTACTAAATCCTATTCCGTCCTGCTAAGACTATGAGCTCCATGTGGACAGGGACGACATATCCAAGTGTACTGACACACCGTAAGCACTTAACAAATACCGCCATCATTATTATTATTTGGGAACCATATATATCTCCCTTAGGAATGTGCATGCCCCTCCTTCAGGCAGCTGGTCCTCCAAGAGGCCTTCCCTGATTAAGCCCTCCTTTCCTCTTCTCCCACTCCCTTCTGCATCACTTTGACTCGGTCCCTTTATTTATCCCCCCTCCCAGCTCCACAATACTTATGTACATTTCTTTTCTTTATTTATGTTAATAATGTTGGTATTTGTTTAGCGCTTAACTATGTGCAGAGCACTGTTCTAAGCGCTGGGGTAGATACAGGGTAATCAGGCTGTCCCCCGTGAGGCTCACAGTCTTAATCCCCATTTTACAGATGAGGGAACTGAGGCCCAGAGAAGTTAAGTGACTTGCCCACGGTCACACAGCAGACAAGTGACAGAGGCGGGATTCGAACCCATGACCTCTGACTCCCAAGCCCGGGCTCTTTGCACTGAGCCACGCTGCTTCTCTAATGTCTGTTTCACCCTCTAGACTGTTAGCTTTATGTGGGCAGAAAGCACGTCTGTTTATTTTCATATTGTACTCTCTTGAGTGCTTAGTACAGTGCTCTGCACACAGTAAGCAGTCAATAAATACGACTGACTCACCGACTGATTCTGAACCAAATTGGGCCACCAGCTGCTCACCACCGAGCTAGGCAGTGGTCTCCAACAGACAGGTGATTCTGGCCTTGAGTAGGGAAGTTGTCTAGGAAAAATTTCCAGAACCATCGCCCCTGATTCTGGGCTTGGAACCCCTGGGCTTAACAAATACCATAAAATAAATGATAAATAATTGGTTGAGCGGGAACACCACCATATGGAGGCTTCGCTTACTCACAGAAGAACCCAACGTATAACGATTTTCCTCCTACCTCCATGGAACAACAAAGAACGGCATCCTCCTTTACATCCTGAGATTGCAACAACTGTGGAGCAGAAGGAACAGAAAGCACCAGTCAGGTAGGACTTGTGTACCTCTCTCCAGGATATGATCCCACCCTACTCCATCCCCCCCGCCCCGCCCCACCTACCCGGGTTCCCTAGTTTTCCTCATTTGAGGAAAGGGATAAAGAGAGACAGAGAGCCTAAAGAGGTGAGGTACACAAAAGATTAAGAGAAACAGCAAGGCCAGAAGAAAAGCAAAAATGAATAATACAATCAGCAATTATGGTGACATGATTGTAGCGGTAAGGAAGCACATAGTGATTTTACCGTAATAACACCCTGGATAAGTTGTAACTATGTGATTAGAGCTAATCACCGTGTGAGGCTGCAGGTTTGTTATAAGATGGTGGAAAATATGCTGTGATCATCGACTTTTGCAATTGGCCACTGAGAATCTCAGTGGAAATAAAATTAAACTTAAAAACTTCCAGATTTGTGATTGTGTCTCTCGCAGCTGTGTTAAGCACCGCTAGGTGCTGTCTGGGAACTGAAGGCGACATCGAGAAAAGCTTTTCAAACAGTGTTTGCTTGGGTTTGTTACTGTCATTCTCCAAGAGCGATCCTCCTCCGGCCCCCAGCTTTGCCCGTTCTTCGAGGGGTCTTCCTTCCAAGTTGGGGGTGGAGAGCTCAGCCCGCCAGCTGCCTGCCCGCGGCCCCTCCGCTGGTTTTCCTCAGAGCAGCTGTTGGGTCCCAGAGGTGGGTGGGTGCCGGAGGCTGGGCCCACCCTGGATCCCGGATAGACGGACGCTGGGCAGAGGCTCGGACCCAGATTTTGGTGACCCACAGCAAAGTTAGCGATGGGCCATCTTGCCAAATTACATCCTAAATGAGAGGACGTTGGAAATGAAAGGGCAGTTTTGGGTCCTCAGTTTTTTTAGAGAAAGACTTGCAATTTGCTAGACAATTTAGCACATCCAAGGCCCCCCAACCCACAAGGTGTGTGTATGTATATGTGTGTGTGTGTACATGAGCACGTGTGCACACACACACAAGCAAACACACAGGTGCTTTTCTATTCCCAGGTGGGGATGAGGTATAATTACAGCCCAAATATTTGGGAACATTTAGGCTCTTAGACAATGGCTGGTCAGGGCTCCATCTGAAGGGTAGGCTTACACGCGAGAACTCTACAAAGAATACTTCCAGGGGATCACCTATTTTTTCTCCGCTCTCAGCGTCTCCCCTCAGGAGTGACGGTGCGGAAGGCAAACACAACCAACTCAGCCTTACTCAGGACGTGCTTGGCTCCTCTGTCCCTGCTCTGGGTTACAGGACTAACTGCAGAGAACAGAGTCCAGCTGGGGTCAAAGAGAGGGGACTGCCCAGGCAGCAGGAGGGAATGAAAAACTTCCCGGTTGGGAGATCCTGGTAGAGGGAGGGAGGAGAAAAGCACCCATTTGAGTGTGCCATTAGACTATAAGCTTCTTGTGAGCAGGAAATGAGTGTGTTTTGCTTCTCTTTTACTTCCCCAAGACGAGACAGCCAATTGATAAATGCTATTACTACTACGACAGGTCCTGCTCACATGAAACCCAACAAGATACAGTCGGTTCTTTTGTTGGGCTTACGGCTAGCAAACGTGTGGCCCTTTGAAAGAATTACTGATAATATGCGCCCAGACCTGCTGACTTTTCCTTTTGAGTTTGAAGGAAAATGGGGACAAAGATTTCTCAGGGGGTGGGGGGGGGGGCGAGCGGGGAGGAGGGGAAGGGGTTGGGAGGGGCCAGATTACTAAGAGTACACAGGTCAGAAAGTCACCCTACAGCATCTTTTCAGCCTGACTGGCCTCACTAAAGTCACACTGGAGTCGTGGGAAGGGTGGTCGAGCTAGGTGTCCGGCTCGGGCAGCTGAGGGAGATAATCGCCCCCGTGGCACCCACGGGGCACCGGTGCTTGGGCATATACCGCTCGCTGCTCCTTGGCTGCTGGGGTCTCGCCCTTGTTTCTAATCCAGAGGAAGGGGACTCTAAGTCTCAACTAGACAGGTTTCCTAGCTGGCCTGGACCTCCCCTCGATGACCGCGGCCCTCCCCTCTGCTTGCTTCCTGCTTCCGTCTTACCTGACCCTGATGAATTGCAGCACGGGAGGGGAGGAGCAGTGGGAGGACAGGGATGGGAGAGGGGCAGTGAAAACTCCCCATCACCCACCAATCATCGGGAGGACTGATGTCAGGGCTGCAGGGGAGGGCTCGAGGCAGATGAGGGTCGGGAACTTCTCTTTCAGAGAGTCGCATCTTCACAGCCCAGTCAACATGAGCAGGAGTTTGGGACCGGCGATCCAGCCAGTCTGGCAGGCAATCGTGGCTAAACGACAACGTTTACTGGCCGATTCCGTTGGGAATTATACAAGTTCCTGCTTTGGACATGACCTAGGAGGGCCAATGGTGCATATGGATGGCGCGGAGAGCTACAGGCTTAATTGGCCAAAGCGGCTCTCCACCCAGTCCGGCTCCTTTCTGCCCCTCCCCAATTCCCAGTGCTCAGGATCTTCCTTCCTTCTGCTCACTGGTGATTAGAAGCCAAATAATTAGAGACCGAGAGTGCGACGGGAGGCCCCTTCCTTTCCACTTTCCTCTGCTTCACCCCTTCCTCCTCTTCCCCTCCCTTTGAGATTTTTCCCTTCACTATTTTATTTTATCTTATTTATTTTCACACTTTACACCCACATTCACACTTGAAATTTGGGAAAAACATTAAGTAACTGAAAGATGGTTAAGCCAGACTCCTAAACCCCGTTTCTTCCGGCACCCAGTGACACATTGGCTTTGAAGATAATGTTTATAGGGTCGGGACAAACACAGGGCATCTGGATTGATGCTCAGCTCACCCAGAGACTCCGGGAGGGTTTGGACCCCGGGTCGCATTTCCGCCAAGTTTATCTTTCAGTGGGATTGTTAGGGAAAAAAAGCGTTAAGCCCCAAATCATGTCTTCTGAGAGGAGTTCCTGCGAATCACTTGCTGAATTATTTAAAAGAGAAAGCTGCATGGCTTAGTGTCCCAAATGGGGGACAGTCCATGCCCCACATGGGGCTCACAGTCTTAACCCCCATTTTACAGAAGAAGTAACTGAGGCACAGACAATTTGAGTGACTAGCCCAAGATCACACAGCAGACAAGTCATGGAGCCGGGATTAAAACCCAGGTTCTTCTGACTCCCAGGCCCAAGCTCTAGCCACTGAGCCACGCTGAGAAGCAGCGGGGCTCAGTGGAAAGAGTCCGGGCTTGGGAGTCAGAAGTCATGGGTTCGAATCCCAGCTCTGCCACTTGTCAGCTGTGTGACTGTGGGCAAGTCACTTCACTTCTCTGGGCCTCAGTTACCTCATCTATAAAATGGGGATTAACTGTGAGCCTCACGTGGGACAACCTGATTACCCTGTATCTACCCCAGCGCTTAGAACAGTGCTCTGCACATAGTAGGCGCTTAACAAATACCAACATGGACTGCATCCAACTTGATTAGCTTATTATATCTACCCCGGTGCTCCGCAGAGTGCATGACACAAAGTAAACACTTAAAGAATACCATAAAAAGAGGAGATTGGTGGGTTTTTTGTTTTGTTTCCAGAGAAAGGATACTTCAGCAATAGATGGGAGGAGAAAGGCCAGGAGTCTTTTCCTCACTCAACCATCAGGATACCATCTGCTGACCCTGGGGTGCAGTTTCTCTCACTCTGAAATTGAGGGGGTGAGGTGGGGAGACAGAAACACCAACCACTGCCTCATAGATTTATTAACAGGATTTGGGGGGGCACAGGGCTCTGAGCCAATGGGGAGAGAGGTGCTTCCAGGCCCCTTAAGGTCGTGCTGGAATAAGACTGGAGTCAGAGCGTCAGGATGGGCAGCATCCAGCACCTCAAAAGACAGAGGTAAATGTGTTTCTTGGCCACTGTCATCCTGGCGATCGCACTAGCCCGCACGATGTCTGTTCGGAAGCTAACGCATTCCAGACCTATTGTGTGTCACATAGACTCGTGGTCCCGCCCACCACATCCTCCCCGAGGGAGGAAAAGCCAAGCCGCTCAGAACCCGGGGCCTGTCAAACTGAAAAGCAGGCTTGGCGGGCTTTTGGATTTATGCTCTCCCAGGGATCTATCACGCTCACGCCCCGAGTCAGGGGGTGACTGGTGATCCCCTCCCCTCCGACTGCCGTCGCCACTGACGAGGCTCAGCCCCAGGCCTAGGGTTCCCTGCTGAGCCCTTTCTGCCTCTGACATGGTCTTGGGGTGGAGAGGGGAGGGGTTGGGAGGGGATGGAGGCCAACAACAAGTGGGATCGTGGAAGAGGAAGAATAGGGCCCGACTCGCTTTGCCAGAGCTGAATTGGTTAGGCGGAAAGCAGTGCAGGTTTCTTTCGTGGAAACCGCTGGGAAGAAACACTGCCCAGAGTACCTGGCATTTGGGTTAGGGAGCTGCAGAGGAAGCAGCCTGGCACACCACAATCCCCTGGGCAGGACGAGACCGATAACACTAGAAACCTCCGGTTGCATGGGTCCCCTTTCGCTTGACCTTCAATCTTTTCACGCACTACCTTGGAGAGATTTTTCAAGTCATTTTACCTGATGTGCCGCCTTTATTATCACAACCCTTCTGTGATGTAGGAAGGGGCAGGAGTTGTTCTCATTTAACAGAGGGGGAAACTGAGTCATTGCTTGTGATGCCCTGCTTCCCGCAGAATTCAGGGGACGATGCCCTCCATTAGAATACCCTGCCATCTTGAATCATAATCGTATCTGTTATAAACGCTTACTCTGTGCCAGGCATTGTACTAAGCGCCGGGTTAGATATAAGCTAATTGGGTTGGACAAAGTCCTTGACCCACGAGGGCTTCTCAGTCTTTCTCCCCATTTTACAGATGAGGTAACTGAGGCACAGAGAGGTGAAGTGACTTGCCCAAGTGGCAGACAAGTAGCGGTGCCAGGATTAGAACCCATGACCTTCTGTCTCGCAGGCCTGTACGCTATCCATTAGGCCACACTGCTTTCCTCCAAACAGCCTATCCTAAAGGGATGCATGTGCCCAGAAAGGGGGCTCTCCCCCTCAGTCCAGGCAACTAACAACTAACTAATCAGTGGCATTTACTGAGCGCTCACTACATGCAGATCACTGTACTAAGCACTTGGGAGAGTACAATGCCACAGAATTAGCAGACATGGTCCCTGCCCACAACGAGCTTACAGTCTAGAGGGGGTCCCAGTCTAGAAGCTAATGATAATGTTGGTATTTGTTAAGCGCTTACTATGTGCAGAGCACTGTTCTAAGCACTGGGGTAGATACAGGGCGATCAGTTTGTCCCACGTGGGGCTGACGGTTTTAATCCCCATTTTACAGATGAAGTAAACGGAGGCCCAGAGAAGTTAAGTGACATGCCCACAGTCACACAGCTGACAAGTGGCAGAGCCGGCATTCGAACCCATGACCTCTGACTCCCAAGCCCGGGCTCTTTCCACTGAGCCACGCTGCTGCTTCTTAGAAGCTATGAACTGAGTGGTTGCCAAATGCTGTCTGTGCATGTCCCTAGGTCTCAGAGTCCAGCAAGCCCAAAGAAAGAACATCTATCGGTTTATCAGGGCTACGATGACATTACTGCTCCAAACAGGCCAACCAGCCTAACCAGGAGTCTCCCCCAAGATTCTCCTTTGGAGACACAACCTAGAGAGCCTCATTTAATAATGTTGGTATTTGTTAAGCGCTTACTACGTGCAGAGCACTGTTCTAAGCGCTGGGGTAGATGCAGGGGAATCAGGATGTCCCACGTGGGGCTCACAGTCTTCATCCCCATTTTACAGATGAGGTAACTGAGGCCCAGAGAAGTTAAGTGACTTGCCCACAGTCACACAGCTGACAGGTGGCAGAGCCGGGAGTCGAACCCATGACCTCTGACTCCCAAGCCCGGGCTCTTTCCACTGATCCACGCTGCTTCTCGTTCCCTTCACCATTGGCAGAAGCAAGGATGGACCCTCGGGAGAAGGCTAGCCAGGTAATCATGGCTCACTTTTTCCCCAACAGGCACCAAACTGTTAGACTTGAGAGGTGCTGCTCCTTTGTCAACTTAGCATGTGCGTGTGTGTGTGGATGGTTTTTTGGGAAAATAATAATAATAATTATAAAAAAAGAGTAAGGGAAAAAGAGTAAGGGATGAGATTGAGGGGAAGAGAAGAAGAGGAGGAAGGGGTAGAGTAGAGGGAAGTGTGGAAAGGAGGGGTCTCCTGCCACACTCTCAGTCTGTAAGAAGCATGGTGGTTTTGATACTGCCCCTGAACAGATCGGGAATTGCTTTGGCTCACAACAGAAATTTACAAAAAGTTAGAGGTTCTGGATTGGACTCTCCCCAAAACCCTTGGGAACCGAGTGCTTTCATTATGACATTATAGCCCGTCATGGGGGGGACCGTCTCTATCTGTTACCGATTTGTACATTCCAAGCGCTTAGTACGGTGCTCTGCACATAGTAAGCGCTCAATAAATACTACTGAATGAATATCCCACTTGAGACCCGAATGCCTCTAAAGCCCCAGTTCATCTCCAGATCAGACAGGGGGACCCTCTAAAAACATCACACCCGATCTGTCCTCATCTGGGCTACATAAACAAATGGGTAATCAAGTCTTAGGCTGAGGTCTACCTCCGGCACGAGCTCGACTTTCCTGCTGTGATCAGGAGTGCACCCTCCTTGGTGTCTCAGTTTCCCCCCTTACTCCTCTGACCATAGGAGAAAACACTGGAACTTCTCCCAGACTCCCCACACCTAAGGTTTTTTCTTTCACGGTATTTGTTAAGTATTTACTACGTCTTAGGCATTGTACTAACGACTGGGTAGGTATAAGATAATTGGATTGGACACAGTCCTTGTCCCACCTGGGGCCCCCAGTCTTAATTCCCATTATACAGCTGAAGAAACTGAGGGACAGTAAAATTAAGTGACCTGGCCAAGGTCACACAAGGGGTTATTAGTGAATGCCAAGAAATCCTCAGGGAATGGAACTAGAAAAATAGATGGATTGGCTATAACCTGGCATAACTAAGCTCTCAATAAGTATGACTGATTGTTGTCCACAGTGATAGGAAAGTCAGCGGGAGCATAGGATTTGGGAGGACAGATGAGGAGTTCTGTTTTGGACATGTTTCAGTGTCTCCCCCGATTAGACTGTAAGCCCGTCAAAGGGCAGGGAGTGTCTCTAGCTGTTACCGATTTGTACATTCCAAGCGCTTAGTACAGTGCTCTGCGCATAGTAAGCGCTCAATAAATGCTATTGAATGAATGAATGAATGAATAGCTCCTGCAAGCCTTCCTGGAAGGCAGCAGCCAGGGGAATAACCCAAGTAAATGAACTGAATCGGTGACATTTAGCATGCATACACTGAAGAGTGCCAGGGCTGGAGGGCCTACTTTACATTTCCATTTGCAAAGTGTCAGGGAGTCAGAAAGACCTGGGTTCTAATCCCAGCTCTGCCACTTGTCTGCTGTGTAGCCCTGAGCAAGTCACCGTGCCTCAGTCCCCTCGTCTGTAAAATGTGGATTAAAACTATGAGCCCCACGTGGGACATGGACTGCGTCCAACCTGATTAACTTGTCTCTACCCCAGCGCTTAGTAGAGTGACTGGCCTATAGTAAGTGTTTAACTAATACCATAAAAAAGCACCGAGTTGTCACCTACAGCTTCACCCTCTTAATAACCTTAAAGTCATTCCCAAAAGGTTTTGCTCCAGACATCCAATGCTGACTTGTCCTCGGCCGGCTACTATCCAGGGACCGGGCTTCTCCCTGGATCAGCCCTGAGCATGGAGTCTTTGCAGCTCCCAATTTTCTCATGAACTGGGAAAGGTATACCCAGTATACCCAGTAAAAACCCAGTAAAAGTATACCCAGATCACAACCCACAGAGATCACCAAATGATTCCAAGTTCCAGAGAGTGAATGAAATCACATTCCAGAGAGCAAATGAAATCACAACGGAGCTCTCTCTCTACCTTTACTCCCCAGAGAGATCACGAAACGATTTCACGTTCCAAAGAGCGAATGAAATCGAATGCAAACCTCGGAGTCCCATCCCTGAGACTTCTCCAGGAGTCGGGCAGCCCCTTGGCTCTCCGCCCCATGAAGTTTTGGGGGTTCACAGCTGGGGGCTATTCTGAATTTGAGGTTGCTGCCAAGAGGGCACCTACAGTGACCATCAAGGAGGAGAACTGTCTGCAATAGCATTTTCCGTTCTTTAGAGTAAACAATAAAACAGGAAATTCACAGAGAAACCCACATCAACCCAATGTTAAGGTTGCAATTTTCACAGCCCCGAAGTCAGGAAACTTGAAGTTGTGGTTCCCATAGCAACCTGGATATTAAAAACCAGAGGCTCTATCCACCGGGGCATCACCGGTGGTGGCAAAGTCTTTTTCTTTGGAGTCCTGCCCTGAGCAGTCTGGCACCACAGTATTGCTCCTGACGTGGTGTGCCCCATTTAATCTGGTAGCTACAGCTGAGATGGGGGTCTTTTTTAAATGGGCTACCGCCTCCTACAAGCCGTTCAAGCTACGCAAAATAGAGAAGCAGTGTGGCCTAGTGGATAGAGCACGGGCCTGGGAGTCAGAATGACTTGGGTTCTAATAGCCCAGCTCCACCACTCGTCTGTTGTGTGATCTTAGGCAAGTCACTTCACTTCTCTGTGCTTCAGTTACCACATCTGCAAAATGGGGTTAAGACTATAAGCCCCATGTGGGACAGGGACTGTGTCCAAACTGATTAGTTTGTATCTACCCCAGTGCTTAGTGCAATGTCTGGCACGTAAGTACAATTGCCACTGGAACGCTGATAAGATCTGAATGACTCTGGGGTCCAAAACAACTGAATACAGCTCGCAGGACTCCTGTGTGCACGCAAATGTGCGGTTTGACGCATGTGGGGGTTTTGAAGAAGAGAGGTCTTTCTATCTGGGTAGGAAAGGAGGTGAAACAGAGGGAGCAGGAACCTCAGTGCAGGAATCACACTCACTGCCTTTTGGCAGCAGATGAGCAGAGAGGCACCAGTCTAACAAGGCAGGCTGGGAATTTGGAAGAGGGGCCTTACAGACAGAGGCCAGGCAGACGGACAGCGGAGCACAGCTCCTTTGCGGCCTGGGACAGTCACCGAGAGGCCTCGGTGGTCAGAGGGAGGACTTCCCTTTACCCACTTGAGTCAGTTCCTCGTACGGACCAAATGAGTGCAGAGAGAGAAGTGGCTCTGCTGGAGAGCAGACAAAGAGTCTACTTGATTTCCTAACAGGACAAGCCGCATGCCAGAATTTGACAGGCTGGTCACATAATATACCCAGCCTTGCTTGCGAAAGAACTTTCCCTCTTCCTTTGTGCAGGCTCCTTACTGCGGACCGGAAGGAGACGCTGCAAACACTCTGGGTGGGGTTTGGGGGGGGGGGTGTTGGGGGGAAGGGTGTGAAGGGACGATTCGGGACATCCCCTCCCACCACCAATTTTTATGCCACTTAGCCAGAGACAGGCTCTGCCAGTCTCTGCTAGGAAACCGGAATGCCCCGCAGGTCTCTGGGCGCGCAATGTTTCCTTTGACCGTGAACGTAAACTCCATGGGGTCCACTCCAGGAAAGAGTGTGTTAAGTGTAATGAGAGCCACTCTGGCCTTCCTGGAGTCCCTAATCCAGTCTTTCAAAGGGCCACCGGGCAGTCCCACACCCCACAGAGATCACTGGACAGAGCTTTGTTCCACAGAGCAAATGAAATCGAATGCGAGCTTTCTTTCTACCACACTTTCCACAGAGATCACCAGATGATTCCTCGTTCCAGAGAGAGAATGAAATCGGAGGCAAGCTCTCTTTCGACCTCACAACCCACAGAGATCACCAAATGATTCCAAGTTCCAGAGAGTGAATGAAATCACATTCCAGAGAGCAAATGAAATCACAACGGAGCTCTCTCTCTACCTTACTCCCCAGAGAGATCACGAAACGATTTCACGTTCCAAAGAGCGAATGAAATCGAACGCAAACTTTCTTTCTATTTGCTTTACGATCAGTGACATCTGCTCTTGGGCAGAGGGGCAACTGGTTATCTGCAAGCCTCCTTGGATTCCTTTTCTCTTTCAGAACTGATGGGCCACCTTGCTTCTGAGGGCCATGGGCAGGATTCTTGATGAAACTTCTGAGTACTACAGAGAAATGAGAAGGGCCTACTCCACCCAGAAAATCCCATTTGGCAGCAATTGTTCTTCGGAGAGGGAACCAGGAAGGGAAGACGTAACTAACACACAAAGAATCCACTCCATTTCACTGCTCTTTTAAACTTTAGAGGGCAGAGGGGGCAAATACAAACAAGTCTTCTGAGATCTGGGCACACACTTCTAAGCTCACCCAAATGGGAAAGGAGAGCAGTCCAGAGCTAAAGATATCTGGGTCTGGCCTCTTACACCTGATAATGACTTTACTGGGTGTCCTGGGTCAAGGTGTGTACCCTCTCTGGTCTGATCAGGAGGATGACTGCATTACTCCGAGAAGCAGGGTGGCCTAGCTCATGGAGCACGGGTCTGGGAGTCAGGAGGATCTGGGTTCTACTCCTGGCTTCGCCACTTGTCTGCTGTGTAACCTTGAGCAAGTCACTTCACTTCTCTGTGCCTCTGCTCTCTCAACTGTAAAATGGGGATTAAGACTGTGAGCTCCATATGAGACATGGACTGTGTCCAGCCTGATTAGCTTGTATCTACCTCAGTGCTTAATACAGTGCCTGGCACAGAGTAAGCGTTTAGCAAATACTATAAAAACATGTAATCAGGTGCTTTGAGATTCTTGAATAAAGATGGATAAGAGAAAGAAGCCACCTGTCCTAAAATCTATGGCACTGATCCAACAGCAAGAGAGGCTGGGGAGGATAACAAGTAATAGGACTGGGGGAATTCTAACCCCAGCTCTTCTCTCCCTTAGAGGTTGACCAGGAAGGCCACTTACTCGTGTCCCTGTTTCTGCCTCTGTGACTTGGGACAACACTAACAACCTCCTACTCAGTGCTGTTGGGAACCTGGGTTCTAATCCTGGCTCAGCCACTTAGCTGCCATGTGACCTTGGTCAAGTCACTTCTCTGTGCCCAAGTTACCTCATTTATAAAACGGGGATTCAATGCTTATTCTCCCTCCTGTTTAGACTGTGAGCCCCATGTGGGACCTGATTATCTTGTGTCTATCCCAGCACTTAGTACAGCTTAACAAATATCAGAGTTATTAAAGTGTCTTGAGATCAGCTACAAACAGAAAGACCTACATAACCACCTTCCATCTGAATATTACTGGGGGCTTTAGTGGGGGGCTGGTGCCTTGGGTCAACGCAGTAAATTTTTGGATAAGGTAGAGCATCTCAAAGTGATCTTATTACTAACTGTCAATCAATGATATTTACTGAGTGCTTATGAAGTGCACATCACTGTACGAAGCGCTTGGAAAAGTACAATTTAATAGGGTTGGCCAGCATGATCGCTACCTAGAAGGAGCTTACAGTCTAACTCATGAGTTTACCTGAGACCCAGCCAGGTAAGCAATCCCCCTGCCTTTCCCAGTAGGTTGAAAGGCGGTCCGGAAAGGTTACACATCTTGACTCAGATCCTACGAGGCCACAGCCCTTCTGCTCTACGCAGAAGATTGGGTTACCTGCAGAGGTCTGAACCCCAGAATCAATCAATCAATCAATGGTATTTATTGAGTGCTTACTGTGCGCAGAGCACTGCCCTAAGCACTTGGGAGAGTACAATAGAATAGACACGTTCCTTGTCCATGATGAGCTTACAGTTTATAAACATTAAAATGAATAATTTGTCGTATATAACTCATAGTTATGTACATAAGTGCCGTGGGGCTGAGGGTGGGGTGATTACCCAGAAATTTGGGAAGCTTTGGTCAGGGCTTCACTGGGAAGAATCTCCCAGGATCTCAGATCCAATTTTCTGGTTTTAGATTCACTATTTTTTTACTTTTTAATTGGCATAGGGAGGGTTGGGAAATAAGGAGAGGGATCCAGAATTTTCCTTTCTTTTTTTCTTTCCACCACAAAAGCCCTGACGGAGATGCACCCTCTTCTCTTCCTAAATCCACCCCCTCTCCCTTTGTATCGTGCAGCAAACAAAACAAGAGTTCAAGTGACAGGCGCCGCCGACTCCCCTGCAGCTCATTACAAAGTTATTAACGACGTTCCTGCTTGGCAGGAAGTTGCGCATTGTTGTAAGACTATTTATTACCAAGCACAGTCACTCTGACCCACAGCACGTGAGACTCTTCTCCCGCTCTGCTTGCTCACTGCTGAGGAGAAACCCGTTTGGTAGCCACGGGAGGCTGACCGGCTGAGAAGCGATGGTGGCGATATCTCGGAGGCTGCCTCCCGGGCTTAGGTGGGGTGGAGGTGGGAGCAGGGACTTTATGTCCTCTTACCCTCTCGCCTCAGGACTTCCGGGGGATGAAAGAGGTGCTCAGAGGAGCTTCCCATAAGGGGCCGAGCGGGAAAGGAGGCTGCGGGCTAGGGTGGTGGAATCAAGACCCAGCCCCGCTCGGCTCCGGACCTGTGTTGACGGAGAACCCCAAAACCAGTTCTTGGACTATGACCTCAAAGGGCTGTCATCCACCACTCCACTAAACTATAGATTTCCGGATTCGAATCCCCTCAACCCCATCATGCCAGCTCAGGGTGCATCTCCCTGCCTCTCTTTCTCACATTCACTAAAACAAAGAACTAAATGTTCGGGCCATGTTTTCTACTCCTAACGTCTGCTCCCAAGAGTCCAGCATGGTGCTTTGGGCACAGTCGTCGCTCAACAAATAGTTATGATGATCTGAGATCCTGAAGTCCCTTCCTAACAGAACTCTCCCCCTCACCAACCCTTCTAGTCTGAAAGTTCCTTGAGGGCAGGGATCGTGTCTACCTACTCTACTGGGTATATTTATGTACACATACAAATATGTTTACATTTGTACATATTTACTGCTCTATTTTATTAATGATGTGCATTTTTCTAAGGTTCCTATTTTTATGGTAGTGATGCCTGTCTACTTGTTTTGTTTTGTTATCTGTCTCCCCTCTCTAGACTGTGAGCCCGTTGTTGGGTAGGGATTGTCTCTGTTGCCGAATTGTACTTTCCAAGCACTTAGTACAGTGCTCGGCACACAGAAAGTGCTCAATAAATACGACTGGTTACTGAGCCGTAAATAAAATAAAAAATAAATGATGGTATTTGTTAAGCGTTTACTACGTGGCTCAGTGGAAAGAGCCTGGGCTTCGGAGTCAGAGGTCATGGGTTCGACTCCCGGCTCTGCCACTTGTCAGCTGTGTGACTGTGGGCGAGTCACTTCACTTCTCTGTGCCTCAGTTACCTCATCTGTAAAATGGGGATTAACTGTGAGCCTCACGTGGGACAACCTGATTACCCTGTATCTCCCCCAGTGCTTAGAACAGTGCTCTGCACATAGTAAGCGCTTAACAAATACCAACATCATTATTATTATTATTACTGTTCTAAGTGCTGGGATAGATACAAAGTAATCAGGTTGTCTCACATGGGGCTCACAGTCTTAATCCCCATTTTACAGATGGGGTAACTGAGGCCCAGAGAAGTGAAGTGACTTGCCCAAAGTCACGCAGCTGACAACTGTACTCTCCAAATGCAGGGCTCTGCACACTGAAAGCATTCAATAAATGCCATCAATTGATTGATTCAGGACATTTGCTCCTGATTATCATGGCCATGGGAGGGTAGAGGGGGCAGGGAAGAGAGACATGGAGACTGGGATGAATTTCATTTTGGGTAACAGCTCCAGTCGGACAGTTTGGAAGGGTATTTTTGTTGAATTCTTTTTAAAGGTATTTAAGAGCTTATTATGTTCCAGGCACTGTCCTAATCACTGGGGTAGATGAAAGCTAATCAGGTTCATGGGGCTCACAGCATTAATCCTCATTTTAAAGATGAGGGAACTGAGGCTCAGAGAATTTAAGTGACTTAACCAAGGTCACATAGCAGACAAGTGATGGAGCTGGGATTAGAACCCAGGTTCCCAAGTCCATGCTCTATCCACTAGGCCATGCTGCTTCTGAGGAATCTTTCCTCCTTCTACCTCCTGCCCAGCTCCCCCAAACAAGGTCCATACCCTTCTTCCCCAGCCCAGAGGAGCAGCTCTGGAGGAGCAGGAGGGGCGGGGAGGAGAAGCAACAAAGCCTACTCTATATTAATATCTGTCTCCCGCTCTAGACTGTAACTTATCGTGGGCAGGGAATGTGTATATTGTCATACTGTACTCTCCCAAGTGCTAAACACGGTGCTTTTCAACAGTAAGAGTTCAAAAATATGATTGACTGACTGGAGTTGGGCAAAGTCAGGCAGAAGGGAGGAAGAAGAGAAGCCAAGGACCTCGTTTATCTGCAGGTCATTTCACTCTTTCATTCAATCATATTTATTGAGTGCTTACTGTATGCAGAGAGCATTGTACTAGGTGCTTGGGAAAGTACAGTACAAGAAGAAACAATGACATTCCCTGCCCACAACAAGCTTACAGTCTAAAGGGGGGAGACAGACATCATTAGAAAATAAATATAGATAGAGAAGCAGCGTAGCTCACTGGAAAGAGCACGGGCTTTGGAGTCAGAGGTCATGGGTTCGAACCCCAGCTCTGCCACTTGCCAGCTGTGTGACTTTGGGCAAGTCACTTAACTTCTCGGTGTCTCAGTTCCCTCATCTGTAAAATGGGGATTAAGACTGTGAGCCCCACGTGGGGCAACCTGATTCCCCTGTGTCTACCCCAGCGCTTAGAACAGTGCTCGGCACATAGTAAGCGCTTAACAAATACCAACATTATTATTATTATTATTATCTGTATACGAGTGCTGTGAGACTGGGAGGGGGGAAGAGAAAAGAGAGCGAGTCAGGGCGACACAGAAGGGAGTGGGAAATGAGAAAAAGTGGGGTTTAGTCTAGGAAGGCCTCTTGGAGGAGATGTGCCTTCAATAAGACTTTGAAGTGCGGGGGGAAGAGTAACTGTATGTTGGATTTGAGGAGGGAAGGCAGGCATTCCAGGCCAGAGGCAGGACGTGAGTTAGGGTTCGGGGGAGAACTAGGCAAAGTCAAGGAACTATAAGAAGGTTAGCACTAGAAGAGCGAAGTGTACGGGCTGGGTTGTAGAGGGAGAGAAGTGAGGTGAGGCAGGATGGGGCAAGGTGATGGAGTGCTTTAAAGCCAGTGGTGAGGAGTTTTTGTTTGATACAAAAGTGGATGGGCAACCACTGGGAGTTACGAACAATTAGGTTAGGTCGTGAACGATCAAGAACTGTTGGGCTCCCATGCCAGGACCTTCTCTGCCACTGCCTTGGCCCCCGATTTCCCCGCTGGGGCCCGAGCACAAACGGCCGAGCCAGGCCGTTTGCAGGTGAGAACCACTCCAATCCCAATGGAGCCGCTGAGGAACATGCCATCTTGGCCAGTTGAATCTAAGCCTGGGTAGGTCTATTTAGGAGATCTGAAATCTCGGGTCTGAACTGCAATTTGGTCTCTACGTCTGCCTGTTCACCTTGGACAGCCCAGGATCTTGAAGAGGTCCGAGGAGATACAAAGAGGGGCGAGCCAGGGTGGGAGAGGCTGCAGAGGGGCAAGTGAACCCAGACATGCTTCCCCGTCTCCGCTCTCGGTGTCGCTGCTGCCGAGCGTCAGCTAGCCTCATCCGTGACTTTCTGTTGGCTCTAAATCTGCCCTCTAAATTAGCCACGGAGCAGTTCCCTCACTGACACTGGCTGAGAAGTCCTGTGGTTTGGGGGCGGGGGAGCGGTAAGGGAAGCTCCCAATCTTAACCCCAGCAGAAAGGGTTATGTGGTGCAGACCCCTCAGGCCTGAACAGGCTGCTCTGGGGGTCTCCTGAGCCCTGGAGGAGTGGGGGCTTTCCCTCCCTGGGAGCTCAGAAGTGGTCTCGATTGTGCCGGGCCTGGGGCTCAGGCTGGGCCTAGTCTGGCTTGGGGCCCCTGGGGCAAGGGGATGGGTGCTTGCCTGTCAGGAGCAGAGCCTGAGGGTCTGCTCTGCTTGGGTCTGGATCGGCTCCAGACCCAAGGACTCTGGTGGGGCTTTGTGGATTCCTGGCAGGATTGATGATTCTTCTCCTAAATATGCACTGTTACTCCCCCTCCTCCCCGCAGCCCCCTCTGAACTACATACCCCACAGTTTGGCACAGCTCTCTCTCTCACTCACACACACACACACTCTGCACTCTCGCTGCCCCTCTGTCTCTCTCCCCCATCTTAGCACTGCTCTGCAGCAGGGACTACCCTCTTGAAGTTCAGACGTTAATTACAGAGCTAGAATATTTTTCTAAATTACACAGCGTGGCCCCAGGAGATAATCGGGACTGGGAGGAGGGAGCCCTGGAGTGGAGGAGGTGAAGGCTGTCTCGGTGCTGGATCTTGGGCTAAGGACTCTGTGGGTGGGTGGGGGGGAGGAAGCAACTGTCAGCCTCATCGAGCCATGCCTGAGCTCCCCCTCCTCTTTCTCTTGCTCACCCCCTCCCCCTAAACTGCCCTGCACCTCCTCCACAAGGCAGACAGCAGCAGCTCCGACTGAATCTCCTGTGAGGGGATGATTACACAAAGATTGTGACCTAGGATCCCAGGATTCACTCCCCCATACAAATACCTCAGAAAAGTGAGAGACATTGGGTGGATTTTCATATTACTTCGAGAAACTCGGAAAACCCCGATTGTATTTTAATACCTGCCCTGCTACTCCTCTCTAATTGAATACTTTAGCTACTGATGTCTTGCTAAAGCAAGGTAAACGGTTAGATTACATTTTTCTTTAAAATGAAAGAAAAACAAACAAACCACTAGACTAATTAAAAGGCCCCGAACAAGTGATGGAGGTGGGGGTCTTACCAAAAGAAGATGAACTGGTGTTTGTTTAAATTCAGGGGAGTTCAATGATCCCTTTAAAACTTTTTTTTTTCCAAGTAAAAATGGTGACATTCCACATTAAGGAAAAGAAACAAAAGTCAGCATCCATATGTTTATCCAATGCCCAAATGGCCATGGAGGCAGCTGGGAAAACGCAGTGAGGAGAGTGCAAAACCGCACCTCAGTCTTTGCACAAATACTGAGAGATCGGGACAACTTTCTGTTGTCCGTCACGGATCGGTCCAGGTCTTGTTTTCTCTCTCTTACTGAGAGCCCCAAAAGAAAAAAGCATGTATTTTCCTGAGAGCATGTCATACCTCAAAAGAATCAAAAGCTCAGGGTTGTTGGACAGGGCACTCAGAAAGCTGAAGTGATTCATTTTGTATAATCCCCTTGTGCACTGGGCTCCCTCACATTATTCTTCTTTCGCAGAGCAAAATGTAAAACATAACAAAAGATTCTAAAACTCTGAACACTCAGAATCAGAACACTCTAGAAGGGAATGAATTTCAGTCCTAGATGTTAAGGATTAATGTGGACAGTTCAGTCAAGGTTAATAAAAAAATAATAGCAATGATTGTGGTATTTGTTAAGCACTTACTATATTCCAGGCACCCTCGTAAGTGCTGGGGTAGATGCAAGATAATCAGGCTGGACACAGTCCATGTCCCCCGTGGGGCCCACAGTCTTAATCCCCATTTCACAGATGAGGTAACTGAGGCACAGAGAAGTTAAGTGACTTGCTCAAGGTCACACAGCAGAACAGTGGCAGAGCCGGGATTAGAACCCAGGTCCTTCTGACTCCCAGACCCGGGCTTTTATCCATTAGACCATGCTGCTCCTCGACCTCACCGCTTCTCTGCCTTATTAGAAACAAAACAACCCAATTCTTCATTCCTTGGGTACCTGTTCTGTAGGGTTCCTTTCTAGTTCTGCATGGCTAAGTAGGTCAGTCATTAAGAGTCGGCTGTTGTCTCTTTCCCTCTGCCTCCCTGCCCCAATCTCCTCTCCCATCATCACATTTCCGCAAATTCACTTCACTTCAGAAATTGGGTGGCTCTTGTGGAGCCTTGGGACGGAAGGCACGGCTACAAGCTGTCGCCTGGACCAACTATATCTCAGCCATGACTGCAGAACCATCTGACACATAAGTCCTCTTGCCCAGACTTGACCCTGGCTATCTAGAGCCTCAACTACTCAGCCCGCGAAAAAAGGCTGTCCACCCTTGTCTGCCTCCCCCGAGATTCTGGGGGCTTGGCAACCAGAAGATGCTCTGAGGCCTTCGCACAAAAGGTTCCGATCGCTTGACGGGGAATTAGGGAATGGGTCCCACTGTCCACTGCATGGGGCTCTGGGCTCAGGGCTGTCACCTCCCAGGCACACCGTAGAGGCAGCTGGAAAAACTTGGTAAGGAAAGTACAAACCCACATCTTAGTCTTTGCACAAATGCTGAGAGATCGGGGCGATTTTCTGTTGTCCGTCAACGTTCGGTCCGGGGCCCGTTTTCTCTCCCCACAGGGTCCTGGTACTGCATAGCTCGATCTTCCATGTGAGACCACTGATTGATTTTCCAATTCTCTTGCCCGTCCCTGGAACTCGGATTGGGTTGAGTCTGGAGGGCTCGTGGCTCTGTAACATCACTCCCTCCCGTTACCCCAAGATAAATAGGAGGCTCTCTTCCATTCCCTGCTTAGAGTCATCACCCTGCTTCTAACAACCTGGTCTACAGGAAGAAGATAAACACTGAGTCCCAGTGACCAGATTATCAGCTCTTCCTGTTTCTCTAATGTCCACCAGCAGAATTCAGTCTAGTGAGCTGCCTGGGGTTAAGGGAGTTACTCACTCTACAGAAATCTACATAAATTGGGCAGATTAAGTTCTACGTGGGCTGCAGGCTGCCTGGGACCTACCCTGGGCAATGGATGAGGCCGTGAATACAATAAGGGAACTGTCTGCTTTCCCCTTTCCTTCCTCCTCCCCATGTTCCCACCCTCCTAGGATTCTGCTATTTCCTTTTCCTGGGAAGACACACCCACGGCTGAAAGGAAACAAGACACTAAAGAAACTCAACTTGGAAGAGGCCAATATCCTCTGCTTCTTTCCTACATTCTTTTGGGTTTAGTTTTCGTGGCACTCTGTGAGGGGAGAGTTTGGTGGGAGGGGCTTCTGTAGGGCCCGGCTGCAGACGGATCCTTGGGTTTTCTTGTTTTCTGAGGTTGTCAGGGATAGGAGAGGATGGGTAGGAGGAGGAGGTGGAGGTCGAGGGGACACACTGGATTTAGAAGTGTCTGGAAAACTTGCAGGCATACCTGAAGCGTTCTTGAACCTTATGCAAGGTGGAGATGAGTAGGGAGAGGGAGGGAGAGTGGAGAATGTACATTTCTGGCATTTTATGACTTTATGGCCCAGCCTGTCACTCAGAACCTTTGAGCCCCAAGAGCAGGCTAGAGTTTCCTTGGGCCAAGGCTCCAGTCCTCCAAGGGATTTCTGAGATGACTGGCCAAAGAATCGACAAGAGTGCAGCTGTAACATAGATCCGATTAATTCTCCAGGAGGAAGGGACCATAAGAGTTCATAGTCCATCCCCCTGCCTCCTGTCAGGCTACCCTTAGCCATCCCCGACAGGTACAGCCCTATCCTCCTCCCACAGACCTTCAGGGATGGATATTTTTCAATTTCCCTCAACAAGCCACTTGGTCTTCTTTCAGCTGGTCTAAGCCCCATATGCTACAAGTTAAGCCAGTTCTCACTTGCTAGCTTGTGGAGAAGATGGGAAGCTATGCTCTGCAGGACCACCCTTTAAATGTGAGGGGATTTTTAACCAAAGCTGTCCCCTGCTGCTCCAATTAGCTTCCGGGGGCGTGGGGGGCGTGGGGGAGGAGGGGTGGCGAAGGAAAGGGAAAAGAAAGGAGAAGGGGGCAGCTGTGAGAAGGTTGCAGCTGGTACAGGACTCACGCTTGGGTAATCATTATTGTGGGCTCTCTGGAAAGGTAAACATTCATCTTCAAGTACTGACATTCAAAAATAATAAATGTAGAAAGTCGGTGATTGAATAATAACGATAATAATAATAATAAAAAACTCCAGAGACCTACTTCATTGATGGCCAAGGAAAACGTATTGGGGCTTTGCACTTCTAAACCTTATCTCATCCCCAGTCTCTGTATTTGGGAAATTACTCAGAGTTCAAACCCCCTTGGACTCCGAAGGTCCTGCTTTCGCTAGATGCCGTGGGACATAAAATTAGCCGAGAGGCTCAGAGAAGGAAATTACAACGTTATGATTGGGGAAGATTACACGGCAGAGCCCAATCATTTCAGTCCAGATTATAATAGGCCCCGTGAGTTTCAGCTTTGGTGGAAGACAAAACAGGATACAAAGAATTTGAGGGAACTTTTTAAAACAGGAGATCTCTCCGCTAAAACCACAGAGGAGGGGGAGGAGCAGATCGCTAGGGCCGTTCCTGCACTGAAAAGTCTCACTGTTGAGCCCACGAACACAATATCCCAGTGGACACGCACAATGTAGAACAGAGACTGAATCTCTCCCCACGAGAAACTGGCTTTTCACCAGGGTTCTCAGACACGAGACTTTTCACATTAGGAATGAGGAGACCACACAGAGTGGGGAGGAAGGGAGGTTAGTACCACGGTTTTTCTCAAGCCCTTAGAGCAACCTTGCAGTTTCACCCAGGCCCTCAGCACCAAGCCCCGAGAGAACTTCTACTGCACAAGAAACCAGACTGAGGGCACTAAAGAAGCGGAATAAAAGTGGACAAGGACTCGACTCCGTTGATCTCAGAGCTGTTAGACGGGCTGCTGGTATGACCAGGGCTTGAAATCCAAGGTCCCGCAATTGCAATAAGATTCCGCTCAGTGACTTGACTGAGGGACTCGGGTGCCCAGATAGATGGATGGTTCCCTGCCTGGTTATGGGCCTCCAGGCTCAGGGAGAGAGGGGACTACCGGGCTTGAGCAGACATCCCGTGTCTCTGGCTCCAGGACCAGGCAGGCAACTTTCGGTATGTCACCACACACCGGGCCAGAGATCCAGCCTGGGATTTTGTTGACGGCAGAAGTAACAGTATTACCCTAATTTACCATGCATATAGGTACATTAGAACAGTGCTTGACACACAGTGAGCGCCTAACAAATACCATTCTTATTATTATGGAGCACTGTACTAAGCTCTGGGAAAAAAATACGCAAGTCAGAGTAACAACCAGTACCTGGGCCTCCAGATCTGGGTTCGAACTTTCAACTACAGACTGCTGAGTTCTTTGGATTAAAAAGTGTTCATTGAGCGTAAAAGAGAGTCTTGGCATCGTGGCAATATGAAGAGTGCCCCTGGACCACTAGATTGTAAGCTCCTCACTGGAGTGTAAATTTCTGGAGGTCAGGGATTGTGCTTACCTACTCTTTTGTATTTTCCCAAATTCTTTGTGCAGAGCACCTTACTAAGCACTTTTTGTGGCATTTATTAAATGCTTACTATGGGCCAGGCACTCTGCTAAGCACTGGGGTGATACAAGCTGATCAGGTTGAACACAGTCCCTGTGTCACAAGGGGCTCACAGTCTTAATCCCTATTTTACCATTGAGGTCACTGAGGCCCAGAGAAGGGAGGTGATTTGCCCGAGGTCACACAGCAGGCAAGTGGCAGAGCTGGGATTAGAACCCAGGTCCTTCTGACTACCAGGCCCATGCTCTTTCCACTAGGCCACGCTGATTCTCAAGGGAGAAAGCGCTGAATAAACCCCACCGCTTCATGACTGATTGGACCAGTGCTGCGATCGGGCTTCCCCTCACCAACTGTTAGCCAAAGCAGGTTGGAGTAGGGTGTCTGACTTACAGGTGAGTGGGAAGTCCCCATTTCCCAGTGAGTCTGAAACTGGTCTGGTGCAGCCTGTCCTGGCTAGGACTGGGACAGTCACGGCAAGGGCCGAGGAAACTGTTATGGGCCGGTAAAAATGCCTGCGGGGCTAGAGGTTTGGTGGAATCAAAATGCAAGGCTCTATGAGAACCTTGCCTGGCTGTATTTTGAGATCTGCTGCATTACAACACTCTGCGTTGGCCAAATAGGGCCCCCTCTGCTGATCCAGCTCCAGGGGACCACCTACGCATAGCTTGAAGAAAATAAATGAAATTTCCCCCTGGAAGGCCGGGGGTGAGCGTTCTGACATCCCATTCACCGGCCGGACCCATTGTTGGCAGAATGGCAAAGAGCCTGGGGAGATTCTTCTGGATTACTCAACAACCAGCACAAAAGCATCTTCTATGTTCCTATAGTGGTCCTCTGGACAGGGACAGCAGTGCTCAAGGTAAGGAGTCAGGTAGACAACCTTTTTTTCGGGGGGAAGAACATCTGGCCTCTCAGAGCCTCAATTTCCCCAACTGTTAAGAGGGAACTTGGGCTGTCTTCTTCCCATTGGCGCTAAATTGTAAGCTCCTTGAGGGCAGGTATCCTGATTACCAACTCTGTTGTACTGTAGCCTCCTGAGGGCTTAGAGCGGTGATCTACAAGGAGTAAGAGATAAATAAATACTAGTGATTGACTGACTGGAGTGGTATCGATTCAGCAACGTGGCCTAGTGGATAGAGTATGGGTCTGGGAGTCAGAAAGACCTGGGTTCTAATCCCAGCTGCACCACTTATCTGCTGGGTGACCCTGAGCAAGTCACTTCAATGATCTGTGTCTCAGTTACCTCATCTGTAAAATGGGGATTAAGACTGTGAGCCCCGTGTGGGACAGGGACTGTGTCCAACCGGATTTGCTCGTATCCACTCCAGCACTTAGCACAGTGCTTGGCACATGATTAGACTGTAAGCCCGTGATTAGACTGTAAGCCCGTGATTAGACTGTAAGCGCGTCAAAGGGCAGGGACTGTCTCTATCTGTTGCAGACTTGTACATTCCAAGCGCTTAGTACAGTGCTCTGCACAGAGTAAGCGCTCAATAAATACTATTGAATGAATAGTAAGCACTTAACGAGTATCACAATTATTATAAAGCCCTGTGGATTCTCCTAGGGTGTACAGGGCAGGGAGAAGGTTGGAAATGCAGTTGGCTTGAGTGAGCAGCACCTCACACTCCTTTTTGCTCTAAGAAATTCCAAAGACTCCCCACCCACACCCCCTTCACTTTACTCTTTCCAAGGTCACATTTCCCCCCGAGCACAAACAATGCAAAGGATTGGACATGAGGGAAAAAAACCGCGGTTCACTCATTGTTGTAGGAGTCCATTTCCCTTCCGGGAGTCGCTGCCTTGCTGACCTCAGGCCTCCTCTTCTCATTAGCCAGCAGAATGGATTCTCAGCTTAGTCCACCCAATTCCCCGGATGTCTATGTGTCAGCTCCTCCCCCCGGCCCCCGCCCCAGCATACACCTCCCCCACCACAAACACACACAGGACATACACGACCTGTCCCATCCAGCCATCACAGCAATGATTAAGGTGCCAACAGACTCTGGAGACGAAAGGGGCCTGAGGGCGACAGGGGAAGAGCGATGGTGGGGAGGACAGGAAGGGACCTTCTTAGAGGAGGCTTCAGGGGGGAAGGGAAGAGAGATTTCCACTCCAAAGAGCACCCCACATCCCTCTTCCTCTCCCTGACTCCCTCAGTGACCTCTGACGGAGCTGCCGACGCTAAAAAGGAGGCACAGGAAAAGAGATTAAGAGGAGAAATTGGCTGAGAGACCAGGAACCCTTAAGGGAGGTGGATGTTAAGGGAGGGGATCGGGGAAGGGAGGGAGGAGGCGGCCAGGGATTTGGGGAGATGACCCAAAAGGAAAAAAGGAGAAAGGGAAAAAAGGGAGGGAAACAGGAGAGGTTGGAGAGGGAGGAGGTTAAGAGAGACTGAAAAACGAGAAAAAGAGGAGAAAACAGACCCTGAATTGTTTCTGGCACAGACATGACATCACAGCACAGGATGAATAGAGCTTGACCTAATAGATGTCCAGGCAGAGCACCGGATAAGCCCCAATCTCCAGGGGTTTACACACCCAGGAGAAGGGGGAGGAAATAGCTGGGTGAGGCCGGGAAGGCGGGAGCAGGGAGCAGAAAATGCTGCCAAGAGAATTGGAAAACCCGATCAAGAGAGCCAACCTGGCTCAAATATGAGGGCTGAAGGCATATTCACATCTGGGGTCCAGTTCTGGGGGTAACCCTACTGAGATACCAGAGAGGTGGGTTAAACTGATTCCAGATCAGTGGCTGGGGAGTTGCTGGGGAGGGTAGTGTGGAAGCGTTTTGCCTCTTTAGTTGTTTAGGTCAGAGGCTGCCTCCTGAATGGTCTCCCCTTGGGTCATCTAACGGAGGCTGCCAAAACGGCTTTAAAAAAGCACAAAACCAAATAACAACAACAACAAAAAACCCTCACCAAGAAACAGATGTTGGCCAAATCTCAGCAAAAATCCCATTTTGCTCCGGGCTCACGGCCACATCCTCTCTGAGCATCCTGGTGATGTCCCTGACCCTCAGTGTCCGGCCTGGCCCCCACCCCAGAGAGCACCTCAGTCCTCTGGACTCAACGGCTAAAAATGGGACAACCTGAGCGGACCCAGAATCGCAGGTGAAATGCCCTCTGGGAAGACGGTGTTTGGAATCAGGGGTGCTGGGAGTCACGAGGGGCTCATCCGTACCCTGGGGAAGCGAAACGTCTCTTTCCTGCATGTTTTTATTTGGGAAATTCTTCCTGCCTCCTACAGACACTCCATGATTCACCCACCCCAGGGATACGACCTATATTGGTTGATGCTTTACCCAAAGCATATACCTGACCACTCTACAAGTTCAGCCAAATGTTCCAGGAACTAACTGAGTTTGGCTACCCTCGGGAGTTTTTCGGAACTCTTTTAAGTCCCTTTCCCAGTTGAATAGCCGGCCGGCAGGATGAAGACGATCCTTTCACCATCACCAGTAAGGATCATCTCCCTCTCCAAGGACCACTGATCCTTCATGTTTGAGGATGCTGCTGAAGTGGGGAGATTACATCCATGAGTCAACCCACACCTCACTGAGGAGAAGAAGGGTGGAATACCCAGAAATAAGGGATGGGGGCTATACCACTAGTGGAGAATAATAATAATAATAATGTTGGTATTTGTTAAGCGCTTACTATGTGCAGAGCACTGTTCTAAGCGCTGGGGTAGACACAGGGGAATCAGGTTGTCCCACGTGGGGCTCACAGTCTTAATCCCCATTTTACAGATGAGATAACTGAGGCACAGAGAAGTTGTGACTTGCCCACAGTCACACAGCTGACAAGTGGCAGAGCTGGGATTCGAACTCATGACCTCTGACTCCAAAGCCCGTGCTCTTTCCACTGAGCCAAGAACCTGAACATAGATGGTAGCTGCAGACCTGACTGAAACCTATATATCCTTATACTCCACGTGGCCTAGTGGCCTGATTACAAGCCAGAGAGTCAGAAGGACCTGGGTTCTAATTCCGGCTCCACCACTTGTCTGCTGTATGATCTTGGGCAAGTCATTTCACTTCTCTGGGCCTCCAATCCCTCATCTGTAAAATGAAGATTAAGACTGTGTGCCCTATGTGGGATAGGAACTGTGTCCAAACCGGTTATCTTGTATCTACCCCCAGCACTTAGAACAGTGCCTGGCACATAGTAAGTGCTTAACAAATACCAGAATTATTATTATTATCGCTACCTGAAATTTCTTTGAATGTCTGCCTCCTCATCTAGACCGTAAGCTCCCTGTGCTCAGGGATCGTGTCTACCAAGTCTACTGTACCGTACTCTCCAAATACTCTGCCCCATTCACTTATCAATTGATTGCCTGAAGCTGCTCGGGACAAAACGAAGATCATTTTACTTTGGAAAAATCTGTCTCTGTCCCAAACCTGGGCTAAGCCCCGGATCTAACGTTAGCAGGGATGGCATTAGGCCGAAGAGATTAACGGTTTTGGAGCCATGAGTCTTCGTTTCCGTCTGGGGCCTGCTCGGAGCATCCTGACATCAGCACATCTGTCTGATGGACGGAGAGTGATGCCTGCTTCTCCACTCACCCCAGCCTCGCTTCCGCTCTCATGGAAGTTCAAAGCAGACTGCAGGATCTAGGCAGGTTGCAGTGCGGGAAGGGGGCAGCTCAGAGCTTGGAGGAACCTGAGTGGCAGCTGTCAATTAAGTGGTATCCTGGGGCAGAGGGGAGATGTGTATTAGGATAAAGTCTCACAGCAAAGAGACGCCCTGCTCAAGCTCACTCATTTGGTTTTCTGCCCCTCTGGGATGAATTGACACAGAAAGTGTCAATTATTATTATTATCCTCATTATTATTATATTTGTTAGGGGCTTATTTTGCACCAAGCACTGTCCTAAGCACTGGGATAGATACAAGGTAAACAGGTAGCACACATTCCCTGTCCCACATGGGGTTCAGAGTCTGAGTAGGAGGGAGAGCAGGTATTGAATCCCCATTTTGAAGATGAAGAAACCTAGGTCCAGAGAAGTGAAATTACCTGTCCAAAGTCATACAACAGGCTACTGGTGGAGCCGGTATTAGAACCCAGGTCCTCTGACTTCCAGGCCTGTGCTCTTTCCACTAGACCACACTGCTCGTCCAGTTCCCCTACCACCTCCAACAAGTCTTCCTCAATTAATCTCCCAGCCCCTTGAGCCATCGTACCATCTCCTCAGCCAAAATGAGCCACTCGAGACCTCAGATCTCTCCATCCTCAGCTCTCCTGAATGTATTTATGTGTACTCAATGGTTCATTTGGACCACTTTCACAAGTAATTTTATGTCTGTCTCCCTTCTAAAAGTATAAGCTCCTTGCGGGCAAGGAATATGTCACTTTGCAGTTCCGTCTTTCCTAAGGGCCTAGTACAATGCCCTGCACCAAAGTGGGTGCTAAACAAATACTACCTCTAGAACTGCTATTAATGTGCCCGGGAAAGCCACAGGTGAAATCTGAGAACATTTTTCAGCCTGCTGTAAGGCATGCCTTGTGCAGATGGAGACATAATCACAGACTTGGAAGTCAAAAGTATAGTGGGGAAGATTAAGGGGAGGGAGTGGAAGAGGTGATGGGAAGAAAAGGGGAGGAGAAGAAGGGGAGAGGGGGGAAGAGGCATAGTCTCCAAATAATTCTCTAGTCCAATTAATTATAAAATACTGGGGCAAGGAGGAGTGGTGACTGAAGGAGAAAAACTCCTCCGGGAGGGAGTGTTGCTAACATTCTTCTTGGTGTGAAGAAGAAACAAGCCCACTGGGTCCATGGGAGGGCCAGGAACTAGCATGAAATTCTTCTGAAATCCAGGACTGGGGCCTGCCTGTTAGGCTGAATATCTGACTCCTTCCAGCTTCACAAAGACTGTACTGTCTTGACCACACTCTGACATGTTTTAGAGCCCATCTCTTCCCTCTTTTGGACCATGGTGGAAGAAGCGAGATAGAAGCTTGCAACCCAAGGGGATGCTGGGACTTGTACTCTTGGAGCCGAAGCATGCACTCTGTGGGCACCCAATGCACATGTTCCAAACCTCAAACCAAGAAACTTTGGGGTTTCTGGTGTAAGTCACATCCTCTGTGGGAAGAGGGCCCTTCTGCTGTTCTTTGGGGGAGGACTATGGACCCCAAGAATGGTCCCCTCAATCTCTAGGGGCTTCGGAGAAGCTGCTCCCAGCTGCCTCAATGACAGTGGTGTCCCTGATCCCAGAATTCCTTCTGGGGACAGTGACCACCTTGAAGCTACTGCTCTTGAAAGAAAAGCCTCAGACTGGATGCTGGGTTTTTTTTTTTTTAAATGTTATTTGTTAGGTGCTTATATGTGCCAGGCACTGTACTGGGGTAAATACAAGATAATCAGGTTAGATACAGTCCCTGCCCCACATAGGGCTCACAGTCTTAATCCCCATTTTACAGATGAGGAAAGTGAGGCACAGAGAAGTAAAGTGACTTGCCCAAGGTCACACAGAAGACAAATGGAGGAGCCAGAATTAGAATCCAGGTCTTCCGACTCCCAGGCCCGTGCTCTTTCCATTAGGCCACACTGCTTCTCTACTCAACGGACCTCTTGAATTCGAGCATCTCCTTTGGAAGCAAATCCAAAGAGAGGCTCTAGGGAGCAACTTTCCCTTTTCCTTTTCGGCCTCTTCCCCGATGGGGCAATGACTATGACCTGGGGGCCCCAGACTGTGCTCCCCTTCCCTACCGAGCAGGAGAGAAAGCAGTTCTGTTGGTCCTCCGGCTTGCTGGGTGGGGAGGGAGGCCCGCCACCTTGTTGCAAAGGTGCCGGTCACAAACCAATGCTTGACACGGGTGGCTTTTTCTGAAGGGGACTCAGCTAAACTGTGAAAAACAACTCTACACAATAAATAAATACATACGAGTGGAAACCGGTGGAGGGCAAAGAGTTTTCTCACTCTTGCTTTCAACAGACGTTCAACAGAGGCTTGTTTTTGCACTTGTGTTCTACCTGAGGATTTATGGGGATGTGGCTTTCTCCGGATCTCTCACTTATGTTTGAGCCCTCCTCTTTTTTATTTTCCCAAGCACATCTTTCCTCTTTTCATACCACCACACCATTTTAGAAGCTTCCTGGCCCCGATGTCTTTGCTGCAATTCAGGCTGAGCTGCATGCAGACAAGTAAAAAGATGTGACAGAGAGTGAGGCAGCTCTGTCCACCGCTACAGAGGAGCAGGGTTGGGGCAAGGAACTGCAGGATGGCAGGGGTTTGGACTTAGAATTCAGGAGGGGGATGGAATCACAAAACCCTGAATCACAGAACTCTAGAATTCCAGGCCAGGAAGGAACCTTGAGGGGTCATTTAGCCCATTCTCCTGCCTCTGGGCTACCTAATAAAAAGCATAAAACAGTGTGGCTTAGTGAAAAGAGCACAAGCCTGTGAGGCAAGGAACCTGGGTTCTAATCTTGGCTCTGCCACTTACATGCTGTGTGACTTGGGCCACATCATTTAACTTCTCTGGACTTCAGTTTCCACAACTGCAAAAAGGGGATGAAAGACCTGTCCCCCTCTCCCTTGGACTGTGAACTCCACGTGGGACTGGGACTCTGCCCAATCTGATTATCTTGCATCTACCTCAGTGCTTAGCACACGGTTTGCACTTAACAAAAACCACAAAGATCACTCTTCTCATTAAAACCTCTCCTGAGGAGATGCTACAAAAAAACCCTGAATTCTAGGGCAATGGAGACAACAGTTTGCAGAACACTGCAGGAGTCAGGGAGCTGAAGAAGCCACGCGTGGATGTGGATCTAGCAGCGAGAGAAAGGGTGTGATTACCTCCCTGAGGCAGGTGTAGATGGGGCAGACGAGGACTCGGAAGGGCTCCCCAGTACTGCTCCTCATGGTGCCAAACACTTCGCAGAGGAAGGTAATGAAACCCAGCCAGCGCTCTACGTCCTTCTGCTGCAGCTCCTCCCGAATGGTGAAGTCTTTCTGCAGAGGGGAGATAACAAAGGGCACATCAGTCTACCTTCGGCACAGAGGATGGAGGGGACGGGGGATAGGAGGTGAGGAGAAGGGGATAAGGATGGCATAAGAGGAAAGTGAAATTGGGAAATACGAAACAAAGAGAGTCTGTTAAAAGGGCAGGTGGATAATAATTGAGGAGGGAGAAAAAAAGACCAGAATTTTCAAAAAGAGAAAAAGACATAGATGTTGCGCAACATGAATATCCCGACTGGTATTTCAACACAGCCAAGTCAGTCAAAGGAAATGCACGAAAGTACGTCGCCACGTTACTTCAGAGCCAGCAGCTCGGACTGGGAAAACCTGGCCCAGGTCCTCAGTTCTGGAGGGGAGCTTTGGGTTAGAATGGTGAGGTGGGACCGGGTTCAACCCCGGACTGGAAGCTCGTTGTGGGCAAGGAACGTGTCTACCAACTCTGATATATTGTACTCTCTCAAGCGCTTAGTACTGTGCTGCACACACAGTAAGCGCTCAATGATTGCAACTGATTGACTGACACCAAATCAGACGTGAATGGACTCACTAATTGATGACTAGCTGCAGTCTGGAGTGGGCCACGTTTTGTTTTTTTGCAGCAGACTCAGACGGAAGATCCCTCTCCCGTCTTGGTCACCTATGCACTTGGATCTGGACACTCTTAGCACTTGATATCCACCCCACCTTCAGCCCTCAGCACTAATACACATATCCCTAAATTATTTTAACGTGTCTCCTTCTAAAGACTGCAAAATAGTTGTGGGCAGTGATTGTGACTACCAACTCTGTTATGCTGCACTCTCAAATGCTTAGCACAATGCTCTGGTCATAGTAAGCACTCAATAAATACTATAATATAGTATATAATATATATTTTATATAGTATATAAAAATAGTTGTATAATTTATATATTACTCAAAAAGTAGAATCTAGGGCCCTTTTTTAGAGAAATCTAGAATTCTCAACTGGCACTCAATAAATACCATTGCTTGATCGATAAAAGTCTTATTTCTTTGCGTGCCAGCTGAATATTCTAGAATTCTCTAAAACAGGGCCTTAGATTCTAGGCCTCAGAGAAGCAGCATGGCCTAGTGGATAGAGCATGAGCTTTGGAGTCAGAAGGACTTGGTTTCTAATCCCGGCTCCTCCGCTTGTCTGCTTTGTGACCTTGGGCAAGTCACTCCACTTCTCTGTTCCTCAGTTACCTCATCTGCAAAATAGGGACTAAGCTTATGAGTCCCAGGTGGGACATGGACTATGCCCGACCTGATTAGCTTACATCTACCCTAGAGCTTAATACAGTACCCGGAACACAGTAAGTGCTTAAGAAATACCTTTAAAACACGCAAGTAGTGTGGGCAAGAACTCTCCACCCCACTGAAGGGGATAGTGGCCCATGGAGGGGAAACAGTACTTCCACCTCCATGGATTTTATGATCCTCCAGCACCTCATGTCTTCCTTTATCTACCTGCCTTCATCTCCGGCTGCCCTCAAGAAGGTGCTCCCTAGTCTGATCAGCCAAGCGTACTTGTCATCCCCTTGCATGTGACTTGGGTCTCCCCAATCTCTGGGCCATTTAATAATAATGATAATTGTGGCATTTGTTAAGTGCTTACTATGTACCAGGCACTGTTCTAAGCGCTCCCCCCATCAAACCATGCTCATGATTTCATGTAAACATTCCAGACTGCTCTTCTTCAAGTCTTGCAGGACAACTTCACCTGGCTCCAGAGATGCTAAGAACTGGCCCTCTGTCTGCCCTTTATTTTCCCCCCGTCTCTGAATATTTCACTTTTTCAATTATATATCTTTGCATTTTGTTCAAGCTGGTTATGTCTAACAATAATAATTTTGGTATTTGTTAAGTGCTTTCTATGTGTCAAGCACTGTTTTAAGCCCTGGGTTAGAGATGAGAAAATCATGTCAGACACAGTCCCTGTCCCATATGAGGCTTCCAATCTAAATAGGAGGGTGAACAGATATTGAATCCCCCATTTTAGAGATGAGGAAACTGAGGCACAGAGAAGTTGAATGGCATACCCAAGAGCACACAGCAGGCAAGTGGCAGAGCCAGGATTAGAACATAGGTCCTGTGACTCCCAAGCCTGGACTCTTTCCAGTAGCTACGTCTACTATTATACTAGCATTATTCAGCTTTATTTACACAGTCCTTAGCATTTATGAATATATGGTGGCTCAATTATTTATGTTTGTCTCTCCTGTTAGAATGTAAACTCCCTGAGGGCAGAGAACATGCTAATTATTTCATATTTCCAAGAGCCTAGTAAAGTGGGTATTGCACCAAGTGGATGCTCAATAATTGGTATTACTATTACAATAATGATATAAGAATAATAATGGTATTTATTAATGTTGGTATTTTGTTAAGCGCTTACTAGGTGCCGAACACTGTTCTAAGCACTGGGGGAGATACAGGGTAATCAGGTTGTCCCACGTGGGGCTCACACACTTTTAATCCCCATTTTACAGATGAGGGAATTGAGGCACAGAGAAGTTAAGTGACATGCCCACAGTCACACAGCTGACAAGTGGCAGAGCCGGGAGTCAAACTCATGACCTCTGACTCCGAAGCCCGGGCTCTTTCCACTGAGCCAGGCTGCTTCTCCAAGCACTTACTAAGTGCCAAATACTCTGCTATATGTTAGGGAGACAAAAAATCATCAGGACACAGTCCCTGTCCCATGTAGGGCTCACAATCTAAGGGGAAGGGAGAACAGGTATTTCATTCCTATTTTACAGGTGAGCCCCCCAAAAGTTAAATGACTTGAGCAAGGTCACACAGCAGGCAACTGGTAGCACCAAGGGTAGAACCCAGGTCCGCTGCGTCTCAGTCCTATTATCTTTCCACAAGGTCACACTGTACCTATATACATCCAAAATGTTCACTGAAGCTCCTTGAGGGCAGGGACACACGTAACATCTCTGTAAGGTCCTGGAAGATATGTATTATTATCCCCATTTACTATAAGGGAAGCTGATGTCCAGAGAGGGTAAATAGCTGGCCCCAAGACACAAAGTGAATCAGCACTGGAGTCAGAACTGACATCACAGGCCTTCTGCCACTAGACTAGGGATCTTTGGTGGAAACCGGCCACTACTAGCATCTCCGCTTCCACCAGGAATCCATGGCTGTTCCCTGGACATAACGAGATTTGGTAGCCAGCCTATTCAAAACCAGCTATTTTGCTACAGGGCCTCATTTGGAGCAGACTCCCTCTCAGAAACTCTCCAAATCTTACGACAACTATTTACAATTCAGGTTTCTAACTAAAAATATTTATTGACATATTGCTATTTCCTCTGTTGGACCACATCAATAGACTCTGAAAGCCATTCAATGTCTCAGGTTTCCCGAGGCATTCTGGGAAATCCTTAGCTGCTGCGGATAACCACAAGAGATCTGGCACAGAGGCAAACAGAACAAAGCCAAAAACATCTCCATGCAAGCATGAGAAAAACACACAATAATAATGCTCATGGACTCGTCTCTTGGAGAGAAGCTAGGCGGTAAATTACAAACTTCATCTTACAACTTTGAAAATTTCTCCAAGGAGGCAAACCCACATCATCCTTGCCCACCCATCAAACTGCAATTCCTTAATACCCAAGCCCCCACATCCAATGAGATAAATGGGTTGTTCTCCTCCAAAGGGACGGGGCTTCTGCTATCTCAAAACTTCCAAGTACCGCCAAGAGATTTCCATTCCCAGTAAGCAATTACTAAGGCAGATCACTGTGAAGTTATTTTGGGATGAGGGACGTGTAATGAGATGAGTGAAGGGATTCATGTAAACAGATGCCTTATATTGCCCTTGGTATGAAATACAGACCCAGTCAGTATTCAGAAAATCCTCATACCTTAATGGGAAGGAGCTAAGTACGGAGGCTTTGATGCCTCAGTAGGGGACAGAATACTGGGATGGAGAGAAGGATGGATAGATAGATGGATAGATGGATGGATGGCCTCTTCAGAGCGACACTGTTATTGTTCATGGATGAACTTATTGTTCGTGAGTTTTTTATATTGGCGGCTCTGAAAAGACTTTGCTGTTAATCCCGGGCCACTTCCATTCATGAGTGGGTGGAAGCAACTTCTGTAACTCAGGTGATTTCCTTCGATTTCTCTTGCCTCTGCTGGTTCCACTGAACTCAAACAGGTTGTATTCTGAATTTGGTCATTTAATCAACTCCATTTATTGAGACAGGTTCTCCTATGATACATACTATATATGCTTCATTTCTATTAATGTCTGTCTCTCCCTCTATACTCTAAACACATTGTGGGAGGGGAACGTGTCTTCCAATTCTGTTGTATTGTACCCTCCCAAGTGCTTAGTACAGTACTCTGCACTTAGTAAACATTCAATAAATACCTGATAATGACAATGATGAGGGGATACGTTATTGCAAACACTTGAATTGAGGAAAACTCAGACTGTAGTATTCACTGGTTCTGACACCACACGCTTGCACACAACTCCTACTATGAGCCCCTTGCAGGACAGGGACTGTGCCCAACCTAATTCACTTGAATCTATCCCATAGCTTAGAACAGTGTTTGACCCAAAGTAAGCACTTAATACCAAAAAAACCTCACAACTGTTTCTTCTGATATCACTCTACCCAAAGAGACTTGTCCTATCTGACAAAGGTTCCTTAAATTTCTGAACGACGCTCTAGGCACGACGCACAGTGAAAGCACACGTGTTTTGGCAGAAGTGCATATACTCCTCAGTTGGCTCTGATGAGGGTGGAATGATTTTTGAAGCCCTTATGTACCATAGGACTTTTCTCCTCTTGGCTTAAAATATTAATACTCTTGTAAAATGGATGCGAAGAATGTATGGTAAAGATGCCATTAAAGCATCTAGACTGCAGACTGTAGATTTTAGACCATAAGCTCATTGTGGGTAGGGAATGTACCTACCCCTTCCGAGCACCTAGTACAGTGATCTGCTTACAGCAAGTGCTCGACACATACGACTGATCGATTAAAGCAGACCAAACATATAACTAGGAAATGAAAAATATGCTCATTCTCTTACAACCCATTGTTTTTTTTCCTAGGGATTTAAATTTGCAACCTTTCTGTATGCGCTGCTTTTGGGTTTTGGTTTTCCTGTCTCTCTTCCCCTCCCCCAGCATGTTTATTCAAAAACCTTAGTTTAGGAATACATAATCTTCTCTCCCTCTGGTGAGAGCCTTCCCACTGGGTCTCTCCATGAATATTGAGTATGATGATATTTCAAAAGGGCTGAAACAGTCCAACTGTCCAAATCCTTCTAAAAACCGCCACTGACCTTCCACGATATAAAGAGACAGTTGGAAGATGCTGTAATCCATTGAAATCTGATCTTGCTGGTGAAATGATGAGTATTCATGTTGTATTTGCAATGAATCCCTCCTATTGACACAGACAAAATTGGACGTCTGCCTGTAGTTTTGAGTTCTGAATCGCTGATAGCACCACACTACAGGCAGAAGGGCACCACGAAGAAAGGAAAAGAGATTTTAGTTTGAAAAAAATGACTGTTGAAGTGTTCTAATAATAATAATAATTGTTGTATTTGTTAAATGCTTATTAAATATTAAGCACTGTTCTAAGCACTGGGGAAGATAATCAGGGACAGTTCTGTCCCACATGGGGCTCACAAGAGAATCAATCAATCATATTTATTGAGTGCTGACTGTGTTCTCGCCACTGTATTAAGTGCTTGAGAGAGAGTACAATCCAACAGAGTTGGCAGACATGTTCCCAACCCAACAATGCGTTTACAGTCTAAGTAGGAAGGAGAACAAGAATTGAATCTCCATTTTACAGATGAGGTCACTGAGGCACAGAGAAGTTTAGAACAGTGCTTAGCACATAGTAAGAGCTTAACAAATACCATAATTATTAAATGACTTATCAAAGGTCACACGCAGGCAAGTGGAGGAGCTGGGATTCGAACACAGGTCCTCTGACTCTCAGGGGCATGCTCTTTCCATGAGATCATGCTGCTCCTATTAACCTAGGACAAAGAGTTTTGCTTTGTTTTTCAATGGTGTTTATTAAGCACTTACTATGTGTCAAACACTGTTTTATGCGCTGGGGTAGGTACAAGTTAATTAGATTGGACACAGTCCCTGTCCTGCGTAGAGCTCTTAGTCTAAGGTTAAAAGGGGAGGATCCAGGTATTGCTTGCAATTTTTCTGATGGAGGAGGGTAGCGAGGCAATAAGTGTGGAATGCTCCACTGGTGATTTTTACTCATCTTATGCGGCGTTTCCCATGAGAATTTCATGAGCGCCAGTAAGAACAGAGTGAAAACAGTGAAACAGAGATATGACATGGTCTAGTGGTTAGAGCTTGGGCCTGGGAGTCAGAAGGACCTGAGTTCTAATCCTGACTCCACCACTTGTCAGTTGGGTGACCTTCGGCAAGTCACTTAACTTTTGCCTCGTTACTTCATTTGTGGAATGGGGATTAAGACTCTAAGCCCTATGTGGGACAGAGGCTGTATCCAACCTAATTAGCTTGCATCTACTAAGTGCCTGGCACATAGTAAGCACTTAACAAATACCATAAAAAAAGATATTCAAATAGCTGGGAAGCAGCATGGCGTAGTGGGAAAAACAAGGACCTATGGAGTCAGAGGACCTGGATTCCAATCCCAGCTTTGCTAATTCCCCTCCTGTGTGTTCACTGAATGAGTCACTTAACTTCTCTGTGCCTCGGTTTCCTCAACTGTAAAATGGGGAATTCGATATCTCTTCTCCCTGCTGCTTAGACTGGGAGCCCCATGTGAGACAGGGACCATACCTGGCCTGATTAAGTTGTATCTACCCCATGGTAAGCGTTCAACAAATACCATTAAAAATGGCTACTAAAGAATAGCTGTCTGGGCCCTTCCTTTACCAAAATGCAGGAAGTATGGTTTACTGACTTCGGTCCAGAAATGAGAATGAAGGTGTCTGAGTTCTCTTTGGGTTCTGCCACTGACTTTCCAAGTTCAGCTAGGAAGGGAGATCAGAAAGCTCTGGGCATCTGTAACCGGGTGACCATCCATCTCCACTCTCCTGTCTTCCCCTTGACGCTACGACCCGTCGAACAGGACACCAGAGCGCTGGCAGCCTGTAAATTGCACGCCGAGGGCTTTGGGTGGTTTTCAAAATAGGTAAAAGCCTTACTTGCCTCCAATAGGATTCTTTCTAGGAATTGGGCTTGTGACCCTGGCCAGGTTTACGTGACTGCCTTGGCCCAAGTCCACTTACCCCATTATTTCTCGGTGGTGCTGTGCTTTTATGCCTGCAGATTTTAAGGCTGAAGCATGCTCTACTGTTACTCAGCAAACTCTGAGCCTCTTACCTCATCACCTCTTGCTGGTTCTTACTATGAAGCAGCATGGCCTAATGGGTAGAGCATGGGCCCGAGAGTCAGAAGGTCCTGGCTTCTAATCCTGCTCTGTCATTTGTCTGTGGGACAAATCACTTAATAATAATAATGTTGGTATTTGTTAAGCGCTTACTATGTGCAGAACACTGTTCTAAGCACTGGGGTAGATGCAGGGTAATCAGGTTGTCCCATGTGAGGCTTACAGTTAACCCCCATTTTACAGATGAGGTAACTGAGGCACAGAGAAGTTGAGTGACTTGCCCACAGTAACTTCTCTGTGCCTCAGTTACCTCACTTGTAAAATGGGGATTAAGATTGTGAGCCCCACAAGGGATGAGAATTGTGTCCAACCTGATTTGCTTGTATCCACCCCAGCGCATAGTATGGTGCTTGGCACATAGTAAGAATTTAACAAATACCACCATTATTACTATGGCTTTGCATGTAGTTTCTCAAGTCTCCGAACTTCAATTCATTCGTTCATTCAACTGCATTTATTGAGTGCTACTGTATGCAGAGCACTGTACTAAGCGTTTGGGAGAGTACAATGCAACAATAAACAAACACATTCCCTGCCCATAATGACCTTACACTCTAGAGGAGGGGAGAGAAACACATCAATACAAATAAATAAATTAGATATATGAATATAAGTGCTGTGGGGCCGGGAGGGGGAAGAACCAAGGGAGCAAATCAGGGCGATACGGAAGGGACTGGAAGAAGAGGAAAGGAGGGGCTTAGTCTGGGAAGGCCTCGTGGAGGAGATGTGCCTTCATTAAGGCTCTGAAGGGAGGGAGAGTAATTGTCTGTTGGATTTGAGGAGGGAGGCGTTCCAGACCAGAGGCAGAACGTGGGCTAGGGGTCGGCAGTGAGATAGGTGAGATGGAGGCACAGTGAGAAGGTTGGCGTTAGAGAAGTGAAGATCTTTGAGAGAGCTTTCCCTTTCACGATGCTGACACTTACAAAGCGAAGGATACATGCTACTCCTTCTACATCCCAACCTGCCACTTGTCCTATCAATTTTTTATGCTATTTGTTACACTATGTGTCAAGCACTATTCTAAGCACTGGGGTAGATACAAGTTAATCAGACTGGATACAGTCCCTCTCCCACATGGCAATCACAGCCTAAGGAGGAGGATGAATGAGTACTGCATTTCCATTTTGCAGTTGAGGAAACGGAGGTACAGAGAAATTAAGGGACTTGCCCAAGGTCACACGCAGCAAGCAAGTGGCAGAGCCGGGGTTAGAAATGAGGTGTTCTGGTTTCCAGGCCCGTGCTCTATCCATAGGCCACGCTGCTGTATCTAGTCACACTCATTCTACGTGACAACCCTCATCCCTTCCAGTGGGTGTGAAGTTGGTTCAGAATTAACTTCAAATACACTTTCTTTGCTAGTAAAAATCCAAAGGTTCCAATTCTAACATCAGAGCACTTCACTTTTCATGATTTAGGTGAATTACTTCAGAGCTATTATGCTAGCATGTTGCCAGTTAGTTTGGGTAAGACAAAATGAAGTCACAGTTGATTTAAGCGAGATTTCTATGTCTCACCTGTGTGGCCAATTCACTCTTCAGTGGAAGAGAAGCATACATCTCTCCGGGACTTTGGTTTGGAAAACCCATGGTAGGGGTCAAAATAGCTCCTTCTCTACTGCAAGAGAAGATGGGGTGTGGGCTTTCTTATAAATGAGTATAGGAAGTGAAATAAATCAGAGTCAAATCTTTTTTTTCGGGGGGGGGGGGCAGAGAGCAGAGATCAAGAATCTGCAGCTTCTATGTAACTGTAATGACGATAATAATAATAATGGTATTTGTTAAGCACTTATTATGTGCCAAGAACTATTCCAAGAACTATGTAGACACGACTTAATCAGATTGGACACTGTCACTGTCCCATATCAGAGAAAACAGATATTTAACCTCTATTTTACATCCAAGGAAAGAGGTTCAGAGAAATTAAGTCACTTACCCAAGGTCACACAGCAGGCAAGGGGCAGAAACTGGGATTAGAACCCAGGCCCTCTGACTCCCAGACCTGTGTTCCTTCCATTAAGGCCACACTGTTTCTCCAACCACACACACCATGTTCAGGTGGGTGTGCATGCCGAGTAGATATGGTGGAATTTGTCTGTGAGGCACTTTCAGCATTTACATCTCAAGGCGACGAAGAGTAGAAGGATTTGCTATTAGCATTCTTGGGGAACAATGTAACATGTCAGGGCTGACAAACCACAAGCTGGGGTGAGGCAAACTTTTTTTTTTTTGCTATGAGATCAAATATGTACATATTTGTAAATTATTTATATTAATGTCTGTCTACCCTTCTTGACTGTAAACTGGTGGTGTCTACCATGTCTGTTGTACTGTACTCTCCCTAGCACTTAGTCCAGTGCTCTGCACAGAGAATGTGCTCAATAAATACCACTGAATGATATCCCTGAATGTATTGGCATATGAGGCTGCTGGTTTGCCCAATGTATCCTGTAGGTTGTGAGGATGTTGCCTCTCATCCCCAATTTGCTGACAGTCTGCCTGAGCTTGGGTGATTGAGTACCAAATGAATGATGCTCTATATAACTCTTTTCCCAGCGTGGTAAGGAGCTGGTGGGATTCACAGGACACTTGCAGGTTCATAATTTTTTCAAAAGGACATTTGTTAAGCACTTACTATGTTTCAAACACTGTTCTAAGCACTGAGGTAGACACGTTGATCAAGCTCACTGAAGGCAGGGAATGTGTACTCTTCCAAGTGCTTAGGACAGTGCTTTGCACACAGTAAGTGCTCAATAAATACGAACCAATGAAGGTTGGTCACAGTTCCTATCCCACGTGGGGCTCACGGTCAAGTAGGAGAACAGATTTTGAATCCCCATTTTGGAGTTGAGGAAAGTGAGGCACAGAGAAGTTCAGTGACTTGCCTAAGGTCACGTAACAGGTAAGTAGTGGAGCCGGGATTAGAACCCAGGTCCTTCCGACACCTAGGCCCGTGTGCTTTCCAGTAGGCCGCCCTGCTTCACCATTGTCTAGATTTCAAAACCTCAAGAGAATGCCAGATGGCCCAAGCAGCAATAAGGAATTGGAGAAACAACTTCTGAGACCTTGCTTTAAATGAGCAGCTCATTCTGTTTCAAACTGGCCCAAAGAGTGATTTAAGAAATAGATTATTACACAGGTGAAAAAAAAATAAACTATTTAGAGTTTTGGAGAAAACCCCTTGAAATACTCATGAAAAGATGAGCTTTATTTTGGAGCTCTAAGAATGACTCAACCTGGCAACCAAATCGACCAAAAGTTCGGAACTTTGACACAGATGCATTCTTCAAAAGTACATTTAGAAATGTTTAGGCTTAAAATTCTGCAATTTTAATTATAACGAGCTTCACATCTTTTATCGAGTTGTCTCCCAAGATGTTTACAGGACAAGACAAGAACAACAATAGTCAAGGGGAAGCTGAATGAACATACATACACACACACGCGCGTTTTCCCTCCTTCCCGGACAGTGGGCCCTGTGTATCCAATCTGATTATCTTGTATCTTCCCGGGGTCTTTAACAGTGCTCGGCTCATAATAATAATAATGATAATAATAATTGTGGAATTTGCTAAATGCTTACTATGTGCCAGGCACTGTATTAAGCGCTAGGGTGCATATGAGCAAATCAGGTTGGACACAGACTCTGTCCCATGTGGGGCTCACAGACTCGATTCCCATTTTACAGATGAGGTCACTGAGACACAGAGAAGTGAAGTGTCTTGCCCAGGGTCACACAGCAGACAAGTGTCAGAGCTGGAATTAGAACCCATGACCTTCCGACTCCCAGGCCCGTGCTATATCCCCTATACCAGTAAGCTTTGGAAATGCCATCATCATCATCATCAACAATACACACACACACGCCCGCAATCGCACCTCCCCCCAAAGCCCAAGTTAAAATGAAAGGACAAAATAAGAAGAGAGATCAAGTGTTGAGGAGGTGGAGGGCCCCAGAGGGAAGATCACTGAGGTGGCAGCAGTTTCAGAGGTAAAAGCTCTCACGGTCAGAGTGAGGAGAAGGCGCCAAAGGATGATGGGGCTAGGCAGAGGGAACGGAGAGGGGGAAATCAGGAGACAACCCCCGGCACGGGGCTAGGGGAAGGCCAAGGATCAAAATGAACGAACACCCAGCACCGAGTCAAATCTGCACTGGCCCTAAACATATCATCCCTCGACTTCGGACACCTTCCTTTACACCCACCGGCAGTAACCGACTCAGCTGCCCTCATCCAGGTGAACCTTTCAGGGCACCTGAAAACCTCACCTCATTTCCATCGGCCAGGTTCCCTCCACACCCCTGGCCAGGACACCGTTTTTTGGATGGTATTTGTTAAGTGTCTGCTTCGTGCCAATACAATTCTATTCCATTCAATTATATTTACTGAGAGCTTACTGTGTGCAGAGCACTGTACTAAGCGCTTGGGAGAGTTGCTTGGGAGTCAGAGGTGGGGGGGGGTTCGAATTCCGGCTCTGCCACTCGGCAGCTGTGTGACTGTGGGCAAGTCACTTCCCTTCCCTGTGCCTCAGTTACCTCATCTGTAAAATGGGGATTAAGACTGTGAGCCTCACATGGGACAACCTGATTCCCCTGTATCCACCCCAGCGCTTAGAACAGTGCTCTGCACATAGTAAGCGCTTAACAAATACCAACATTATTATTATTACAATATAATAATAGACGCATTTCCTGCCTACAACGGGCTTACAGTCTAGAGGGGCAGACATTAATAGAATCAAATAAATCAACTACTGACACGTAAGTGCTATGGGGCTGGGCAGGGGGATGAATAAAGGCAGCAAGTCAGGGCGATGCAGAAGGGAGTGGGAGAACAGGAAAGGAGAGCTTAGTCAGGGAAGGCCTCTTGGAGGAGATGCACCCTCGTTAGGTTTTGAAGCAGCGGGGGAGGGGGCGAGAGTAACCGTATGTCGGATATAAGGAGGGAGGGCGTTCCACGCCAGAGGAAGGACGTGGGCGAGTGGTCGGTGGCTAGATAGACGAGATCGAGGTACCGTGAGAAGGTTAGCAGGCCAGGCACTGTACTAAGCGCCGGAGTAGATACAAGATAATTGGCTAGGACACAGTCTGACCCACATGGGGTTCGCATTCTTAATCCGTATTATTCAGATGAGGTAACTGAGGCACTGAGAAGTTAAGTGACCCACCTGAGGTCACATGAGAAGCAGCGTGGCTCACTGGAAAGAGCACGGGCTTTGGAGTCAGAGGTCATGGGTTCGAACCCCGGCTCTGCCACTTGCCAGCTGTGTGACTTTGGGCAAGTCACTTAACTTCTCGGTGCCTCAGTTCCCTCATCTGTAAAATGGGGATTAAGACTGTGAGCCCCACGTGGGACAACCTGATTCCCCTGTGTCTACCCCAACGCTTAGAACAGTGCTCGGCACATAGTAAGCGCTTAACAAATACCAACATTATTATTATTATTAAGTGGTGGAGCAGGGATTAGAACCCAGAACAGAGACCTGTGCTGCTCGGGGTTGGGGTAACCAGCTGGAGTTCTTCCTGGCTAATAGCTGGGGAGACCTAGCAAGGAAGCACCTGGGCTTACCCTCTTCCACGCACCGGCCAGCCAAGAGCTCAGAAGACACCCTGAGAGAAACCAGCAGTGGGAAAGTAAAGCCGAGTCCTCCTTTCCCGTTCTGGTCTGGTTGTCTGGACTGAATGCCTCCTTCCTAATAAGAATAATTATAATAATAATAATTGTGCTATTTGCTAAGCACTTACTGTGTGCCATGCACTGTACTAAGCGCTGGGATGGATACAAGCAAATAAGATTGGACACCGTTCCTGTCCCACATGAGGCTCACAGTCAACCTCCATTTTACAGATGAGGTAACTGAAGCAAAGTGAAGTGACTTGCCCAAGGTCACACAGCCGACGACCAGCAGAGTTGGCATTAGACCCGCAAGCCGGGAAGGGACCAGGAGTGAATGGGGCAGGAAGAGATGGCCGGATGGATGGCTGTCAATCTTAGAGCCTACATTGCAGGCTGAGGGGGCGGGGGGGCTGGGCCACAGCACAAGTGGGTCACAGCTGCACCAGGTGTCAGAGCGGCCGGAGGAGGGAAGGACGTTAGTGTGGACTAGTGGAAAGAGACCTTGGACTTCGAGGACCTGGGTTCTAATCACTGCCCAGTCCTGCCTCCTGCCTGGGCAAGTCACTTAACTTCTCTGTGCCTCAGATTTCTCATCCGTAAAACGGGGATTAAATACCTGTTCTCTCCCTCCCTCTGCCCCCGGCCCTTTTTTAGGGTATTCATTAAGCACGTATTAGATGCCAGGCACTGTACTAAGCAACTGGGGTAGATACAAGGTAATCAGGTTGGACACAGTCATTGCCTCACATGGGGCTCACAGTCTTAATCCCCACTTTAGAGATGAGGTAACCTAGAACTAAAGTGACTTGCCAAAGGTCACACAGCAGACAAGTAGGGGAGCCAGGTCCTTCTGACTCCCAGGTCTGTGCTCTGTCCACTAAGCCACGCTGCTTAATAATAATAATAATAATAATGTTGGTATTTGTTAAGCGCTTACTATGTGCAGAGCACTGTTCTAAGCGCTGGGGTAAACACAGGGGAATCAGGTTGTCCCACGTGGGGCTCACAGTCTTAATCCCCATTTTACAGATGAGGGAACTGAGGCACAGAGAAGTTAAGTGACTTGCCCACAGTCACACAGCTGACAAGTGGCAGAGCTGGGATTCGAACTCATGAGCCCTGACTCCAAAGCCCGTGCTCTTTCCACTGCGCCACGCTGCTTCTTGTGCTTCCTCTTTTGACTGTGAGACTCAAGTAGGACAGAGTCAGTGTCTGACAGAGATTGCTTATCTTATATCTTATATCTACCCCAGTGTTTAGTACAGTGCTAGAACATAGTAAGGACTTAAAAAACACCACCATAATTATACTCATCAAACAGGTTGTCTAGAACCATCATCCATGGAGCAGAAAGCAGTGACCAAAGAGCCAATCAAGATACTAACTCTGTCTCCCCGTTTCTAGACTCTGAGCTCGCGTGGGCAGGGATTGTTACCCTTTATTGTTCTATTGTACTTTCCCGAGCACTTAGTACAGCGCTCTGCACAAAGTAAGCGCTTAGTTAATATGATTGATGGATTAAATCCCCACAGGGCCACCAAGCAAGCCGTCCCCTCCCCCAGGACTCCGAAGAGGAAAGGAAGACCTATAAAGCACACTAGAATGCAGAATGATAGGAGAAAGAACTCTAATTTTTTAACGGCATTTGTTAAGCACTTACTGTGTGCCAGGCACTGTACTAAGCACTAGGGTAGATACTAGCTGGTCAGGTTGGACATAGTCCCTGTCCCACATGGGGCTCACAGTCCCATTTTACAGATGAGGTAACTGACACACAAAGAAGTTAAGTGACTCGCCCAAGGTCACGAAGCCGGCAAGTTGAGGATCTGGGATCAGAACCCAGGTCCTTCTGAGTCCCAGATCCATGCTCTATCCTGTAGGCCATGATGCTTCTCTAATTCAGAGATCATATCCAGCACTCCCTAAACTGGCTTCAAAAATTTTCTGAGGCTGCAGAGGCCACTCACCTGGCATGCCTTCCCCATCCTTTGGGCTTTGAACTGAACTGAATCCTTACTAAAAAAAAAACTCTCCCTCCCCCTCCCGTCCACAACCCTCAAGGTCACAATTCAATTTGACAACTGAAAACAGGGTAAGTGACTGTGCTGTCTGTCCACTGTGCATAAATATGCCAGACTTCACTATTTATCCGACTACCTATTCGCGTCCTAAAATCCAAAATTACGGTGAAAGAAGTGAGCCCTTTTTTGCCACACACAAACCCCCAGCCTGTTAAAAATAAACTTTAGGCTCTATAGCTGACAGCCCTGTGCTTAGGTTGTGATGTCAGTGCCATGAGCAAATTATCTTTCATCAGTTTGACTATATTTTTAAATACGAACAGCTTAACACTACTTATTTGGTGATGCTTTGGACAACAGATAATTCAAGTGCAGTTACCAGATGACATTGACAAATACCTCCGCCTCCAATACCCACAGATGAAAATAAAGTGTGTTCACTCATTGGTCTGATGGTGGTGTAACTGCAGGAAACCAGGGGAAGAAATCATGTGTAACACATCTTCCCCAGCCCAGCCGTTACAGCCCCAGGAAACCTAGAAAAAGAACAGAAGGGTTTTGCCCAAATGTTAACCAACAGCCGTCACATTCCGGCCCGTCTGGAGAACAAAATCCTCTTTTCCAGTGACGGAAAGTGAGGAGGTCCAGAAATCACGTTATTCTTGTTACTACTGTGCTCACAACCCTTTTCCTTTCTCGTAGAGAGCCCAAGGATTTTGGAGGCGATCTTCTTGACACTCCCAAGGGAGTAGTTTTCAAATATGGCCCCTGGACAGTTCTGAGGAAAATGCCCAAATAGCCAGCCATGGGCAAAGATTCTGGTTTCCACTGGACCATCCACTCTCCTGGTGTCAAGGGGTGAACCCAGGTGGGCACTGGGTGGGTAGGCAGAGGGGATTGTCGGACTTAGTTAAAGGAAGAGAGAGAAAGAGAGAAAAAGGGAGGGAGGAAGGGAGAGACAGAGAGAAAGAGAGAGAAAGAGAGAGACTCCCATGTCAGTCAGGGATTGTGTTTCTTTTTAATGGCATTTGTTAAGCACTTACTATGTGCCAAGCACTGTTCTAAGTGCTGGAGTAGATACAGGTTAATTAGTTGTGGCAGTTCCCATCCCCACATGGGTCACACAGTCTAAATACGAAGGAGAACAGGTACTGAACCCCATTTTACAGTTGAGGAAACTTAGGTACAGAGAAGTTAAATGACATCCCTAGGTCACACGGTAGGCAAGTGGCAGAACCGGGATTAGAACCTTGGTCCTCTGACTCCCAGGCCCGTGCCCTACCCACTAAGCCACACTGCTTCCCAGATTCAGACTGTGTCTGCTCTGTATTGTATCTACCCCAGCACTTGGTACAGTGCTTGGCACACATTAATCGCTAAACAAATACCACTACTATTATTAATAATATAGGCTCAGAAAGTTTTGAGGAAAGGCAGGGCTCTGGGTAGAAAAACAGAACTAGGTTGAGAAGGGGACTCGGGAGGGCTGTAAGTGTGGGAACCCGGAGAGGAGACTTCAGGAAACGGGGGTGTACACAAGCTATAACCACAGCAAAATCATCTCTGTAAACTACCGCCCTAGAGCCAAGGACCCGTATATAAAAGTATATGAAGCACGGAAATACTTGCCCTCTCAAAAGCAGCCGACTGATCCTTGCTTACAAACACAAAATACCAGATCTCTCCTACCTATCCCGACCCGGGGGTGGGGGGGTGGGGTGGAAATCTGCCCCAAAGTGGGCAGCTGAAATGTAAGAGTGGAAGCAGAATCCCCAGTGGCGATTCCCCAGTGGCGTCCGTTGCCAATGGGCTTAAGCTGAGCCAGGTCCCTGTCACGAAAATGAATGAAAGGTAATTCATTCAATTCAAGCGTATTTATTGAGCGCTTGCTGCGTGCAAAGCACTGTACTAAGCGCTTAAGGTTAATCTACCTGATCGCTGAGAGAGTCTCCCCAATTCCAGCCCTGCTTGCCATCCTTCAGCTAATTAGCTGCTCAAAGAAAGGCTGAAATCTATGGGAGGAAGGGGAGAATACAGCGATCAATCAATCAATCAACTGCATGTACAGAGTGGGTACGCTGTGCACAGCACTGCCCTAGCATGGAAAGGAGTGATTGCTGGCAACGCTCCGGAAGACTGGTGCCAATCCCAGGAAGGATTTGGAAACATTTGGAATCACGGGTCCAGGATCACCATTCAGAAAGGCAGGCAAATGATCTTCGATGCATTTGTGGGCTAGAGATCTATCGTATGGGGAAAGGGCAGCTTTTGTCTGAAAGAATCTCAGAATATAATAATGTTGGTATTTGTTAAGCGCTTACTATGTGCAGAGCACTGTTCTAAGCGCTGGGGTAGATACAGGGTAATCAGGTTGTCCCACGTGAGGCTCACAGTTAATCCCCATTTGACAGATGAGGTAACTGAGGCACAGAGAAGTTAAGTGACTTGCCCACAGTCACACAGCTGACAAGTGGCAGAGCAAGGATTCGAACTCATGACCTCTGACTCCCAAGCCCGTTCTCTTTCCACTGAGTATACATGCAGAGCATAATAACTGGTTTGATTTTACAAACTCCTGAAAGACAGTTTTCTTCCAAGGGAAGATGAGGTAAGTGAGGCCCAGAGAAGCGGGGCTGTCGTACTCTTCTCCTGTACTGTACTCTCTCAAGAGCTTAGATAGTGCAGAGTAAGTGCTCAATAGCAATAATAATGATGATAATAATAATGATGATGATGATAGTTGCTAAGTGCTTATTATGTGGCAAGCAGTGTAATAAGCACTGGAGTAGATGCAGTATAATCAGATAGGACGCAGTACGTGCCCCACAAGAGGCTCACCATCTAAGAGAGAGGGAGAGTCGGGATCTTATCGCCATTTTACAGATAAGCAAACTGAGATTAAGAGAAGTCAAGAGACTTGCCCAATATGGCAGAGCAGGCAAGTAGCAGGGCTGGGACTAGAATCCAGGTCTTTCTGACTCCCACTTCTGTGCTCTTTCCACTAGGCCTCGCTACTCCTCCATTACTGACTGATTGGACAACTTCATAACTTTGCTCTTGCAACCCAAGAGCTTAAGATAGGCCTGGAAGAGGAACCCATTCTCACAGAGATCCGCGTCATTCCGATATCTTCACAGAATGGCGGTACCGGGCTCTACAAGGTGGCTTGAATTCTGGCTATCCCATGGGAGGTGGCATGAATAACTAGTCTCTTGACTGCAAGCTCACGGTGGGCAGGGAACGTTTCTACCAACTCAGTTATAGTGTTTGAACAGTACTTTGCACACCGAATGCACTCAAGAAATACGATTGATGGATTGACTGTTGAGGGTTATCTGGAAATCTTGAATCTGGAATGGGATGAGGCCTAAACATTAGGTCTGGAAGCAACCTCCTGAGGTCATCTAGGGTTATGCAGCTTTGCTCAGCTCTGCAACTTGGCTGCTACATGACCTTGGGCAAGTCCCTGAACTCCTTTGGGTCTTAAGTTTCCTTGTCTGTAAATCGGTGATGAAGTACCCGTTCTCCCTCCCCCTTAGACTGTGAGTCCTAAGTGAGACAGGGCCTGTGTCCTATTTGACTGTCTTTCATCTACCTCAGTGCTTAGCACAAAGCGTTTAACAGATGTGGAGTTACTATTATTGCTAATGACCCCTTAAATGCTGTGGACATGTGCGGCTATCCTATTTTCTTTTTAATTCTTAGAAAAAGAGATTTCCCATTCTTCCTTGATACCTAAGCAACTGCCATTATTTTAAATGCGACGACCTCCATACGCATTGCTAAAATATGCTGTTTTCAAGAATTTCCGGTTGTCTGAATATTTGCCATTATCTTAGTTTTCCAAAACCAAACAAGATCAAATCGCCCAACTTGGAGTTTGGTTTCAATGCCTGAGAGTCTTTTACTCGGGTTGGATCCACCGACCATTCCCCACAACACCATCTCATCAAATCCATCAGTCAACCAATAGTATTTATCAATCAATCAGTCGGTCAGTGGCATTTACTGAGTGCTTACCGTGTGCACAGCACTGTACTAAGCGCTTGGGAGAGCACAACAGAGTTGATAGACTAGTTCCTTGCTCTGCCCACAAGAAACTTACAGTCTAGAAGGGGGAGTTTATTGAGTGCTTAGATTGTGCAGAGCACTGAACTAAACCCCATAATCTAGGATGGGTGTCGGTTCCCTTTCAGATGTGATTCACGGTGACTCATGAACCCAACCTTGCAAAGAGCCACTCGCCCAGGGGTGAATACTGATTTACGGCAGGAGAGAAGGAGAGAAAGCTGATGTCAGACATTCTGTTCCCTTAAATTCTTTCTAGCAGAAGAGTGGGCTGGCAAAACATGTTTCGTGGGCTGGTAAAATGTTTGCACTTATTTGCAAGGATTTCCTACGTCCTTTGGGAGATTGGTTGCGACCAGAAGAAACTTCCAACCTGCCTCCATTGCTGGCTCAGCTGAGCGTGGCACGGGTCAATGTTTTGGACATGACGTTTGCATGGTGGAGTCTGTGGGAAGTTCTTCGGTGGATGTTTTGGGTCCGACAACGAGCGGTTTAGGAATGACTCAGAGAAGGAGAGTGACTCAAGAACACGGAGTGGTATAAAAATGAGGATTAGTTAAAACAAGGCCAGTTCTAAAAAATAGCAAAGGGGCCCTCGGAGCGCACAGGTCAGAACCTGTTGCTACGTAAACACGTCACTCTTCTTGCAGCTATTCTGTTTACTGAAATATTGTCATGGAGGCAGGAAACATTTTGTCAGAAATACTGTGCACAGAATATAGTGGGCCCTAAATACCTCATCTTATTGGCAAGGTACTCCAGAGGTCGGAGCCTTAAATGGCCGTAGGGAAAAGGTCTGGGTTATATAAAGCTGCCCGGGGCAAAGATAGCGGCACTTGCTGGAGGCGCGGCCCTGCCCAGTCGCAGTTTCACTTCCCGATGGCCCTAAAATTAGATGCGATGTATTTCAGATGAAAAAAGGAATCCAGCTGAGAAAGTCAACGATTTGGTGTGAAAAGAACCCCCACAGTTTGCCCAGGAGGCTGATGGCCCTGGCCCAGGGATTCCGCTCCTTTCCTGGTTCTCTCACCCACTTATGGTTGGTCTTGGGGTTGGGCACCCCTAGCCTCGGTCTCCCCAGAAATAAAGCAAGGGCAATGGCAACCAGGAGGCATGGGTGGGAGAGAAGTCTGAATTAACTCATTCGTGCCTGTCCTGGGGATTAACTCCTTGGTGACATCAAGGCCTCTGAAGCCCCCCAGAGCAAGGCGGGGGATAAATATCACTATTATCATGTGCCAAACAAGCTCATGCACAAAGAATGCTTTTAAAGGAATTTATTTTTAATGTAGCAAATACCGAGGCTATGACTCCGGACAAGGCTACGGGCACCCGCCACTTGGGGCTATTTTGTGGCCTTCCCAAACAAGGCACTAATCTGCTCGGCCATAAAAAGGAAAGGATGAATTGAACCACCTTTTTCAGCAGGGACCTATACAACCCAGAAATATGGGACTCTAGCCCATGGCCCTTGCCCCGAGGGGAGAGAGATGCCCAATAGTGAGAGCTGCCAGCTCAGGTGACTCAGCTGCTATCCGGTCATTCCATCGGAAGGATGCGGACCGCAGACTGTTCGGCTGGGCTTAGGGAGTGGACATTCAGTGACTTAAAACAATAACAACAACACCACACACACATCCAGCTGCCACCCTCCCTAACCAGCATGCAAGTCGGGGGTGGGGAAGGTGAGTCGGGCTGATCCCGCAGGCCCAAAGCGGATGTGGGGTGGGAAGGCAGCACTACACAATCTCCCCAGTCAACTTGGGACTATGCTTCCGTGAGGCTACTGGAGAACTGGGCTAGAGGTCCTGCTGATGAAGCCGAGAGGGACCCATGGAGGTCAACTGGTCCAGCATCCGGCTTCCAGGCAAGTGAATATGGCCCAACCACCCAGATCATGTGGTTGTCGGTCCTTTTCTGAATAGAACATCTCTGGAGCATTCTTTCGTAAGCTGAGTAGCCCATTTAAACCACCTAGCGATCAAGAAGATCTTCCTTCTATCATTTTTCCTGTTTGCACCTCTGCAGAGGTGGACCAAATGGTCCTCAAGCTGACCTTGTGGAGAGGAAGCTACCCCTGGCAGGAGAACTGTGCGGGCAGCCTGGAAGCCAGACAGCCGGGAAATCTCAGTTTTGGGTCCCTGTGGGCTGTGTCGACTGTGACCCCAGGTCCGAAAAGTGCAGGAAGAAGATCTGTCCTCGCTAGGCAGCCTGCTTTCCCAGGGGCCTGTGGTCAGGACGGCTCATCGGAAAACAATGGCGTGTCACAAACCTGGTGTCTGAGGTCAGGTCCTAGTTGGGGATCTGTAGTTGCTTGGCGGTAGTGGTTTCTGTCTTTGTGAACAAGGTGAGCTGCCTTCCTTCAGCACCTCAGGATGCCCCGTCTTCTCTTCCCGCCTATTTCAAGCTCTGGAAGTTCAATTCGGGCACATAGTGGGGGGTGGGGTGAGGGGGCACGTTGGGGGAGTAGTCGCAATATGACAAAAGTTGCGAACCACCAACTTTGAACAACAGAATTCGATGGGAACAAACCACCTGCAGGCTATCGGAGGGGCCGCTTTCTGTCAGGCGCTCGGTCCCCCGTGCCTTGCCCGGGTCTGCCTCGTAAGAATGAACTTTAAAAAGACTCTCCCCCACCCGACTGTCTAGAGTGGGAGGATGCTGGATGTCTTCAGAGCACAGGGCTGTTTCCGGAGCAGTGTCTGTCTGCCCCAAAGCCTTTTCCATCCTTTCCTCCGGGCCAAGGGTCATGGGTCCGACACACTATGTGGGAGCCAGAGCCAGGCCCAGCCTTCCTTCCCGATTCCCGCCTCCTAGAGGACGGCTTTCCGTAGACCGTGGGATCCGCCCAGGTCTCGGCTGTGGGCCGGCCCATTTCGGGGGAGAGTGGCCTGGCTCGGGTCCTCGGAGGCGTGGTGGGAGCGCCTGGAGTGGTTAGAGATGGGGCAGGGCCCCGATATGGGACACCCGGAACCCACCCGGGAGGAGCCAGCAGGAAGTCAGCAAGGCCACCGGGCGAGAGGGAACACCCCAGAGACAGGCGTGCAGGAACAATCGGCGCAACGTGCAGGCCCTCACACACTGGCTCGACAACCGCAGCCTCCGGCTCCAGGACCAGCCCCTGGCTCCGTCCGGGCGAGGTCAGAAACAGGAACCTCTTGGCCTGGGGCTGCTGAGCTTCTCTGAAATCCCCCTCTTCCTCAGACAGAAACCCGCCGGTCACGTCCGCGTTCCCCACTCCTCTCGGCGGGAGGCCCGGCCGAGGGCCTCCGGGTGGGTTGAGGATGTTCTCTGGCCGGGGGTATTTTCTTAGTCCTTCAGGAAGTGTCAGGCGGGGAGTCACCGAGCTGGGGCTGGGCCAAGGGGCCAGGGCCGGGGCTTGCTGCAGGTCTCTCCCCACTCAGTCCCCATCCTGTGCTTGGCTGGCTGACAAGGAAACAATCTGCAGAGGCCCTCGTGATTAATGCCTGATAATTACACCGACTCCTGGCACAAAGGGCCCCTCCCTCTCCTGGGATAAAAGGTAATTTATGTCTTCTCCCTACCAGGAAAGGACTGTTCTTGAGAAGCCTGTCCCTCCTCTCCCAGCCTCAATTTCACCGAATGACAACAGGTGACACAGCCCATCTCTGAGGAACTTCCACCCTGTGGACTGGCCCCTGCCCAGCCTGGCCACGGGAGGCTCTGCAGGGACAAGAAACAAATGGCATCTTCCCTTCTGAGGCCGGAGGTGCCCAGGGAGAGTGGGGAGGGCAGTCGGCCATCTTTATTTCTCGGAAAGGGCCGGGCCCCTGCAGATCGATTCTCCGTTCACCGCGGCCAAGCCTGACAGTGACAACACAGTAATAACTTTGGGTTCTTTAGTCCGAAGTTCCTATCTCGGAGGTTTGGTCTCCTTCTCCTAATTCCCGTTGGCCTCGGGATGCCTGAGAAACAAGGCTATGCCCAATCCTCCTCAAGCCTCTCCCCAACTTCCCGTCCCTCATCTTTCCCACATTAGCCATGATGAGCTGGGAAGGGAAGTGCTGGGAGGAGAGGAAACCTCCCGGGTGACAGTATGGTGACGGGGGTGAAGACCAAAGACCGCGTTGCCTCTTCCCGGTCCCCTCACAGGTACATCTTTCCTCCTTCCCTCACTCCCTCCTGCAGCAGCAGGATGGAATCGCCATGATGGCTTCCTCTGGTGAGGCTGTGCCACCGGCGATGGCTTCCATCGCCACCCTCAGCTTGGCTCTGTCCAGAGAAGCCGAGCGACCAACCAAGTTGCCTGATCCCGGCCTTAAGGACCCCCGCCGTTTCTCCAGAATGGAAGGGGTTCTCACCTACGGAATGAGGATTTCCTGAGCCAAGGTGGCCAGCGGGGCCCCACCAATGTTTCCTAGTTAGCTGTGTGACATCTCCAGTCACCCAAGACAGCTGAGTCGGATGGATTCCGAAAGGGTAGTTGAATTCCTCAGAGACCCTGCACGCCTCCCTCCAAAAGCCCGGAGTCTGGGATACAGAAGCTGCACTTTTCCCATAGCCTTTCCTGGCTGCGGCCTTCTGCTTTAGCTCACTGCCTGACTCTTGCCCACCCGGAGAAGCAGCGTGGCTTAGTGGAAGGAGCCCGGGCTTGGGAGTCAGAGGTCACGCGTTCTAATTCCGGCTCCGCCACTTGTCAGCTGTGTGACTCTGGGCAAGTCACTTCTCTGGGCCTCAGTCACCTCATCTGTAAAATGGGGATTAAGACTGTGAGCCCCATGTGGGACAACCTCATGACCTTGTATCTACCCCAGAGCTTAGAACAGTGCTTGGCACATAGTAAGCACTTAACAAATACCAACATTATTATTATTATTATGGTGCCTCACACCTCTCCCAGTAAAGAGGCTGTGCCGGGTCCAGGCTTCCCTCCGCTCCTTTCTCCTCCCTGTCGGTTTCCTTGGGAATAAGGAGCCGCCTCAGGTGGGCCTCCCCTCAACCTCCCATCTGCCCGAGCATCCCAACCCTTAAAGCGCAGGCAGATATGCCTCTCCCACGTGCCACTGGGGAAGCTGGGCTCGAGGCCGAGTAGAAGAAGGCTGCTGGCAGCCTGGCCTAATGGGTAGAGCACAGGCCCGGGAGTCAGAAGGACCTGGGTTCTAATCCTGGCTCTGCCTCTTGTCTGTGTGACCTGAGGCAAGTCACTTAACTCCCTTATGCCTAAGTTACATCATCTATAAAATGGGGATCAAGGCTGTGAGCCCCATGTGGGCCAGGGACTGTGTCCATCCTGATTTTCTTGCATGTACCCCAGTGCTCAGAACAATGCTTGACACATAGTAAGTGCTTAACTGATACCATCATCATCAGGGCTGCAGTTACTGGTCAGCTCCGGCAGACTGCCTTCAAAGCTGGGCTAGCAGGTCCCGAGAAAAACCTCTCCAACACCCCAAGAGGGGATAGGCAGAGCCACAAACGGCATCGGATCCTGCCCACAGGCCCACAGCGGCTACCCGCTGTCCCTAAGAGGGCTCCCTGGGGACTCAGGCTCCACTGTGGCTATTTGAGCCACTCCCCGTCAGAAAGCACTGCTGCGGCAGTGTCATGAATCTCCAAATGGAAGAATGACAATACAGAAGAAGCCCCTGTACTACTACGTGAAGACCTTGATTTCCACTTCTTCCACCGCCTCTCCCGCTGTTTCTCGACTAGGTTACAAGATTAGTTAATTCATTCAATCATATTTACTGGGCACCTACTGTGTGCAAAGCACTATACTAAGCGCTTGGGAAAGTACAATACAACAATAAACAACACATTCCCTGCCCACAGAGAGCTACAGTTGATGGAGCCAATCCATCAACAAGTCATTGGCACTGATTGGGTGCTTTCTGTATGCAAAGCACTGTACTGAGTGCTTGGGAGAGTACAACAGAGTAGGTCTGTCGGTCTTTACCATGCCACCAGCATCTGCCACCTCTTGCTTGGATCACAATAATAATAATAATGTTGGTATTTGTTAAGCGCTTACTATGTGCAGAGCACTGTTCTAAGCGCTGGGGTAGACACAGGGGAATCAGGCTGTCCCACGTGGGGCTCACAGTCTTAATCCCCATTTTACAGATGAGGGAACTGAGGCACAGAGAAGTTAAGTGACTTGCCCACAGTCACACAGCTGACAAGTGGCAGAGCTGGGATTCGAATTCATGAGCCCTGACTCCAAAGCCCGTGCTCTTTCCACTGCGCCACGCTGCTTCTCCCAGCAGCTTCACGCTGCTCTTCACAAGTTCAACCCATCTAAAGGCTACAGTTGATGTGATCCCCGCATGAGGCACAAAAGTATCTGGCACTCTTCTGTCCTCATCAGAATCAATGAGTGGCATTTATTGAGCGCTTCCTTTGTGCAGAGCACTGTACTAAGCACTTGGGAGAGTACAATACAACAGAGTTGGCAGACATGCTCCCTGTCCACAGTGAGCTTAGTCTAGAGGAACAGTCCAGTTTCCTTCTCCCAGTTCATCCCAGGTAAGGACCTGGACCAGTTGTGTGGCGAGCTTAGTCTAGAGGAACAGTCCAGTTTCCTTCTCCCAGTTCATCCCCAGGTAAGTAAGGACCTGGACCAGTTGTGTGGGAGTTTCATGGACTAGTGGCTAAAGCATAGGCCTGGGAGTCAGAAGGACCTGGGTTATAATCCTGGCTCTGCCACTCATCTGCTGTGCGACCTTGGGAAAATCACTTCATTTCTTTGTGCCTCAGTTGCCTCATCTATACAATGAGGATTAAGACTGTGAGCCCCATATGTCCAACCCAATTTTCTTGTATCCATCCCAGCACTCAGAACAGCGCCTGGCACATAGTAAGTGCTTAACAAATGTCATAATTATTATTACATAGCACAAGACCTCAGAGGGCAGGAAGTCTAAGTGCCAGATCTCCCTAGGCGGCGACTAGTCTGGGGAAGCAGAGTGGCTCAGTGGAAAGAGCCTGGGCCTCGGAGTCAGAGGTCATGGGTTCGGCTCCCGGCTCTATCACTTGTCAGCTGTGTGATTATGGGCAAGTCATTTAACTTCTCTGTGCCTCAGTTACCTCATCTGTAAAATGGGGATTAACTGTGAGCCTCACGTGGGACAACCTGATTACCCTGTATCTACCCCAGTGATTAAAACAGTGCTCTGCATAGAGTAAGTGCTTAACAAATACCAACATTATTATTATTATTATTATTATTAAAAATCACTGCTCCCTCTGCCCTGGTAAAGAACCCTTTGGTTCTTTATGATGCCTCCTGGACCTGCCCTGCCAAGAATGACCACGGTCACTGGTTTACCTAATGGGGAAAGCAAGTCACACCCATCAAACCAGTGATAAGGCTGCTATAAGAACGCCTGACCTCCTGTTTAGTCCTTTACGAACCAGCATCTTGGTCATCCCACTCGCTAGGGATAATGAACCAAAAAAAAAAAAAAAGAGAGAGAGAGCAACTTGAAAGCAAAGCATTGACAAGAATATTTCAGATACCAGGGTTTTCACACCAACTGGCAGCTTCAGCACCACCAGGCTCCTCCAGGGCTTGGGATGCGGCAGCGTGCTGGGACAAGGTAGAGACACTGGCCTGGAAAATACCATTTATAGTAGTGAGCTGTCCTTCTAAGTGCAAAGGCTCCTCTTGTGTGCCACTGGAATGGATGCAGGCAGTCTGTCTGCACAGAGACACTTCACGCTTGGAGGAGGGGAAGGCTCCAGGGAAGGCGGGGGGGGGGAAGTAGGAGACTTTTGGAGAGTGATGGTGGTGGGTGGGGGAGACAGAGTGAGATGGAATGCATAATGGAACTCACCCACTCCTTATCTTCGTTTCTTTTGGGGGTTTTTTTGTCATTTTCCCCCTTGTTTCATAGTGGGAGAAGACCAGAATTCGGAGGGAGCCAAATTCAGAGAAGAATACATTTCCCTAGGGAGGACTGGAATCGTGGTCTTATTGTTACATTCCCTGGTTCAGTCGGAATAAATTAGCATCTGCAATAAGGGATGGAATGCCACATCGCAGGCTCAGAGGAGTTTCGCTTCAGATGACTCTAAGGCAGGACGAGGCAAGGAGCCTGATAAGTTATGAAAGTACAGGGGACTGACCTTGGCTTTTTCAGGTTTTTCAACCCCCGGGTGACACAGGTCGTCTCCCAGACTGGCGCTTTAGAAAAAGGAACCGTAATCTTGTCCCGGCTGAATTTTTTTCTAAGTCTGCACTAGATCTGGCTTTCCCTGTTGGGCAGGGAGGGGGGTTGAGAGGAGGGGGTCTCTCGCCTGGCGTCTCTTCTGAGAGCTCCCCTGCCCTCCCTCCTGGTCCCCTCCCCCCTGCCCCAGGCAGCCACGAGGCCGCGGTCCCAGGGGCATTGTCATCTGGCGGAGAGTGAGAGGCCGGGGATGGGGGGGCCACCTCGGCACCCCTCCCAGCTGCTCCCTGGGAGTCAATGAAAGGCTTGGGGCTGCCGGGCTGCTCCCCGGCCCCACCCCCGCCACAATGGTCCGGCTGCCGCCAACAATGTGGCCCGCAGCTGGCCACTGAACCATATGTACGGGGTTGGGATGGGCTGGGAGGGCGAATGAGGGACAGAATGAACAATCAGAGAATCACTGGGCTGGAAGGGACCTGGAGAGGTCATCTCGTCCATCCCCCTGCCTCGAGGCGGGGCAGTTCCTAAAAAAGCCCAAACAGATGAGAATCTCTCCTGATAATAACAGCAACGATAATAATTGTGCTATTTAGGTGCTCACTGTGTGCCAAGAACTGTGCTAAGTGATGGGGTAGATAATCAGGTCGGACATTCACTTTCCCACAAGGGGCTCATAGCCTAATAGGGAGGGAGAACAGGTACCTTATCCCTAATCAATCGATTATATTTGAGTGCTTACTATGTGCAGAACATCGTACTAAGCGCTTGGGAGAGTACAATGTAACAGGTTACACTGTAGAGGCGGGTGGTGAATAAAGCGTGCAATCTCTCTTTTCAAAGATGATGAAACGGAGGCACAGTGAAAGTTAAGGGACTTGCCTATGCAGGCAAGTGGCAGGAGCCTCTACAGTCTCCGTGGGGACCACCCCCTTAGTATTTAGTCACTTCCCCTTGAGGATCCTCAAACCTACGAGCTCAAATACCTCGCACCCTAGGAGCTGAACAGCAGCTAAAGGGCCAGGATAAATCACTGACGTAATTGGTTCTAGCTCCTGAAGGAACCACACATGCTAAACAACATGCTCAGTTTTGTTCCATAATTTTGTCGTATCTGCATTTATTTCTCCCCCTTTGACTCTGGCAGAGGCTACTGGGGGAGGAGCCAGAGCACCTGAGGGATGGGGACAGGTAAGCAGACTCAGCCAGCACTGCAGAGATGCTAGGGGGACTGAGAGGGGCCTGGAAAAGTCAATTTGTTCATCCCTCCTCCTCTGGGCAAAAAAGGGATTAGGGAGCTGGACTGAGGTAGGGACCATTTTATGGAATTGTTCTCCAAAGTAGCCTTAGCATTGTTTAAGCTTGGGGCCAAGACTGCAGGGACTTGGCGTTCTAATGGCAAAAAAACTGCCGCAGATTTCTCTCCATTCAACGTCAGGCAAAAACCCACTTTCAGCTGCCAGGACCTACGTCTTCTCTCTGAGCTCCACCAGCACCTAACTTCTCGGCTCCATAGGAGGCATTACATCCAAGGTCTTGGGAGATCTTGCCCTAGTTAAATGTTTTTGGCATCTCCTCGGAAGTGAATGCCTTCATATCTAGCCTCTTACTTATCTCCTCATTATCCCTGCGGGGAAGGCAGGGGTGGCTGACACTGCCCCTCTGAGGCAGATGGAGGAGCTCAGAGAGGTTAAGTGTCTTGCCCAAGGTCACTCTGGGGGTCAAGGATTGGGTCAGCTCCGCTGACCACGGGCCCAGCCCCATCTCCTGGCCTGGAAAATGAAGATGGCCATAATTGTTTACCCCTGGGGGTTTTGGCAGGACCCAACTCCTTAAGTACAGTATTTATTCCCCCCTGGCTGGGGAAGAGGAATGAAGGCGCTGCATAAAAATAGGCCCCACTCAATACAATCAGGTTTAAACAGGCCACCACGAAGTAAATGGCAATTACAGTCAAATGGGAGACTCAAATGCTTAAATGGTCCAACTGTGGAAAGAGCAGTAACCGTTCTGGAAGCGCCTCCTGGGGCCTGAATAAAAATAGCCAGGTGAATCTCTCGGGAGTCAAAATCACAGGCCGTGAAGGCCAGTTTTATACCCAAAATCAATCAGTCAATCAATGGTATTTATTGAGTTTTTACTACGTGGCGAACACTGTACTAAGATCTTGGGAGAGTACGATACAACAGAGTTAGCGGACACGTTCCCGGCACTTTAATGAGCTTGGAGTGTATTGGTTTTCTCTAGTTTTTCCCTCGTACCTGGCCCTCGGCCCACAGTCTCCCCCTCTAGACTGTAAGCTCACTGTGGCAGGGAATGTGTCTGATTATTGTTGTACTCTCCAAGCGCTGAGTTCAGTGCTCTGCTCACAGTCAGCACTCAATAAAGACGATTGAATGAGTGAGCCCAGGCTGCAGTGAGGGAAGAGACTGTCTTCTCTGCTAATTCTATATGGTGGGGGAGGGTGACCAAGGGCACTGAAATGTCACTCAGTTCAGGCTCAGAAGTGGCTGCATTATGGTTATAGATGAAGACAGGGCTGGGATAAAGTGACCGGGGTGGACTGTTGATGATGGATATGGAAGCAGCGTGGCCTAATGGAAAGCACACAGGACTGGGAGTCAGGAGGCCTGAGTTCTAATCCCAGCTCTGTCACTTGTCTGCTGTGTGACCTTGGGCAAGCGACTTCGCTTCTCTGGGCCTCACATTCCTCATATTCAAAATTGGAATGAAAGACCTATTCTTCCTCCCCTTAGCCTGGGTGTACCAGGGACTGCGTAACTACCCCAATACTTAGTACAGTGCTTGCCACACAGTAACTGTTTAGCAGATACCACAGTTATTATTGCTGGTGATATACTGTCCCAGTGCGCTCTACCCTCACCACCATGGATACCAACTCTTCATTTTGAGCGTGGGAGTGGAAAGGGGCCAGGAATTTTAGGTGCCAGGGGAAAACAGGGAGGGGGGCAGGTCAGAAAGTCTTTATTACTGCATCAGCTTCCTCACTGATATCCCTGCTTCCTGTCTCTCCCCATTCCAGTCCATACTTCACTCTGCTGCCCAGATCATTTTTCTACAAAGATGTTCAGTCCGTGTTTCCCCATTCCTCAGTTTTAAAGAACTCATTCAGCTCTCCCCCGCCTACCTCATTTTGCCCATCTCCTACTATCACCTAGGTCAAACACATCGCTCCTCTAACATCCACCTACTCACTCTTCCTTGATCTCCTCTAGCCCACAACCGACCCCTTGCTCATGTCCTCCCTCTGACCTGGAACACCTTCCCCATTCATATTTGACAGACCACCACTCTCCTCACCTTCAAAGCCTCATTAAAATCACATCTCCAAGAGGACTTGCCTAAGCCCTCATTTCCCCTATTCCCTCCCCCTTCTGCTTCACCTTTGCACTTGGATCTCTGCCCTTTAAGTATTTGATATTCACCCCACCTTCAGTCCCACAGCACTTACCCACATTTCAGTAATTTAATGTCTGTGTCCCCCTCTAGTCTGTAAGCTCCTCGTGGGCAGGGAATGTGTCATCAACTGTGTTATATTGTACTCTCCCAAGTGATCAGTATGGTGCTCTGAATACAATAAGTGTTCAATAAATACCACTGATTGATTGCTTTAGACACCAAAACTAAGCATCTTGACCTAGTGGGTAAAGCACGGGCCCGGGAGTGAGAAGGACCTGGGTTTTAATCCCGGCTCTACCACTTGTTTGCTGTGTGATTTTGGGCGAATCAGTTCTCTTCTCTGTGCCTCAGTTACCTCATCTATAAAAATGGAGATTAAGACTGTGAGCCCATTTGCGACAAAGACTGTGTCCAATATGATTTGCTTGTATCCACCCCAGTGCTTAATGCAGAGAAGCAGCGTGGCTCAGTGGAAAGAGCCCGGGCTTGGGAGTCAGAGTTCATGGGTTCGAATCCCGGCTCTGCCACTTGTCAGCTGTGTGACTGTGGGCAAGTCACTTAACTTCTCTTTGCCTCAGTTCCCTCATCTGTAAAATGGGGATCAACTGTGAGTCTCACGAGGGACAACCTGATTACCTTGTATCTACCCCAGCGCTTAGAACAGTGCTCTGCACATAGTAAGCACTTAACAAATACCAACGTTATTATTATTATTATTAATGCAGTGCCTGGCACGTAGTAAGTGCTTAATAAATACCACCATTATTAAAATTACTTATTCCCATGGAACTGGGCCTCTGTGCTTTGCCTGGCACTGGACAAAGGGAGAAATGTGAACACTTGTGCAGGCACGTGGGCACAGACATACCATCGCATCAGCTGATCTGTCCAGGACAGGCCAGAAAGAAGCCACTGCGGCCAGCGGTAGAAGCTACTGCACGAATTGGGGTACTTTTTTCCCAGGCCTTGTGAGAGGGCCTCACAGAGGGATTGCCTTCATCTGAACAATATTATTTTTATTTTTAACATCACTTAGAGAAACTATAACCGTCTTTGGAGCATGGGGTTTGTAAGAATAACACCAGTGACCCAGTGGCCCAACTTACCTTCTTGCAAATTCTTGTTATCAATATGGGTTTTGTGCCTGCCACAAGTAGCTGAAAGCCTTGGAAGGCACGTGAGACAAGTTTGCAGCACAGTGTGAAAGGCCGGGCACTTGCCAGAGGCAACAAAAAGCCAGGGCTGATGTTAGAAGGGTGGGGGCACCTGGAGGTGAGTCTTAGGGTCGGGGGTTGAGGGGTGGGGAGGCAAGGAGAGGGTGCACTCATGGGTGTGTGTGTGTGTGGTGGGGTGGATGTGTGCATGGGTGGACTAGTGCTAGCATGCAAATGAGTGTGTGGAAGCCAAAGGGGGCCTTCCGCCTACTTGAGGCAGGCAAGGAGAGGGGTACACCCATGAGTGAAGGGGCATGTGGCGGGGTGGATGTGGACAAGGGCGTATGGATGTGCATATAATAACAATAATAATTATTATGGTCTTCGTTAAACACTTATTATGTGCCAGGCACTACTAAGCGCTGGGGTGGACACAAGCAAATCAGGTTGGACTCAATCCCTGTCCCTCGTGGGGCTCACGGTCTCGATTCCCATCTTCCAGATGAGGTATCAGAGAAGTGAAGTGACTTGCCCAAGGTCAAACAGCTGACAAGTGGCAGAGCCGGGATTTAGAAGCCATGACCTTCTGACTCCCGGGCCTGTGCTCTATCCACTATGCCATGCTGCTTAGCTATGTGTGTTTCATACGCTGCTTCGTATGTGTGTTTGCAAGTATGTGTGTGTGTGTGTGGAGGGCGCGTGAATGTACATGCGTGTGTGCATGTGTGTGCCAGCTTATGTGGGGGGATGTTGATGTGAGCACGGGTGTGCGCATAGATGTGTGCTGTGGGTGCGGGGATGTGGGAGCGGGTGTGTGTATGGATGTGTGTGTGAGTTTCTGTGTGTGTGTGTGTATGCACACACACACCCAGCCCTGATTACCAGGGAAGGTGGGCAGAACCTGAGGCGAGGGGGTGGTTGGGGGGGAGGGGGGAGGGAGGAGGGGCCCACAAATTGTCACATGACAATGAAAGGCGACAGGTTTCCCTCGCTTCCCGACGCCGGGACACAAGCGGGCTGGAACCTGGGGGCGCCGCGCGTCCTCAGCAACCGGGAACAAAGGAGACAAGCCCAGCCGGGGCCAACGAGCGGAACGCCAGCCACACACGGGGCAGGGAGCCGCCGTCCCGGCCCCCGCGCCAGGTTTTCCCCGGCCTGCTGGGGCTCCCCCTGCCTGGAGCACCTTCAACTGGGATGCCCGCCTCAGGAGCCCCACGATCCCCCGAGTCCTGGGCCGTTCTCACGGCCACGTGGGGGTGGCGTGGGGGGACCCTGGGCCCTGAAAAATGCACAGAGCCCATGGAGGCCCAGAGGAGGAGGAGGAGGAGGAGGAGGAGGTAGTCGGGGGGTGGCAGCTGCCTCGGGCAGCCCTCGGCATTCCTCCCCTAAGCTTCACACATGCACCAAGTCCTCTTTATAGGGCGGAGGAGCCAAGGAGTCTGCGTGGGCCGGCCAACTCTGCAGAGAGAGGAGAGGAGAGAAACCGAAGCCGCAGAGATGGCGAGCGGGCGGGGAAGGCTGGGGATGTCCCGTAACCTTTCCAGGCCTTGTGCCCCCTGCCAAGGACTTTACGGCCGCCACTTGGAGGACAACCTGGCCCTTCCGGGCAGCCCCGTGGGACCCCGGGCAGCCGCTGGGCCCCGATCCGGAAGCCCCGGAATCGGGGAAGTAGCCTCCAACCTCGGTCCATAGGGAAGCGAGGCGAAGGAAAGCACCCTGAACGTTTCCCCCTCAACGGGTGGCTCAATCTACATGTGTTCTCCCTGAGCTTTGGGGTGGGTTTGATGGTTTTGAAGAGTCCAGCTCCCATGGATTTCTTGGAAATGGCTTTCCCGGGGCATTATTTCTCCTGCTGGCATTCTCAAGGCAAGTTAGCCAGGCCCCGAGGAGGGATCCGGCACACTGAAGACCGGTCGGGCAGAGGTGGGTACGGGTGTCCGGTGACCTGGGTGTACTTCCCAGCACTTTGCCAGATGGGTTTTGCCTTGGCCTCTTGGAGCAGGGCTCCTGTGCCCAAAGGCAGAGTTGACTGCAGCTTTGAGATCCTCAGGCGCCGGCTGACAAGTCCCAAAACGGCTAGAGCTTTTTCCCTCAGTTCTGCGGAAGACTGGATGCCCCTGATCTCTCCTTCCCCGTCCCTCCACCCCTGATGCACAAGCCCCTGATAAACACCCTTTTGGGGACTGTCTGTGCCTGGACACGGCACAAATGGACGTAATAGAGATTGATTTCCCTCAGTTCTCTCTACCTCCCCGGAGTCCAGCGATCTGTCCGGTCCAGGCCAGAGGCCCCGAGCCACAGGTGCCGGCAGTCTCTGGCCTGCGTAGGCCCGCTCCATCTCCGTCATCCTAACCGAAGGGGCCCGTCGCCAGGAGACCCTCCGCGGCCCCATAACGGCTCCACCGCCCACCCCTTTTCCCGCTCCCTGGGGAGGGGACGGCCAAGATCCCAAAGGTCACGTCCGTGCCCCGGGAAGGGAGACGTCTCGCTCCCCTCCCACTCTCCTCCCAGGCCCTGAACTCTAGGGCTGGCTCCTCCGGTCACTTTCACAACCAAGAACAAAAATCTCCCCAGATACGCCACAGACCGGCTGGCTCCAGCCACCCGCCCTCGCCAGACGCAGACACACACAGACACACAGAGAACTCGGCCCTGTTATCTCTGCTCCCCAGCCCGTTTCCTACACTTCTCAAACACCCGATTTCTTTCAGTCCTCCTCCCTCCCCCAGTCACCACCCACCCCTGCTGGCCCTTGGGACCGATCCAGGCTCCCGCTCCCTCACAGCCCCCGCGGCCTCCCCCTCCCGGTTCCTGGCCTCCCGACGGCGTCGCTGACTCTTTTCGAGCCCTCCCGCTTCCTCTGCGAACAAGGCCCAGTCCCCTGGAATGAAACAATCGACTCTCTCTTCCTCCCCACCCCACTTCCCAACCTCACTCATGGAGCTCCCTCCTGCCACCTCCCGGGAAGAGCCCCGCCGTGGCTACCCCCGGCTCCGGGCCTGGATGGGACTCCCGGGGCGGCCCCCACGAGCCAGCGCGAGCTGCATTCGTGAGGCCCCCGAGGCCCTGCAGTGGGTAGGAGTAGAGGTGAAAGAGAGGACAGGAAAGTGCCTTTGCGTTGGACTGCTGGAGGTCTCGACCGGACCAGTTACCAGAATCCTTGCCTTCTTCCAGGCTGAACTCAGCAGAGAGCACAGTGAGCCAACTGCAGTGTGCCAACACACTATATATATATATTTGTTTTAGCTCCACACATGGAAAGTGCCCTCTTTATAAGGCGGAGGAGCCAAGGAGTCTGTGTGGCACGGCCAAGTTTGCAGGAGACGATATAAGAGACACTGACGCTGCAGAGGTGTGCGTGTGAATGGACTGTATTAGTTATTCCTCTCTCTCCCCTCCCCTCCCCTCCCCGACTAACCTTTTTCGTTTTTTAAGCGCTGGGATACTTAACCTGAATCTGAAAAGAAGCTGCAGCCGCTGAAATGCTTAGGAGGCTGGAAAAGTCCAGAAGCAGCTTGCAAAGCAGTGTGGCCTAATGGATAGAACCCGGGCCTGGGAATCACAAGGACCTGGGCTCTAATTTCGGCTCTGCCGTCTGTCGGCTGTGTGACTTTGGGCAAGTCACTTCACTTCACGGTGCCTCAGTTACCTCATCTGTAAAATGGAGACTAAGACTGTGAGCCCGATGTGGGACATGGACTGTGTCCAACCTGATTAATTTGATTCTATCCCAGTGCTCAGTACAGTGGCCTGGTACATTGTAAGTGCTTACAAATACCACAGAAAAAACCCCCGATTAACTTGTATCTACCCCAGCACTTAATACAGTGCCTGACACGTAGTGAGTCCTTAACAAATACCATAAAAAAAAAAAAGCGAAGCCAAAACATGAGGGAAGAACAGCAGCTAACATCTTTTAAACTCTGGAAGTTCCTGGGTGAGAGCTGCTGAGGTGAACCAGCAAGGCTTTAGCAGGACTTCCTCAGGGATCAAATAATCCTACATCACTCTGGCCTTTATTCCCTTCTAATCACTTCAGGGGATCCGAACAGAGCTTCCTGGAATTCTCCCCAGGGCTTGGAGTTCTGGGCACAGGGTAGATTGGAATGAAGTGGGATTGTCACATTTTTTTCCCCTTTTTGCCCAGCTGATCTGACTCAAGATCCAATTATGGGATTTGTTCAGCACTTACTATGTGCCAACCACTGTTCCAAGCACTGGGATACAACAAATTAATCAGGTTGGACACAGTCCCTGTCGCATGTGGGGCTTGCAGTCTTTACCCATTCTACAGATGAGGTAACTGAGGCACAGAGAAGTTAAGTGACTCGCCCAAGGTCATACAGCAGACATGTGGCCTCCCTCCTCACCTCCGCCAAACTAATTCCCTTCCCGCCTTCAAAACCCTACTTAAAGCTCACCTCCTCCAAGAGGCCTTCCCAGACTGAGCTCCCCTTTTCCCTCTGCTCCCTCTACCCCTAACCCTTCACCTCTCCGCAGCTTAACCCTCTTTTCCCCCCTTTCCCTCTGCTCCTCCCCCCTCCCTTCTCCTCCCCTCAGCACTGTCCTCGTCCGCTCAACTGTATATATCTTCATCACCCTATTTATTTTGTTAATGAGATGTACATCGCCTCGATTCTATTTGTTTGCTATTGTTTTAATGAGATGTTCACCCCCTCGATTCTATTTACTGCTAGTGCTCTTGTCTGTCCGTCTCCCCCCATTAGACTGTAAGCCCATCAGAGGGCAGGGACTGTCTCTATCTGTTACCGATTTGTCCATTCCAAGCACTTAGTCCAGTGCTCTGCACATAGTAAGCGCTCAATAAATACTATTGAATGAATGAATAAATGAACCAGGATGAGAACCCAGGTGCTTCTGAATCCCAGACCCGTGCTCTATCCACTAAGCCATGTTGTCTCCCATCTATCTCTGGCTAGTGATCTGTACCTAACAAGGGCAGGGACTTCAATCAATGGTATTAGTTGAGTGCTTACTATGTGTAGGGCACTGTATAAGCGCTTAGGAGAGTACAAAAAACCAGAGTTGGTAGACATGACCTCTACCCGTAAGGAGCTTGCAGTCTATAGTATATGGGAATTAGATTAATGTCAGTCTCCACCTCTAGAGTGTAAACTCCCTGTGGGCAGGGAACATGTCTACCAACTCTGTTGTATTATACTCTCCCAACCACTTTGGACAATGCTCTATTCATGGTAAGGGTTCAATAATTATCACAGATTTGTTGATTATACTATTTACATGATTATGGTGGAGCTGGGGTGAGTATCAAAGAGTTTAAAGGATAGAGTACGGTCCCGGGAGTCAGAAGGTCATGGGTTCTACTCCCGACTTCGCCACCCGTCTGCTGCATGACCTCGGGCAAGTCACCTCACTTCTCTGTGTCTCAGTTCCCTCATCCATAAAATGGAGATTGAGACTGATAGCACCACATGGAGGAGCAGCGTGGCTCAGTGGAAAGAGCACGGGATTGGGAGTCAGAGGTCATGGGTTCGAATCCCGGCTCTGCCACTTGTCAGCTGTGTGACTGTGGGCAAGTCACTTAACTTCTCTCTGCCTCAGTTCCCTCATCTGTAAAATGGGGAGGAAGACTGTGAGCCTCATGTGGGATAGTCTAATTACCCTGTATACCCCAGCGCTTAGAACAGTGCTCTGCACATAGTAAGCACTTAATAAATACCAACATGGGATAGGGACTGTGTCCGACCCGATTTGCTTGTATCTACCCCATTGCTTAGTACAGTGCCTGGCACATCATAAGTGCTTAACAAATGCCATTATTATTACTAGTAATAAATGCATAGTAATAATAATGGTGGCATTTGTTAAGCACTTACTATGTGTGAAGCTCTATTCTAAGCATTGGGGGCGGATACAAGGTGATCAGGTTGTCCCACATGGGGCTCACAGTGTTAATCCCCATTTTACAGATGAAGTAACTGAGGCGCAGAGAAGTGAAATGAGTTGCCCACAGTCACACAGCTGACAAGCGGCGGAGCCGGGATTAGAACGCATGGCCTCTGACTCCCAAGCCCGTGCTCTTTCCAGTAGACCCAGAGGGGAAGGTAGATAAGGGAAATAAGGGGCTTAGTCTAGTCTGGGAAGGCCTCTTGGAGGAGGTGTCATTTTAGGAGGGCTTTGAAGGTGGGAAGAGTGGCGGACTGTTCGATATGAAGCAGGAGGAGGGAGTTCTAGGCCAGAGGGAGGGCGTGGGCAAGGAGTCAGTGGCAGGATAGTTGAGTTCGAGGTACAGAGAGTAGTTTGGTCCTTGCATCCCTAATGGAAATCCTGGGGATTTTGTTTCCTGTGGTATTTAGGGGTAGGACCTGAGAATGGTGCTTGTCACATGGTATGAGCTTAAAAAATACCATAATCATTAGGGATGGGGGCTGGGAGCAAAAGCCACAGAACCCCTCAGTGGAAAGAGCCTGGGCTTCGCAGTCATAGGTCATGGGTTCGACTCCCGGCTCTGCCACTTGTCAGCTGTGTGACTGTGGGCAAGTCACTTCACTTCTCTGTGCTTCAGTTACCTCATCTGTCAAATGGGGATTAACTGTGAGCCTCACGTGGGACAACCTGATTACCCTGTATCTACCTCAGCGCTTAGAACAGTGCTCTGCACATAGTAAGCGCTTAACAAATACCAACATTATTATTATTATTAACTTTTGGTTAACGGTTCCCACCTCTTCGCCACAACAAGCATTAGACTGTGAGCCCATCACTGGGCAGGGATTGTCTCTATCTGTTGCCGAATTGTACATTCCAAGTGCTCTGCACATAGTAAGCGCTTAATAAATACAATTGAATGAATGAACGGTCCCAAGACCTCCACCGGCCGGAAGCCGAGGAACGGGGAAACGGCTAAAGGGTAGGAAGCCAGAAGCAGCAAAGGGACACTAGATAATTCGTGGACACCCGCTGGATAATCGAGAGCTGATTGTCCCCTGCATCCCTTGCCCAGGAGGGTCACCATAGGGGAAGGGAAGCGTTAACTGGTGTGGGAGGCTCCAGGTCTCTGTGGTTCCTGTCCAGTTCCATCCTGGAAGCCTCCTCTGAATTCTTTTGGTCATGAAATGACTGTTTAGTCTGTAGGGGAGGCGTGGTCCTAACCCAGAGTTCTGAACATACTGTCATTCAACAAACAGCACAGACAGGAATTCGGCCAACAATTTCCTTATCTCCTCCAGGCGGGTCACCTCCTCCCAGTGGAACCTCCTCCCTCTGTCCGCCACTTCAGCACGGCCTAACAGACAGAGCACAGGCCTGGTAGTCAGAAGGATCTGAGTTCCCATCCTGGCTCTGCCACTTGTCTGCTGTGTGTCCTTGGGCAAGTCGTTTCACTTCCTCTGTGCCTCAGTTCCCTCATCTGTAAAAGACTGTGAGCCCCACGTGTCCAACATGGACTGTGTCCAACCTGATTAGATTGTATCTACCCCAGGGCTTAGAACAGCACTTGGCACATAGTAAGAGCTTATCAAATACCATCATCATCATCGTAACCAACCTATCTGATGGTCAGGATAGCGGCCAGTAGGGAAGTCCTTGGGACGGTGCAGGGCAAGGGGTGGGGAATGGAGGGAGAGAGCCTGAGGGGGTGTGGGGGGGTAGGTTAACGAGGGTGGGGACAGGAATATGGGCATTTCAAAGGAAGCAGAGCCTAACTCTTGTCTAAGGTTCACACAAACTGGTGGCCCAGCACAAGGCCTCAATCAATCTGTCAATGGTATTTACTCAGCACTTACTGTGTGCAGGACACCGTACTAAGCGCTTTGGAGAGTACAATATAACAGAGTTGGTAGATAGACATGCTCTCTGCCCACAGCGAGCTTACAGTCTAGACCCTCAAAGTTCTGACCCGCACCATTTCCTTGTGCTGGCTCGACTGGCCAGACTCCTCCGGTGATCTCCGTTTTACTGGGCCGAAGTTAAATATGACTTCCGTGTGGAGCCATCTAGGATAGAATGCCAGAACTGGGACCATTGTCCTGGACCAGATTTCAACCGCTAGATCATACCGCCTTGTTAATTCATTCGCCCTGGCTTATTAGTCAAAAGAGGCGAGACGCTAGTAAAAGCTGTATGGCAAGAGGCATGACAGATCTTTGAGACATGTCTAAAACTGAGCTCCTTATCTTCCCTCCCAAACCCTGTCCTCTTCCTGACTTCCCTGTCACCGTGGATGGTACGTCCACCCTTCCCATCTCACAGGCCCGCAACCTTGGTGTCATCCTTGACTCAGCTCTCTCATTCACCCCACACATCCAATCTGACACCAACGCCTGCCAGTCTCACTTTACAATATCGCCAAGATCCGCCCTTTCCTCTCCACCCAAACGGCTATCGTGCTGGTACAGGCTCTCATAATATCCCGACTGGATTATTGTGTCAGCCTTCTCTCTGATCTCCCTTCCTCCCGTCTCTCCCCACTCCAGTCTATTCTTCATTCCGTTGCCTGGATCATCTTCCTACAGAAACGCTCTGGGCATGTCACTCCCCTCCTTAAAAACCTCCAGTGGTTGTCTATCAACCTTCGCATGAAACAAAAACTCCTCACTCTTGGCTTCAAAGCTCTTCATCACCTTGCCCCCTCCTACCTCACCTCCCTTCTCTCTTTCTACTGCCCACCCTGCACGCTCCGCTCCTCTGCCGCCCACCTCCTCTACGTCCCCTGTTCACGCCTATCCCGCCGTCGACCTCTGGCCCACGTCCTCCCGCTGTCCTGGAATGCCCTCCCTCCTCACGTCCGCCAAACTAACTCTCTTCCCCTCTTCAAAGCCCTACTGAGAGCTCACCTCCTCCAAGAGGCCTTCCCAGACTGAGCCCCCCTTTTCCCTCTGCTTCCCCTCCACCCTCTGCTCCTCCCCCTTCCCCCTTCCCCTCCCCTCAGCTGAGCCCCCTTTCCCTCTGCTCCCCCTCCCCTCCCCACCCCACCCTCTGCTTCTCCCCCTTCTTCCTTCCCTTCCCCTCAGCATGGTGCTCATTTTTATATATTATTTATTACTCTATTTATTTTGTGAATGAGGTGTGCATCCCCTTGATTCTATTTATCGTGATAATGTTGTCTTGTTTTTGTTTTGTTCTGTTTTGCTCTGCTGCCTATCTCCCCCAGTTAGACTGTGACCCTGACATTGGGCAGGGATTGTCTCTACTTGTTGCCGAATTGTACATTCCAAGCGCTTAGTACAGTGCTCTGCACATAGTAAGCGCTCAATAAATACTACTGAATGAATGAGAAAACGTGAACTTTCCAAATGCCCATGATGCCGCTATTCTCTGAGTGGCCAAATGCCTACGCTATGCCTAGTCCATCTCGGTATCTGTCCGTGTCTTAAGAGCGGCACCTGGGACACTTCGACTTGTTCTATAAATAGCTCCTGAGTATCTTCACACAAAGCAGATGGCGGTGCCCAGTAAAACAACTCCAGTGGTCTTAAACAACTCCAGTGGTTGCCTATCGACCTCCGCTCCAAACAAAAACTCCTCACTCTAGGCTTCAAGGCTCTCCATCACCTTGCCCCCTCCTACCTCTCCTCCCTTCTCTCTTTCTACCGCCCACCCCGCACGCTCCGCTCCTCCGCCGCCCACCTCCTCACCGTCCCTCGGTCTCGCCCAACCCGCCGTCGACCCCTGGGTCACGTCCTCCCACGGTCCTGGAACGCCCTCCCTCCTCACCTCCGCCAAACTGATTCTCTTTCCCTCTTCAAAACCCTACTTAAAACTCACCTCCTCCAAGAGGCGTTCCCAGACTGAGCTCCTCTTCCCCCTCTACTCCCTCTGCCATCCCCCCTTTACCTCTCCGCAGCTAAAGCCTCATTTTCCCCTTTTCCCTCTGCTCCTCCACCTCTCCCTTCCCATCCCCACAGCACTGTACTCGTCCGCTCGACTGTATATATTTTCGTTACCCTATTTATTTTGTTAATGAATTGTACATCGCCTCGATTCTATTTAGTTGCCATTGTTTTTACGAGATGTTCTTCCCCTTGATGCCGTTTATTGCCACTGTTCTCGTCTGTCCGTCTCCCCCGATTAGACCGTAAGCCCGTCAAACGGCAGGGACTGTCTCTATCTGTTGCCGACTTGTTCATCCCAAGCGCTTAGTACAGTGCTCTGCACATAGTAAGCGCTCAATAAATACTATTGAATGAATATTAGCTGCTGATGGTAATGATGACCGAGTTGGAATGGCGGAAACTGACCCTAAAATATTCACCTGCCGGCTTCACGCTCTCCCGGCCCCGGGTCTACCATCTCCCTCCTTCTTGTCTTCCCTTCTGGGAGCCGGTTAAAATCTAGCCCCCTTTCCTTGCCTTGGACACCCTCATCCCCTCTCACTCCTTAAAAGTGCCTATTGCCCGTCCCCACCTCTTGCTTACTGTTACTTTCAACCTCTCACTCTCTTTGAGCTCCTTCCTCTCTACCTTCTAAGCTCCTCAAGGCCAGAGAGTGCGTCTACCAGCTCTGCTGTATTGTACTCTCCCAAGCGCTTGGTAAAGTGCTCTGCACACAGCGAGTCTTCAATAAATACTTCAATAAATAAACTCACCCAGGTCTCTCCCTTTAAGAAAAAAAAAATCATCCCTCAACACTCCCATTCCTTCCTGCTATTGCCCCATCTCTGCTATTGCCCCATCTTCCTTCTCCCGTTTCTGCCCAAGGACTCTGAAGAGGTTGCAAAGGCCTTCTGGTCCCCACTTCCTCTCAACTCGCTGCAACATTTCTCTACCCCCACACAAGGTCGATTTCCACTATCTTCACTTTGACGAAGGTCACACGCACCAGGGTTTCCTATGGCCTTTCCTGCTGTCAAAATTGAAGCGCTCGCCTCTGTCCTAACCCTGCCTTCCCCCCGGGGCTGACTGTTCCTCTTTCCTAGAAGCTCTCTCCCTACCTCTCCTTCTAGTTTCCCTTTCCGGTTCTTCTTCCTTTCCTTTCCCCACGTGGGCAATCCATTAGGTTTAGTCCTTGGTCATCTATTCTTCTGGCTCTGTTCTCCTTCTCTTTGAGAACATTTCCACTCACACCGTTTCAGCTACTATCTCTTTTGAGGAAGATCCCCGGCATGACAACTCCAGCCCTGACTTTCTCCCCTGCAGTCTTGAATCTCGGTCAATCCTCAATCAATAGTACCGATATGTGCGACTACTGAGTGCTCGGGAAAGTACCATACAAGTCAAACACGCACTCCCTCTCCACTGAAAGCTTACACTCTTCGGCCCCGAGGAAATACCTACCTGGAACACAGTACCAGACCCAGTATACAGCCGGCAAGAGGCAGAGAGCCAGGATTAGAATCTAGGTCCTCTGGTTCTCAGGCCCAGGCTCTTTCCACGCTCGTTCTCTGAATTCATGCATTAAATTGGTGGCTTTCACTCCTTCTTAGGGCATATTCCGCAGTTTGTGCCTGTTTGTGCTCCCCATTAGAGTGTTAGTTCCTTGAGATCGAGAAACCGTCTGCACATTCCTACTAGACCCAGCGACTTGATGGTCCAGAGACTTCGGAACGTAGAACCTGTCCTAAGGAACGGCTTTTAGCCGTAGCGTCGGCACGGTGCTAGTCACATATCTTATGCCCCTGTGTACCCGTGAGGCAGTGGGTACAACAACTGAGTAGGCAGGCAGAGGTGCAGCACGATGCCAAGAATGCACAATAGGTTTTTGGGTTTTTTTGGTAACCTACAAAATCCATTCATGACTGAAGTGACCAAATCGCAGTGCTGATGCTGTCCTGTAAAGTAATAACCCACAGTGGAGTGGTCAACTGTAGCCAGCTATTTTTCAGAACCTCTGTTGGTCCTGGCCAACTTGTGGAACACCCCACGGGGCAGAAACCTTAACCACTTATGACAGAACCCCAGCAGGCATTTCCTAACTTGGAGAACGGTCTTGGTTTCCTGATTCCCAAGGCCACGCTCTTTCCCCTGAATAATAATAATGTTGGTATTTGTTAAGCGCTTACTATGTGCAGAGCACTGTTCTAAGCGCTGGGGTAGACACAAGGGAATTAGGTTGTCCCACGTGGGGCTCACAATCTTAATCCCCATTTTACAGATGAGGTAACTGAGGCACAGAGAAGTTAAGTGACTTGCCCAAAGTCACACAGCTGACAAGTGGTGCCCTGAACCAAAAGCAGGGTTGGTAACACCCGGCAGAGTGCTCTGGTCACAGTAGGTGCTTAATAAATGCTACTACTGATGACGATGATGATGATGATATTTCTCCACCCGGGTGACTCCTTAATCCAAATGAAATTATAAAAAATCTCCTTTTTTGGTCTCCTATATTCAGTGAGTTTGCTTTTTTGCATTTTTTTTTCTAGTTGAGGCAGCGAAGCATCACTTCGTATGAGGCACAGAGAAGTTAAATGAATCGCACAAGGCCACACAGCAAGCAAGTGGTGGAGTCAGCCCATGCTCTTTCCAGTAGGACGCACTGCTTCTCACTAAAACTACTATTATTACTCTACTAATAACATTGATGTAGTTATGTAAATGCTTACTACCTATGTACCAAGCATTATTCTAAGTTCTGGGGTACTTACATTTTAATCAGGTCAGACACAGTCCCTTTCTCATCTGGAGTTCACAGTCTATGCAGAAGGAAGAAGAGGTATCGAATCTCCATTTTACAGTCAAGTAAACTGAGGCACAGAGAAGTTCAGTGACTTGTCTTGGGTCAAACGCAAGGTAAGTGGTGGAGCTGGGATTAGAACCTAGGTACTCTGACTCCCAGACCTGTGCTCTTCCCACTAGGCCACACTGCTTTTCTATGTTAATGACTGTTAACACTATTTGAGTCTTAATAAAATTAAGAAATAAAGGGGGAGAAAATAGCCAAATAATTTTTAAAGGTCTCTGTTAAGGGGCCAGAAAAATCTCTTTTGCTTTCCAGAGACGCAAGATACCACCTGACTGGCCAGAGAATGGGCAAGTCGCTTAACTTCTCTGTGCCTCAGTTCCCTCATCTGTAAAATGGGGATTAAAACTGTGAGCCCCACGTGGGTCAACCTGATCACCTTGTATCCCCCAGTGCCTAGAACAGTGCTTTGCACATAGTAAGTGCTTAACAAATACCACCATTTATTTGTTATGTATGTCCAGATCTTCTGTCCTGATCCACCAATCAATCAATCAATCAATCAATCAATCAATCAATCATCTATTTACTGAGCTCCTCTCCTTCCTCTCGGATCAGTGCTCTTAATGGAAAGAGCAGGGGCTTGGGAGTCAGAGGTAGTTCTAATCACACTTGTCAGCTGTGTGACTTTGGGCAAGTCACTAAATTTCTCTGTGCCTCAGTTCCCTCATCTGCAAAGTGGGGATCAAGACTGTGAGCCCCACGTGGGACAACCAAGCAGTGTGGCTCAGTGGAAAGAGCCCGGGCTTGGGAGTCAGAAGTCATGGGTTCGAATCCCGGCTCTGCCACTTGTCAGCTGTGTGACTGTGGGCAAGTCACTTAATTTCTCTGTGCCTCAGTTCCCTCATCTGTAAAATGGGGATTAACTGTGAGCCTCACGTGGGACAACCTGATTATCCTATATCTCCCCCAGCGCTTAGAACAGTGCTCTGCACATAATAAGCGCTTAACAAATACCAACATTGTTATTGTACCTACCCCAGAGCTTAGAACAGCGCTCGACATATAGTAAACGCTTAAGAGATACCATCATTATTATTGGGGTGGGGCAGGACCACCCTGTGGGAATGGAGCCCTGTCTAGGGAAGGGCTGAGGGAGGATAACCCAGGCTGGCTCCTCTTCTCCACTCCCTTCTAAGCCAAGATGGGTCTGATCAGATGGACCGAGCTCATGCCATTTCTCCCAAGACACCCACAGGTAATAGGTGCAGGTCTGCTGGGGCTGGGGGAGGGCTGCAGAACAGCAGGAGCCAAGTGACTTGTGGGGATGGAGGGGCTGAGCCAAGTGACTTGGGGGGACGGAGGGGCTGAGGCAAATGACTTGGGGGTATGGAGGGGTTGAGCCAAGTGACTTGGGGGGATGGAGGGGCTGAGGCAAGTGAGTTGGGGGGATGGAGGGGCTGAGCCAAGTGAGTTGGGGGGATGGAGGGGCTGAGCCAAGTGAGTTGGGGGGATGGAGGGGCTGAGGCAAGTGACTTGGGGGGACGGAGGGGGCTGAGCCAAGTCACTTGGGGGGACGGAGGGGCTGAGCCAAGTGACTTGGGGGGATGGAGGGGCTGAGCCAAGTGAGTTGGGGGGATGGAGGGGCTGAGCCAAGTGAGTTGGGGGGACGGAGGGGCTGAGGCAAGTGACTTGGGGGGATGGAGGGGCTGAGCCAAGGGACTTGGGGGGATGGAGGGGCTGAGGCAAGTGACTTGGGGGGATGGAGGGGCTGAGCCAAGGGACTTGGGGGGATGGAGGGGCTGAGGCAAGTGACTTGGGGGGATGGAGGGGCTGAGCCAAGGGACTTGGGGGGACGGAGGGACTGATCCCAGTGACTTGGGGGGACGGAGGGGCTGAGGCAAGTGACTTGGGGGGACGGAGGGGCTGAGGCAAGTGACTTGGGGGGACGGAGGAGCTGAGGCAAGTGACTTGGGGGGACGGAGGGGCTGAGGCAAGTGACTTGGGGGGACGGAGGGGCTGAGGCAAGTGACTTGGGGAGACGGAGGGGCTGAGCCAAGTGACTTGGGGGGACGGAGGGGCTGAGGCAAGTGACTTGGGGGGAACGGAGGGGCTGAGGCAAGTGACTTGGGGGGACGGAGGGGCTGAGGCAAGTGACTTGGGGAGACGGAGGGGCTGAGGCAAGTGACTTGGGGAGACGGAGGGGCTGAGGCAAGTGACCTGGGGAGACGGAGGGGCTGAGGCAAGTGACTTGGGGAGACGGAGGGGCTGAGGCAAGTGACTTGGGGGGACGGAGGGGCTGAGGCAAGTGACTTGGGGGGACGGAGGGGCTGAGGCAAGTGACTTGGGGGGACGGAGGGGCTGAGCCAAGGGACTTGGGGGATGGAGGGGCTGAGCCAAGGGACTTGGGGGGACGGAGGGGCTGAGGCAAGGGACTTGGGGGGACGGAGGGGCTGAGGCAAGTGACCTGGGGGGACGGAGGGGCTGAGGCAAGTGACTTGGGGGATGGAGGGGATGAGCCAAGTGATTTGGGGGGATGGAGGGGCTGAGCCAAGGGACTTGGGGGGATGGAGGGGCTGAGCCAAGGGACCTGGGGGGATGGAGGGGCTGAGCCCCTCAGGGGTCTCCAGTGTTGCAGGTTCCATTCTTGCAACACAGGCGCCACCTTCAGGCCATTTCACCCCCAGCAGGGCTCCCATCCTCATTAAACTAGCCTTGTCCGGGCAGCAGCTGCAAACCAGCAGCCCACTGGGGGTAGGATTTTTTAAATCTAATTTAATTTTTTTGATCATGCAGGTAAAGGGCATCATTGTTTCAGGAAGTACCCCTGGTGGCTCGTAATAATTATGGTATCTGTTAAGCGCTTACTATGCGCAGAGCACTGTTCTCAGCGCTGGGGTAGATACAAGGTAATCAGGTTGTCCCACGTGGGGCTCACATTTTTTTAGTGCTGGGATAGATACAGGGTAATCATATTGTCCCTCACATTTTTTTAGTTCTGGGGTAGATAATAATAATAATAATGTTGGTATTTGTTAAGCGCTTACTATGTGTAGAGCACTGTTCTAAGCGCTGGGGTAGATACAGGGTAATCAGGTTGCCCCACGTGAGGATCACAGTGTTTCATCCCCATTTTCCAGATGAGAGAACAGAAGCCCAGAGAAGTTTAGTGACTTGCCCACAGTCACACAGCTGACAAGTGGTGGAGCCGGGATTCGAACCCATGACCTCGGGCTCCCAAGCCCGTGCTCTTTCCACTGAGCCACGCTGCTTTGGGTAATCAGATTGTCCCACGTGGGGCTCTCATTTTTTAATCCCCATTTTTACAGATGAGGTAACTGAGGCACAGAGAAGTTAAGTGACTTGCCCAGAGTCACACAGCTGACAAGTGGCGGAGCCGGGATTAGAACCCACGAACTCTGACTCCCAAGCCCATGCTCTTTCCACTAAGCCACACCGCTTCTCTTAAGCCTCACACTGTCCCCTGGTTTTGGAGATGCTGCTCCTCACAGTGAGACCCTCTCCATTTGGACGGGCAAATGTGCACCATCATCATAGTAGTAGTAATAAAAATAATAACTACAACAATCATAATAATAGCATTTGTTAAGCACTTACTATGTGCCAAGCACTGTCCTAGGCGCTGGGGTAGATACGAGATAATCAGGTACCACATGCTGCTCATAGTCTAAGTAGGAAGGAGAACAGGTATTGAATCCTCAGTGTGTAGATGAGGGAACTGAGGTTTGGAGAAATTAAGTGACTTGTCCAAGGGTAACACTAATAAAAATAATAACAACAATAATCATAATAATAGCATTTGTTAAGCACTTATTACGTGCCAAGCACTGGGGTAGATACAAGATAATCAGGTACCACATGTTGCTCATAGTCTAAGTAGGAAGGAGAACAGGTATAATAATAATGTTGGTATTTGTTAAGCGCTTAGTACGTGCAGAGCACTGTTCTAAGCGCTGGGGGAGACACAGGGGAATCAGGTTGTCCCACGTGGGGCTCACAGTCTTAATCCCCATTTTACAGATGAGGTAACTGAGGCACAGAGACGTTAAGTGACTTGCCCACAGTCGCACAAATGCCAGGTGGCAGAGCCAGGATTCGAACCCATGACCTCTGACTCCAAAGCCCGTGCTCTTTCCACTGAGCCACGCCGGTATTGAATCCTCCGTGTATAGATGAGGGACCTGAGGCTTGGAGAAGTTAAGTGACTTGTCCAAGGTCACACAGAAGACAAGAGGTAGAGCTGGTATTGGAACTCAGGTCCACTGACTCCCAGACCAATGCTCTTTCCACTCAGAAGAGCAACATGTGGCTGACAAGCAATTCCACGCTGTGTACTCAAACCACACTTTTCTGGGATGGTGCCTTTCCATAGGCAGTGCCCAAGCTGCTCTGAATTTGTTAAGTTTCCATCGATTATAGACCCGCAAGCCCGGGTTCTGGTTTCGGCTCTGCCGAAGCTGGCTGATGCGGGCAAAGACTATAAAAGTACTTTGCACTCAGGATACTCTGAGCCCTAGCGGGAACCTGACTTGGCAGGGACGAGTGATGCTGAGCAAACCACCAGCCCAACACTCAATTCTCCTGCACAGGTTCCTGATCCTGAAGTCTCAAGACTGAGGATTTACAGATCTGGAGACTGTGAGCTCTTTGTGCGCAGGGAACATGCTACCACCTCTGTTATACTGTACTCTCCTAAGAGCTCAATACAGTTCCCTGCACATAGTAAGTACTCAATGAATAGGATTGATTGATAGACTGAGACTCATCTATGGCTCCTGATAAGAGTCCACCATCATCATCATCATCATCATCACCAAACAAGTTACAAACACCAGCTGCAGCCCCACGATGAATTTATTACGAGTGCTTTCTTGGATATCGCTAATTATTTTCTCTGATTCTTTACTGAATTTTTTTTTTTTAAAAAAAACCACCCTCAGAAGATGAGGCAGAGACCCCAGTCCCTATGACTGTCAGGCAGGAAAGTCCTCCTGAAAACTCACCTCCTCCAGAAGGTAGTTTTTTTCTTTCATTTCAAATGGTATTTGTAAAGTGCTTACTATGTACCAGGCACTGTACTAAGAGCCGGGGTAGGTTGGACATCATCCACATTCCACTTGGGGCTCAGTCTTAACCTCCCATTTACAGGTATTATAAATTACTATTATATACCATAAATTATTTATATTAAAGTTTGATTCCATCAAACAAAAACTGCTTACCATTGGCTAAAGCACTTAATCACCCTGCCCTGTCCTACCTCACCTTGCTACTCTTTACAATCCAGCCTGCTAAACTTCTCACTGTATCTCGATCTTGTCTATCTCACCACCGACCTCTTGCCCACATCCTACGTCTGGCCTGGAACGCGCTCTCTCTCCTCATAGCAGACAGATAACTGCTCTTCCCCACTTCAAAGCCTTATTGAAGGCACATCTCCTTCAAGAAGGCTTCCCTGGCTAAGCTCTCCTCTCCTCTTCTCCCGCTCCCTTCTGCACCGCTCTTACTTGCTCCTTTATTCATCCTCCCGCCCATCCCCCCAGCATATATGCATATATCTGCAACTTATTTATCTATTTATTTATTTATACTAATGTCTATCTCCCCCTCTAGACTGTGAACTCGTTGTGGGCAGGAATGTAGTCTGTTTGTTGTCATATTGTACTCTCCCAAGGTACAGTACAGTGCTTTGAACACAGTAAGTGCTCAATAAATATGACTGAATAAATGAATGTCTCCCCCTCTAGACTGTAAACTCATTATGGTCAGGGGACGTGTCCACTAATTCTGTTATACTGTACTCTTTCAAGTGCTTAGTACAGTGCTCTGCACATAGTAAGCACTCAATAAATACCATTGACTCAATAAATACCATGGATGAGGTACAGGCACAGAGAAGTTAAGTGACTTGCCGAAGGTCACGCAGCAGACAAGTGGTGAAGCCGGAATTAGAACCCAGGTCCTTCTAACTCCCAGGCCTGTAGTCTATCCACTAAGCCATGCCTGTCCCAAATAGAGCTCAAAGTCTAAATCAGGGCAAGAGGATTTAGTAGCCATTTTACAGACGAGGTAACTAAAGCGTGGGGAATTTAAGTCACTTGCTCCAGGTCACACAGCAGAAAGTGGCAGAGCTGATTAGAACCCAGGTCTTTTGACTTACAGGCCTGCACTCTTTCCATTAGGTCACACTGCTTCTCACTGTACTGCATTCCGTAATTAGCTGCTACCTTCCCAGTCTGCATGCACTCAATACCCACCCATAGCACACACACACACACACACACACACATATGTATATATATATATATATATACATATCTATATATGCACTTCAGTACTTATACATATTCTCAATCCATCCATCAATCAATCAATAGTATTTACTGAATGCCTACTATGGCAGAGCACTGAAACTAATCACATGGGAGAACAAAATAGAACAAGTAGACAGGATCTCTGCCCCTAAGGAGTTTCCAATCTAATGGGGGAGTCAGACACTAAAATAAGTTAAAGGTAGATGCTTAAGCTAGTGCTTAAGTAATAGGATTTGTAAGGAACCTATGTAAGCACTATGAGGGTTTTTGAGTGCTTTTATGAGTGCTTTCTTGGGTATCGCTGATTATTTTCTCTGATTCTTTACTGAAACTTTTTTTTGAAAAAATACACCCTCAGAAGATGAGGCAGAGATCCCAGTCCCTGTGACTGTCAGGCGGGAAGGTCCTCCTGAAAACTCACCTCCTCCAGAAGGTAATTTTTTTCTTTTGTTTCAAATGGCTATTTAAGTGCTTACTACGTACCAGGCACCGTACTAAGCAAAATACAGTGGTACAGAAATTGCGAAGCGGCAGTTTGGTAGACAATAGGTGGGAAGGTTAGTAATTAATCAGCGAAGGCATCCTGGAGAAGATATGATCTCCGAACAGTTTTGAAAATGGAGAAAATCCAAAGTGGTCTGTTGGATTTGAAGGAGAGGGAGTTCTATCTAGGGGCAAGAAAGTGAGCAAGAGATCAGTCCTGGGAAAGAGACGGAGGCACAGTGAGTAGATTAGCTTGAGAGGAACAAAGAGTGCAAGTTGGGGTGTAGTGGGAGAAGGGAGTGGATAACTCCATGAGCACAGGGACTGTGTGTTTTTCAACTGTCCTCTCCCTAGAGCCTAGAGCAATGATCTGCATATAGGAGGCCAATAAATACTAATGATTGATTCATTTACAATCACTTGAATTTGTCGTTATTTTAATAAGAGTCGGAGCCTTGTGGTTCTAAACTCAGTCTCCGAAATTCCTTAGACGCCTGGGCTGGCAGATAATATTCTGCCCACAGACTGTGCCATTTCTGGTAGGATTTTAAAATCCAGGCAGGTCACACAGCAGAGAGTTTCTTTCCTACCGTGGACGAGAGTTGGGTGAGACCCAGGCCCCAGGCACCTAAAATAACTCTCTTCCAAACCAGTCCCCAACCTCTGGGCTGCAACTGCGCCACAAACCCCAAGGGACGCATGGTTGGAGAATTTTCAAAGGAGTGTCACGTGTTACTTAAGAGAAATGGTACCAGATCAATGATGGTAGAGGCCGCAAAAGGAAAACAATGAAACCACCTGGTGTAGGTCAATCGCTGACTGATTGAAAGACAATGAAGCCACCTGGTGAGGGTCTATTTGTCTACCCTCTCGAGCAGGGAAAGAGTCTTTCAGCGGGCACCCCCTGTATCCTTCTCTAACACTCGGGTCAGTGCCAGGTTTACTGTGGAAGCTCAGCAGACTGTCCCAAATCAGGACAGTTGCTGTCTTTCTCCAGCTCTCCTGCTGCTTAGCTGGTGGCATTCTCCCCAGCACACAACAACAGCTTCGCCGGGCTGCTCTGAAGAGGAGAGAGGGTGGTGGTCAGCTAATCAATCGATGGTCTTTATTGAGCGCTTACTGCGTGTGGAGCACTATACTAAGTGCTTGGGGAGAGTACAACACAACACTATAAAGGACCTTCTTCTGTTCAGGGAGCTTGCAAGCTGGGAAGCGGGAGAAAATGTTTTCAAGGAAAGACCCTGGCACAATGGGGTGCAATCTGGGTCTCCTGAGAAGCAACAATCACAGACAGTTTGGCTGGGGAAGGCCTCAGGAACAGGGCCCTGTTCTACAGCGAGGCGTTGGGAAGATCCTGACAACAAAATGCAGACGGGAAAACTGTGCCAGGCCCAGCAAATGACCAGTATGTATGGGTGCCCTGTGTAATGGGGATTGGTGGCTGCTGATCATGCTTGTGAACCACATCCAAACAAATGGATCGTAGCATCACCAAACCACCAATAACATTGCCTTTAAGCATTGAATAAAAATAATAATTGTGATAGTTTAAAGTGCTTACTACATACCTAGAACTGCTCAGTGTGGGAAGGGAATGTGTTTATTGTTATATTGTACTCTCCCAAACACTTAGTACAGTATTCTACACAGGGTAAGCACTCAGTAAATACGACTGAATGAATGAATGAGGCACAGAGAATTGAAAAGACTTGCCCAAGGTCCCCCAGCAGGCAAGTGTTAGGGCCAGAATGAGAACACATATACACACACAAATATACATCAATCAATCCATTGAGTACTTTCAGGGTCCAGAGCACTGTATTAAGGGCTTGGGAAAGTATAATAGAACAGAGTTGGTAGATATGTTCCTGCTCACGAGGAGTTTACGATCTAGAGAAAATGCATATAAAATTCATATGCAGATAAAGGGGGGAGAGAGAGAGTTGTGAGCACTTTTATGGTGATGGACTTGTAGAGAGAAGCAGCATGGCCTAGTGTAAAGATCAAAGGACTGGGAGTCAGGAGACAGGGTTTTTAAATTCCTAGCTCTGCCACCTGCTTGCTATGTGACCTTGGGCAAGTCACCTGATTTATTTAGTGACTTGGTTGCCTCATCTGTAAAATGGGGATTAAAAACCTGTTCTCCTTCCCTGTTAGGCTGTGAGCCAAATGTGGAGCAGGGACTGAATCTGATGTGATGGTATCTATCCCAGTACTTACCATAAAGCAAACTCCTTCCATAGTCCCAGAAGCTTTGCCTAGAGATTCAGGAGATATGGTAGCACCGGCTCCTTGGCTGGAGTCCACTCTCTAAGAAGGTGGCATTTGTCCTGCACAGTCGGGACACGCTCCCCACAAGACAGTGAAGGGGCTAGCAACCAGGAGAACTGTAGCTTGTTTGCCCCTCAGACCCCAAGGTGCGCTAACTCCATGGACTGGAGGAGGTAGCCCCCTGAGCCTATTGTGGACCGTTTCTGGAAATGAGATCCCTTTGGCACCCCAGTGTGGCCTTCCAAACATGTTAATCTAATCAAATTAGATGATTTGGGAACCTCTATGGAGATGATTCCCACATCTACATCTCCAGCCCTGATCTGTCTCCTTGTCTGACGCCTCACATTTCCTCCTGCCTTCAAGAGAAGCAGTGTGGTTTAGTAGATAGAGCATGGTTTAGTAGATAGAGCACAGGCCTGGGAGTCAGAAGGACTTGGTTTGTAATCTCGGCTCTGCCACATGTCTGCTGTGTGACCTTGGGCAAGTCACTTCACTTCTCTGGGCCTCAGTTATGTCATCTGTAAAACGGGGATTATGACTGCGCCCCATGTGGGATAGAGACTGTGTCCAACTTGATTAACTTGCAACTACCCTCCTGCTTAGAACAGTGCTTGGCACATAGTAAGCGCTTGTGGGGTACCATAATTATTATTCAAGACATCGCCACTTGGATGTCCTACCATAACCTCAAAAGTACGATGTGAAAAACAGAACTCCTTATTTTCTCACCCAAACTCTGTCCTCCCCCTGACCTTCCCATCACTGTAGACAGCACCACCATCCTTCCGGTCTCACAAGCCCATAACCTTGGCATTATCCTTGCCTCATCTTTCTCATTCAACCCACATAATCTATCATTAAATCCTGTCGGTTTAACCTTCACGATATCACCAAAATCCATCCTTTACTCTCTATCTAAACTCCTGTCACATTACTACAATCACTTTTCCTATCCCGCCTTGATTACTCTATCAGCCTCCTTGCTGACCTCTCTGCCTCCTGTCTCCCCCCTTTCCAGTCCATACTTTACTCTGCAAAAACTTTCAATCATGTTTTGCCATTCCTCAAGAATCAACCATCAACCTCAGTATCAAAGAGAAACTACTTACCATTGGCTTTAAAGCACTCAATCACCTTCCTGCTCTCCTACTACAACCAGCCTGCACATTTTGCTCTTCTAATGCCAACCTACTCACTGCACCTCAATCTCATCTCTCTCACCACCAACCTCTCGCCAATTTACTGCCTCTGGCCTGGGATGCCCTTCCTTTTCATATCTGACAATCACTCTCCCCACCTTCAAAGCCTTACTGAAGGCACATCTCCTCCAAGAAGCCTTCCCTGATTAAGCTTTCGTTTCCTCTTTTCCCACTCCCTTCCGAGTTGCCCCGACTTGCTTGCTCCCTTTATTCACTACCCCCATCCCCTGCCCCACAGCACTTATGTGTTCATATCTGTAATTTCCATATTTATATTAATATCTATCTCCCCTTTAGACGATAAGCTTGTTGTGGGCAGGGAATGTGTCTGTTATATTGTTGTTTGTACTCTCCCAAGGGGCCTAGTACAGTGTCCTGCACACAGTAAGTGCTTAATAAATACGATTGATGCAACCTTCCTGCAGCAAGACTCCTCAGAGAGGAGGGAAAAGACTTTCCTCTGCAGGTCAGAGGGAAGAGTCCTCTGAAATCTCCCTCTTCACTACCCCTTGTCCTCTGGTATCAGGTATCAGGTGGAAGTCTGGAAATTCCAAAGAAGAATGAGCATTTAATAAGTAATAATGATGGTGATGATGATGATAATAATTTTGGTATTTGTTCTTTGCTTACTATGTGTCAAGTACTGTACAAAGTGCTGGGATGGATACAAGATAAATCAGGTTCTACGTGGGCTCACAGTGTAAGCAGGAGGGAGAACCGGCACTTAACCCCCATTTTATAGATGAGGACACTGTGGCACTGAGAAGCAAAATGATTTGTCCAAGATCACACAGCAGACAGATGGCAGAGCCAGGATTAGAATCCAGGTCCCCTAACTCCAGGCCCGGGCTCTGCAGGTGAATTCACTGGATTAATACACCAATAATGCACTGCCACCTGCTTCTACTGAGTCCATATACATGCTTTAAACTTCTGCCCCATCAGTGTGGAAGCGGAGACGCATTGTCAGGACCACACTTCCTCCACCCAGCAGCCTGGACCATAGATCCATCAATAGTATTTACTGAGCACCTATTACTGTGTACTCAGCACTGTCCTAGTCACTTGAGAGAGTACAATAGGATTATTAGACATGATCTCTGTCCGCAAGGAGCTTACAGTCTAAGTGGGGGAGATGGACACTATAGTAAATTATAAATAGGAGGAAGTAATCGGGTATATAAACTTATCGGGGGATAGATATTGTCTGTCTACCTATCCTGTTATACTGTACTATCCCTAACTCTTAGCACAGTGCTCTGCATACAGAAAGCATTCAATAAATATGACTGATATACGATAGGTACAAAAGTATCATATGGGGTCAAGGGTACTTAAGTGCTTGGTGGTATCAAAGTGCTTACAGAGGAGTTGCTACGTGCCAAAGACTGTTCTAAGCACTGGGTAGATACAAGGTAATCAGGTTGGGCACAATCCCTGTCCCACAAAGAGGCTCACCCTCTTATCCCCATTTTACAGATGAAGTAACTGAGGCACAGAGAAGTGAAATGACTGTCATTCGGCAGACGTGTGGTGGTGACATCTGTACTGAAACCCAGGTCCTTCTGACTCCCAGGCCCGTGGTCTATCCACTAAACCATGCTGCTTTCCGCTGGCCACCCTATCCCTGCCATCCCTGCCTTAAGAGACTGCTTTCTTCTCGGCGGCAGAGGGCCGTACATCTCCCGGCTCACGTGGCACCTTCCCCTTTCTCGGACTCTGCTGTAACCGACGGAGTCACGCTTCCCCTTCAGGAAGAAGATGCCTCCAACCACGGTTCCACCCACAGTAGGGATGGGGCTTGAGCTGCTTGTCGGTGTGACAGGAGCTAAACTCTGATTGCACTGTGCTCTTCCCTCCCTCTCCACCTGCCCGCCCCAACCAGGGTTCCAAACTCAGAGCTTTTTATGCCCGGTTTTCCATTCTCCTTCTGGCTCCTTGTAGGGTTAAGGGGTTTGGGAGGGAGAAGAGGAGGGAAAGACTCAGATAAGATGTGAGCTGCCACCACCTCTGGCCAGGAGAGGCTCCTTTCGGCATTTCCCGATGGCGGCGACTTCCTCAGGCGCCGCGGGTAGGGCGCGTCTGAAAGCGACTGATAACGGGGATGGGGGAAGAGGGGGGCGGCACAGCCTGCCTGGACACAGATCAAAGACACCCAGAGACAAATTAGGCTGGAGAAGCATCCTCTAATCCCCTTGCACAGAGAGGGCCCCTGGATCCCCCTGGATGCAGAAAGGCGCATCCCCCTCACCGACTACCCCTAGAGGGAACCTGGGCCTCGCTCATTCATTCATTCAGTAGTATTTATTGAGCGCTTACTATGCGCAGAGCACTGTACTAAGCGCTTGGAATGGACAGATCGGTAACAGATACAGTCCCTGCCCTTTGACGGGCTTACGGTCTAATCGGGGGAGACAGACAGACAAGAACAATGGCAATAAATAGAATTCATTCATTCAATCAATCGTTATTTATTGAGTGCTCACTGTGTGCACAGCACTATACTAAGCGCTTGGGAAAGTACACTACAACAATAAACAGTGACATTCCCTGCCCACAGTGAGCTCATAGTCTAGACTGGGGGAGACACCACTCCTCTATCCCCAACTAAATGCTTCCAGGAGAAGAGCCATCATGCTCTAGGAAGCCCAAGGTGAAGAACAGTCCACTTCTCCTGCCCTCCTCCTGCCTTCCTGAGCCTGCAGGGCAGGAGAGTGAGCTGCAGGATCTGGCAGACCCTCCCCTTACCCCCCACCTCCCCCCCCCCCACCCCCGAGATGAGCTAGGAGTCCATTAGCTGTCTCCACTTCCCACTGGACTAGAAAGAAGGGACTGGCTGAAAGGGCGGGCAGTTCTCTCCGGCATCAGCGTCCTGATGCCAGGAGCTGGGATTTCTCACCTTTGCAGCCACCAATGTCAATAAAACCTCTAGACTTGAAGCAGCCCCCACCCTACTGATCGGCATTTAAGCTGCAGCCCTCGGGAGCAGATGGTCTGCTCCATTAATGTGTTAGACCGACTGAATCCCTAAGCTGGCAGAGAACTGCTCCAGGGTGTAGAATTTTAGCCTTTGAAATGAAAACGTATCCTCAGCCTGAAGTCCCCGGAAACGAATGGCAGCCTTTTAACACCTGGTGAGGTATAGCTGATCCTCAGAGGATCAGAGGGTCTGTAACTTTGTCAGCTGGGGGTGACTTGGGGCCGATTCATTTATCTATCTGGTGAGGTGAACACTGAAGCAACGTGGCCTAGAGCACTGGTCTGGGAGTCTGAGGACCTGGGTTCCAATCACAGCTCTGCCACTTGCCTGCACTGTGACCCTGGGCAAGTCACTTTGCTTCTCTCTGCCTCAGACACCTCATCCGTAGAATGGGGACTCAATAACTGTTCTCCCTCCTACTTAGACTGTGAGCCTCACGTGGGACAGGGACGGTGTCCTACCTGATGGATCTGTACCCATCCCAGCACTTAGAACAGTGCTTGTCACATACTAAGTGCTTAACAAATAACATAAGCAATTAAAATAAAAAAACAAACAGTGGTTCTCATATGCTCTACAAGCACCTTGGAAACACTCTGGGTCTCTGAAGCACAGTTAACTGGGTTTCCCATCTTTCCCTTCCACGGCATAAAAGATGCTTCTACCCCTGCATAACCTGATCTTTGGGTACAGAGCAGATGGCAGAGGGGCCTCCAACTCACTTCTTATCTCCGTGAGGCCAGGGAGAAGGGGAGGAAACAGAGCAGGAGAAGGGGCCGGGAAATTCATTTGGTTTCATTCCTCGGGGTCTGGGGGCTGGAGAATATTCACCGTTGTAATCCCACTAGATTATGAGACTCTTGAGAGCAGGGATAGTGTCCACTGTCTCTAGTATGCTGTATGCTTACAGCAGTGCTTGACACATAGTAAGCACTTAAATACCAAAAATAAATGAATACTCTCCCAAGCACTTAGCACATTGCTCTGCACATAGTAAGCCCTAGATAAATACCATCAGTTGACTGTTATGCACAGGGTTTCAGATTCAGCTGGGCACTAATCCCCTGCCAGTCAAGTGCATTCCTCCCAGAATCCCAACCTGGAATGCCCTCTCTCCTCAAATCTGACAATTAATTACTCTCCCCACCTTCAAAGCCTTATTGAAGGCACATCTCCTCCAAGAAGCCTTCTCAGACTAAGTCCCACTTTTCCTCATCCCCCACTCTCTTCTGTGTTAACTTGACTTGATCCTTTTGCTCTCCCCCACACCCCAGCATTTATGTAAATATCTGTAATTTTATTTATTTCTATTGATGTTTGTCATCCCCCCCTCCCCCGACTGTGAACTTGATGTGGGCAGGGATTGTCCCCGTTTATTGTTATAGTGTACTATCCCAAGTGCTTAAATGCTCTGAACACAGTACGCACTTAATAAATACGAATGAATGAATGAGTGAATGAATGGTGACACCACAGGCTTTGGGTCCACCCAGGGGCAGCTGCCAGGTGACCTCTCTGCAAACCAAGGCTAACACCTTCTCTTCCCAGAACTGTTGTGTGGGTGTCTAAAACAAAAGAATGGCTTGTTTGGATCTGTTGATAGGAATAGTACAGTTTGTGGGAAGAAGAGGAATAGTTGAGAGAGAGAGGGCAGGTTAGGCAAGTGTGTGTGTGTTTGTGTGTGTATGTTTGTATCTATGCATGCATGTATGTGTGTGAGTTCCTGTCTCTCCTAGAAACCCGGTAATATAACTATAATAATACACTCTGTCCTTGCCCGATTCCTTTTATCCCCGGATCTCAAAGTGCCTTATAAAAACTGTAATTAAACCTCCCAACACCCCCTGTTAACTGGGTCAGTATTATTAGTCCCGTTTTACACACCAGGAAACAGACAGGGAGGGCTTAGATGACTCAACTCTGACCAAGGTGGCAGGCCGGGGACTCGGGTCTGCCCTGAATTCCGACCCCTGGCCACCTCACTGCCCCAGGCACCCTGGAAGGATCGGTTGCCGGCAGGAGCGGTGGGAAGGGTAGTGTGAAAAACCGAAAAATCATTAAAAATCAGGTCAGATCCTGAGAACATTCTCATCCACAAGATCAGAAAGCAAAGTGCAACTGTTGACCAAAACCAACTACTGAAAATCTTCATTAAGTAAGAGTTAGGATTTAGGCTTCAGGCCTTAAGAAGCAGCATAGCTTAGAGGAAAGAGCTTGGGCCCGGGAGTCAGAGGACCTGGGTTCTAATTTAAACTCTGCCACCTGTCTGCTTTTTGTCCTTGAGCAAGTCACTTAACTTCTTTGTGCCTCAGTTACTTCATTTATAAGATGGGGAATTACTTAGTGTTCTCCCTCCTCTTTAGACTGAGCTCCATCCATGTGAGCGCCATGTGGACCCTGATTATCTTTTAATAACCCTACTGCTTAATACAGTGCTTGACACATAGCAAGTGCTTAACAAATACCACAATTATTATTATTAAATATAGAGGTTAAAGGCAGGCATGTTCAATGTATGGCATGTTAATGCCTTGACATGAGTTGATTGGATGTGTCAGTGCCTCACCATTAGTTTTTTTTTTATGGTATTTAAGTGCTCACTGTGTACGAGGCATTGTACTAAGCACTGGGATACTTACGAGTTAATCGGGTTGGACACAGTCCCTGTCCCACATGAGGCTCATAGTCTTATTCCCCACTTTACATACTTTACAGAGAAGTTGAGTGCCCAAGGTCACACAGCAGACAAGTGGCAGAGCCAGGTTGAGAATGCAGGTCCTTCTGACTCCTGGGCCCATGTTTATCCACTAGGCTGTGGGGTTTCTAATAATTTCATTTTTGCCAATTTGCTTTACTGCTCCTGGGAAAGCCACCACACAGTATCTCTCAGTCCTAGACTGTAAACTCGTTGTGGGCAGGCAATGTGTCTGTTTCTTATATTATCCTCTCCCAAGAGCTTAGTACAGTGCTCTGAACACAGTAGGCACTCAAAAAATACCATATGGGGCTGAAAAATGGCACATTCATGGGTTCCAGCGTGGGTTCTGTCTTCCCTGGACCACAGGCATCAAGTATTTTTATACTTCCAGAACTCTCTTAGCTAGTAAGGCCAAGAAGAAATCACACCTAGGGGATTTGAGGGCTTTTCTCCAACTTTAGGGCCAACATGTGCCTGGGCCATTTTGTAGATGGTATATAATAATAAGTTGGAGTTGACTGAAGGCCAGTTGACTATCTAGAATGCGTAGATCTAGACTTTGAACCAGGAGTGACCCCAGGCACAAGTTTGTGATAGCCTGGGGATCCCAAGCCCAAACTCCCCACCCCAAACCAAACTCAACTGGGTAGGAGGTTAAATCCAAATTCCCATCCTGCAAACCATACACACATTGGAACTTCCTTAAATTGGACCTGTTCATAGCTCTTCTATGGCAAACAAGGGCACAGACATTGCATAGTTCTGCTCTGCCTTCTGGTGCTTGTACTGGGGGTTCCGGAAAATAGCTGCTGTCTGGGCAGACTATCAGTTCCAGGATGCACGATACCCCCACTGCCATTTTATCTCCCATTCCTCTGAAAGACTGGTACAGGTCTGATTTGAAGAAGTCCAATTCTGTGGGAAGGGAAGGGTTTGGAGAGACTGGCTTAGTTTCTGCAGACTGGGTGATACTTAAAGGAGTTGCACTGCCCTAAAAACCCCTTTGCTTGCATTGGCCTAATATGAAAAAAAAATTCTAGGTTTATAATAATAATAATGTTGGTATTTGTTAAGCGCCTACTATGTGCACTGTTCTAAGCACTGGGGTAGATACAGGATCATCAGGTTGTCCCACGTGAGGCTCACAGTCTTAATCCCCCTTTGCAGATGAGGGAACTGAGGCACAGAGAAGTGAAGTGACTTGCTCACAGTCACACAGCTGACAGGTGGCAGAGCCAGGATTCAAACCCGTGACCTCTTTCCACTGAGCCACGCTGCTTCTCTAGAACCTAACTCCCAAATTTCCAGTGTATTCTGGGCATAGGCTGAACTGAAACTATTATATAAGGCTATGAAGTGCTCTGTTCTGGAGGGCAAGGGATCCTATCTGAGCTGTTCAACCATAAATCTGGTACAGGCTATATAATAATAATAATAGTATTTAAGTGCTTACTTTGTGTCAGGCACTGTATTAAGTGCTAAGTGCTGTCTAAGGGGGAGTTTAGGAGAAATTTTGGGGGTGGGGGGGGAAGGGCGATCCCCGCATCCCCCTCCCCATTCCCCACCCCCGTCTGGGGGCATCTACAGCGGGGAAGGTCTGAAATGGTGGGGGGGTTGGGCAGGGGGGAGTGGGCAAGTGGGTGGTTAAAAGCAACTCAGATTGGACACAGTCCCTGTCTCACATGGGGCTCACAGCCTTGATCCCCTTTTACAGATGAAGTAACTGAGGCACAAAGTAGTGAAGTGACTTTCCCAAGGTCACACAGCAGACAAGTGGCAGAGCGAGGATTAAAACCTATGACCTTCTGACTCCTAAGCCTGTGCTCTAGTCACCATGCCATGCTGCCTCTCACTTAAGCCGTGCTGCTTCTAGCATGAGACTGCTTCAAAAACAATATTGAATGGTGAAGAACCTTACACCTTGGACTGGAAGGGATGTAAACAAGCATATAATCTATTCCTGCTGGGCCCAACTCAATTAATCCCGAGCCTTTATTCTGAGGAGCTCAGTGGACTTCACTTTTTTACCATGCTTTTTTCTCTCCCAGCATTATTGGAACGTTGATGAGTGGGTAGAAAGTTGCTATTTTCCTAACAGTTTTAAAAATCAGAAAACGGGAATATAGAGATATTAAATGGATTGCTCAGGGTCATGCAACTTGGGTTCTATTACTGGCTCTAGCACTTGTCTGCTATGTGTCCTTGGGCACATCATTTTCCTTCTCTGTGCCTCAGTTCCCTCATCTGTAAAGTAGGAATTTTAATAGCTGTTCTTCCTTGCCCTTATAATTTGTGTCCCTTGTGGGACAGAGACCTTATCTGGCTTGAGTGCTTGTCTCTACTCCAGCACTTGGAACAGGGATTGGCACAAGAGTAAGTGCTTAACTATTATTATTATTATTATTGTTATTCTTCAGCCAGTCAAGAACAGAGGCAGAGCAAGAAGCCACATTCCCAAACCCCAAACCAAGAGCTATTTTCATGAAACTTTAAATGCTTCCCCAGAAAGACAGGATCCTATGACTGGAAAAGATCTCAAGAGGTCATCTAGAGCATTCCCCTGTACACAAGTGGGACAGGGACCCTCAGTACGATGAAGAAGGGGAAACAATAACAACAGTGATAGCAAGATGGCAAGGCCAAAATGGCCAGGATGTTATTCAGGCTGAATACCAATCACACATCCTGTCCCGCCTTGATTACTGCATCAGCCTTTTTGCTGACCTCCCAGCCTCCTGTCTCCCCCTGCTCCAGTCCATACTTCACTCTGCTGCCCAGATCATTTTTCTATAAAAACTTTCGAGACACGTCACCCCTCTCCTAAAAATACTCCAGTGGTTGCCCATCCACCTCCGCATCAAACAAAAACTCCCCACCACTGACTTTAAAGTACTCCACCACCTTGCTTTCTCCTACCTCATCTCGCTATTCTCCTTCTTCAACCCAGCCTGCACACTTTGCTTCTCCAGTGCTAACCTTCTCACTAGGCCTCAATCTCACCTATCTCGCCATTAACTCCTAGTGCATGTCCTTCCTCTCGCCTGGACATCCTACCCCCTCAAATCTGAGAGAAAATTAGTCTTTCTTTCCTCAAAGCCTTTATGAAGCCACATCTCTTCCCAGAGGCCTTCCCCAAGTAAGCCCCTCCTTTCCTCTTCTCTCACTCCCTTCTGTGTCATCCTGACCTGCTCCTTTTGCCCTTCCCCACCTCCCAGCCCCACAGCACTTATGTACATACCTGTAATTTATTTATTTGTATTGATGGCTGTCTCCTCCTCTTTAGACTGTGAGCTCATTGTGGGCAGGGAATGAGTCTGTTTATTGCTGTATTGTACGCTCAAGTATTTAGTACAGTGCTCTGCACACAGTAAGCGCTCCATAAATATGATTGAATGAATGAATGAAAGGCTATTTCAGGGGTCACAGTTGAGTAAACACTGATTAAACCAACTGAAGCTACTTTACATTATCTGAAAAAAAGGGTCACCTAAAAAAGAATCACTGACTCCCCCAAGATGGCTATGAATCTGCTTAAGGGAAGTAAACCCAATTTTATGCAGTTATCTGACCTTCTGATGATCTGGGCTCATCTCGGTTGTGATTTTATTTGATAAATGGCTTTCTTTTGCACTAAAAATGATTGCCTCAGCAACCTGAATAGCATCCTGGCCATTTTGGTCCTTGCAAGCCTGAGGGTCAAAGATGACAGACTTGCTGTAGTGGAACACAAACACCTGGATTAAGCCCAGTAGTCAACCCACTCCCTGCACCTTCTCTACACCTGGCCCTATCTCAGACGGCCTAGAGTCCAGCAGCCCTGCCAGGTGTCCACTAGATATCTTGACAGGTATTCCACCAAGTGCCTTGGTGAAGTGTCCTGCCAAATTATCCCTCCAAAACCCTCAGGTGCAAGAGGCCTGGGCTGCCCACCTCTGATGGAGTGGATGTGGGGACAGGTGACTGAGCATGGCCTAGTGGAGAGAGCAAGGGCCTGGGAGTCAGAAGGACTTGGGTTCTAATCCCTGCACCACCGCTTGTCTGCTGTGTGACCTTGGGCAAGTCACTTCACTTCTCTGTGCCTCAGTTCCCTCATCTGTAAAATGAGGATTCAGACTGTTAGCCCCATATGAGGCACGGACTGGGCCCGACTCAATTAGCTCTTCTCTACCGCACTGCTTAGTGCAGTGCCCGGCACATAGTAAGAGCTAACAAATACCACACACGCAGTAGGGGTGGAGAGCAAAGGCAGAGTCAGGCTTTAAGAATTCAAGATGCTTTTCTCTTACAAATGCTTCTCTTTTTAGGCTGGACTAGATTTTGCCGAAATGGGGTTTGGGGAGAAGGTCAGGGGGGAAATACAACCATCCTGATTCTCATATGGATACCTATTTCCAGAGAGAGGTTCTCCTATTCTTTCATCAGTGAGGGTGATGATGCAGGTCAATTGATTCATGACTATTAGTCCCTAAATTGCACATACCCAAGATGAATAATAGTTGTGGGCTCAACCCTCCTAGTTACCACTCTCCCTGGAGAAATTAGAGGCAGGGGTGCTGCGCCACAGGACAAAGCAACGCGTTGGCCTGGGCTAGAGGGGAGAGAGGAAAAGGGAAGGGGATTAAACTTCGGGATCCCTGGCTCCCCTTCTGGGGGTCAGTCCTGACTCCCTGCCGTCAGGAGAATTTCCCAGCTTTAATCTCCCTGTAAATGAATCTCCCCAGGATGCTATTTCTGAGCATCTCTCTCTTTGGGAATCTACCTGCTTGGACAGAGGTCCAAGTGCCACTGGATCATTACGTGAATGCAGTCGGACCGAGCTCCAGCCCCATCATGCCAAGGGATTGATAATGACAGATCAGCCAACCCAATCTCTGAATCACCCAAGTTGGGCAGTAACGAGTTCTCCTTCCAGTCCCCTCCTTTACATCCAATCTGGAAATCTCATGATTTAGTACTGACCAGACTGGAAAGCAGGCCAGGAGATGACCGTGTCCTCTTCAAGGACTCTTATTTACAGAGGAAGCCACATCTAATGTTTCTTTGGTTGGGGCAGGACCAGAGTTGGTGGAGTACAAAGACTCTGCCAGAGTTCTAAGTTCAAGGCACGTATGGCATTCCTTCTGGCTTTTCAGTACTTTCCTCATCCCCCACAAAAGCCTTTCCCATTTATGCTAGGCATCCAAGACGAAGCAATTTCCTGAGGTGGGGGGCATTGAGAAGGTGAGGAGATGTACCAAAGGCAGCAGATGGGAAGGGGCCTTGGCGTAAAAGCCTAAGCTGAACTTCACGTGCCCATGAGCCTGCTGGGGCTTAGGCAGAGGCCGCGACACAACCATCCGTGGGGGCTGGCTTCCTCTTGACTCTCAAGTTCTGAACTGCAGACAGACATGTTTTTCCAGATTAGGCCGGGAAGGAAGATAGGGCATCCTTTCAACTAGTTGATACTTAAATTACATACTTCGTCATATTAATGTCTGTCTCCCCCTCTAGACTGTAAGCTCGTTATGGACAGGGATCATGCCTGCTAATTCAGTTGTGCTGTACTCTCCTAAGCGCTTACTAAAGTGTTTGGCACATAGTAAGTGCTCAATAAACACTGCTGACTGACCGATTGATGAGACTTCAGATGTATGGCCAACCTCAACCCTGGCCTTCAAATACTAATACTCAGATTTATCTATAGGGTGGCAATCGTCTGGGCAACAAGGTTCTCCTTCTTCCCCCTCCGGCTTCCCCTCCTCCTCTCTCTCCGCCACTGGAAGACTGATCCCAGAGTGGCACTGCCTGGACAAGCCTCTCTGTCCCCTGAGTATAGGGTTTGAATATGCTCGCAGTAAGTTGTGCTCATTAACTGGTTCTATGAACATATTTGGCGTTAAAGGCGTCAGCGTGGTGTGGAAATTTATGCAAAATATGCACATTGGCCCAAGCCCTGGGAATGATGAGGAAATGCCAGTAGCCTTAGAAAAAACTCTCAACTAGAAGAATTAAACCAAAAAAACAAGACCCAAACACATACACACTTCTCAGTGTGTCCCTCTGCCCATCCTACTATACCACCCTCCTTCTCCGCTCTGTGCCTCCCTCCCCACCCCCAATTTTGCAAGCGCATTCCCGGGACTCCTGGGACCCAGGCCGAACAAAGTTACACAACTAGTGAGGAGATTTTTTCCACGCAGCTGAGGCTGCACCATCTTCCCACCTTCTGCCACCAGAGACCTCGGCGCCCCAACCTCAGCCGCTAGAGCCGGACAGACCCCGGGCAAAGTTGAGACACCCGGGCTATGTGGCCCGGGAACATAGCTGGGATATCCGCGTCTCCCGGCCAGCGCGGGAGCGGACCTGGCCTGGGTAGGGAGCTGCGTTTTGTCCTGGGTTGCTGATGGCCTCCCTGGCGGGCCCGCTGCCCCGCTCCCTCCAACGAGTCTAAAGCATGCAGCTTGACACCCGATCTGGGCTTCTCCGGTAACTCATTTATCGGCCGTGGGCTTGCCGCAGCGTGGCCCCCGGGACATTCGCAGACAGAGGGGAGGGTGGGAGGGGGAGCCTATTGAGTGTCCTAGCCACAGATTAAGAAGAAAAAAAAATTGAACTGCGAAGAGGGTGGCTGGGCGAGATGGACGAGGGTCAGCGGCACATTCTTCCGCCTCAACTGCGGCTTCTCTTGTCCCGCTCCTGAGCAAAAATGGATTTTCATTCCCCCTCTGCCTGTGCATGCAGACGAACCTCCCACCGCCTCAGCCCTCAGCCCTTGGAATGTGGCCCCTTGCAGACGTTTGGATCTTGGCTACTATGTGGTGTACAATAAACACCCTGTTACAGAATTACAACACGTCTTCAAAGATACGTTTACAAGTACCTGGCAGCGACCTTGTCACTGTCAATCAATCAGTCGATGGTATACATTTAGCACTCATTGTGTGCCGAGCACTGTACTGAGCGCTTGGAAAAGTACGATACAACAAAGTTTAGAAGCAGCATGGCCTAGTGGAAAGAGTATGTGGCTTGGGTGTCAGAGGACCTCGGTTCTGATTCCGGTTCCGTCACGTATAATAATAATGAATAATTATGGCATCTGGTAAGTGCTTACTATGTGCGAGGCACTGTACTAAGCACTTGTCTGCTGTGTGACCTTGAACAAGTCACTTAAATTGTCTGTGCCTCAGTTCCCACATCTGCAAAATGGAGATTGAGACTGTGAGCCCTAAGTGGGACAGGGACTGTGTCCAACCCAATTATCCCAGCATTTAGTAGACTGCCTCGCACATAATAAGGGAGACAAATGTTCAAATAGATTAGGGTTAGAAGAAATAGTAGAGTATAAGAATATTTACATAAATATTTTGGGGCTGGGGTGCATATTAAAGTGCTGGACAGGAGGTTCTAACTCCCTTCCCAGCACTACATCCCTGTGGTGACGCCTTCTCTTCTTCTCTTCCACTACCAACTCACCTGAGTTTATTGAGCATTGGGGCCACTGTGTCCCAGGTCCCTAGGGGAAGGATCACGTATCACTCATGTGGTCTTGACTGAGATTGTGTTCGATGGGCGATGACCAGAGTCAGGTCCATGGAGTCCTGTTTGGGGAGGATGTGGAGCCCAGTGCCGTGGCTGATATGGGACGGGTAGAGGGTTATGGTGGAAAGGTGTGGATTCCAGTGGTGACAGAAAAAGGAGCAGAAGCTGACAGACCTTTCAGAGCAGTAGGGGAGAGTGAAGGTGTGAGAAATTGGACTGGGAAAGTCCACATTGGCTGTGGCATCTGGACGGGAAAGGAAAACAGATAGGAGAGAGGAGAGGGAGAGCACCCAAATGGTGAGAAGCAAAGAGCCAAAGCAAATTTTTTAGCTGAGAGAATCAAAGAACCACTGCTCCACACAAACCTGGCTATGTACTTTGTTGATTAAACTGAAACCATCTGTCGTGGTGACCCTAAAATCTCTCCTGCTCCTCTCCAGGCCCTCCCTCCTCCTGCCTCCTCTTTGACTCTCCCGTCCTACCTAGCAGTTTCTCAAGAGGAGATTTTTTGCCTCCTCTCAAAATTCTGCTCCCACACCTGTGCCTCTCACCAATCCTTTTCACCTTACCAAAGCACTTGCCCTCTCCCTTCTCCCCTCTCTGACCACCATCTTTAGCAGCTCACTTTCCAAGGGCTCCGTCAACTAATCTACAAAAAAACCCCTCCCCAGGCCCCCAGACTCTCTCGTTATTGCCGCATCTCTCTCCTACCATTCCCCTCCAAACTCCTTGAGCAAGTTATCTAAATCCACTGTCTCCGCTTCCTCTCTAACTCTATCCTCTACCCACTACAAACCTGGCTTCTGGCCCTTTCGCTCCACGGAAATAGCTCTTTTTAAGGTCATTGGTGGGCTCCTTTTTTTTTTGTCAAATCCAGCAGTCTCTACTCCATCCTAATCCTCCTTGACCTTTTTGCTGTCTTTGACACTGCGGATCACATCTTTCTCCTAAGAACATTATCTAACCTTGGCTTCACTGACACTACTCTCCTGGTTCTCTCCTCCTATATCTCTGGCGGCTCATTCTCAGTGTCTTTCACAGGCTCCTCACAGTCTTAATCCACATTTTGCAGATGTAGGAACTGAGGCACAGACAATTTAAGTGACTTGTCCAAGGTCATACAGCAGACAAGTGCTTAGTACGGTGCCTGGCACATTGTAAGTGCTTAACAAATACCATAATTATTAATTATTAATATAAGTGAAGGAACTGGAATTAGAACCGAGGTCCTCTGACTCCCAGGCTCCTCCTTGACACCCAGTGAGTGTCTCTCAAGGTTTAGTGCTGGGTCCCCTTCCATTCTCCATCTACGCTCACTGTCTCAGAGAACTCATTCACTCCCACAGCTCCAGCTAACATCTATATGTGAATGATTCCCAAATCTACCTCTGAGGTGTCACCTTTCCTCCGGCCTTCAGGATATCTCTACTTGGATGATCCGCTGATACCTTAAATTTAACATGTCCAAAACAGAACTCCTCATCTGTCCTCCTAAATCCTATGCTCCCGCTGACTTTCCTATCACTGTGGAAAACGATCAATCATACTTATTGAGAGCTTAGTAAGTGCAGAGCAATATAAAAATAATAACAATAATGTTGGGATTTACTAAGCACTTGGGAGAGTACAATATAACAATATCAGCAGATACATTACCTGCTCATAATGAGCTAACAATCTAGAGGGGCAACCGGGCATTAATATGAACACCACCACCCTCCCTGCCTCAAAAGTCTTTAAAACTTAGCATTATCCTGAACTCATCTCTTTCAACACACCTATTCAATTTTTCACCAAATCCTGTCAGTTTTACCTTCACAACATCACTAAAACTCACCCTTTCCTCTTCCTCCAAACTGCTACCATGCTGATCCAAGCACTAGTCCATAGCTCCCTACTCTTCAAAAACCTCCAATGACTGCCCATCCATCTCCTCATCAAACAGAAACTCCTTACCTTTAAGATAGTCCCTTTAGTCAGCACTCCCTGTCCTACCTTTACCTCTTGATCTCCTACTTACGATTCAACACCTCAATCTCATCTATCCCACTATTCCACCATCTATCCCACCCTGTATCCACATTCTCCCTTGGGCCCAATTGTTCCTCCTCTTGCATATCCAACAGTCCATCACTCTCCACATTTTCAAAACACCCCCCAAACCGTATCTCCTCCAGGAGGTCTTCCCTGATTAAGTCTTCATTTCCCTATCCGACCTCCCCTCTGTTTCAACTCCACACTTGGCTGTGTACCCCTTAAGCACTTTGATACTTACCCCACCTCATCGTATTTATATACATACCCTTATTCTCTACTATTTCCCCTTTCCAGAATTTATTTTAAGGTTTGTTTCTCTGTATAGGCTGTAAGCTCCTTGGGGGCAGGGATCGTATCTATCAGCTTTGTTGAGCTGTACTTTCCCAAGTGCCTAGTAGAGGATCTGCATACAGTAAGGACTCAAAAAATAATAGTAATAATAATGGGATATTTGTTAAGCAACTACTATGTGCCAACCACTGTTCTAAGCACTGGGGTTGATACAAGGTGATTAGGCCAGACATAGTCCTTGTCTCACATGGGACACACAGTCTTAGTCCCCATTTCACAGTTGAGGTTATGGAGGCACAGAGAGGTGAAATGACTTGTGCAAGGTCATACAGTAAACAAGAGCTCTGAGGAAGGATTAGAACCCACGTCCTTCTTACTCTCAGACCCATTTTCTATCCACAATGCCACACTGCTATACCATTGACTGACTGACTGGAAGCAGCATGGCCTAGGGATAAACCATGGGCCTGGGAGTCGTAAGTACATGGGTTCTAATACTGGCCCTGCCACTTGTCTGCTGTGTGACCTTGGGCGACTCACTTCACTTCTCTGTGCCTCAGTTACCTCATCTGTAAAATGGGGATTAAGATTGTGATCCCCATGTAGGACAGGAACTGTGTCCCAAGTGATTTGCTTGTATCCACCCCAGCGCTTAGAACAGTGCCTGGGTCACAGTAAGCGCACAGCAAATATCACAACAAATACCACAGTTATTATTATTACTACTAAGGCAAAACTCAGATGTTGGTTCATTTAGTCCCAGCTGGAGCAGTAACCATGCTACCTTGGTTTCCAAAAGGCAGAGGGTCACCCAGCTCCCCAAATTAGGCAGCTGAATGTCACTGCCTGTACTTCGTCGACTTCAGGATCATAAGGAAGAAGATAATTCAAATCAAGAAGACCAGCTCATCCTCTGGGAGACCATGCAAAGCAGCATGGCTCAGTGGAAAGAGCCCGGGCTTGGGAGTCAGAGGTCATGGGTTCGAATCCCAGCTCTGCCACTTGTCAGCTGTGTGACTGTGGGCAAGTCACTTAACTTCTCTGCGCCTCAGTTACCTCATCTGTAAAATGGTGATTAAGACTGTGAGCCTCACGTGGGACAACCTGATTACCCTGTATCTACCCCAGCGCTTAGAACAGTGCTCTGCACATAGTAAGTGCTTAACAAATACCAACATTATTATTATTATTATTAATAGAAAGGTTCTGGACACCACTGTAGTTTATATTAATGTCTGTCTCCCCTTCTAGAGTGAAAGCCCATTGTGGGCAGGGAATGTGTCTGTTCACTGTTACATTATACTCTTCCAAGCATGTAGTACAATGCTGAGGACACAGTAAGCGCTCAAAAAATACGACTGACTGACACCAGACAAAAGTGAAGGTCTACAGAGCTGTAGTGTTGTCCAGACTTCTCTAGGGCTGGGAGACCTGGACCTTCCCACACCCCCACAACATGCCACACTGACTCCTCGTGACTTTTTCCACAGTGTCATTTATAAGCTCTACTTAACATCAAATGGCAGGACAGGGTCACAAACAACAAAGTCAGTCTCCTAACACTGAAGCTAGGCTCACTGCAACACAACTTGGGCCGTGTGAGGAGGAGCGCAACAGCAGGTTACCCAAGCGGCCTGTTTGGGGAGCTAACACTGGGGAATGGGAAGCAAGGAACACAGGAAATATTTTCAAGATACAGGGCAACAAAAGCCTCGAACAGTGCTGCAACTCAGTTGAAAACTGGGAGTCAACCGTCATAGATAGATCAGCACGGTGCACTGTGATCAATCTTTTGGAGCCAGCATTTCATTACTTCTGGTTGTTCCATCCTCTCCTCTCACCACTGCAATGAGGTGTGGGTGGACCTCGAGGTCCCACCCCCACCGAATTCCCATTAAAAATGCCATTTGTTAAATGAAACAGACACCTAATGCCATGGGGAAACCTAAATCAATTAGAACTCAAAAGTCTTGGCCAAGCCAGAGAAGCCTGTGATCCTCCAGCCTCTCCTGTTGTCTAAATGGGCAGTAAACAGGAGAGTTCATTTCAAAGAATCTACAGCAGAACTGTTTCTATGATTTAAAAAAAATGATCACCCACATGCACACATATCTCCAAGGGGATGAAAAGTGGGCATTTCTTCTAAAACATTTACTGAGTCAGGGTGTCTTAGTGGAAAGGACATGGGCCTGGGAGTCAGAGGACTCGGGTTCTAAATTCCGGATTGACCTCTTGCCTGGTTGTGGGACCCTGGACAAGTCCCTTAACTACTCTGTGCTTATTTCCTCATCTGGAAAACAGGGATTCAACCTTTGTTCTCTCTCCAACTTAAGACTGTGAGCCTATGAGGGACAGAGGCTGTCCAATCTGATTAATGATGTGTATATACCTATGATTCTATTTATCTATTTTGATGGTATTGATGTCTGACTACTTGTTTTGGTCTCTGTCTCCTCCTTTTAGACTGTGAGTCCATTGTTGGGCAGGGACTGACTCTATCTGTTGCTGACTTGTACATTCCAAGTGCTTAGTACAGTGCTCTGCACACAGTAAGCGCTCAATAAATACGACTGAAGGAATGAATTGTCCCGTATCTACCCCAGCACTTAATACAGGGCTTGGTACATAGTAAGTGCTTAATAATTATTTCAAAAATACTCCTAGCCCTTTGATGATAATAATAATAGTAGATGAGAAGCAGCATAGTGAGAAGCAGCATGGCCTAGTGGATAGAGCACAGGCTTGGGAGTCAGAAGGACCTGGGTTCTAATGCCAGCTCCGCCACCTGTCTGCTGTATGACCTTGGTCAAGTCACTTAATTTCTCTGGGCCTCGGTTACCTCATCTGTAAAACGGGGATTAAAACTGTGAGCTCCATGTGGAACAGCGACTCTGTCCAACCTGATTTGCTTGTATCCACCCCAGTGTTTATTACAGTGCCTGACACACAGTAAGCACTTAACGAATACAATTATCATTATTATTATTAATAATTGCTATTATTATTATCATCATTATCAGAGGGCTAGGAGTATCGCCAAGAACTCTCCTCTGTTCCCGCCCGTTTCCAGGGAGCAAGGTAGTATACGTGGCCTTCCAATTAATAATGAATAAGTGAACTGACAACTCGGTGATACACAAAGCTTCATCCAGGAGTCAATTTCTAAGACTGGGATCATTCTCTGCTGCCCATTTGTTTCAGGTTTCATTAGGTTATAACTGTCTTTCTTGTCCAAGTCACTGACCCGCAGCCTGGAGTCATCAGATTGGATTGGAAATTCTAAGCGTGAGTTTGCAAGTTCAACGCCTCTAGAAGGTCACTCATTTTCATCAGAGTCAAATCTAGGGGCAATCCAAAACCATTTCTGCCACATTCCATTTTCTAGAGGTGTTTGCAATCTTCCAGATCACTGACTCCTGGTCAGCAGTAGGATTAATGCTTCCAGGTATGTCTTCCACCGGAGTGCCCCAAAGAATAAGAAAAGCGTCCATTTTGTGAAGGAGCTCAGTGGGATGATAGGCCAAAACCCCAGAATTTGCACAGGATTATGGAACTAGTCAAAGAACTGCTTAGAAACACACACAGTGTAAGACAAATTCTAACTGAAATGTGCTCAACCAAAAACACAGATTTCTACAGTGTTCATATAAATAGAGTTCTGAATTTTCCCTTACTCCCAGCTCATATTTTCTAGGGCTGGGGAACAGGAGTATGGGAGAAAAAACACACAAACAACCCTCTTCCACAACACGCAGTGAAAATATCACCAAAATTCTCCCAGACTTTCCAAACAAATGTTGGCCTGTAAACGGACAACCCCGTCATATGGGTCCATGGACAGCAGGATAGATCGAGGCCTGATAATGAGTCAGAGCAGAGGAGGGAGAACTAGGTTGACATTACTGGATTCGCATGCATCCTTGGCTATAATCATTCCTACTCAGTGCGTCACTGTCCCTGTTTGAAGAAGGCAACAGTCTTAATTGCTATGATCGTAGAAGAACATGGCTTAGTGGAACCTTAGTCAGAAGGTTGTGGGTTCTAATCCTGGCTCTGCCACTTTGCTGTGTGACCTTGGGCAAGTCACTTCACTTCTCTGTGCCTCGGTTTCCTCATCTGTAAAATGGGGATTGAAACTGCGAGCCCCACACTGGACAGGAACTGAGTCCAACCCAATTTGCTTGTAACCACCCCAGGCTTAGTAAAGTGCCTGGCATACAGTAAGTGCTTAACAAATACCAGGATTATTATTATTATTGACAGAAGAATTTTGAATGAAAAAAATCACAGCTATGTGCACAGGATATTATTTCTGAATAAAAGACTGTGAGAAATTTGAGGTTACGAATTGAACCATATTCTGCCTCTGTGACTCCCCACCATGCCCAAAACAGTGCTATTCTCACTCTCGGTGGCCTCAATAAACACTTTTGATGGAGACCGTGAACTAAAACCCAAAACACAATGACTAAAAACCTAGAATACCTGTCCAAGGGAATTCTTGAGAATCTTTCAATACGTTGGAAGTGTTCTTGTATTATTATTATTATTATTATTGCATTTAAACACTTACTATGTGTTATGGATTGTTCCAAGCATCGGGATAACTAATCAATTATCATTAATGGCATTTATGGAGCACTTACTGGGTGCAGAGCACTCTACTAAAGCATTTGGGAGAGTACACTATCAAAGAGTTGGTGGACACATTCCCTGCGCACAACGAGATTTCAGTTTAGAGGGGGAGACAGACATTAATACGAATAAATAAATTACGGACACCTACATACGTGCTATGGGGGAGAGATGCAGGTTAATCTAATTGGACCCAGTCCCTGGCCTACATGAGGCTCACGGTCTTAGTTCTTCAAAAATAACTTCTTGAAAGCAGTGAATAATAGTTAAGTACTAAATCTGGTGACATACCATATTTTGAATTTGCCTGGATTCACAGAGTCTTTTCACAGCAGTCCTGCTGTGTTTATCTGTCAGGCAAGATGTGTATTTTTTTTCAAGAAAGGTATCACATCCTTCTGTTTGATGTGTTGTTAGGAATGGTTGCTAAGGAAAGTGGGGTAGAGTTTCAGATCCAGTGATGCCTACTCTAATAATACTTGGCTATGCATAGCTCAGATACAGACACCTCTCAGCTAAAAAGAGCACATGTATTTCAACAGAGGAAGACCTAAACTTACAGTACAAATATGAAGGTCTCAGAAAATAGAGTTTTCCAAAAAACAAAAAAGGTACCCAAATGGTAACCATGGTAAGGAAAAACCCGTCCTTCAAATATGGAATGTAAAGCTTATTTTAAAGTGAAAGCGGAGTCAACTCAACCCTGAGCCTGCAATTTTCATAATACAAGCGATCCATAACTACCAACTCACCCAAAAATCAAGTGGGGTGCATGTGATCTCCCTGTGAAGTGATTTTAGTGGTTCTCACAACGATGGGTCCTAGTATTTCAGATTTCCCCTGAGCTGGAGGGAAGTATTAAAAAACAACAACAAGATTCTGAAGGAGCTCAGTGGAATGATTGTTGGGCCAAATGGATTCATTATTCAAAAGATTCATTACGCAATGCTCAGAAAAAGGAGGAGTCAGGGGCATCCCCTTCCTGGTTCTAATTTTTTATTGTCAAGAGATGAGATTTTACTTTCTAGGACACATTTTACCTGTGGTTGGCCCCAGTGCCCAGCACTGATCCAGAATAATGTGATTAATTAACTGGGGGAGAAGCATGGCTTAGCGGAAAGAGCACAGGCCCGGGAGTCAGAGGACCTAATAATCCCCGTTCTGCCACTTGTCTGCTGCGTGACCTTGGTAACTTCTCTCTGCCTCAGTTACCTCATCTGCTGTAAGAATGTGAGTGCCAAGTGGGACTGGTACTGCGTCCAACCTGATTAGTTTGTGTTTACCCCAGCTCTTAGTACAGTGCCCGCCACATAGTAAGCATTTCACAAACACCATTAAAAATATATGGGGACAGTAGTACCCGCCCCCTCCTTTTCACACAAGGATGGTGCACCGAGGAACAAATGAGATAAGCCATATGAAAAGTGCTTTAGAAATATTAAAGCAAGAAAAACATCCAAACTATCATTAATTCTAAGTAGGCTTAATAGTCACACGGTTGTCACATCAGTTGGGTGCGTGATGGGAGTGGTTGGAGCTGTGAAGTGAGGGAGAAGCTGGAATCATCTTTGCCTTTCCTCTCCTTTCTTATCCATCATGCTAGAGCTCAGTTCTTAGATTTTGGGGGTGTTTTGACTTGAGAAAAAGATTATTCTTCTATTAATTTCATGCACGCATTTTCCAAAACAAATAGGGATGAGAGAAGGGGTCGGGGGGAAGAGAAAGTATAGGTTCTAATCCTGGTTCTGCCACTTCTTGACTGTATGACCCTGGGCAGGTCACTTCACTTCCCTGTGCCTCAGTAACCTCATCTTTAAAAATGGGGAATTAAGACTGTGAGCCCCACGTAGGAAATGGACTGTGTCTGACCTAATAAGCTTGTATCTACCCCGTTCTTAGCCTGATACAGAGTACGCACTGAACAAATGTCATTAAAAAATGGGAGTTAAACCTCTCATCAAGCAGTACCTCCTGACGATTGGTTTTAAGGCAGTCAACGATCTCCTTCCTACTTGTCTGTTCTCTTCTCCCATCACACGCCTAGATCATCTCTTCATTCCTCTCAATCTAATTTATTTACTGTATGCCTCTTTCTCATCTTTCCCTCTGAAAGCCTCTTGCTCACACCATTCTTACTGTCTGAAATTCCTTTCCCCTTCATGATGGATAGAGCATAGCTCTCACCATCTTCAAATCCCGTATGAATCACATTTCCTCTTCTGGAGGTCTTCCCCAATTAATTTCTAATTTCCCCTTTTTATTACCCCTAACTCCCACACTGAAGGCAGGGATCGTGTACACTTACTCTATCACACTCCCCCAAGTGCTTAGTATATACATAGCTCTCTGCACACAGTAAATACTCATTAAATACCACTGATTGATTGATTAATACTTTGTGCCACCTAAGCACATGTGCTACTTCCGTACTTATCTTTATACTTCATTAAACCTTCTGAGCTGCAAATGTAGTGTCTGTCTCTCTCAGTAGAGTGTAATCTCCTTGAGGGCAGGAATCATGTCTCCCAATCTATTTTACTCTTCCAAGAGCTCAGTACACTGCTCTGCACATAGCAGATGCTCAATAAACACTACTGATTAAAAAAGAGAAAGGGGAGAGAGGAGAGTAGGACGGAGGAAAGAAAAAGAAAAATGGAAAGCAAGCAAGAAGGAAGTCATAAACTCTTTAGCCAGGGATTGGTGTCCCTCATAAATAATAACCAAGGTACCATTACAGAAATAGCCCAACGTATGCTCTGGTGGAGAGCATTTAATAATAATAATAATAATAATAATAATGTTGGTATTTGTTAAGCGCTTACTATGTGCAGAGCACTGTTCTAAGCGCTGGGGTAGATACAGGGTAATCAGGTTGTCCCACGTGAGGCTCACAGTCAATCCCCATTTTACAGATGAGGGAACTGAGGCACAGAGAAGTGAAGTGACTTAATAATGTTGGTACTTGTTAAGCGCTTACTATGTGCAGAGCACTGTTCTAAGCGCTGGGGTAAACACAGGGGAATCAGGATGTCCCACGTGGGGCTCACAGTCTTAATCCCCATTTTACAGATGAGGGAACTGAGGCACAGAGAAGTTAAGTGACTTGCCCACAGTCACACAGCTGACAAGTGGCAGAGCTGGGATTTGAACTCATGAGCCCTGACTCCAAAGCCCGTGATCTTTCCACTGCGCCACGCTGCTTCTCTGCCCACTTCTCTGTGACTTTGCCCACAGTCACACAGCTGACAAGTGGCAGAGCAGGGATTCGAACCCATGACCTCTGACTCCAAAGCCCAGGCTCTCTCCACTGAGCCACGCTGCTTCCCTTCTCCCAGGCTCTACTGCAGATTCGCTCTTCAACCTCCAAGAAGTAATTTTGTGCCACTGGTTACCAAAGTGGGAACACTGAACCTTGCAGGAAAGAGAGAAGGAGAAAGGGGGGTTTAGGTCTGTCATGGGCCCCAAGTCTTCAGGGTGCTTTACTCCATCTTGTCTCTGTTCCTGTACTGAAGAGGACAGTTGCTGTGAACTGACTGTGAGAACAATTAGGCAGGATGTTGGAAGTACATCAGCATTCTCAGCTGGGTAGGGGCCAAAGTCCTTCCTAGGTGGTCACTGGTTTTACCAAGTGGCCCCTCCACCGTCCCCACCTCCCAGCAAGTGGAGCTTCCAGTGGCTGTGCAGGCTTCCCGGCATCATCTGGACATGCCCCTTGGGCTTCTTTCACATCAAGCTCCTTGCTTTTCCCCCATTGGGTTGAAATCCCTGCTCCCCATCACCCAATCCTGAGCAAACCAGTGTTTCCAGCCAGGAACGGGGAGGGCTAAATCCAAACAGAGCTTTAGTGAGACTGTCAGTCCCTTAGTTCACGTCGAGACAGCTGCTGTGCGTTCTTCACACTTGAGAGATGGGTCTGTCTCCAGCCCGAGTTATTGAGACTGAATCTCTGGATTTCTATATGTCAGCCAACGGAGACACAGACGCTGTCTTGGTTGGAGGGTGGGAGCTAGGGGGGGAAGGAATCCTACGGAAGCGTATGTCTTGGGATCCAAACAAGCCTTGTCGTGAGCCAAGCTGTGAACTTGTGTGGCTTCTCATGGGAAATGAAGCCAGGGGCCTTCTGCGTGGGTTGTCCGTATGGGTCTGTGCCTGTGATGGCAAGCTGGTCCACCGGGAAACTTATCGTCGAGAAAAGCGGGGGATATTTCAAAGAGCATACCCCAGTTGTTTGGGCGGGAAAAAAAGAAATGAAGCTATAGCCCAGATCTGCTGAGCATTTCTACTGCACCTGCTAAGTCTCGTCAGAATGAGCTGGGGGGTGGAGGAAGTGCTCAATATATATTGAATAGTATTGGCAGGGCAGTAGCGAGGCTGCCATCCTGAGCTGTCGGCAGGTCTCTTGACTGTAAGCTCATTGTGGGCAGGGAACGTATGACTCTTTCCTGCTATACTGTAGTTTCCCAAGTATTTAGTACAGTGCTCTGCACACAGTAAGTGCTCAATAATTACAATTTAGAGGAGCAGCGTGGTCTAATGGATAGAGCATGAGAATCAGAAGGACCTGGGTTCTAATCCCGGCTCCGCCATCTGCCTGCAGGTCACTTAACTTCTCCGTGCCTCAGTTACTTTATCAGTAAAATGGGGACTAAGACTGTGAGTCCCATGTGGGACAGGGACTGTGTCTGACCTGATAACCCTGAACCTACCCCAGCACTTAGAACAATGCTTGGCATATAGTAAGCATTTAACAGATACCATTATTATTCTTAATAATAAATATCCAAGGCAACTGCCTCGCACCTGGTGTCCTGTGGGAACACAAAATATGGCATGAAATAAAAACGCTGCTAAAGATGAAGGGCTCTGTCTTTGGTATCCAAACATCGCGGGAGCCGTAGGTGACGAGGGAGGGAATGTAGTGGCGGCGAGTCGGTACTGTTCGTCTTAGCTGAATCTGGTCTCACTGTCTGTTCTCAGTTACCTGATCTGAGCCAGAGATTACCTCTTCTGCTTTCTTTCCTGTCTTCTAGCCAAAACTTAAAAAACAAACAGCATATCATGCCGAATGCCCTCTTAATCTTTCTTCTGAAATCCCCTGCCCAATTTCATAACTGGAGAAGCAGCATGGCCTAGCGAGCATGAGCCTGGGAGACCGAAGGACCTGGGTTCTAATCCTGACAACTGGGTGACCTTAGGCAAATACTTCACTTCTCTGTGGCTCAGTTACCCCATCTGTAAAATGGATATTAAGACTGTGAGTCCCATATGGGACAGGGACCTTGTCCAATCTGATTAGCTTGTACCTGCTCCATCACTAAGTACAAGGGCCTGGCATATGGTAAGTATTTAACAAATACCTTCAAAAAATAAAATAGTTGGGTGAACAGTTTTTCAAAGCTTAAGGAACCTAAGAAAAACTGGTCCTTGGAATCTTCCTGGAAGAAGGGCTGTTTTCTACATCACATCAAACATAATCCTAGGATCGTTCTTTTCTTGCCAGGAAAGGGGAAGCAGCATGGCCTAATGGAAAGAGCACGGGCCTGGGAGTCAGAGAACCTGGGTTCTAGTCCCAGCTCCGCCAATTGCTTGTGGTGTGACCATGGGGCAAGTCACTGAACTTCTCTGAGCTTCGGTTTCCTCAACAGCAAAATGGGGATTCAATATGTGTTCAGCCTCCTACTGAGACCGTGAACGCCACGTGGGACAGGGGCTGTTTCCGACCTATTTAACTTGTACCTAACCCAGTGCTTAGAATAGTGTTTGACATATAGTAGGTGCTTAACAAATACCATAAAAAGAGATTTTTGGTAGAGCTCCGGGGTCTCCGCTGAAACATTTCCCTTGCATTTGGGCTAGCCCTTGTCTTACGTGGGCTCTCGGATGCCTCTCATGCAACTCTACGGTCACAGAATGCTAATCTGGGTGGGACAGTCAAAATAAAAATGGCATTCGGCCTCTAGGGTCACATAGATTGACCATTTCAAATTTCCAACTCAACCTTCAAAACCAGGACTGACAAGGACCCGAGATACTGAAGCTACTTCCATTAACAATGCAGGCAGCGACCCCCTCGAGATCAATCAATCAATGGTATTTATTATGCACTTAGTAAGTGCAGAGCACTGTACTAAGTGTTTGGGAGAATGCAACAGTGTAGGTGGACCCAATCCCATCCTCAAGGAGCTTACAACCTAGTGGGGGAGATGGACATTAAAATATGTTACCTGTCAGGGTGAGGGTAAGGTGAGAGTTAAACCTCTTAATATTAATAATAATAATGGTATTTATTAAGTGCTGACTGAATGGCAGGCACTATACTAACTGTTGGGATAGATACAAGGTAATTGGGTTGGACAAAGTCCCTGTCCCTTATGAAGCTCACAGTCTTAATCCTCATTTTACAAATGAGGTAACTGAGATACAGAGAAATGAAGTGACTTGCCCAAGGTCAAACATCAGACGTGTGGCGGAGCTGGCATCAGAACTCAGGTCCTTCTGAATCCCAGGCCCATGCTCTACCCACTAGGCCATGCTGCTTAGTGGGTATGCATTAAGTGCATAGGTGACTTTAAAATAACATTTTAGTTTGATGAAAGGATCCTGTAGCTTAATGCTTTCTGAGATGGGTGTGGGGGAAAAGAAGGGGTTGTTAGGAAGGGTGGATGGAGGGGGGTGTGGGATACACTGCTCAGAGGACCTGTGGTCTAATGGAGAGGTGTCACGGTCCCTAAGGTGGAGCCTCTTTGAGGGCCTGAGGGGCCTGGAACATGTTGGATTTCAGTCCTCTGGAAGGTGCCAAAACAGGATGACAGAAAATGAGTTAGACGAACGTTGCCAACTCAAATATTCTCTGCTTAGATCTCCCGCTGGGGCCAGGAACTAAGGAACAATGCCCTAACCCTGAGGGTCAGGTTTAAAGGCATGGTCGCTGGGATCGGGGAGTACACTATGGTGGGCCGGGAGCAATCTGGCACAGGAATCCTATGGTGAGATGTGCTGAACTGGGTCGAGAGCCACACTGGGTCAAGAGGAACATTGTGCTCAGCCTTTCCCAAGGCTGAGCTTCAGTTCACCTCTGTGACACAGACTACCTCCCCAGTGGCGAGGGAAGAGGGGAGAACGGCCTCAGCCCTTGGACAAAAGGGGCTCTCTCAGGGTAGGTCTGGGAGCTGGTGACCGAGATAACGGGCAAACAAGCCCCCAACCATCGGGCAGCCTGGAAGCCGCCTCAGGTATCCTTCCACGAGGGAATAAATGATCTGAAACATCTTAAGATCTGCCCTATGGAGCTTGGTTTTTCCTGTCTTGCTCTCTGATCCCTCCTCTCGGGCTCGAAGTCCTTCCCGTTCCAAGCTCCGTGGCTCTGCCTTTCCCCAAAGTGATGGTCCCTCTCTCTTCCTCCTGCCATGGGACCCCCTTCTCAGATTCGGGGTGCCGCAGTTAGTGTCAAGACTCCCTCTACCCTTTCTCCATCATCCGCTCACTTCATGAGGAAGGGGGCCCCATTTACATGCTTTCCGCATAGGCCTTGTCTTTGACTGTGAGTCTCATGTAGGGCAGGGACTGTGTCCAACCTCATTCATTCATTCATTCATTTGTATTTATTGAGCACTTACTGTGTGCAGAGCACTTTACTAAGCACTTGGAGAGTACAATTTGGCAACACACAGAGACAATCCCTATCCAACAACGGGCTCACAGTCTTGTACCTACGCCAAGGCTTAGTATAGAGAAGGAGTGTGACTTAGTGGATAGACCACGGGTCTGGGAGTCAGAAGGACCTGGGTTCTACTCCCAGCTCTGCCACATGTCTATGTGACCTTGGGCAAGTCAGGGATTGTCTCTCTTGATTGCTGAATAGTACTTTCTAAGCACTCAGTACAGTGCCCTGCACATGATAAGCGCTCAATAAATACGAATGAATGAATGAACTAAACTTCTCTGGGCCTCAATTATCTCATCTGTAAAATGGGGATTAATACTGTGAGCCCAGGTGGGACGGGGACTGTGTCCAACCTGATTAACTTGTATCTACCCCAGCGCCTAGAACAGTGGTTGGAATAAAGCACTTTAACAAATATCATTATTATTATTATATATGGCACAGAGTAAGCGCTGAACAAATATCATAATCATTGATAATTAGTACACCGTTCCCCTCTCCTGGAAATGCTACCTATCTTCTGGTTCTCTTTCTACCTCTGTGGCCACTCTTTCTGTCCTTTATGCTGGCTCTTCTTCTGCCTCTCACCCACAACACGAGTTCCCCTCAAGGCTCTAATCTGAGTCGCTTCTCTTTTCACTTTAAACTCACTTCCTTGGGGAGCCCATCTGTGCCGATATCTTCAGCTACCACCTCTATGGGACTTTCAAATCTATTTTGCAATCTCGTACCTCTCACATTTCCTCTTGCCACATAGATGTCCCAAGCTGAACTCATTTTCCCTTCTAAGCCCTGTCCTTTACCTAGCTTTTCCTTCACAGTTGACACCACCACCCTCCTCTCCACTCCTGAAGTCCACATCTTAGCATTATCCTTGACTCCTTCCTCAGTTCCAACTTTCACATTCCACCTGTAGCTAAAGTCCGGTCGATTTTTCTCAACGACATTTTCCGGATCAATCCGTTCCTCTCTATCCAAATGGCCACCACCTTTGTCCAGTGGCTCATCATATTGCAACTAGACTACTGTATCAATTTCTTCACAGATTTCCTGGCCTCTGCTCTCTCCCCTCTTCAGGTTTCCACTTCATTTTGCTGCCTGGATCATTTATAATGATAATAATAATGTTGGTATTTGTTAAGCGCTTACTATGTGCAGAGCACTGTTCTAAGCGCTGGGGTAGATACAGGGTAATCAGGTTGTCCCACGTGAGGCTCACAGTCTTAATCCTCATTTTACAGATGAGGGAACTGAGGCCCAGAGAAGTGAAGTGACTTGCCCACAGTCACACAGCGGACAAGTGGCAGAGCTTGGATTCTAACCCATGACCTCTGACTCCAAAGCCCGTGCTCTTTCCACTGAGCCACGCTGCTTCATATTTATCTAATATGTCATTCTACACATTTCTTTACTCCTCCCCAAATTCAGTGTTTACCTACTTCTCTCTACTAAAGCAGACACTCATAACCATTGGCTTTAGGGACCTCCATCATAACTCTTTCCTCTTACCTATCTACTCTCCTCTCCCACTACACCCCAGCTCACACTCTTGATTGTAACTCTATGGTGCTTTCCCAAGCGCTTAGAACAGTGCTCTGTATATCCACAGCAGGCTCTCAGTAAATAGTACTGATTGCCTGATTGATTGACAGGCAACTCCTTTAGTGTGTTTTCCAGGAGACCCTATGGAGTGCAGTGCCCAGAAGACATGGCAGAGGAATAGTGTGGTCCAGTGGAAAGAGTATGACTCTGGGATTCAGGAGACCGAGGTTCTAGTCCCGGGTCTGCCACTTGCCTGCTGCATGACCTTAAACTAATTCCTTTACATCTCTGAGCCTCTAGAGCCTCATATGTAAAAAAGGGATAAAATACCTGCTCTTCTTCCCTCTGGGACTGTGAGCCCTTCATGTGTCTGAATTGACTAGCTCGTCCCAACCCCAGTGCTCAATAGTGCTTGGGGCACGATTAGCACGTATGAAACACCATGATTAATTTACGGTAGAAAATCTACTCCTCAGTTTCTGCAGAGAAGAGCCAGCAAATTCTTTCCAGGGGAGAGGTCCATTTCTCCATGGAAAAGAAGGGTCGAAAGACCGGAAGACCTAAGGTTTTAGCAGTGAGACAACGCCTACTGGGGGCCTGTGTATTTGAGAAATACAAACTAATGCTTCTCCGTGGGGACTTCTGAGCGCTTTTCAGACCTTAGGTTGTTTCAGACCTAAGGCATTCTTTTCCAGGGAAGTGGCACTTGAAACCTACGGACTATAGTTGGTTAATTCTATCTGCTGGGACTTCTTTAGGAAGAAGACAGACCCCTCCATTCTTCCAACTTCCACTTCCACTTCCTTCCACCAATGACTTAAGACATTTGGATAAAGCTCTGGGTTAAGAAACTATGCTGGTGGGCGCCTATAAGAGAAACGATAAGGCTCCGACCGTCAAATGAACAACATGACAACACGTGTGCTTGTGCACCTATTTCTTGGACCCTGAGGGACAAGCTCCTAAAGGACTACGGTAGCTCCTGAGGTGGCCACTAGCCAGCATCTGGGGGTCACCAGCCTCCTTTGGGAATGATGCCTCCTGATGCTCTCAAACAGTTCTCCAGCCCTGTCTCCGCTCAGCCCAGGGACTGGGAGGGAACTTCATTCATTCATTCATTAAATCCTATTCATTGAGCGCTTACTGTGTGCAGAGCTCTGTACTAAGTGCTTGGGAGAGTACAATATAACAGTAAACAGACATTACCTTCCCACAGCAATCCATTCATTCATTCAATTGTATTTATTGAGTGCTTACTGTTTGCGGGGCACTGTACTAAGTGCTTGGAAGACTACAATACAAAAATAAACGGTCACATTCCATACCCACAATGAGCTTACAGTCTGGGTGGGGGGAAATAATAATACTTTGATTTGCTATAGCACTTTTATTACCAAAGCATTCTCACATTAATTAGTTCATTTCAACCCTCATGACAACCCTGTGAGGTAGGGAGACTGAGCAGGTATTATTATCCCCATTTTACAGATGGGGAAACTGAGGTACAGGTAACAAGTGATTCGTCCACTGCCACATGGGAGGCTAACCGCACAGCACAGATTCGAACCCGGGTTCTCTGCTTCTAGACGGGGGCTCTGCCACTTCACCACACCACTTCAGAGAATGTGTTCTCTCCCAAGCTCTTAGTACACTGCTCAATAAATACAATTAATTGACTGAACGTGAGGCTGGGGTCCACCTCCCAACTGGATGCCCCATAGCCACCATGATGCCCTCATCCAGGCTCCTAGCCCAAAACGGGGATGGGAGAAGAAGGGTTTAGGGACACCGAGGGGAGTCGAACCTGGTAGAATCTCCCATGTTCAGATTTGTGCTGGCTTTGAAGCCCTTTCAGCCTGAGATTGGAAGTCCGTTGTGACCCCCAGAGGTGTGTCTGACACCGGGCCTATGCCACTAGGTTCGGTTTGTGCAAGTTCAACTCAGCCTCACAGGCTTAGGACTTGCACTGCGGGGCTGGCCCAGGCAGGGTTGACCAGAGCCCCAAGAGCCACTTTCTTGAGCCTGAACTGGATTGTTCGTTGTCAGAGGTTTGGGTGGACCCGTTGCCATTTACTTAGCCATGAGGCATCTGTGTCTGACACGACCATCATGTGGCCCCTTCTATGACTACGCATTTCACGGTTCCAGCCAAAGAGCATCAGAAAGGGTGAAGGGACTTAGGGTTCCAAGACTGTGAACCCCCCGTTTAGACTGTGAGCCCATTATTGGGCAGGGATTGTCTCTATCTGTTATGGAATTGTACATTCCAAATGCTTAGTACGGTGCTCTGTACATAGTAAGCACTCAATAAATACTATTGAATGAATGAATGAATGAATGAAGAGGGGCTAGGCAGTTCCCTGCCATAAGGGCAGGGCCCCATATTTCTCCTGAATCTCTATTTGCCACCTAACGTCTAGATACTCAGCGTGGGAGACAATGCCACCATCTTCTCCTGTATCACACCGACAAGGTTGTATGTTGGAATGTACTCATAATAAGTACACTGGTGGGGTGAGAGGCGGAAGGAAGGGTATGGGTAACTAAAGAGACAGGAATGCACAAAGAGAAAATGCTTCGCCTCCAGCCTCATCTCTTCACACCCCAAAGAGGAGCAAATTCCACCAACCTTTCTCGTCTAAGTCACCAGCTAAGCCGTTACACATCTTCGTCATACCCGATCCACAGATCGGAGAGAAGGGGGAACAGACCTCACGAAACAGCCTACAATGGCCCTCATCCATTCTGACTCGGCGGGGGGGGGTGGGTAGTGAAACCACTGGGCCTACGGTGGATTTGGGGCAGTCTCCCCACTCCCTCAAATAGAAAGACGGCCTGCCCAGTGAAGGTTTAGTGCCTATAAAATTATATTGGTCTGTCGTAACCATGAAACACTTACACAAACAAACAAGAATCCTTCCCCTCTTCTTCTCCCCGCACACTTTTTTTTCTTTTCTATAATTAATTGGACAAGAATGGAACTTGGGAAAAGCTCAACTATGGTCAGAATTCATGGCCTTCTTTCTAGTAATAACACACTGGGAGCAGCTGCGAATATCTAATTACCTGCAGCATGTTGAGGAGAAGGCTCCGGAATTTGGTCCCCTCCACCATGAAGAGGGCCATCTTGTCGCAGAGCTTGGCGGCCGTGGAGGCGAAACTGCGGTCCGTTACCGCCTTCTGGTAGATGGTCTTGACGATCTCCCCCAGCATCTCCTCAGAGTTGGTGGAGTTCTGCGCCTCCTCCATGAAAGTGGTGAGCTTGGCGTCCACGTCGCTGCTGTTGTTCCTCATGCTGTTCAGGATCTCGATCAGCTTGTCCATCTTGTTCCTCTGGGGGTTGCAGGTCTCCACTGCCACCTCATCCTGGAAGAGGGAAAAGAAGTGCAGGTGAGTGGGACTGAGGCCCGGGAAGGGAGTAGTCTGGTTGGTGGGTGTGAAGAAGAAATTGCAGGGGGCATAGCCTCAAACTCAACCCTTATAGTTCTCCTGTCCCTCAAACGTCCATCCACACACCATGTCCCTGGAACCATCGTCTAATCTGGATCCAGAACCGGTCTAGTCTCTTCCTATCAGTGTTGATCCTATAATCCCTCTCCCTTCGAGTGATCCTTGCTTCCTTTACCTACCAACTCTTCCTTTTTTTTTGTAATGGAATTTATTAAGCACTCACTATGTGTCAGGCACTGTACTAAGCTCTGGGGTAGATACAAGCTAATCAGGTTGTCCCTGTCCCACATAAGGCTCAGAGTCTTAATCCCAATTTTATAGGCGAGTATCCTGAGGCACAGGGAAGTTAAATGACTTGTCCAGAATCACACAGCAAACCAATGGTGGAGCCAGAACTAGAGCCCAGTTCCTCAGACTTCCAGGCCCGTGCATTACCCACTGGGCCACACTGCTTCTTTCCCTACTTTCCCATTCTTTACCACTCTGTACTCTCCCAAGTGCTTAGTGTAGTGCTCTGCACTTAATAAGCACTCAGTAATTATGATTGATTTCCCATCTTGACTCCCAGAGACCCCCCCCTCCGCCCACCACACATACACAACCATCCCATTTGCCCCCACCTACTCACTCACCTGCAGCAAGGGTGACATATCAGAACCCTAGAATTCTAGTATCCTAAAGCAGGCAGAACAAAAACTAAACCCCAGGCCGACCCATTAACACTGCTGTATGGTTTGGCACCTTCTCTAAGGTATCCATTTACCCCATTTTTTTGGAGATGGTGGCGATTCTGCCCTTGACCTCTTCAGTGAGAGAAAAATGCATCTTGTCACCTGCAATTTTCCAAACTAAAAAATGTTGTTAAATAATTCATTCTGGGTTACAGGAGAGGGGTAATGATAATTGCTGTGGTTCAGAAGGTAGGCGTCAGAAATATAAGGTGTGAAAACTTTTTGCCGAAAGACTACTCTAATCTCCCTCAGGAATCAAGGAAATTAAGGGAGAAAAGGATGGGTGGAACACAGTTTCTATGGGTGTCTTTCATGTTCTGCGCCCTCTGTCTCACACATCAAAGAGACTGGCAGGAGCATTCAGCCCAAGTGCAATTATGAGTTGAAGCTGATTCTGGATGACTCCTACAACCGCCCCCCCTCCATGAAAAACTTACCTTCAAGTCCACCTCCTCCAAGAAGCCTTCCCTGACCAATCGGACCAGCATAACCACAACCAAAACCTTTCTCTCACCTCTAATATTTCACCGGGACACCCAGGAGGGTCTCTGGGGAAAGCCCAAGCATAATCAAAGAGACCCCCCCCAACACACACAACATTTCAGTGAGCTCGGGGTTCGGCTGGCAGGTCTCCCTGCCTCAATTTAAGCAGCCCCCCGATGCAGGCCAGGAAAGCTGACTGAACTGAGCCTGGATCATGTAGACTATTGACCTAAAGCACAGGTACCAATGAGCTCCTCGCTCTACTGGTGAGACTGGGGCAATGAGCTAATGAAATGTAAATTCTGCTCTCTTAAAAGCCCAGTTCTGCTGTCTCTAGGAGGAAAATGAGTTTGCTTCTCCTTAAATAAACCTAATCCCTCACCTACGGCCAAGACTGTGCCTGAACCTCTACCTGGCAAATTCATGTAAGAGGCTGAGGGAGAAAAGGAAGAGGCTTTGAGCACAACTGTCTCTGAGCAGCACCTTCCTCCCTTAGAGCTAGGAGCAGGAAGAAAGCATTTCAGAACCAGATGTGGTTGGCCCGGCCAATGCTGGCCCTCATCGGAAAGGATTTATTGAATGCCTACTATGGGTAAAAGAAGACAGGATCCCTGGCCTCAGGGACTTTACAGTCTACTGAACCACTGTGCTCTTCTCCTAGTTCCAGTGGGCCATTCTGGCCCGGCTTTCACCATCCCAGAGTTCTGAGCTTGGAAAGGGATGCAAAGCGGAAAAATTGATTTAGAAAACCTCATCCCATTGCCTCCCAAAGACCCAAGAGGATCTGAGGGGTTTTCATAGTCATGGGACAAGGGCATCAGGAACTGCTGGCCTGGCAGTGTCCCAAAACGTGGGGCAGAAGCCCACACCTAGGCGTCTTCCACCTCTGGACTCATCACCTCCCCTGCTGGCTGTACCAATTCCTCCTCTATAAAGTGCTCCTGGAAAATAGATATAGTTCTCTGTCTCTGGGATCCTGTCGCTTTCTGTGGGGTGGGACATACCAGCCCCTTAACTGCAGATTAACTATTTACAGATTTTACGTCTCCATGCTCCTCTGCCGGAAGTGGTGTTGGAAATGATCAGATCAGGGAGAGGACAAGAACATGATTCCCTTTATGGCCCTCCCTCCTCACTTCCTCCTCTCGCTCTCCTGGGACCTTTCCAAACTCACATCCCCTTCTCCTTACCCCTGGATAACTTCTTAGACTGCACCACTTCCTCCTCTAGCTATTTTTGGGGTCTCCAATCCCCACCCGAAGCTGTTCTTCTTCTGGGCCTCCTCAACCCTCCAACCTGTGAGGTCACATCCAACCTTTGCTTGGCCCAGCTTGAACTCTGATGGCCTCCCATGTCCCCAGGACCACCTTCCCAGGATGCAAGAAACAGTGGACTGTTATTTACCGGTACCTTTTCCTTTAGCCTTCTCCGTAGCCTGTCTTTGGAGGACTGAAGCAAATTAATTTTGGGCCTTTCTCCGATCCGCTCGTGAAGACTGTCTTTCCGCTTGGTTTCCGCTTCCTGACCGAACTGCTGGGACTGTCTCTCTGCTGCCTCAGGGCTTCGGTGCATCTCCAGGGGAATATGCACCGTGCACACGGAGGCGTCCTCGATTTTCAGGTTCTCAGTCTCTTTGGCGTTTCTGTGAACGGTTTCTTTGTCGCCCGGCGAATGCTTCTGGTTGCTGTGGTGCCACCTCCGGTTCTGGCTGTAGCCATGGTGACTCGGCCTCCCTGACGAATGGGGCGCCTGGCCTCCCTGGTAGGACTTTTGGTGGTCCCGGCTGTGTTTGGCACTGCCCTGCGGGTGGTCTGTGTGCTGCTGGGGCTTGTTGGTTCCCGGGGGACGCTGCTGTCGCCTGCAAACCCCAAAGTGGAGAGTTCAGTGCATGGAGACCCTTGACTTTCACCCTCTAAATTGATCAAGGACCCTCTTCCATCCAGTGCGGCGCCATCCCCTCTTTTTGCTATCCCTTTTATATCCCAATGAGTTTGGCTGCTTCATCCCCACTACACCGATGGGGAAACTGAGGAAGAGAGAGGTTGTGTGATTCTGCCCAGGTCACCCAGTGAAGTGGAGGCTGAGCCGGGCTGAGACACTCGACTACTGAGAGGAAGTATCAGGAAAATGAGCAGGATCAGGGCAGGAAAAGAACCAGGCAGTGAGTACTAAACTACAAAGGTGGCAGGGAGGTGAAAGAGGGTGTGGCCAAGGTATATTTAATGTCAAAGAGTATTTTCTGGATTTCTTCTTAATAAATTTTGAAAATGATTTACAGATTTCTTTGAAACTACCTTGCCTTTCCGAGAACAGACAACAGTCCACCACTCCCACTCTTTCCTCAGGGGCCTGACAGAGGATCTCTTATTTCCCCGCGTCCTCTCTAAACTACTAATCAGCAGAGTGCTTGGGCTCTCTGAGGGGAAGGAGAACAAAAATGCTGTGCAATCAATCACCTTACACTTCATCCCACCCATCCAAGAGTTGGTTTTGGGATTTCTGAAGTTGGGGCTGATAGGGCTGGAGACAGCTGCTATCATATTTGAAACGACAGACACAACTGAAATGGGGGAAGGTCTTCCCGAAGGGGTGGGGGAATGCCAAAGGGCCAATACAATCCCTTTCCTCAACCTCCCTCCCTCCTCTCTCAACCTCCCTGGGGGAAAAATCTCCCACTGGATCCTGCACCTCTGGAATGCAGCTAATGGCATTCTTCTGAAAATGAAAATAGGTCTGAGAAGGGATAGGATAAATTCATGGATGAATGGCCCATAATGGCTCAGCGGAGAGAATGGGAAGAATGTGAACAAGCAAAGCTGGAGAAACTAGAAGTCTTGGGAAGGGTTTGGGTTCACAGAAACCAGGTCCATGCTGGATTATTATATTTACAAGGATGTATATAATGGACAGTTCTCATCTCTCTCCACTGACCATTTTCTCACATCCTCAAGATCACGTAATACTGCTCCTACAAGCATCCTTCAGTTCCAGTGTTGGAGCAGAATACTGGATCAATGGATCAGTGAGAGTGCGAGGGTAAAGACAATAGAGAAGCAAAATATAAGCGAAAGCCCTAAGAGAACAACAAGAACACTTAAACACTAAAACAGGCTAAGAATAGATCATGTAGTTTATGTAGGTATATGTAAATTTTTACAGATGTGTAAGAGCTGATTATTTGTATGCTTTCATTTCAGATGATCACAGACTTGGATAGTATTTACTTCCAACCCCAAAGACAGCTACATAGATGTAAGTTACATACTGCATTTTGTTTTGCTCCCACATCACATATCAATGAATCAATAATATATATTGGCATTGACTGTGTGCAGGGCTCTGAAGGGATGGGAAGGGAGAGGGGGAGGAGCAGAGGGAAATGGGGGAAAAGAGGGTTAAGCTGCGGAGAGGTGAAGGGGGGGCGGTAGAGGGAATAGAGGGAGAAGGGGAGCTCAGTCTGGGAAGGCCTCTTGGAGGAGGTGAGTTTTAAGTAGGGTTTTGAAGAGGGGAAGACAATCAGTTTGGCGGAGGTGAGGATGGAGGGCGTTCCGGGACCGCGGGAGGACGTGGCCCGGGGGTCGACGGCGGGATGGGCGAGACCGAGGGATGGTGAGGAGGTGGGCGGCGGAGGAGCGGAGCGTGCGGGGTGGGCGGTAGAAAGAGAGAAGGGAGGAGAGGTAGGAAGGGGCGAGGTGATGTAGAGCCTCGAAGCCTAGAGTGAGGAGTTTTTGTTTGGAGCGGAGGTTGATAGGCAACCACTGAAGGTGTTTAAGAAGGGGAGTGACATGCCCAGATCGTTTCTGCAGGAAGATGAGCCGGGCAGCGGAGTGAAGAATAGACTGGAGCGGGGCGAGAGAGTAGGAGGGGAGATCAGAGAGAAGGCTGACACAGTAGTCTAGCCAGGATATAACAAGAGCCTGTAGCAGTATTATTATTATTAATATTATTATTATTATTGTTGTTGGGACCAGCTGTGGCTTTTGATCTTAGATGTAGTTAGCAACCAACCCTTGTACAGCCCTATACTAGGATGCTGCTCTCTCCACTAGATCTTTTATCAATAAATGGGAACAGCATCATTGACAATGATCACATTCAAAGTCTTTACAGATTTCAAAGGCCCAACAAGATAATCACGAATTCATTGCATTCCTTCCCATTTTACTGTCAGTGCTCAGTTAGAGAAGCAGCAAAGTTGAATGGCTAGAGAATGAGGCAAGTGTAATAATAATAATATTATAGTATTTGTTATGCACTTACTATGTGCCAAGCACTGTTCTAAGTGCTGCAGTGTAAGATGACTTGGCCTCCATTTACCTCCACTGACTCACAGGATAATTCAACAAAGACACATGTTGACTGCTGCCATTGAGGTTTCTCAAAGGATAAACTCATTACTTAAAGCGTGTCCCACCTCCAAGACATGGGGAAGGAAGGACAATTGAAAAGCATTTTGAGAAGCAACACAGTGAGGTGGATAGAGCATGGGCTTGGGAGTCAGACGTTAGAGGTTCTAATCCCGCCTCCACCACTTGTCAGCTGAGTGATGTTAGGCAAGTCCCTTCACTTCTCTGTGCCAAGGTTACCTTATCTGTAAAATGGGGATTAAGACTGTGAGTCCCATGCAGGACACAGACTGTGTCCAACCTGACTACTTTATATCTACCCCAACACTTAGTACAGTGCCTGGCAAATAGTAGGCGCTTAACAACTACCATTAAAAGCAAAACAAAAACAAAGCACTGCGCGATTGAGAGAAGATCAAAGTAGCTATAAGGCTCAGTCAGTAACTGATAACTATTTTTTATGGTATTTGTCCTGTTCCATATGTGTCCTGTATGGCCTCATAGTCTTAATCCCCATTTTACAGATGAGGTAACTGAGGCCCAAAGAAGTGAAGTGATTTGTCCAAGGTCACCCAGAAAACACGTGGCAGAGCCAAGATTAGAACCCAGGTCCTTCTGACACCCAAGCCCAAGCTCTAGACACTAGGCCAAGCTGCTTCTTTATGCCTTCCCAAACTTCCCACCATCTTGCAGTTCCAACAGTCTGAAGGCCTGCTGTCTTCTGCTGGTCTTCATCTCTGGCTCCATTTGTGGAGGAAGGAAGTTGGAATGGATCCAGGACACCCCTGCAGGCGCCAGTGGAGTATAATCCCTCAGCTCACAAACCCATTCTTTAAAAAACGGTACTTGTTAAGTGCTGTCTATGTACCATGCACTGTATTAGGCATTAGGGTACATACATGTCAGTCAGGTTGGACACAGTCCCTGTCCCATATGGGCTGACAGTGTTAATTCCCATTTTACAGATGAGGTAACTGAGGCCAAGTGAAGTGACTTACCCAAGGTCACAGAGTAGACAGGTGGCAGAGCCAGCAGTAGAAACCAGGTCCTCTGATGCCCAGGCCTGGTTCTTTCTCTAAATCATGCTGCTTTGCCATTTGGGTGGTTTTAGGTCAAGAGCGCCTTTCAAATCCTGGTCCCTCTTGGGCTCAAGCAGCCAATATAATGATGATGATGATGATGATGATGATGATGATGATGATGATGACGATGATGATGATGATTGTGGTATTTGTTACACGCCAGGCACTGTACTAAGTGCTGGGGGATAGATACAGGCAAATTGGGTTGGACACAGTTCCTGTCCTATGTGAGGCTCACAGTCTTAATCCCTGCTTTACAGACAAGGTAACGGAGACACAGAGAAGTAAAGTGACTTGCCTAAGGTCACACAGCAGACAAGTGGCACAGCCCGGAATAGAACCCAGGTCCTTCTGACACGCAGACCGAGGCTCTAGCCACTAGGCCATGTTAGCCTTGCAAATAAGCAAAATAATTTGCCAGCCCAGACAAACTTTTCAATGGGTCCAGTCTCTCCCATGGGGATTACACTGCTCATGATCCAAATGGAAGGAGTAGTCACTCCCTAGGTAGGAAGGCTAGAAGCTTTTTAGTTCCAGCTCTTTAAGGTGTTGACATATACCGTATATGTGTGTATCACCTTAAGAGAATCAAAGGAGTCCAACTCTTTTGCCCTTCTGCACCAAGATTTTGCTGCAACATCAGGTTTGTTAACAGCCATGTGAGATGAAATTAAGTGACTCCCATGGGAGAGAAATAACCATCACTTCTCCGAGCAGTTTCACAGAGCCGTGCACTTTGGGGTTTTATTTTCTCCTTCCTTTTCTGTAAATACATGAAACCAAAGCGCCAATCTGCTTGTTGTGCTGGGGAGGAAGTGGCCATTCACAAATATTTTTCAATGGTCAGCAGCTAATCGGTCTCCGAGCACTTCTGCCAAACCAATCTGCTCATCAAAACTGTATTCCTTGGCCTCGGATTTCATCCAAGGCTACATCTGGGGCCAACTGGCTGTTCACCATAAGGCTGTGGGCTTATGTTTGGCTCTGCAGAAGGTGGGCAGCCTTTGGTGATCAGTGGCAGTGGAAGGAATTTGTGTTGAGTCTCAGATCTTTGAATCTAGGTTTCAGAGACACATTAGACACATACTTTTGCAAAACTGCAAGGCAAAAGAGAGAAAAAAACCCAAACCACCCTTCCTGTTTGTTACAAGTCATAATCTCTTTACCCACGAAGATTTTCCAACCAAAGAAGAGACGATTGTGAGATAAAATTCATAGTTCATTTGTGCTTGCAACACCTGCTGCTAGGAAAATAATGCACCAGGGCTTGTTATTTAGTGCCTTTTTTCCCCTGTTGGGCTTACTCCTCCCCCCTCCCCCCAAAACACACACCCATCTTGGATCTTGAAATTAGATCCTTTTTGCTTGGATTTTTGGTTTCCCAAATCCATTTTATTCTTTGAGTCCTGGAACACTATTTTTGTGTTTGGGGCCAGCACTTCTGGGGTTTTCCAATCTACTTAAAAATGAACTGAACTGAAAACAGAATATAGAAAAACATCTCTATGCATTTCACATTTCAGAGTATAATCTCCTTATTACGGTTCTTCCAGTGGTGCTCATTTTACCACATAATTTGTAGGTCTGCTCCAGAATTTTAGAAAGAAAAATTCCTTGGGAAAGGGGTTTGAAAAATATGTATGTGCTCATATTTCTTGATTCAAAGAAAAATAGGGCTGCTTATTATTTCATTTTAGGTGCTCCCATTTGGCCTATCTACATTCTTCTTTCCTGTCCCTCTGTGTCGACTAAACGCTTGCTTGGCTGTGTACCCATTAAGCACTTTGATACTCACCCAACTCCAAAGGACTTATGTAAATATTCTTCTACTTTATCATCTCCCTGCCTGTCTCCCTTTATAGACTGCAAGCTCCCTGTGGGCAGGAATCGGGTATATCAACTCTGTTCTATGTACCTTCCCAAGCACTTAGCCCAGTGCTCTGCACACACAAGCGCTCAACAGACACCAGTGATTGACTGTCAAGTGAGTAGCACATTCACCATCTCGGCCTGCCGAAGACTTTGGGACTGCAGAGGCAGAACTACAATAACATCTGGTAGAGGCCTCAATAACGGTCAGCAGCATGACTCAGTGGAAACAGCATGGGCCTGGGAGTCTGAAGACCTGGATTCTAATCCTGTCTCTCCCACTTGCCTCCTGTGTGACTTTAGGCAAGTCACTTCTCTTCTATGCGCCTCAGTTTTCTCATCTGTCAAATGTCTGTCCTCCCTCTCCATTAAGATGCTAAAACCCCATGTGATACAGGGACTGTGTCTGACCTGATTGCCTTCTATCTAACCCAACGCTTAGTTCTGTGCTTGGCACATGGTATATACTTAACAAATACCATCACAATTATTTATTATTAATCCTCTGAGGTGGCTGCTTTCAAGGACTTTTCCAGAGTTTGCAAAAACTCACCACAGAAAAGGGTTAGTGTAAACTGGGGATGGGGCAATTATAATGTAAGCTGGGGCTGGGGAGAGGGGAAGAGACTCTGAGGCCAGTGGACTGATGTGGTCTAATGATTTCAATCAACTGGATGCCTCTGGGAAGCACTGGACTCAAAATAACCAACTGAACTAAAGAAGATTTCTCACTCCTCTGAGCAAGGGCCTGTATGAATTCTAGGGTTTCTAAATCAGCGTTTTGCAGTGCTTGTTCCTAGAGAGCACAATCTGGATATGTTTCTGTGCCTGTTACAGCACTCATCAGAATCCCATCAGGCAGGTCACTAAAGGATTGCCACTAGATGATGATGATGATGATGATGCAACACTGCTCTGAACCAGGATGAGGCTTTGGAGCAACTATTTTGAAGCGCTAATGATAAAGGATCTCACTAAAGTAGCAATATAACAAACTAAACTCAAGGTCTTCAGAGGGGAAGCCCCAGCCTTCTTCTTCCTCCCCTTTCTTTCCACTGCTCTGAAACCAGGATGAGGCTTTGGAGCAACTATTTCAAAGCGCTAATGATAAAGGATCTCACTAAAGTAGCAATATAACAAACTAAACTCAAGGTCTTCAGAGGGGAAGCCCCAGCCTTCTTCTTCCTCCCCTTTCTCTTTCCCAGAGAGGTAATGGAGTTCAGGCTAGGAGGAGCTGAAGAAAGAACCAAAGATTGGTTTGCCTACTGGGATGTCTGTTTCCCTTCCTTTCTCTGGGTCTGTATCCCATTTGGGAAACAGTGTGGCCTAGTGGGAAACAGCAGGGGGCTGGGAGTCAGAGGACCTGGGTTCTAATCGCAGTTCCACTAGTTCCCTACTGTTTGACCTTGGACAAGTCACTTCCCTTCTCTGTGCCTCAGTTTCCTCCTCTGTAAAATGGGGAGGCGATATCCATCCTCCCTCTTACTTAGACTGTGACAGGGTCTGCGTCCGACCTGATTAACTTGCATTTACCCCAGTGTTTAGAAAAGAACTTAACATATGGTAAGTGCTTAACAAATACCATAATTACCATAATTATTGCTATCATTTGCATTTTTTGGCTGTCTGGTTTTTCACTCTGCATCCTGCATGCAATTTGGGTGTGAATCTCTAGCTTGTATTTTGATGCCTCTTCAAACTGAGCCTCCAGTCATCTCTGGCTTTAGCTGCTATTAACAAATGAGCAGCTCCCTCCCTATAGTCAGTCAATCAATCAATCATATTGATTGAGCGCTTACTGTGTGCAGAGCACTGTACTAAATGCTTGGGAGAGTACAGTATAATAAAATGGACACATTCCCTGCCCAGGAGTTTACAGTCTAGAGAGGAAGACAGACATTAATATACATAAACAAATTACAGATATGTATATAAGTGCTGTAGGGCAGAGAGGGGGGATGAGTAAAGGGAGCAAGCCAGGGGCATGCAGGAAAGAGTTGAAGAAAAGGAAAATAAGGTTTAATTAGGGAAGGCCTCTTGGAGGAGATATGGCTTCAATAAGGCGTTGAGGGGAAGGCAAGTAACTGTCTGAAATGCGGAGATAGGGCATCCCAGGCCAGAGGCAGGACGTGGACAAGCGGTCGACAGTGAGATAGACGAGGTCAAGGTACAGTGAGAAGGTTGGCATCAGAGGAGTGAATTGTGTGGGCTGGGTTGTAGTAGGAGAGTAGTGAGGTGAGGTAAAAGTGGGCAAGGTGATTGAGTGCTTTAAAGCCAACAGGGAGGAGTTTCTGTTTGATGCGAGGGTGGATGGGTAACCACTGGAGGTTCTTGAGGACTGGGGAAATATGGACTGAACATTTTTTCTAGAAAAATGATCCGGGCAGCAGAATGAAGTATGGACTGAAGCGGGGAGAGGCAGGAGGTTGGGAGGTCAGCAAGGAGGCTGATACGATAATCAAGGCAGGATAGGATAAGTGATAAGGATTAACGGCATAGAAGTTCGGATGGAGAGGAAAGAGAGGATTTTAGTGATGTTGTGAAGGTGGAACCGGCAGGATTTAGTGACGAATTGAATATGTGGGGTGAATGAGAGAGAGGAGACAAGGATAAAGCCAAGGTTATGGACATGTGAGACAGGAAGAATGGTAGCGCTGTTTACAATGATGGGAAAGTCGGGGGGAGGACAGGGTTTGAGAGGGAAGACATGGAGTTCTATTTTAGACATGTTAAGTTTGAGGTGTCAGGAGGACAGCCAGTAGAGATGTCTTGAAGGCAGGAGGAAATGTGAGCCTGCAAAGAGGGAGAGAGATCAGGGTTGGAGATGCAGATTTGGGTATCAACCACATAGAGGTAGTAATTGAAGCCTTTGGACCGAATGAATCTATGATTTCCTTTCTGGAGGGCAACAAGTAGGGAAAGGAAAAGAGTCAGGTGACAGTGGAATGTCACAAAGATAGAAACGCCACTCACACACACACACGGTAAGGGGGACACGGTAACGTGTAGACAGCACCACCATCCTTCCTATCTCACAAGCCCATAACCTTGGCTTGATTCGACTCCTCTCTCTCATTCAACCCACATATTCAATCCATCGCTAAATCCGGGTTGCTATTGCAAACTTTTCTTCTGTTCAAAGTACTTCACGTATAAATTCAATTCTCCTCAGAGGCAGACATTTGAGTGACTGCAGAATCAGACTGGTAGTCCAGGAGAGCTGGGGGCGATCTCATCCCCGCTCTGTTACTGAATCCACTTGGGCAAATCACAACCTCTCTGTGCCTTAGGTTTTTCGAAAGATGAAATGGGGATCATTTCTGCCCCTCTCGAGAGGATAAATGCACTGACTGAGTTTCCCAGAGGACCCCAACGCCTGGCTCAGGCTGGTAATTTTAGAAGGCACCTCTGGTCTGACTCTGCTACCCAAGAGAATCCATGGTACCAGAGCCTGAATGTTCTGTGCCCATAGACTCTACCCATTTTCCATACCAGCCTTCTTGTAATGTGTGTGAGGGGGCTGGGTGAGAGAGTGTAGATGGCTCTGTATGCGTCAGTACTACTGCAGGACAAACAACTCGAGCAGGTGTCCTGCTGGCAGTACAGTATGAACACGGGCGTGACACTCGCACCCATGGATACAGTCATCATCAGTGGTATTCATCGAGCACTTCATACGTGCAGGCACTGGGATAAGTAAGCACTTGGGAGAGTTGGTAGACACATTCCCTGGCCGTAACGAGCTTACAGTCTAAAGGGTGCAATCTCACTGTCATCAACTTTGGGTTTAAATCAAAGGACAAGCTCCTCCAAGGGGCCTCCCCCAACTAAACCCTGATTTCCCCTACTCCCCCGCATTCTGTGTCATCCTTGCATTGGAATTTGTGCCCTTTCCTCACCCTACCTTCAGCCCTAAGGCACTTACTTGCATTTCCATAATTCATTTTAATTTCTGTCTCACCGTCTAGACTGTAAACTCCTCGTGGGAAGGGAACATGTCTACCAACTCTGTTATTCTGAACTCTCCCAAGCACTTAGTACAGTGCTCTGCATACAGCAATTACTCAATAAATACCACTGATTGATTGGCTGATTGAAAAAAACCTCTCTCCCATGTGTACTTTCTCTCTCTATTCTTCCAGGGCTCACACTCTCTCATCTCCCTTCCATGGAGAAAACTGGGGATGGAAGCAGAAGTACCGAAGCTTCTGACAAATGTCGTCTCCAGGATGGCACGAGTAGCCTTGAGGCAAATGACTAAGTCCATACCAAGACAGATGAGCTAATATTTCTGAAAGGACACTCTGCTCTGAGGAGGTAAAATGTCTCGCAACCCTAAGATATTATTACAGCACACCATGAGGTGGGGATCGATCTTTTTTTTTCAGAAAGAGAAACTGGAGACCAGAGAGGTTAGGTGACTTGCCCAAGGTCACACAGCTCTAGGCCTTTTGGCTCCTAGTTCAGTAATGCTTCCACCAAGATACCCTACCTCCCGTGATTATAGTAATTATTATAATGAGTGGGTTGGGCCCAAAATATCACAGGTGTGGAGGAAAATGTGCTGATCAGGCATGTTCTTACAAGGCAGCACAGAAGGCAAGTGACTGATACTTTGAAATTGGCCAGATCCCACCAGCGAGTCAATCGCCGCACAATATTTCCTCAGCAGAAAGTGGCTGAACTACTACCCGTGGCCTGGAAGTTAGTGCGCCTCCCCGGGGGCTTGGACTTCCTGGACTCACCTTGATTCCTAAGCAGGATCTGGCCGACAACAGATGACCTACAGGCAAACTGCAGGTGACCCAAAGCCAGAAGCAGGCTTGAGGGACCTGGGGTGAGAAGATGGAAAGGGGGGTGGGAGGGAGGCCCTTGGAACAAGGACGAGGGCACCCCTTGACCCTGAGCTCTCAGGGCTCTGTGGGATGGGGATGAAACGTGAGCCACTTGAACAGAGTTAGTCAATCGTACCTGTGCAGCACTTATAGTATAGAGAGCACTGTACTCAGCGCTTGGGAGAATACAATATAACAGGCACATTCCCTGCCCATAGTGAACTTACAGACTAGAGGAGGAGACAGACATTGACATAAATTAGAGATATATACATAAGAACTGTGGAGCTGGGAGGGGGGGATGAATAAAGGGAGCAATTCGAGGTGACACAGAAGGGAGTGGGAGAAGAGGAAAGGTGGGCTTAGTGTGGGATGGCCTCTTGGAGATGTACCTTCACTAACAACTGAACCACTTCATGAGCTCTACAACACATTAGGTGAGGCAGGACTGGAGCTAGGACTGAGCACCAGCGTCCCAGATGCCTGCCCTGCTATGGGAGTCCCAAGATGGGGGCTGCTAGGGGCGAAGCGGGAGGCAGGTTGACTGCAGTGGGAGCTTCTGGAGCGGCTGAAAGACCAGAAACCTTGCTCCTTCTTTTCATGTTGACCTTTTTGTCTTTGGTAGTATCATTTGTCTTTCCCTATGTGGCTGTTGCCACCCTTCCTCTCCTCCCCCCTTGTTTTTCAGCCCTTTGGGGGCCAAGGACCATGTCTATACCTCATCTGGGAATTTTCTCAGTACAGTGTTTTGTACAGATTAAGGGCTTAAAAAATACAATTTACTCATTACTGCAGGGCATAGGCATCACCATCTTGAAGAGCTCTTGTGTATATGTCTATTCTAATAATGATAATAATGTGTGGTTTTTGTTAAGAGCTTACTATGTGTTAAGCACTGTGCTAAATGCTTGGGTAAGCATGGGGCTCATAGTCTAAGTAGGAGGGAGTACAAGTATTGGATCTCTATTTTACAGATGAGGGAACTGAGGTACAGAGAAATTTAGTGGCTTCCTCAAGGTCTCACAGCAGGTAAGTGGCAGAGCTGGGTTTAGAACCCAGGTCCTCTGACTTCCTGGTCCAGCTTTTCCTCTAGGCAATGCTGCTTCAAATATATATTCACTTTTTGCTTTGACTACTCCTATCAATACTTTTACATTTTTTTTTCCTGTCAGTAGAGTGTAAACTCAGTGTGGGCAGGGAATATATTACTCTTTTTTATGGTGATTTGTAAGCTTCTAGTAGAGGGCTCAATAAATGCTACTAGTTCTACTATTACTAAAGCACCACCATGGGACCGGTGGGTCTGGCCCTAAAGGACCCTCAAAACAAGGCTTTGGCTGGGGGGGTGGGGGTAAGGGTGTGTATGCGTATATTTGCGAGCAGAAACAGTTTTTTGGGAGTTGGGGGTGGGGGTCTCCTCTCCTCTTCATCCATGGGAAGCAGCACGGGCTGGTAGATAGAGCTTGGGCCTGGGAATCAGAAGGAACTGGGTTCTAATCCCAGCTCTGCCACATGTCTGAACTTGTCACTTCATTGCTCTGGGCCTCGGTGACCTCATCTGTAAAATGGTGATTAAGACCGTGAGTCCATGCGGGACAGGGACTGTGTCCAACCTGATTAACTTGTATCCGCCCCAGCATTTAGAACAGTGCTTGACACATAGTAAGCATTTAAAAAATACTATTATTATTATTATTTATCCTCTGCCTTCAAGATGGCTCTGGCTCAGCCCATGGGTTGACCTTCCCTGCCATGTGGCCGAAGCCAGAGAGGGGAGCCCTGTCCCTGAAGCCCTTTGCCAGAAAGCAGGCCAGAACCCGACCCAGGGCCAGAGGGCCTCATATGGAGCTGCCCAGGCCGATGGGTGGCTTCAGGAGGTGAACTCACCCTCACCGAAAACACTGGTGGGGAGGCGGGAAAGGCAGGATGGAGGAAAGAAGAAAGGCAAGGAAATGCCAAAACCTGCCTAGAGGTTTGGAAACACGATTACATTGTTTGGGGGATACGCAGGGAGGGCTGGGTAGGTTTGGACGAGGTGTTATGTGCTGAGGTTTTCAGATCTTGCCTTGCAAACACAAATCCACTTCATCTCTGGAAAACCGCAAAAGCCACAGGCAGCCGTCCATTTCCATCTGGGTTGTGAATAATTCTATCCCCGCCACAACTGCCGTTCCACATGATTCACATCCCGCTACGATTCGCTCGAGAAACTCCAGATTCCCAGGTCGAGATTGCAGCCGTCTCACCCCTGGACCTCCCTCACCTCTAGGGCAGTGTAGTCGTTCACCTGGGGAAAGTTCTTTCTTCCGCTCTCCCTGGTAAGTACCAAGTTAGGAACCAGAGCCCTCTCAGGGCTGGCTGAAACGGTATCATTTTAGGGCCCCGCTTCCTCGTGGGTGTTCTGTCTGTTGGATGCTGCATTGTTTTCCTTTGGCTTGCTTGTTCTACAGGAAAGGACACCTTGGCTTTAGTTTGGGTTCTGCTGCTGACTTAGTGGGTGACCTGGAACCCAGCCCGTCACCTCTCTGTGACTTGGTTTTTCCTACCTGTTGCAAGGGTGGAGGTCGGGAGGAGTTAAATCTGCCCCTTGATACCTCTCAGGGAGACTGGGAGGGTAAAATGGGATGAAAATGATAAAGAAAGTGAGAAGCGGTGTGGCCTAATGGATACAGCGTGGGTCTGGGAGTCAGAAGGACCTAGATTCTAAACCCAGCTTTGCCACTTGTCTGCTCTGTGACCTTGAGCGAGTCATTTAACTTCTCTGTGCCTCAGTTACCTTACCTGTAAAATGGAGATTAATACTGTGAACCCCAAGTGGGACATGAACTAGTCTAACCTGAATAGTTTGTATCTACCCCGGGGCCTAGAAAAGCGTTTGACACATAGTAAGTGCTTAAAAATTGTCATAAAAAAATACTGGACATTATTCTGGAGTGAACGGAAATGCTGTTTTACATCCCCATCCTAACAACCTCATAAGGCCATCCTGAACTTCTAAGGCACCAGAGATACTGGGTGGGTGTGGGGGTGTGCACGGATGCGGCATCAAGGAGGGAGAATGAAGAGAGAGAGAGAGAGACTGGGGACATCCTTATCAGAATTTCCCAGAACCCATGATTTCTTGTCCCTAAACAGAGATCGCCCTGGAGAAACTGAGTCAGGCAGTCAGAACTCCTCAGCTTTCCAATGTTTCTTTGGCCTGGGAGGCTGGCAGCAAAATAATTCAGTGATGAGGTTATTACTAATGAGCTGGAATCTCCCGTTGGACTTAGGTAGGGGAAATAGACTGTGTGTCTGCTCCCTCCATGCCCAGCAAAAGGATGCTACAGGAGGTACCATGGCCTAGTGGATAGAGCATGGGTTTGGGAGTAAGAAGGTCCTGTGTTTTCATCCCAGCTCTGCCACTTATCTGCTGTGTGACTCTAGGCAAGTCACTTAACTTCTCTGTGCCTAACTTACCTCATCTGTAAAATGGGGATTAAGACTGTGAGCCCCATGTGGGACAAGGACTGTGTCCAACCTAATGAGCTAATATCCACCCCAGTGCTTAATAATAATGTCGGTATTTGTTAAGCGCTTACTATGTGCCAAGCACTGTTCTAAGCTCTGGGGGAGATACAAAGTAACCAGGTTGTCCCACGTGGGGCTCACAGCCTTAATCCCCATTTTATAGATGGGGTAACTGAGGCACAGAGAAGTTAAGTGCTTAGTACAATGCCTGTCACTTAGTGAGTGTTTAACAAATACCATTTAAAAAACAACAACAAATCAATAGGATGTACAAAGTTGTCATTTGTACAAGGTTACACAGGTGAGCTAGAATCCAACCATACAGTTCGACACCCAGTCCATGGTTTTCTCCACTTGGGCCATGTTTGCATATCTGGATTTTTTTCTACATCAACAGTTCCATCAGAAACAGCAGTGCAAAGAGCTCAGGCTTGGGAGATAGAAGGACCTGGATTCTAATCCTGCATTTGTCACTTGCCTGCTGGTGATTTCAGGTAAATCACTTAACTTCTCTGTGCCTGAATTTCCTCATCATCCATAAAATGGGGATTCGATAGCTGTTCTCCCTCTTATTTAGACTGAGAGCCCCACACGGTTCTGATGTGATTACCTTGTAATAATGTAGGTATTTAAGCGCTTACTATGTGCAGAGCACTGTTCTAAGCGCTGGGGTAGATACAGGGTAATCAGGTTGTCCCACAGAGAAGTTAAGTGACTTGCCCAGTCACACAGCTGACGGGTGGCAGAGCCGGGAGTCGAACCCATGACCTCTGACTCCGAAGCCCAGGCTCTTTCCACTGAGCCACGCTTGTATCTACCCCAGTGCTTAGAACAGTGCTTAACACATAATAAGTTGCTTAACATATCAGTCAATTGTTACTTACTGAGGGCTTACCACGAGTAGAGCACTGCTTGGGAGAGTACAACAGAAGAGAATTAGCACCTAAGTTCCCTACCCATAATAAGCTTAGAGTCTAGAGGGGGAAACAGACATGAACATGAATAAATAATTTATAATATATAATTTGACGATATGCACAAAGTGCTGTGGGGTTGGGGTGAATATCAAATGCCCACAGACCAGAGAACAAAGTACATAGAAGGCAAAGAAGGGAGAGCAAGCCGACCAAAAGAGGACTTAATTGGGGAAGGCAACTTGGAGAAGATATGACACTAATAATGCTTTGAAGGTGGAGAGAGTGGTTGTCTGGCATATATGCAGGGGGAGGGAGTATCAAATGTCATCCTCCTCCTCTTCCTTCTCCTCCTCATCATCCATCCATCCATCCTAGGCATGTAGTTCCTCTCTTTTCTCACCTCCCACCCCTACTTAGCACCCTGTGAAACTGAAATGTAGAGTACTTGCTACATTTTCCCTTGCCATTGAGGACTCCGTCTTTTTCCCTACCTGATTTCATGGCTTGGGCCGTCACGCGCCTTGGGTTGTGAGCCTCCAGAACAGGGGTGTTGGGCACTTAGTACAGTATTCTACACATAGTAATGACTACTGTTTTCAGAAAGATCAACTTGCCCTCGGAGCCCTGGCCCTAGATCCCCAGTGACAACAGGGGCCCTTGAAAAAGGGGAAGTGAGAGGGAGGTTTTGCTATTAGGGTCCCCTGGTTCTCTAAAGTGTCAGACCACCTGTTCCATCCTTCTTACCATTCCCTCTTATTCTGCCCCTTCTCCGTTTTGCCCCTTCCTCGCCTCTCATGAGCTAACTCATCCCCTAACTCGCCTCATGAGGACTAGTAACTCACTAATAACTTCAGACCTGCAGAAGAGCAGCAAGGAAGAAAAGTTCCCTCTCTGCTCTTTTTCTTTTGACCTCCGTGTCCCTTAGCCCAGGAAGGAGACAAGGGTGTAGTGGATTGGAAGTCGGATGACCCGAGTTCAAACATAAGCTCCGCCATTGGCCTGCTCTGTGGCCAAGGGCAAGTCACAATCTCTCTGAACACCAGTTTCCTCATCTGCAAAATGGGGATAACGGTACCTGCCTTTCTCTAACCTCACCGAGTTGCTGTGAGGGCATTAATGTGAGAAGATTTGGGGAATAAAAATGTCAAATGAAATGCAACGTATTATTTGGAGGAAGTGAGGTCCTTCGCTCCACTCCTTCTGGGTAACATAGTAATAACTGTGGGATTTGTTACGAGCTTACTATGTGCCAAGCACTGTACCAAGTGCTCAGCAGATACACGGAAAAGATGTCTAATTCCACACACTTCAGCATGAGGACTCCAATTCCTGAAACAGTAATTTGCCTCTTTCCTCGTTTTTCACCGTCTAGAACTGGCACTTCCTTTAATCAACGGTATTTATTTTTTATGGTATTTTTTTAAGCATTTATTATATGTTAAAAACTGTTCTAAGCACTGGGGGAGATACAAGTTATTTAGATTGGACACAGTCCCTATCCCACATGGGTCTCTGGTTCTAAGTAGGAAGGAGAACTCTTACTGTGCGCAGAACACTGAACTAAGCACTTGAGAGTATAATATGACTGAGTTAGTAGTCCTGATCCCTGACCTCAAGGGGCTAGCAACCTCCTTGCCCAGAGGCTGAAGTCCAGGGAGGCTGTGACCATCTCGGCCAGCCTAAGCTCTGGGGAATCAGGGTATCCTCTCTCCGGCTTTCTGGCTTTGAGGTGGTGCGGTGTGAGGGTTCTTAACTTTTTCCACCCTGCTCCTTCACTAGTGCCCGGGGTCACCTCCATACCGGACCCACGCCAACTGGGGCACTGCAAAAGGATGAGAACGCCATCGCCCGGAAGACTTGGCGTCACTTGTTGCTTACAGACTGGTTATTATTATCAAGTGCCGTTGAGTCGTTTCCGATTCGTACCGACTCTCTGGATATATTTTCTCCAGAATGTCCTGTCTTCTGCCATAATCCGTAACCTTGCTGAAGATTGGTAATAGATTATTTATTAATATTAATGGCCGTCTTCCCCTCTAGGCTGGAAGCTTGTTGTGGGCAGGGAACGTGTCTACCAACTCTGTCATATCGTACTCTCTCAAGCACTTAGTACAGTGCTCTGCACACACTAGGTGCTCAAAAAATACCATAGGGGATGAAAATACAATGGAATGAATGAAAGATGGGTTGGGGCCAATGACCCAGCCCTGGGTGTGGTTGTGTAGCCTCAAGCGCTTAGCACAGTGCTCTGCACACAGTAAGTGCTTAGTAAATACGATTGAATGCTTGAATGCAGGGTTGGTTCATAGAGATGGGAGCCTTGTTTTGAAGAGGTCATTCTTCACTGGATCGATAGCTGGCAAGGGGATATTTTTATCAGACAACCGCTGGTATCAGGCCTTTGAATCTGCCCAGAGGGTGACGTCTGGAGGGGTTGCTGCCCCCGGCAATGACCACTCTTGCCGACCTATGCCCTGCTCTGATATTTCTGGCTCCGGTCTGTCTGGATTCATTTTTTGTGTGGTTGTTATTGCTGTGGTGGTTCTCCGCTGTGACGTCTGCTTTTCCTTTTCTAAGGGAAGAACACCCTCCCAACCTTAGGGATGGCCTAAGAAGCAGCCTGGCCTTGCCTGGCCTGGGCTGGCCTGGCCTAAGAAGCAGCGTGGCGCAGTGGGAAGAGCACGGGCTTTGGAGTCAGGGCTCATGAGTTCGAATCCCAGCTCTGCCACTTGTCAGCTGTGTGACTGTGGGCAAGTCACTTAACTTCTCTGTGCCTCAGTTCCCTCATCTGTAAAATGGGGATTAAGACTGTGAGCCCCACGTGGGACAACCTGATTCCCCTGTGTCTACCCCGGCGCTTAGAACAGTGCTCTGCACATAGTAAGCACTTAACAAATACCAACATTATTATTATTATTATTACGGCCTAAGGGGTGAGGCAGGATATATGGGAGCAAAGTGATGAGTGTACTGCTATGGATCGATGGACTGGGGCAGTGGTTAGAGAAGCAGTGTGGTCCAGTGGATAGAGCACAGGCCCGGCAGTCAGAGAACACTGGTTTTAATCCCAAATCCAACACATGTCTGCTGTGTGACCTTGGGCAAATCACTTAACTTCTGAGGGTCTCAGTTACCTCATCTTTAAATGGGGATTAAGACTGTGAGCCCCACGTGGGACAAGGACAGTGCCCAACCTGATTATCTTGTATCTTCCCCAGAGCTTAAAACAGAGAGACTGTGAGCCCCATGTGGGACAAGGACAGTGCCCAACCTGATTATCTTGTATCTTCCCCAGAGCTTAAAACAGAGCTTGGAACATAATGTGTTTAACAAATACTACTGTTTTTACTATTATTTATTAGCCAATATGAGCACTGTGCTCAACAATGGTTACCAAAAGGATGAAGGCACAGTGGAATCAGTTGATGTTGAGGTGGCCTCTGGTCGCACAATGCCAGCCTCTTGGCACAGGAGAATAATAATGCTATTTGTTAAGCGCTTACTATTTGCTAGGCACTGTACTAAGCACTGGGGTGAGTTCAAGCAAATCGAACTGGACAAAGTCCCTGTCCTACATGGGGCTCACACTCCTAATCCCCATTTTACAGATGAGGTAACTGAGTCACTCAGAAGCGAAGTGACTTGCCCAAGGTCACACAGCAGACAAGTGGTGGAGCCGGGATTAGAACCTATCAACTCCTGAGTCCAGGCCCGTGCTCTATCCACTACGCCATCCTGAGAGGGTGTGGGGAGCTTAGTGCAAATGACTACTGCAAAAACAACTCGAGGATGTCCTGCTGCAAGAAGGACGTACTTTTCCCTTTTAAACCACTGGTGTCTCAGCGATGATCACCCCCAAGAGGGCAGAGAACCGAAAATGGTGTCTTACTGTATTTCCAAGGAGAAAGTATGAAAGTGTGCAGGAAAATCCACCTGGCTTCTAATCCTGGCTCTGCCAGTTGTCTGATATGTGACCCTGCACAAATCAGTTAACATTTCTATGCCTCAGTTCCTTCACCTGCAAAATGAGGGAATACCTATTCTCAATACCTATTCTCCCTCCTACTTAGACTGTGAGCCCATGTGGGACCTGATTATCTTGTTATATACTCCAGCACTTAGTAGAGTGCTTGACACATAGTAGGTGATTAACAAATGCAATCAGAATAATGATTATTATAATAATTATTATCTTTTGTTTCTCGGATCCTGAGGTTTCTCTATATCAATCAATCCATGCTATTTAGAGAGCACTTAGTGTATGCACAGAAATACACTAAGCACTTGGGAATGTACAGTACATTCAAGTTGGTACATAATTCCTGTCCATAAGGAGCTAACACTGGGGCATTACTCTTACTCTTGGAGTGTTGGATCGGGAAAGGCCTTTGGGCTATAAAATTCTTTGTAGATAAATTAGTCAAGTCAGGAATCCATTCAGCTAAAAAAGCAGCAATATATGTTAAGACTGATCATTGGTGCTTGGGGTCTATTTTAACACCAACTTTTCCAGAAATTCGGTGTTCTGTTTCCACACAGGAATCATAACCTGAAGCTGCCATTTTTCTTTGCTTCATGGGTTTGCCAGCTCCTTCCAGTATCCCCTAAAGAAACGAGACAGCACAGCTCTGGGCCCTCATGAACTCACTCTCTCTGACCTGACCTATGGATTTTTCTCCCAGAGAATTCAACAGAATTTACCGACTTTCCGTGGACAATCCTCACACTTCATCTGAAGCAGAGAATAGCATCGACCCCATTTTATGGAAGGGGAAACCAGAACCAGGAGTAAATAGCTGGAACCCCAAAGGGTTGGGACAATGTGGAATAACTGCAGAAAGTGATGGATGGGTGGATTGAAGCCAAGATCACTTGCTGACAGATAAAGCATGTATTCTTGTTTTCTCCACTGATATGAATACCTTCCCTCCCCACACTGAGTATCCTGCTCCTGTCATATACCATGAGTGCTGGGAAGGGAATATAAGTTGCTCCCATGTGCTCCTGGACCCCTCCACCCCCTCACCCCCCAAGAAAAACATCATGGAAACCACCGCCTTTCCTCCAGCCACCGACAGTGCCTGCTCTTGTCAAGCAATCAATAAGTATTTATTAAGTGCTTACTCTGTGCAGAGCACTGTACTGTTTGGGAAAGTACAACCTAACAGAGTTGGTAGACATGTCCCCCGCGCAAAATGAACTTGCAGTCTAGAAGAGCACATGCTCTGTGCATACCAGGCCGGGGATCAAAGCCACTCGCGTGAGCTCTCGGACCCCTCCGTCAGCGCTGAAAAAAGCACCTTGTTAACCACTGCCTTCCTTCCCATCATCGAGGATCCCTACTACCAGCCTGCTCCCACACTCCTCCATCGCCGCCCAGACTTGGAGCCAATTCTATGTGTCTGTGGTATGTATTAACGTTTCATCACTCTTGATGTGTCTTTTTTTTAATTGATACTTGTCAAGTGCTTACTATGTGCTAGGCACTGTACTGAGATCTGGGGTAGATACAAGATAATCAGGTTGGACCCAGTCCCTGTCCCACATAGGGCTCACAATCTTAATCTCCATTTTACAAATAAGGTAACTGAGGCCCAGAGAATGATTTAAATGGCTTATTCAAGGTCACACAGGAGACAAGTGATAGAGCCACGATTAGAATTCAGCTCCTCTGGCTTCAGAGCTCTTTCTACTAGGCCATGCCGCTTCTATCCCTTCTCCAGTCCTTTCTCCCCAGTTAAACTTGGAAATTGTGAGACCCAAAAGGGACGGGGACCGCGTTTAATTCCCACCGGGGTATTCTCTCTCAGTCCTTAGTTCAGTGCTGTGTACACAGTCAACACTTGCTGCTGCTATTACTATATCAACTAATCAATTGTATTTGTCGAGTGCTTACTGTGTGCAGGTCATTCTTCTAGGAGGTTGGGAGAGTACAATATAACAGAGTTGGTACACACGTTCCCTGCCCGCAATGAGTTTACAGTCTAGAGGGAAAAATTCTACTACTATTACTACTCTGAAGTGCTCCCATTGGAGCCTTGCTACCTGGTAAGATTATGAGTTAAGGGGAATCCATCCCCTCCTCAGACTCATGGGGAGGGAGGAGGGATAATGAGGAGAATAAAGAGAGGTTGATGAGGAACTGTGCTTGTCTACCCTTTGCTGGCTTATTCTGCCACATGATAGGTTTGATATGGATTCACCCCCCCCGAATCAAAATTAGAAATCTGTCCCTAAATTCCCTCAAGACTCTAAGCTCGTTGTGGGCAGGGAATGTGCCTCCCCCAGGTCAGTGGGCACCATGGTAACGTCGGTCGGTCACGTGGCCATCCCAAGGGCTGTTGGGGAATCAGGGCTGGAGCCTGAGGCTAGGACCTGGGTTTGAGAATTACTCACCTCATTTCCAACTTAGCCCCAGGAGGACCCCATCCCCATCCACCCCTTCCCAACCCTGGCACTTATTCACTTAAAACTTTGGGCTGAGGAGTCCGTGGTGACCTGGAGAATTTGGCTAGCATTAGCCTTTCTCCCAGGTTGCTAAAAGAGGAAGATGAATGGAGAGGCAGCACCGGACAAGTTAAAATTTTTGAAAGATCAGTTACAGCACCAGTGGAGTGGGAACTGCTTTCTTCATTATTCCTTTAGCCAACTGGATTCATTTCACCAGATGAGAATAAGTCAGGGAGGAGCAGAAACCTCTTATATCCCCATAAACAAACTGATTTCTCATTGCCCAGATTTTCTGAATTAAGTGTTTCACTTGGAAGGTTTAGCATGAAATCCAGGGTGACCCTTTGACATAGAAATAACAGAACCTCTAGGGGCTAGAGACATACCCAATGCAGCACATAGACGCTCAGCCCTTCCAAGTTCAAATCCAGTCCTCCCTCCTGCTGCCGCTAACTTGGAAACAACACATTTTTTAGGAGAGTACTTTTTTATGGTATTTGTTAAACACTCACTACCAATCAATCAATCATTTTTATTGAGCACTTACTATATGCAGAGCACCATATTATATGCTTGGACAAGCAGTGTGGCTTAGTGGAAAGAGCACAGGCTTGGGAGTCAGAGGTCGTGGGTTCTAATTCTGGGTCCGCCACTTGTCTCTGTGACTTTGGGCAAGTCACTTAACTTCTCTGTGCCTCAGTTACCTCATAGGTAAAATGGGGAATAAGAATGAGAGCCCCACATGGGACAACCTGATTACCTTGTATCTACCCCAGCGCTTAGAACAGTGCTTGGCACATAGTAAGCACTTAACAAAAACCATCATCATCATCAATTTCCCTGCCCATAATGAGCTTACAGTTTACAGGACTATGCATCAAATACCATTCTAAGCACTGGGATAGAGGTATAAGTTAATTAGGTCAGACACAGTCTCTGTCCCATATGAGAATCACAGCCTAAGTAGATGGGAGAACAGGTATTTAATCCCCATTTTACAGTTGAGGGAATGGAGGCACAGAGAAGTTAAGTAATTTGCCCAAGTTCACACAGCAAGCAATTGGCAGATCTGGGATTAGAACCCAAGTCTTCTGACATCACCTCTTTCCTAGCTCAGACGAGAAGCCTATAAGGGTCCACTCTACTTCTTCCCCCCGTCCTTTTTTTACGGTATTTGTTACGTGCTTACTATGTACGAAAGCAGAGTTCTAACTACTGGGGTTGATGCAAGATAATTAGATTGAACTCAGTGCCTATCCTACATAGGACTCACAGTTTAAGACAAAGAGAAGATTTAATCCCCATTTTACAGATGAGGTAATGGAGGTACAGATAAGTTAGGTCACACATCAGACAAGTGGCCGAGCTAGGATTAGAACCCACCTCCTCGGACTCCCAGGCCCATGCTATTCCCACTAGGCCACATTGCTTCTCTTTCTTCCTCTCTTCCCTGGCCCCCAGTACAGATTTGGGGATTTGCATATCAAGAGGGGATGTCAGCTTCCCCAAAACTCAGCCCAGTGGCACTGTGGCACGTGTAACAATGTGGCCTTCCTCGTGCACTTGCTGGGACGACAAGTCCCAAGAAGCCCATGTCAAATCTAATATGTTGGGCTCTAATAACTCGTTCCATTGACTTCATCAATCTATCAATCATTGCTTTTAATGGGCACTTACTGTGTCAGAGCACTGTGCTAAGTGCTCAGGAGAGTACGATTCTACAGAGTTGGCTTCGCCTCTGCCTCGGGAGTACCATGGCCGTTTTGCTTAGCTCTGCTCAGCCCTGCTCCCGAGTCACTTGGGCAATTGTATGGCATCAGAGTTGGCAGAAGGTAGGCAGAGCTAGGTCTATCCCAGGTAGTGAGGTAGGCAATGCCTACAGTCCACTTTCCCAAACAAGCCTCAGGAGCAAAGTGACAATCACAAACCCAGAAGCCGAAGGAAGTCATTTTCCCTTTGTTCTGGGCATTTTTTTTAGGGGGGGAGTGGGGTGAGAAGAGTTTAGTTTAACCCATTTGCATGATCACCCTCTGGAACAGAGTCAGGGGAATGAATGTTCGAAAATAATTAGAAGCGCATTAAAACCTATTTCTGTAAGTCAGGTCTCCCCGACTCCAAAAGTCAATTAAAGTATAAAATAAAAGCAAAATTTGCTCAGCAGGTATAAGGCAAAGCCACAAACCCATCTGCAAATCAAATCATTTAACTCAGATTTCTCAGAAAAAGGAACAATAGCATTATAGCAACAATTATTAGTGTCAACAATAACAACATGAATACAGCTGAGTGACTAAGAGGTACAGTATGTCTTTCCTGCTTGAGATGAATTCCCATGAAAGGGGAGAGCTGGGTATTTCCAAGGCAATGATAGCCAATCAATCAATGAATCAATAAATGGTGTTTACTGAGCACTTTACTAAGCGCTTGGGAATAGTGCAGTTCAACAGGATTGGTAGACATGATTGCTGCCTACAAGGAGCTTTCTGTCTACAGGGGAAGATGGACATTAAAGTAGATTATGGATAGGGGAAATAGTAGGGTGTAGAAAGAGTTACGTAGGTATTGAGGGGCTGGGGCAAGTTATAAAGTCTTTAACGGCTACACAACCAAGCAGGTAGTTGATGAAGTGGGGGAGTGGATTGAGGGAAATAAAGGGCTTAGTCTGGGAAGGTCTCTTGGAGGAGGTATGATTTTAGGAGGGTTTTGAAGGTGGGGAGAGTGTTGGACTGTAGATTATGAAGCAGGAGGGAGTTCTAGGCCTGAAGGAAGTCATGGGCAAGGGGTCGGTGAAGGGGTAGACAAGACTGAGGTATAGAGAGTGGGTTGGCGTTAGAGGAGCAGAGTGTATGGGCAGGGTTGTGCAGGAGAGCAGTGAGATTAGGTAGAGAGCTGATTGAGTGCCTTAAAGCCGATGGCATCCATCTGAACCACGGCAGTAACAAGCCTGGAGTCAGCCCTTGATTTCAGAGGTGTAACCAGCTCTAAGTACTTGACCAGGCTCCTCCACCCATCCCCCTTCATTGGTGAAGTAACCAAAGCAGTTAACTGAGGGCAAGTCATCCGGGGAGCCAGCGGAAATTCAGAGACCCGAAAGAGTTCACGGACGAGAGCTCGGAACTCTGACCCACGCGGCCTGCCCTGAGATGTGTGATTGATTGGGTGACATTTGTAACGCACATTCTAGAGGTATCGCCCCTCCCCCAGCCTCCCCATTTCTACTGCTGCCTCTTCGTTCATTTCGTACTTTTGTTTCCTCCACTTTCGAGCAGCTGGCTCGAAAAACAAATTCAAAGAAGCCGCTGATTGTTTCTCCAAAATATCTGCCCTTTATCTGACTCCGCCAGACCCTTTCGGATACATAGAATACCAGGTCTGGCTCAGAGCTTTCTTCCCTCGGAAGGCAGTCGACGAGAAGAGAGAGAGATGGAGCCCCAGGATCAGAGATGGAAACTCGTGGGATCTTCCGTGCTTCCTCAATGGGTAAATAATTGTGGCACCCATCGGGTACCACATTGGGTACCACGCTTTGAACGTGTCTACCAACTTTACTTCACTGTGCTCTTCCAAGCACTTAGTACAGTGCTCTGCACACAGTAAGCGTTCAATGAATAACCCTGACTATTTCATTGGTATTTGTTTAGTGCTTACTGAATGCAGAGCACTGTATTTCAGGGAAGAGCACAGGCTTGAGTGTCAGAGGACTTGAGTTCTAATCCCGGTTCCTCCACTTGTCTGTTGTGTGATCTTGGGCAAGTCACTTACCTTTGCCTCCATTACCTCATCTGTAAAACAACACTTGTATATATATGTACATATTCATTATTTTATTTCATTAATGATGTGTATATATCTATAATTCTATTTATTTATATTGACGCTATTAATGCCTGTCTACTTGTTTTGCTTTGTGTTCTGGTCTCTCGCCCCTTTCTAGACTGTGAGCCCGTTGTTGGGAAGGGATCGTCTCTATTTGTTGCCGAATTGTACTTTCCAAGTGCTTAGTAAGCACTCGATAAATATGATTGAATGAATGAATAAAACTGGGATTATGACCATGAGCCCTACGTGGAACAGGGATTATGCCCAACCCAATTATCTTGTATCTACCCCAGTACATAGTACAGTGCCTGGCACATAATACGCACTTAACAAATACCATTAAAAAAAAAGGGGGTCTTGTTCAGTTGTCTACTTTGCATATCAACCTCTCTCTAAAGACCTCTGACTACCTGGAGAGTTGTTCCCGGCTCACTGTTACCACCAACAGAGAAAGACAACTGTAATAGTTCAAGCACTTAGTACTGGGCTGTACGCATAGCAAGAGCTCAATAAGTATGACCGATGGGTCTTCCTAACTGACATAATGATAATAATACTAATAATTACTGTAGTATTTGTTAAGGGTTTATTTTGTGTCAGGCACTGTACTAAGCGCTGGGGTAGATGCAAGCAAATCGGCCTGGACATAGTCCCTGACATGGCTCAGAGTCCTAAACCCCACTTTAGAGATGCGGCAAATGGAAGTAAAATTCATTTACCCTAGGTCTCACCGCAGATAAGTGATGGAATCGGGATTAGAACCTAGGTCCTTCTGACTCCCAGGCCCACCATGCTCTATCCACTGGACCATGCTGCTTCTCGGGCTCCCTGACTGATTGACACAACACATTTACTGCCCTGGTTCTTCTCTAGTCTACAGGGCATAAGGAGGGTCCAAGATGACTCTGGGCACAGGATCCAGTCTAAAGGGCACAACGAGAAATGTGCCTGTAAGCTGGTCCTGGAGAACAGTCCTATATCTAAATTGTTTTTTGAAAAATTTGAAAGAAGGTGTGGGTCCATACCTCACATCATTACGCCTCTCGACTGCCCCCGGACAACCTCACCCGCCTCTTCCTATTTCATTACGTGCAGGTCGACTCGGCCCCTAAGGGATTGCTTCCCCAATTTCAGGAAGAAAGGGGGAACTGAAATGAGGGAACTTTCCTTCCGTTTACCCCCGGTGCACAATGTTCTCTTGGGCCTCTGAGCCTGACAAGCCAAAAGCAAGATGTTACTGGACCCCAGACAGGCACTCAACAACTTGGTGCGTGTCAACGGCCTCTGACCCTTGCCAAATCCATCTTGGGGAACATCTTTCCTACAGATGGCTCCTTGGGGCCGCTAGCAGTCGGGCAATGAAAACTTGAACTTAAAAAAAAAAAAAAAAGGCGGGGGAGGAGGATAATTCATCCAGTGGGTAGCTAGCTCACCATTATCCCCTGAGACAAAGCTCATGGAGATTTACATGCCAAAGTAGTTATCTCTCCTAGCGGACTTTTACTGCTCCACGGAGAAGCAGGGTAGGATAGGAAAGCCAGAAGCTTCTGTATTTCCCAAACAACAGCTGCACGCTGGGGTTGGACGGAAAATACCGCAACTACAACAGAAGCTCCGGCAGCTGAAGTCGCCCACTTCTACCCGCCTCCGGAGGCTCCTCTCCTCTTTCGTTTGGGTCCCCTGGCTTTGCAGAGGGTGCAGGGCCAATCTCCTTCGAGGGAGCGCTGGGGGCTCGGAAAGGACTACGCTCTGTGTTCCCCAAAGACAGGATGGGGAACCTGAAGGAATCCAATCTAGTGCCACTGCCTTGTCTTCCCCACAAGGTTGAGACCATTCCAGATAGAGTTGGGAGCTACAAAACCTGCCGTCAAGGAGCTTACAGTCTAGTCTAGTAGAGGAGGTGGACATTAAATAAATTTAGATAAGCGAAGAAACAGAATATAGGGAAATATATATAAGAAGCAGCATGACATAGTGGATGAAGCAGCGTGGCTCAGTGGAAAGAGCCTGGGCTTCGGAGGCAGAGGTCATGGGTTCGACTCCCGGCTCTGCCGCTTGTCAGCTGTGTGACTGTGGGCGAGTCACTTAACTTCTCTGTGCCCCAGTTACCTCATCTGTAAAATGGGGATTAACTGTGAGCCTCACATGGGAAACCTGATTACCCTGTATCTACCCCAGCGCTTAGAACAGTGCTCTGCGCATAGTAAGCGCTTAACAAATACCAACATTATTATTATTATTATAGAGCAAGGGCCTGGGAATCAGAAGGTCACAGGTTCTAATCCCGGATTTGCCACCTGTCTTCTGTGTGACCTTGGGCAAGTCACTTCATTTCCTCTGTGCCTCAGTTAACTCACCTGTAAAATGGGAATTGAGACTGTGAGCCCCCATGGGACAGGGATGGTGTCCAACCCTATTTGCTTGTGTCCACCCCAGCTCTTTGTACAGTGCCTGGCACATAGTAAGCACTTGAGTACTATAATTAGTATTATTATTATATATAAGTCCCCCTCTAGACTGAAAGCTCATTGTGGGTAGGGGGCATTTCTATCAGCTCTGTTGTACTGGACTCTCCCAAGCACTTAGTACAGTGCTCTGCAAACAGTAAGCACTCATTAAATACAATTGACAGATTGATTGACTGTCAAGTTGGAGTGGACCACGCTACAAGCTGACAGATCGACCTCTTGGACCCATATGGGGGAAGACACCCTACACCAACCTGTGACTCCAGGAAAGCCATTCGAATCTCATGGTCCCCTTCTGTGAAATGGATCTCCACAAGTTTGGGCGGTCTATCGAGATGGTTTGTTGAAAAAGCAATGATTGTATTACTTGCGCACACTCCTGTGCTTCAAAATCAAAGACATCACTGATGAGGAAATAAACCTACGAGGGTGTGAAAAGGCTAAAGGAGGGGCCTCAGGCCCAGACACAATGGGCTCATAAAAAGGTCGTGCCTTGTAGTCCTTTGGTTAATGTTCATCTTGCACTCCTCTCTCTTTTGCCTCCTTGCCTGTCTTTCGGTGTGAGATTTTTACTTCGAGAGCTCTCCACTTCTTGATGGCAGGTCTACTACCCTCAGCTGACCATAGGGCAGCTTTCGGCCATCCTGCCATTGCTCGTTCTTTTCACATATCCTACACATCGTAGTTGTGTTAAGGGGAGCAGAGTTTTGATGCTAGGGCACTTAATTCTGAGGGTTCAATACTCTGAAATGATCAGGAGTGCACCAGATACTTAGGCATGCTACCTTTTCTGTGAAGTGCTCCACTCCAGCCAGTGAGCAGGCTTTAGCCCGGGCCAAAAGACCAGGCAACTGTACTGATGATAGCAGGCCAGTCTTTCCAAATGGAAGACAATGCATGCCTCATTCTGCAACCCACAATCAATCAATCAAAATCAGTGGTATTTATTGAGCACTTATTGTGGCCAGAACACTATATTAAGAGCTTGGAAGAGTACAATATAACAGAGTCGGTTGACTCGTTTCCTGCCCACAGGGAGCTAGGCTCCGGAAGCAGCATGGCCTAGTGGAAAGAGCCTGGGCTTGGGGTCGGAGGACCCGAGGGTTTAATCCCAGCTCTGCCACAGACCTGCTGTGTGTGATCTTGAGAAAGTCGCTTCACTTCTCAGTGTCTCAGTTACCTCAACTGCAAAATGAGGATTCAATTCCCGTTCTCTTTCCTACGTAAAGTGTAAGCCTCATTTGGGTCTTATGTTGTAGCTACTCCAGCACGTATTACGGTGCTTAGCACACTGTAAGCACTTAACAAATACCACAGTTATTATTACTGTTGTTATTATTGTTTAGGAGCTTACAGTCTAGTTCCCTGCCCATGATGCTCCCTGCCCAAGATGATGCTTTGAGTTCAGGAGCCTCCCTGATGAAAATGCACAACAGTAAGCAAATCCACACTGGTCCACAGGCTGCAGGTTGACAGAAGTCATCGGGCCATAGAAGACTGAACTCATCTGAGAAACAAAATAAGGACGCCTGCGAGTTTTATGGCGATGTCTTCTCAACAGCTCTAAGCTTGTTAAACATCTCTCACTTCATCTGTCCTCAACCGAGGGAAACAGAGATTAAGTACCCGACTGGGTGGTAGAGAAGCTGAAGCCCAGAACTCAGTTTTCCTAATTCCCAATTCAGGACGCACTTACACGATAATGCATCCTGTAAGTATGGCACGAAGGCCAGAGGTTCCCAAGTCACATTGGCTGCCATCCACCTGGCTTGGTGCCTCTATCTCATTTGGTGAAGTGGTGGAAGGTGATGAGACGTATTTTCTTTGTCTATCAGAAACTCCCCTCCTAGCCTCCAAATCTACTTCAGAAAGCTGATGATTCAATCAATCAATCAATCGATGGTATTTATTGAGTGCTTACCGGGTGCAGAACACTTAACTCAGTGCTTGGGAGAGTTCATTACCACAAGTATCTCCAGTGGAACAGTGCTCTTTGACAGTAAGTGCTTAATAATAATAATAATAATGTTGGTGTTTGTTAAGCGCTTACTATGTGCAGAGCACTGTTCTAAGCGCTGGGGTAGACACAGGTTAATCAGGTGGTCCCACGTGAGGCTTAACATATATGATTAAATGAATGAATATGTACACGTGGACCCAAACCTCAAGGAGCTTACACACAAGACAGAGGAGATGCTCTCTCATCTCCATTCTCCCGCTGGGAGCTGCACAAACAATCAATCAATGTTACTTACTGAGCACTGTACTAAGTGCTTGGAAAAGTTCAGTACAATGGTGATGGAATTTGTTAAGCACTTACTATGTGCCAAGCGCTGGCTAGAGCTGGTAGTTTCGACCCCTGCCCTCAAGGAGCTTACTGTCCACAGGAAGAGCTTAAGGGAAAGAGCATGTGAGATTGCAGCTGTGATTCCGTGGCTGGGCTCCACCCTGTGAGAGAGGAGTACTGGGGTTGGGTGCAAAGCAAGGGAGGGTTTGGGAAGTAAACAGGTCCCAGAAAAGCCAGGGTTTCTCTCTGAGCTGGTGGGTAGGGCTTATGTTCAAGGTTGGCCTCAACAAAGACCAGCAAAGATCAATGGGGCAGGGGACCGGGAGACCCTCTACAAGGCTCCGGGGGAAGGATGGGAGTAAAGCGGGGGCGGGAGCACTAGAAGATGAGGAACAGATGGAGATGAGGACTAAAACAGAAAAATCAAGTGCCTCCAACAGTTGCTTAACTAAAGACACGCAGTGAACCTTGAAGAAACTGTAATTCATTACAGAGCAGAGTCCCGAGTGGGATTTCACTGTTCTCTGGGTTTTCCAACGGCCTGTTCGCTGCCGTGCAATTAATTCATAAAGCAGACCTGCTCCTGCCCCTCCCCCCTCTTCCCTTTCACCTTGGGGAGGCTTGGGAATGGTGTGGTGAGGAGACTAAAATTAACCGGGGGTTAAAGATGCCCCGAAGGATGAATAAATAAAGGATGAGGGTTCTGGAGGGGCAGGGTGGATTGATCAACATGGCGGAGACAGTGGAGGAGCTGCACTCTCTTTCCCTGGCTCTGCTCCTGTCTCTCTATCTCTCCGCCTGTCCGGGCCTCGGCTTCCTCTGCTCTAAATGTCGAGAGGGAAGGGGAATTCTCCAACCCATCGCCTGCTGCGTGGCACAGTAGAAAGCTGATAATTGAATATGGAGCTAGTCTGGCACAGGGTAAATCTAGTTGGGGTGACCCTCAGGGAAAGAATAAAATTCAATTTTGATCCTTTGAATTTTTCAACCAGCTCGGCTAGCATGAGTCTTAGTTCGGACAATGTTTTCTCTCTCTTTCTCTCTCTCTCTCACACACACACACACACACACACACACACACACACACACACTTATGAAGTTCAGAATTAAGATGAATGGCACTTTAAAAATAATAATAGTACTTGTTAAGTGCTTACTATGTGCCAGGCACTGTACCAAGCGCTGGGATGGATACAAGCAAATTGGGTTGGACACAGTCCTTGTCCCATGTGGGGCTCACAGTCTCAATCCCCATTTTACAGTTGAGGAAACTGAGACAGAGAGAATTGAAGTGAGGCACAGAGAAGTGAAATGACCTGGAATGCTTCTAAATTTACACCCTGTTGCGGCTTTATGGTTTCAACTTTACAATAACCTTTATGGATCTAGCTACTGGGGCATGGGCTGTGGGTGGGTGAGTGGAAACGGGAAAACTTTTATTTCCTTAATTGAGGGGAGGGATGAGGCTAGGAGTTGGTCATCAAGGAGTGTAGACACATTCATTTTACCTCCGTTGAAGAAGAAGCTGATTATCATGGCGCTACATGACTTGCTTCAGAATGTGAGCCCCATGAGGCACCATGGCTAATTCCCACCTATGTATTTTTCCTGGAGCTGAGTACAGTGCTCTGCATACAGTAAGTGCTTAATAAATATTATTACTGCTACTTAACTCCCTTTCAGGGTCGCACCTGGAGAGTTTCCAGCACGCTACCAGTCTTGACTATGGGAGAGAGAGTCAAGCAGAAGCACGTCCATTCCATTCCTAGCTTGGGGAGTGGCTAGCGAGTCGAAGGCAATGTGCTACAAGTCAAAATTCCCCTGTGCTGGGTAACAGCATCATGAGACAGAGTCGAGGGTGGAAACTCGAGTTTCCTGTATGGAAAGAGGCAATGGGAAATTACATGCGTATTTTTACCAAGAAACCTCTATGGATACACTACCTGAATGATTGTAGATGGAGGTAGGGTATTCTGGGAGAGATGGCATCGCTATGGGTCAGAGATGACTCAATGGCATAAGACAAGGCAAGGCTACTTAACCCATGATTGACTGAATACAGAATTCTGGGTAATTCTGGGGAAAAAAGGATATCTGACCCAGGCTGAGGAAGCAGCCTCCCTTTTGTCACACTGTTCCTATGAGAAAACTGGTTCCAAATTTCAGCACTGCTACTTCAGACGCAGTTCTCAGGAACAAACTGGGTCGTAAGTCTCAGGACTGTCTGTATACGAATATGAATATATCGAAATGATGAGGGAACAAAAAAGCAATATAAATTATGATTGCGTTGGGAATTGAATGTGCCACAGGACAGCTTAATTGAATATTGTATTTTAGAAACGAAGAATAATTCAATAAATGATATAATAGAAAGATATTCATTGACTTGAGGTGATGAAAGAGGAACAAAAACATCAAGAAGGTATGGGGAGAAAGCTTAGCCCAGTGGAAGGAAAGTGGGATGGTCAGCCAGGAGGCCCGGGTCCCAGCTCTGTCACTGGCCTACTGTGTGACCTTGACCCTGTCACTTGACATCTCTGTGCCTCATTTCCTCACATATAAAATGGGAATAAGATACCTGTTCTCAATATCTCAGACTGTGAGCCCCAGGTGGGACAGAGACTGTGTGTGTGACCTGATGATCTTGTTCCTACCCCGGGGCTTACCACAGTGTCTGACATAGAGTAAGCTGAGGACCAACTGGAGGGAAAAGCAGGGCAGCGGAAAAGGCGGAAACAAACCAAAAAAAAGAAACTTTGGAAAATATGATTCTCTTGTTTTGGAAGAGTAAGTGAAGGAAACCAAAAAAATATATGGAAAACATGCTGTCAGAAAGCATATGAATCTGAATGTATGCTTCTGAATTTTACAGCTTTATTATTATCGTTTCTTTTTTTCTTTCATCACCTCAAGTCAGTGAATATTCTTCTGTTAAATCATTTAACAAATTATTCCTCATTTCTAAAATACAGTATTCAATTTATAATAATAACAACACTGATAATGTGCATGATGCTCTTGATATATTTGAAGTAAAAAAAAAAAATGAATTTGTGAGAATATTTTAGATCACATGCCAGTCAGTCAGTCATATCTGAAACAAAGCTCCTGGGGAAATCCAATGTTCTAGTGTTATCGTAATTGATGATACAAATTGTAATGGAGAGACCCAAGCCATTCAGAAAAGTGGTGCAAGGAGATAGTCAGTGCAATAAGAACAGTGGTAATAACCTCACTTGAGTGCATTATTATTGTTAATGTTATCATTTTCATTCTTGCTTTATAATATGAGGTTGTCAGGCAGACTTACATGCACTTTATAAGCCATTAGGCCTGCAATAAGCAGGCCATCTGGCCTGCAAAATGTGCCTTGGCCTCACATTTACCAATGCCACACGGTCCCTGCCGTCAGCCAGACACATGCTTTTCTCCGGCACTTCAGGCCTCTGGGTTAAGCTAACACGAGCATCTGCCTTTTGGTTATTCAGGGCACCCGGTCAGGGCCACCTGAAAACAGGATGCAAGTGCTCTCTGGGTAAGTAGGGCCATGAACCCCCATTGGCTTGGCTCCAGGGGTTGATGTGAAAAGTCTCATGCCTCCTGTTTGGGGGCAGGGTGGTCAGTGGCTAGCCCTTCTTGCCTTACAGAGGAAGAGAGAGACTGGACGAAGAGCCCACTTGTCGGCTTCCTGACTTAATCCTGCCAATGGCCTGCAGCTCCTACCCAGCGAACCAGGGCCCCGTGGGATTTCTCTCACTTCACCGAGCTCGGGGGCCGAGCCGGAAGCTCACCTCATCCCCAACCCTGGAGCTTTGTGAAGGCCAGCCATCCCCTCCCAACCCCTAACCACCTCTCCCTAGGCCCACGGGCAATTTCATTCATCCATTTCATTCAGTCGTATTCACTGAGTGCTTGCTGTGTACAAAGCACTGTACTAAGTGCCTGGGAGAGTACGATAGAACAATAAACAGATACGTTCTCTGCCCACAACGAGCTCACAGTCTAGAGGGTGGGACAAAGATTAATATAAATGAATTACAGATATATACATAAATGCCGTGGGGCTGGGAGAGGGGAATCAATCCAGGTACCAAGTCAGGATGAAGTAGAAGGGAGTGGGAAAAGAAGACCGAAGGGCTTAATCGGGGATGGCTTCTTGGAGGGGTTGCGCCTTCAGTAAGGCTTTGAAGGTGGGGAGAGCAATTGCCTCTCTGACACAAGGAAGAAGGGCATTCCATGCCAGAGGCAGGATGTGGGGGAGAGGTCGGCAGTGAGATAGATGAGCTCGAGGTACAGTGAGAAGATTTGGGGGTACTCTGGGGACAAGGCAGTTTTCAGTGCTTTGCATCAGCAGCAGCTGTATACCCAGCTGGCCCAGACTCTTTGGCCCCTAAGGTGCTATGGCTCTTAACTCTCTGCTTCCGTCCTCTCACTCATGCTGCTCCCCCGACTTGAGAACTTCCTCCCTCCCCAAATCACCAGATCACAACTCTCCCAATATTTGAACTCCTCCTGAAAGCCCACCTCCTCCAAAATGCCTTCCTTCCTTCCATCATCCCAAGTCACATCAATACATCAGTTACCTTTAGTGCATATGTACGTGTCCTTCAGCGTACATTTATTTATTAAACACTAATGTGTGGAAAGCACTGTACTAAACAGTAGTAATGATATTTATTAAACACATATATGTCGAGCACTGTACTACGCTCTCAGAAAAACTTCACTATAGAAAAGCTTTGCTTACTATGTGCCAGGCACTGTACTAAGCACCGGGGTATATACAAGCCAATCAGGTTGGATGCGGTCCCTGTTCCACATGGACCTCACAGTCTGCATCCCCATTTTATAGATGCAGTAAATACATGTGGCAGAGCCAGGATTAGAACCCAGGTCTTTCTGACCCCCAGGTCCAAGCTCTATCCACTAGGCAAGCTGCTTCTCCCTGATTCATGAAGTTTTCCTGCTTTCCTTGAAGTGGCATTATTTCATTCATTCAATCATATTTATTTAGTGCTTACTGTGTGCAGAGCACCGTACTAAACGCTTGGAAAGTAGAATTCAACAACAAAGAGAGACAATCCCTGCCCACAGATATTTCCAGGTCTATTCAGGAGTAAAAGCGAACACTCCTTCCTGGGTATTAATAGGCACTGTAATGTCACTGGCCAGTGATTTCAAGAGGGATGTTTATTCTTGGCGACCGCAAAGTGGACGTGTACTGTGGCTGATACGAACGGGTCATTTTGAAACTGTAAACACCTTGGGAAGCTGCTTTCAGTAGTCAATTTGGAAATCTTGAATTCACCTTTTCCTCATGGATGGAGCTAAAAGTGGACAAATAACTCCTGCAATCGCTTCCCCCACCCGACCAAACCTGTGGTTCTTCCCTGTTCAGTGGGCCAAAGGAGAACGGAAAACATTTATGTTTTCATTCAGGCACAGGTTGGGGAATTTTTTTTTTTCTTTTCTCGTAACCAGAAAATGTCAGACCATCTTCACCTATTAGACTGCTGAGAGTTGGGAATACGCGTGCCAAAAAACATTGGAAAATAAAGTAATAATCTAAGCCAGCCTATGTCAAGTTCAAACAGGATGTGATCTTCCAAGGCCAAGAGGATCACCGCCTCCCCACCGCTCCACAATGGGAGCCAGGCAGAACTGTTCGACTTGCCGAGAGTGAATACCGAGCCTCATTCACATCGGCTAACTTCACTGATTTCAGCTTCCCTCCTTGCCGCCCAGACAGGAAGGTGAGGATTTTTATGCCCATTCTACAGTTGAGGCAATCAAGGCTCCGAGAAAGTCCACCTGCGGAGGTGCCCCGGAGGCAGAGTCAAACCTCACGGTAGTCTACATGCATCCAGAGTAGCGGCCGAAGGGCGGAGGGAGCTGCAGTCTGGGTTTGATTCTGATGACACCTTTCAGAAGGGATCCCGGGGTCGTCAGAATGATGAATCCCTTGGAAAATGGGAACGGAGAAGAAATGATCCCAGAGCAAGAAGTCAGTGGGAAGGCTATCGATTGCAGGAAAGGAGTCCCTGGGAATGACATCCTTGTTATCACCAACGACGATGATCATCAATGGTATTTTCTGAGCATCTCATTCATCCATTTACCTCATTCATTCATTCAGCCATATTAACTGAGCACTTACTGTGTGCGGAGCACTGTACTAAGCAGTTGGGAGAGTACAATTTAATAATAAACAGACACATTCACTGCCCATACCGAGCCTAGAGTCTAGAGGGAGTGCAGAACACTATATCAAGCATCTGGGAGCGGGCAACAGAAGCAAAACCCCCGTTCACTTCCTTTCAAGAGGTCACGGTGATGGAACTGAGGGGTGGGGTCAGTGACTCGAGAAAGCAAAGCATTCATGACTCGCCACATTAAATCCATGATTTAAATCGCGAACTGCAGCCTCTGGGGGGGCTCACGTTGAAAGGTTAAAATTTAATTTGGGTAGGAAAGCCTCTCGTTTTCCGCTCTGACCCGATTTCGACTCAGCGCCTCACATCTGCACGAGGGAGAGCGGGAGAGGAGCTCGGGAGCCCTCCAGGAGACAGGGCCGTGACTGCAGGGTTTGGAAACAAAAAGGAAAAAAAAAATATGCTGTGCGGAGGATGAGCCAAGGACAAAATACCACACCGCCATTAGGGTAATAATGCTATCATCTCTCTCCAAGGAGAGCTAACCACCTAACCAGACCACCCTGTCAGCCCCCTTCAGCCCTTTATTGTTTCATGGTGCTAGAGATCACTCCAGCAAGTGGGCCAGGGCCAGAACCGACCAGCTGGTATAGCTCGCCCAGGGAGTCCCCTGTCATGATCGCTAAGGCCTAGAGGATCAGGGGAGAATCCAGAGGGCTAGTCAGCCCCTTGGAGAATTTAGCCAGCCTCTTCTCGCTCCTTAAGAAAGGCAGGAAAAGGCTCCATCTTGTCTTGGCTCATTGGCTGGTGTTTCAGTATCAGCTGTTTCCCAGTCTACATTGACATCAGTAAATAAGGGTCAGCATGGACATAAAACCTGGCTGTCTGTTTTGAATTTTTCTGTATGGTATTAAGCGCTTATATTCATTCATTCATTCAATAGTATTTATGGAGCGCTTACTATGTGCAGAGCACTGTACTAAGCGCTTGGAATGTGCAAATCGGTAACAGATAGAGACAGTCCCTGCCCTTTGACGGGCTTACGGTCTAATCGGGGGAGACGGACAGACAAGAACAATGGCAATAAACAGAATCAGGCTTATTTGCCAAGCACTCTTCTAACCACTGAGGTAGATGCAAGCTAGTCAGGTTGGACACAGGTCATGTCCCATATAAGGACTCACAGTCTTAATCCCTATTTACAGATGAGGTAACTGAGGCCCAGAGTAGTGAAGTGACTTGCCCAAGGTCACAAAGCAGACAAGTGGTGGAGCTAGGATTGGAACCTAGATCCTCCGACTCCCAGACCCGTGTTCTACCCACTGCTTCTGTCTGCATGAAGCTGAGCAGCAGACGAGAAGTATCCATTCATTCATTCAATAGTATTTATTGAGTGCTTACTATGTGCAGAGCACTGTACTAAGCGCTTGGAATTTACAAATCGGCATCCAGTTCAGCAATGTTTTCCTGGGATCCAAGAGACGCCAGGCCACCTTTCCACACTAGTGCAACAGAAGAAGCGACATCTTCGTCATCAACAATAATCACCAAAGGTATTTTTTGAGCTTCTGAGTACAGTCCATCAAGCAATCAATTGTATTTATTGGCCGCTTGCTGTGTGCAAACTACTGTACTAGGGATTTGGGAGAGTACAATATAACAGAGTTGGTAGACGGGCAGGTTGGTAGACGGGCAGCCTGCCCACAATGAGCATTCAGTCTAGAAGGGCTTCCAATGTAGAGCACTGTACTAAGCACTTGGGAGCTTACAAGAAAAGCAAGACAACCATACACTGCCCTTCAAGAGCTCACAGTCTCATGGGGATTACAGCAGAAATACAAGTGGAGAAGCAGCATGGCCTAGTGGATGGAGCATGGGCCCGGGCCTAGGAAGGACCTGGGTTCTAGTCTGGCTCCGCCACTTGTCTGCTATGTAACCTTGGGCCAGAACACTTCTCTGGGCCTCAGTTCCCTCATTTGTAAAATGGGGATTAAGACTGTGAGTCCTTATATGGGACAGGGACGGTGTCCAAAGTGATTACCCTGAATCTACCCCAGCTCTTAGAACAGTGCCCGGCACATGGTAAGCGCTTAACAAATACCGCTTTTTAAAAGTGGCAATTAGAAATGAAGTGGCTTATTTGGAGTCCCAAACTGTACACTGAAAGAGGCCGAAGGAGGGAGAGGAGAGACACCTTCCCAATTTCCCCAGAGATGTCACTGCCAGCACCTGAAGTGCCACCTCCATTCGGGCTTCCTGTGGAAGGGAGGACAAGCCTCTACAATAGCCTTTTTGGCTGACCACATTCACACAGTCTGTAATACAGTTGACACCAGCATTTTTCGAATACAAAAGGTCCTACCTGCATAGATTTAAATTTTGCAAAACCCCTTTTTAATGGTATCTGTCAAGTGCTTACTATGTGCCAGGCACTGTACTAAGCACTGGGTTAGATAGAAGATAATCAGGTGTATCTCATTACAAACTTATTATAAATAGTCCCTGTTCCACATAGGGTTCACAGTCTGAATTGGTGGGATGGAGGGGGGAAATTCAAACCCTATTCAATTTATTTAACCTATTAATACTACTATCTGTGTCTCCCCTCTACACCGTAAGCTCGTTGTGGGCACGGAACGTATCCGTTATAGTGGTGTGTTGCTCTGCAATGCACATAGTAAGCACTCAATAAATACAATGGATCGATCGATCGATTTGTTAAGTGTTTATTATGTTCCTGGCACTGTGTTAAAGAGCCGGCGTAGCGAGAATAAGTAGTAAGGGAGATAGAAGATCGGGAGCCTACAAGCTAATGGGCAGGAGTTTCTGCTTGGTGCGGGGATGGATATGCAGCCACTGGAGGTTTTGGAGGATAGGGGAAGTGTGGGAGGAATGATGCTTTAGAAAAATGAAGCGGGCAGTAAGTGATGTATGGGCTGGAGAGGGGTGAGAAATACCTGGTTCATCTTCAGTCTGGTTTTTAACAATAATGATAATAATAATTGGGGTGTTAGGACATTACCATGTGTCAAACTAAGTGCTGGGGTAGATACAAATACACGTGGATGGGACTGTATCTGTCTTATCCCACATGGGGCTCACGGTCTAAGTGGAAGGGAAAATAGGCATTTAATCTCCATTTTACAGATGAAGAAACTGAGGCACAGAGCAGTTAAGTGTCTTGCTCAAGGCCACATAGCAGGCAAGTGGCAGAACCAGGATTAAAACCCAGGTATCCTGACTTGCAGGGCTGCGTTCTTTCCACTAGACCATGTATAGAGCATGCTTTTCCCAAGGAGTACAAAGTCCATTTACAGCTACTCTAACAAATAGGGGTGGCGGTCCTGAAAAACCGCATGTTAGAAGAAATCTGCGCTGGTGTAGTCATGCTGGATGATGCCACACACATGCTCAAAACTGTTTCTTCCAACCCTCCATTTGGCTGAAGCCGGAGAGATGTCTGCTGTCGGGAGAACATTTCCTAATTCCGCAGTAGAGTTCTGGCCACCACATACAGAGAAGCAGTGTGGCTCAGTGGAAAGAGCCCGGGCTTGGGAGTCAGAGCTCATGGGTTCGAATCCCAGCTCAGCCACTTGTCAGCTGTGTGACTTTGGGTAAGTCATTTCACTTCCTCTTTGCCTCAGTTCCCTCATCCGTAAAATGGGGATTAAGACTGGGAGCCTCACGAGGGACAACTTGATTACCCTGTATCTACCCCAGTGCTTAGAACAGTAGTCTGCACATAGTAAGCGCTTAACAAATACCAACATTATTATTATGATTATAATTGTGGTATTTGTAAAGAACTTGCTAAGTGTCAGGCACTGTTCTAAGTGCTGGGGTTCTAAGTGCTGGGGTTGACACAAGCTAATTGGATTGGACACAGTCCCTGTCCCACATACGACTCACAGTCTTAACCCTATTTTACAGATAAGGGAATTGAGCAACAGAGAAGTGAAGTAACTTGTCCAAGGTCACACAGCACTCAAAAGGTGGAGGTGGGATTAGAACTGACTCCCAGGCCCACGGTCTATCCAATACTCCAATATGGTTCTCCACCTGAAGTAGGAACACGTGTCCCGGCAGAGTCGGTTGCTTTATTTAGCATTTCTCAAGTCCCTGTTACTTACTGAGGGGCAGTTCATTATCCCTGTTTCATTATAGTTGGGGAAGCTGAGGCACAGAGAAATGGTCTAGTGGCTAAAGCACAGGCCTCGGAGACAGGGAGACCTGGGTTCTAATTCTGACTACACACCACTTATCTGCTGTGTGACCCTAAGCAAGTCACTCCGTTTCTCTGTAACTCAATTACTTCATCTGTAAAATTGGGATTAAGACGGTGAGCCCCACATGGGACTTGGGCTGTGTCCAGTCTGATTAAAGAAGCAGCGTGGCTCAGTGGAAAGAACCCGGGCTTGGGAGTCAGAGGTCATGCGTTCGATTCCCGGCTCTGCCACTTGTCAGCTGTGTGACTGTGAGCAAGTCACTTAACTTCTCTGTGTCTCAGTTACCCCATCTGTAAAATGGGGATGAAGACGGTGAGCCTCATGTGGGGCAACCTGATGACCTTGTATCTCCCCCAGCATTTAGAACAGTGCTCTGCACATAGTAAGAGCTTAACAAATACCAACATTATTATTATTATTACTTTGTGTCTATCCCAGCACTTAGAACAGTGCCTGGCACATAATAATTGCTTAATAAATACCACAAAAAGGTGACTTGCTCTTGGCCAGCCAGCGAGTCAGCAGTGGAGCAGGTGGTCTGGACTCCCACCCAAGCTGGAATTACTGGAGTTCATTTCCACCCAGCCCTTTGCCATACGATAGGACAGCTCTGACACACATTGGCTTTATTTTTCCAGGAGCCGGTCACTGGGGGCCATGGCCTGGAATTCTCTGGAGGGCAGTAAGGGGAACTGCAGTTCAAGGATTAAGGCCTACTACCTGAGCTGAAGCCTGGCCTGGAAGGTAATAATTAATAACAATTATGGTACCTAAGCGCTTACTATGTGCCAAGTGTCATTCTAAGGGCACTGTTGGAGGGTCTGAGCATTGACAGAGCCATCAGTCACCAGGCGGGATTCCCTCGGACCACAGGACGAGCTCGTGCCACCTAGGAGGCGGGCCTGCCCCTTCCTCAGGGGCAAATGGGCAGCTCTGTCCTGACATATTCCATAGGCTGGCTCCTAGCACAGGGTTCAGACTTGATGGCCGCACGCTCCTTGAAGTTTCACCGCCACACTCCTCACTTCAAGAGACACGGGCATCGATCCTTCAACAATATATAACAGCCTCCCCCTCCTCACAGGAGGCCTTAAATAACTTTGAAAAGACAGTTCCCTCAGAAAGGGAGACTGCATTTGGAAACCTAAGTTTCTGCTGGTGCGGGAGACTCTTCAGCCCGGAAGGATCAAGGCTTCCTCTGTCTCAGAAGGAGCACGGCCTACTGGATTGAGCCCGGGCCTGGGATCAGAAGGATCTGGGTTTTAATCCCAGCTCTGCCACTTGTCTGCTGTGTGATCTTGAGCAAGTCATTTCATTTCTCGGTGCCTCAGTTTATCTCATCTGTAAAATGGGGATTAGGACTGTGAGCCCCATGTTGGACTGTGTCCAACCTGATTACCTTGTATCTCTAACCTGGTGCTTAGTACGGTGCCTGGCATGCAGTAACTGCTTAATAAATATCATAAACAATAGGTTGGGTGTCAGGACCCAACTCGAAAGTATGAGCTGGGCCTTTAATAGCAAAAATAAATTCTTTTTTCTATTTCTATCTCATCTCCTCCCCCACATTACCAGGGAGGAAATGGAAGGAGAAGGGAAAGCGATTTAAGATGCCCCCAGGCCCTGCCCAACTGTAGAACTAAATGAAATATTAGTGGTTGGGTTATGGGGGGTGGAGGAGGGAGAGGAGGCTCAAATTATAGAAAGGGAAAGGGAACTGTGGATGTAAATATAAGCAGGGGGTAGCTTGTTCAAAACCACAAACTGTCTCTCTCCCAATCAATCAGTGGTATTTATTGAGCGCTTGCTGGACGCAGGGCACTGTACAAAGAGGTTGGGAAAGTAAAATATAACAAAGTTGGTAGACACATTTCCTACTCTAACACACCAGCATTTTTCCAGTGTCTTCTCGGGCCTCAGGGCTCCCTTGCTTCATGTATTAGTTTCTGTTTAGAGAATCCCAAGACCACACCAACCACACTCCAGAATGCCATTTTAGAAAAGTGAGCTGGGTTGCAGAATGAAGTATATTTTGGAGAGGGGAGAGAGTTGAGGCAGGGAGGTCAGCAAGGATGCTGATCCAGTGCTCAGGCTTCAATATGGCAAGTGTCCAAACCAGGCTGGTAGACGTTTGGATGGAGAGTAAGAGAGAGTTTGGAACTGATACAATTCAGCGACAGTCTGAATATGGGGGTGTTGAAAAACAGGGCAGAATTGAGGACAAAGTCAGGGTTTGAGAGATGGTAGTGTTGACAGCTGTGATGGGAAAATGAAGTGGAGGAATTTGCGATGGAAGAGGAGGAGTTTAGTTTTGGACATGTTAGGCTTGAAGCAGAGTGGCCTAGCTGTAAAAGTATGGGCCTGGAGTCAGAGGACCTAGGTTCATTCATACCTTCATTCATTCAGTCATATTTATTGAGTGTTTACTGTATGCAGAGCACTGTACTAAGCACTTGGAAAGTACAATTCAGCAATAAAGAGAGACAATCTCTGCCATTCACTTACCCAGAGTAGAGAGGGAACACACCATTTTACTCTTCTATAATTCCTAAGCATATAATAATGGTATTTGTTAAGTGCTTACTATGTTCTTACTGGCCTCACCACTTGTCTGCTGTGTGACCTTGGGAGAGTCATTACACTTCTCTGTGCCTCAATTACCTCATCTATCAAATGGGGATTAAGACTGGGAGTCCTATATGGGACAGGGACTGTGTTCAAAGTGATTATCTTGTATCTACTCCTGTGGTTAGTACAGCGCTTGGCATATAGTAAGCACTTGAAAAAAAAGTGCCAGCGTGACATCCATGTTCAGATGTCCCGGAGGCAGGTGGAAAGGCAAGATTACAGAGAGGAAGAGAGGTCGGGGATGGAGGGGCAGATTCCAACCCTGAGAAGAAGCGTGGTCTATTGGACAGAGCACAGACCTGGGATTCAGAAGGATCTGGGTTCTGCTCTGTGGCCTTGGGCAAGTCACTTAAATTCTCTATGCCTCAGTTACTGCGTCTGTAAAATGGGGATTGGGAACTGTGAGCCCTCTGTGGGACAGGGACCGTGTCCAACCTCATTTGCTTGTATCCACCCAAGCACTTGGTACATAGTAAGCACTTAACAAATGCCACAATTATTATTATTATCTGATTTGGGAGTCACCCGTGAAGAGGTGGTCGTCAAAGCTTTGGGTTCAGAAGAGCTCCCCAAGGGAGTGTAGATTGAGAACTGAAAGGGTCCCCGAATGGAACTCTGCAAGTCAGTTCCCCTAGCCCAGGACAACAGGACTAATGCCAAGGATTCTCCAGGGTCCAGCCTCACCATTTGCAGCATTGGGTTAACCCAACTTGGGCTTTGACCGAACAACCGCAGTGCTTATGTTCAGTTGACCCTGCTCCTAATAATAATAATTGTGGCATTTGTTAAGTGCTCGCTATGGGCTTACGATGTACTAAGGGCTGGGGTGGATACAAGCAAATAGGGTTGGATTCAGTCCCTGATCCACTGGGGCTCGCAGTCTTAATCCCCATTTTACAGATAAAGTAACTGAGGCACAGAAAAGTGAAGTGACTTGCCCAAGGTCACCTGACAGAGAAGCGGCGGAGCCGGGGTTAGAATTCAGGTCCCTCTGACTCCCAGGCCTGTGCTCTATCCACTAGGCCATGTTTCTTCTAACATGCTCCTCTGATACTAAGATCCCTAGGGGGAATGAGGGGTGGTGGATGGGTCAGAGATAATAATAATAATAATGTTGGTATTTGTTAAGCGCTTACTATGTGCAGAGCACTGTTCTAAGTGCTGGGGTAGATACAGGGTAATCAGGTTGTCCAATGTGAGGCTCACAGTTAATCCCCATTTTACATATGAGGTAACTGAGGCACAGAGAAGTTAAGTGACTTGCCCACAGTCACACAGCTGACAAGTGGCAGAGCCGGGAGTCGAACCCATGACCTCTGACTCCGAAGCCCGGGCTCTTTCCACTGAGCGGTTTTCATCACGGTCAGATGGCTGATCCCAAAGTTCACACCACACTATCGGAGAACTAAATGTAGTACCGGAAGAAACCCCTGCTCCATCACTTGTCTGCTGTGTGACCTAGGGCATGTCACTTTACTTCTCTGTGCCTCAGTTACCTCATCACTGTGAGCCCTATGTGGGACACTGTCTCTAATCCGATTAGCCTGTATCTACCCCAGTGCTTAGTACAGTGGCTGGCACGTAGCAAGTGCTTAACGAATAGCATTAAAAAATATCCAGGCATCTTGGGCTGGCTTCGATGCTGGGCATGTGCGATGACTGCCTCTTTAATTGTTCCTCACTGTTTCTCAAAAGGATCTACCTACCGGGTTCACACTGAGAAGGTGTGTGGTCTAGTGGTTAGAGCACATGGACCTGGGAGTCGGAAGGACCTGGGTTCTAATCCTAGCTTCATCACTTGTCTGCTGTGTGACTTCGGTCAAGTCGCTTCACTTCTCTGTGCCTCAGTAATGTCATCTGTAAAATGGGATTAAGATAGCGAGCCCCACGTGGGACATGAACTGTTGATTAGCTTGCGCCTACCCCAGTGCTTTGTACAATGACCAGCACATAGTAAGCTCTTAAAAAAAATCATTAAAAAAAGGCCCTAGGCCATTTACCAAACTCCCACCCATGATCAATTAGCTAAAACCAGCCTGCTCCCTCCTGCAGCCAGCGGGGAGGGCTATGAAAGGCAACTCCCTCATTGCCTCGGATAATCTAGATGTGATTTTCCTCCCTGTTAACCGCAGAGAGACCACGGAGGCAGCTGGGGACCAACTCCTTGCTGCCTGAGAGATTTTGGTCTCCAGTCCCTGCTTTAGATGGATTTGCCCCCAGAGGGATGTGGGTTGAGCAAAAAAAAACTTAGTGGTTTTCTTCCCTTTCAAGCTTGATGGAACACGTCGGAGCTTGGAGGTGTTTGTGATAAACCTAGAGGCCCTGGGTAAAATAACCTGCCTCTAGACCGTCCACAACAACCGAAATACCTCAGGGTCATAGCAGACAGAGAGCAGGATTATCAGGAATGATTTGGTACGTACGGACAGAGCTATCTGGGAGACCCAGCTACCTCTGTCACCCCCAGCGAGGTATTTGTCATCATCAATGGCACTTATTGAGCACTTACTGTGTGCAGAGCACTGTCCTAAACGCTTGGGAGAATACAATGGAGTTGTTTTTTTTTAATGGTATTTGTTAAGCACTTACTAAGGGCTGGTGCAGATACAAGTTAAACAGGTTGGACACAGTTCCTATCCCAAATGGGTCTTACAGTCTTAATCCCCATTTAACAGCTGAGGGAACTGAGGCACAAAGAAGTTTAGTGACTCGCCCAAGACTGCCGATCCTTTTGCACTGGGATTTGTATCCTTTCGTCACCCCTCCTGACCCATAACACTTTAGTACATATCTGCCATTCATTTATTTATATTAACGTCTCTCTCCTCCTCTAGGCTTGTGAGCTTGTTCATTCATTCATTCAATCGTATTTATTGAGCGCTTACTGTGTGCACAGAACTGTACTAAGCACTTGGAAAGTATAATTTGGCAACAGATAGAGACAATCCCTACCCAACAACGGGCTCATAGTCTAGAAGGGGGAGACAGACAATAAAATGAAATAGGCAAGGAAACGGGCCTACCAACTTTGTTGTACTGTACTCTCCCAAGCACTTAGTACAGTGCTGTGCATATAGTAAGTGCTCAAAGAATTCGACTGATTGAGTGTCCCTTTGAAATAAGTAGCGGAAAACATCCCAGACTCTGAACATCTTTAGCTCTCTCCCACAGCAGGAGGCATGGCTTTAAGACCCTGTGATAATAAAATAGAGTCAAGAAACCCATTCCGTGCTTTCAAGAGGCTCCAGTGTCGTGGGACAGACAAAAATTATTTACAAATAATGGGAACCAGAGAATGGCAAAAATAGAATAAGTAGTAGAAATGTGTCAGAGTAGAATTCAATTTACAAATAAATATACAAGGGTATTGAGGAGAGGAATAAAATGCATTATTAATAATAATAATTATGGTATTTGTTAAGCGCTTACTATGTGCCAAGCCTAGACTGTGAGCCTGTTGTTGGGTAGGAATTGTCTCTACTTGTTGCCGAATTGTACATTGTAAGCGCTTAGTACAGTGCTCTGCACACAGTAAGCACTAAATAAGTACGACTGAATGAATGAATGAATTTGACTGCTTTCTATCTCTCCCAGCATCTGGTATCTAGTAAGCACTTAGTAAATATTATAACTATTGTTATGGTGAATCAATTCAATTCAATGTGTCTGTTGTTCTATTGTACTCCCCCATGCGCTTAGTACAGTGCTTTGTACACAGTAAGAGCTCAATAAATATGATTGAATGAATGAATCCCTTTGCTCTTCCCCCCTCCTAACCCCACAGCACTTATGTACATATCTGTAATTTATTTATTTTTTCACTGATGTCTGCCTCCCCCTGTCTAGTCTGTAAGCTCATGTGGGCAGGGAACCTGTCTGTTTATTGTTGTATTCTACTCCCCCAAGTGCTTAGTACAGTGCTCTGCCCACGGTAAGCGCTCAATGAATATGATTTAATGAATTCACGTGCAGAGCACTGTACTAAGCATTTGGGAGAGTACAGTACAACAATGAATAGATACATTCCCTGCCCACAGCAAACTCACATATAGAGGGGAAGACAGACATTAATATACATAAATAAATAACAGATAAATATATGTGCTGGGAAGGAGGATGAATGAGATGAGCATGACAAGGCAACACAGAAGGGAGTGGGAGAAGAGAGGAGGGTTTAGTCAAGGGAGGCTTCTTGGAGGAGATATGCTTTCAATAAGGCGTTGAAGTGGGGGAGAGCAATTTTCTGTCTCATAGGAGGAGGGAGGGGGTTCCAAGTCAGAGACAGGATGTGGGCGAGAGGTCAATGGTGAGATAGACGAGACCGAGGTACAGTGAGAAGGTTAGCATTAGAGGAATGAAGTGTGTGGGCTGGGTTATAGCAGAGAGTAGTGAGGTGAGGTAGGAAGGGGAAAGGTGACTGAGTGCTTTAAAGCCAATGGTGAAGAGTTTTTGTGTGATGCGGAGGTGGATGGACAACCACTGGGGTTTCTTGAGGAGTGGGGCAGCATGGTCTGAATATTTTTGAAGAAAAATGATCCGGGCAGCAGAGTGGAGTACAGACTGGAGTAGAGAGAGACAGGAGGCAGGGAGGTCAGCAAGGAGGCTGACACAATAATCAAGGTGGGGGAGGATAAGTGCTTGTATTAATGTAGTAGCAGTTTGGATGGAGAGGGAGGGGCAGATTTTAGCAATGCTGTGAAGGTAGAACTGAGAGGACTTAGTGATGACTTGAATATGTGGAATGAATGACAGAATCATTCGGGGAAGGCTTCCTGGAGGAGGTGGGATTTGGGAAGGGCTCTGAAGATAGGATGAGCTGAGATCTAGGGGATTTTGAGGAGGGGGAGGAGGCTCCAATCCAGAGGAATAGCATTGGTTGAGGGGTTGGGAGCACTGAGTTTGGGTCTGCAGAGTCTTCTTCATTCAGTGGGAGTTCAACGGGAAGATGAGGATTGTAGTAATTGTGTTATTTGTTCAGCGCTTACTATATGCCAGGCACTGCACTACAAGATAATTGGGTTAGACACAGTCCCTCTCCCGCATGGGGCTCACAGTCTTAACCCCTATTCTACAGATGAGGAAAGTGAGGCACCGAGAAGTGAAAAGACTTGCCCAAGGTTACACAGCAGACACATGGCAGAGCCGAGATTAGAACGCAGATCTTCTGACTCTCGAGCCCGTGATCTTTCCACTAGGCCACTCTGTTTCATAGCATTATGAAGCAGCATGAAGATGTCATACGATCTCCTCATCCACCTCAGCTTTCTTATGACCTTTTTATTTATATATTGATTTATTATCCACTTGTATTTATTATTTATAGCAATACTCATGCCCTTTTAACTATCAACAATTTATGTTGACTTGTCTTCCCCAAAAGATAATAAATTCTTCAAGGACAGAAATTGGGCCTCATACTTTATCTGTATGTCCCCGCTGAGTGCCTAGAACAGTGCTCTGAGGCCGATGATGGATGCTCACTAAACACTGGGGACGGATGATGATGGATTGCATACGCTGAAGGGTGAGCAGTCCATTGTGGATTTGGACATGGACTCACGGATAATCTAGTGTCCCAACAGTCTGTACAAGGGGAAAGCTAATGGGGTGCTACCATTTGCCTACTCTTTGACCTTGGACAAATCACTTGCGCTTCTCTTTGCCTTAGTTTCCTCACCTGTAAAATGGGGATTCAATACCCGTTTTCTATCCCCCTTAAACTGTGAGACACACTTAACACAGGAACTCTCTGCAACCTGATGAACTTGAATCTACCCAGTGCTTTCTACAGCACTCGGCACATAAGCGCTTAACAAATACCACCATTATAATTATTATTATTTCTAGGAGGCCAGTGATCAGAGAGAACTAAAGCGTCTCCTGTGGCCACCACTATAGACAGAATTCTGGGCTGGCTGCACAGTATTGGGCGGAATGGTATTTCTTTGGTTGAAAACATTAGGTCACTTCTCTGGCCAACGGCCCTGTGAATGGCTAAGTGAGAGGGAAGGAAGAGGAAGAAACTGAGCCTTAGAGGGCTTGCCCCTCGCCCGAGGCCTCACAGTCAGTCAGGAGCAGATCCAGGATTTAGGATGTGGGACAGCCACCTACAACTCCCCACCCAGAGGGTTGAAATGGTTATTATAGAATGTCTCTGCACACAGCACTGAGGGCTAGAATGCGAGTCTTCATTATCATACCACCCACCTCCGCATCAAACAGAAACTCCTTACCATCGGCTTTGAAGTACTCAGTCACCTCGCCTCCTCCTACCTTGCCTCCCTAATGTCCTACTACAACTCGGCCCACACGCTTTGCTCCTCTAATGCCAACCTACTGTACCTCGATCTTGTCTATTTCTCCACCAACTTCTTGCCCACGTCCTGCCTCTGGCCTGGAACGTCCTCCCTCTTCATATCTGACAGACCATTACTCTCCCCACCTTCAAACCCTTTTTATTATTTTTTTATTCTGCTATTTGTTAAGCCTTACTATGTGCCAGACACTATACTAAGCGCTGGGGTAGATACGAGTTAATCAGCTTGGACACAGTCTCTGTCCCACATAGGGCTCAGAGCCTTAATCCCTTTTTACAGATGAGGAAATTGAGGCCTAAAAGTGATTTGCCCAAGATCACACAGCAGACAAGTGGCAGAGCCAGGATTAAAACCCAGGTTCTTCTTACTCTGAGGCCTGAAAAACTTATTAAGGGCACATCTCCTCCAAGAAACCTTCTCCAAGACCTCATTTCCTCTTCTCCCACTCCCTTCTGTAACACCCTGATTTGCTCCCCTTATTCACTCCCACCTCTCAGCCCCACAGCACTTATGTGCACATATCCATGAGTTCGAATCCCGGCTCTGCCATTTGTCAGCTGTGTGACTGTGGGCAAGTCACTTAACTTCTCTGTGCCTCAGGTACCTCATCTGTAAAATGGGGATTAACTGTGAGCCTCATGTGGGACAACCTGATTACCCCGTATCTCCCCCAGCACTTGGAACAGTGCTCGGCACATAGTGAGCGCTTACCAAATACCAAATACCAACATTATTATCTGTAATTTATAATATTGTCTATCTCCCTCTTTGGACTGTAAGCTTATTGTGGGCAAGGAATGTGTCTACTAACTCTATTATATTTTATAATGTACTCTCCCAAGCTCATGGTACAATGCTCTACAAACAGTAAGCACTCAATAAATAAGATTGAATGAATGAATGAATACCACTGATTGATTAATTGACTGTGGGATTCTGTGCCAACGTAACCCCTGTGTACTAGGAAAACTGTTTCACATGCTGCAAGAAGAAACCCGGCAGAGGGCTCAACTTCTTCCCTTCTGCCGTCCTTACTCGCATACCTCCACTGCCTGGAACTTCACCTGTCCATCCAGCTTCTGGTTTGAGGAATCTTCCTGGCTGAAATTTCTGGGGTTTGGGTGACCTACTGAGAGTGTAAGAGGTACATACACTGCTTACTGAGGCCTATGGGGCTGCCATTAGAAGGGCAGCTGGCTCTGGGACTGAGGAAGGCTAGCCTGATGACCGGAAGTATTAAGCAGAAGTCCAATACACCTTCGATCCAGCTGGAAACTGCCTCTCCTGTCTGCTCACCAGAAGCATTTCCATACAAATCAACTTACCCACCTTTCTGTGGAGGCACTCACTCATCTACATAGACATTTTTCTTTCTCTTCTTCTACCTGTAAACTCTTTTGTGTCCGTCTCCCCTGCTAGACTGCAAACTTCTTGAGGGCAGGGATCATTTCTCTTACCTCCATTAGACTCTCCCAACTGCCTAAGACAGTGCTGGGGACACAATAAATACCCCTATTTGAATTGAATCAATCAATCAGGGCTCCAAAGAAGGCAGTGTGGTCTAGTGGAAAGATCACAAGACTGGGGGTCAGAAAGACTTGGGTTCTAATCCTGGCTCTGCCAATTGTGTGCTGTGTGACCTTAGATAAGTCACTAAACTTCTCTGTGCCTCAGTTTCCTCAATTGTAAAATGGGGATACCTGTTCTCTCTTCTTAGACTGTGATGGACAGGGACTGTGTCTGACCTAATTAACCTGTACCTATCCCAGGACTTAGAACAGTGTTTGACACGTAGTAACCATTTAACAAATACCATTTAAAAAAAAGACCTAGGTTCTATTCCTGGCTGTGCCACTTGGCTGCTGCGTGACTTGCATCAAGTCACGTAACTCCTCCACGCCTCGGTTTCCTCATCTCTAAATTGGGGATGAAATGCCTGTTCTTCCTCTCCCTTAAACTGTGAGCCCTGTGTGGGACAGAGACTGTGTCAATTCTAGTTATCTTGGATCTGCCCAATTGTTTAGCAGAGTTCTTGGCACACAAATACTTGACAATTATTAAATCAGTCATCTGTCTGGAGGCAGTACGCTAGACCAGATGACTTCTCAGTGTCCCTTCCGGCTCTAAGATTACTTTTCTTCCCTCATCCCTTTCTTCAGAAATTACTCTCTCTCACCTCCGCCCCCCTAAACATATACCCAAGAATTCAACACAACTCCTAAATATAAACAAACTCTGCCCCCATAATTAATAGGAAAAAAAAAACCCTTTCTTTTTTTGTGTGTCTTTAGATAAACTGTCCCATTGTCCTTGTCAGTGTTGCCTTTGGATGATCAGCTTTCAGCACACAGTCTGGGGCTTCTTTTCAGTTAAACTTCCTGACCTGTGCTTGCTTGCTTGCTTCATCCTTCCCGGGCCTAGACCTGCCTCTCGGCGACTGCCTCTGGCTCCAATCCCAGTCCTCTCACATTTCACGCCAGCTCTTTCTCCCCACCTCGCCACTCAGTCAGAGGGGTCTGCCCTTTGGCTTGATTTCTCTCCCTTTCTCTCCCTGCTCCACCTTCCCGGCCCCAGGTTTCCTGGTGCTCTGAGATATTTTCCACAGAGGATTACTGTGTGAATGAATGTAGTTTCCTGAGCTATGTGTTTGAAAAGTAAACTGATATTGGTCCTTTTATGATAATTTCAATTGGAAATAGCAGGAGAACAATACCTTTGTAGTTTTTCTATTGAGAACATGTTCTAGACGGAGCTTGTCAAAAAAAAAAAAAGAGGAAAGAGGAGATCACAGCAATAATTTAAGTCACTTGGGGCTGATTGGTTTAAATGAATCTCCCCTCCATCATGGGCAGCTTCTATAACTAAAAACTTCATCAGTCTGTGGAGGAGCCTCCCATCCTGCCTCATTGCCCGGCTGCCACCAGGAATATGCCAAAGTTTAAACTCCCGAAGCCGACTGTAAGGAACGGTCCCAGAGGGCCTTTAGAGTAAGTTTCGGCCCTTCCGCTTTCATCAGAAGAAGTCATTCAAATGCTGGCTGCTTTCTGAACTGGGGGTGGGGAGACCTGCTGAGCATGAGAGGACCCTCCACCTCTTTGAGAGCAGCCAGGCTAAACTGCTCCTTGTCCTGCCGGAGGCAGGCGACGTCCCTTACCTCAGCAGCTTTCCACCTTCCTTTGCCCTTGAAAAAATGGAGCTCTCCAGGGTTGGAGGGAGGTCAGAAAAGGAGGAAAAGCAGAGGCAGAGAGGGTAGGCACCACTAAGATTTGAAGTGAACACAGAGGAAAATGGATAGAGGCTCTGGACCTTCAAAGCCACTGACAGATTTTGCTTGATCATTTAAAATGAAAATCCAAAGTAATGGTAGGAAGAAAATAGAAACAGAACAAAGGAAGCAGTATGGGCTAGTGAACAGAACTCAGGTCTGGGAGTCAGAAGGATCTGGGTTCTAAACTCGGCCCCGCTAGCTGTCTGCTGTGTGACCCTGGGCTGTGTCTCAGTTACCTCATCTGTAAAATGGGGAATAAGACTATGAGCCCCATGTGGAACATGGCCTGTGCCCCACCTGATAAGCTTGTATCTACACAACAGTCAGTACAGTGTCTGGTACATAGTAAGTTCTAAACAGATACCTTAAAAAAAGTGGAGGGGCATATCAGTTAAACCCTCATTTTCATCAGTGTGTAATAGCTGTGGTACACTGGTGGATTAGCTCAATCAATCAATCGTGATTTCAGCACACTTACTGTTTGTATTAAGCATTTGGGAGAGTAAAATATAACCGCGTTGGTAGACACTTCCTCTGCCCACAACTATCTTACAATCTAGAGGGAGCTTATAGAGCCATGAATGGACAGACAGACACTGCCCCTCACTCTCCCAACCACCTCAAACTCCTAAAGAATCCGGTCTTGGATTCCAGTCCTTCAGAGGCAGGGAGGCGAGGGTTTAGAGAGAGGAATGGAGGAGGGTATTACCTCAGCAGGAAGCAAGTTAGGAGCAGAGTGCTTTTCCTGACAGTGTAATGAAAGTTAGTCAATCCATGAAGTTATTATATTGATAAATGCTAAAATGTTAAATCAAGCTACTGATGCTGCTGGTTCCTCCTCTCGCAGGAATGTTGGTGGGGTGACGGGTTATTTGAGCCAATGTGCAAGGCCTTGGCTATGCTGGGTGCTTTCTCTACAGGAGGTCAAAACAATTCACATCAACTCTCACACTATTACACTGCCCATTCAGATGGGGAAATTGAGGCTGGAAAATAACTCCATGTCACGGTCTGTTCAAAAGCTCAAGCCCCCCACTACTTGGGCCTTGCCTACTACCACCTCTTGCCTAGTTTGAATCTTAGAATAATGGATAGAGCTCGAGCCGGGGAGTCAGAAGGACCTGGGTTCTAATTCCATCTCTGCCATTCGTCTGCTGCGTGATTTTGGGCAAGTCACCTCAGTTACCTCATCTGTGAAATGGGGATTATGACTGTGAGCCCCACATGGGACATGGACTGGGTCCTACCTGATTACTCTGCCTCTATCCCAGCACTTAGAACAGCGTCTGGCACACAGTAAAGTGCTTAACAAATAACATATATAAAAAAAGGCCATCCGAGCCAGCCCCCGGCTTCTGGTTGACTCTCCGGCCTTTGGTCATTGCCTCTGAATATATCTCACGGCTTCCCGCTGTGCCCTGCTGAATAAAGCAGATATCCTGGTTGAGCCTGATGCACTTGGACTTTAAGCTGTGGTTGTAGTGGTTTTCTTCTGTGGGACCTGGAATCAACTCGTGCTTGATGACGACGACGATGATGACGATGAGTAAGCCCTCATTTCCTCTTCTCCCACTCCCTTCTGCGTTGCCCTGATTTGCTCCCTTTATTCATCCCTCCCTCAGCCACACACATTCATGTACACATCGGTAATTTATTTATATTGTCTGTCTCGCCCACTAGACTGTAAGCTCACTGTGGGCAGGGGAGATGTTTACCAACTCTGATATACTGCTGTATTGTACTCGCCCAAGTGCTTAGTATACTGCTTTGCACACAGTAAGGGCTCAATCAAGATGACTGATTTACTGATTGATGATGATTGTATTTAAGTGCTGGTTGTGTATCAAGCGCTGTTCTAAGCACTCAGGAAGATACAAGCTAAACACGTTGGACAAAGTCCACATAAGGCTCCCAGTCATAAGTTGGAGAGAGATCAAGAATTGAATCATTTTACAGGTGAGGGAATGGAGGCACGGAGAAGTGAAGGGACTTGCCCGTGGTCACGTGGCAGGCACGAGCAGAGCTGGATTAGAACCCAGTTTCTCTGACTCCCAGGCCTGTGCTCTTTCCATTAGGCTGTGCTGCCCATGGAGAGGAGGAAGGTGAAAGAAGGGACAGGAGGAGGTTGGAGGGAAGGGAGAAGAAGGGAGAGAAGGAGGGAAGGGATGGGAGGAGTGAACAAGGGGCAACTAGCGGCGAACAATTCCTCTGAGGGAAGGGGAGGGGTGGGGCCAGAAAAGGGCAATGGGAGAAGGAGGAGGAGAGGGAAGGAAGAGGAGGAGCTGAGGGAAAAAAGGGAAGGGAAGACAGGGGGAGCTGGGGAAGAAGAGGAGAACGAGGAGAAGGGAGAGGATTTCAGAAAGAATTCCAGGGCAACTCCAGGGCTGGCTTTCTCAGGCCATTGCTGGACTGAATTATGCAAGGCTGAGGGTTTTCCATTCATATGGAACGATCTCTAGAGAGGGAAACTTCAGTACCTCCCTTAGGAATCTTTTCCAGGAGGTAACCATCTTTAAAGGGAAGAAGGTCTCGCAAATGTCATTCTTTAACTCTTTCATGTTGTATTTTAAATCTGCGGTCCTTATTCCAGGTCTCAGGGGACATGGAGAATTCCTTCCACATTGGTCTCATAGGCCTTATCCAGCCTAGGGGGAGTTCCTTCAGGGTCCTCTCTCTGCTAGGAGTAGGAGCTTGAGGATGTCCATGAAGGGCCAGCAGAGATGGGGCTCACCAAACCCCTTTACAAGGGGCAGAACTGTTCCTTGGGTCCCTTTACAGTAACTCTAAAACACCTTCCTGTTGCCACTATCGGACTTCTAGAGGAAAACTGTGGGAAAAAGGCGGTTTTTCCTTTGACATATCCTCCAATTGAAGAAAACAACAGAGGGCCGAGATATCTTCCCATTGAAACAGTAGACCTCAAGCCCTCACATCCCTGACTTTTCCTCTAGTGCCTGTTTATTCACTATTCCACCAACTTGACTATCTCGCCACTGACCCCTTTCCCACGTTCTATCTCTGGCCAGGAATGCCTTCCCCCTCCATATACGACAGACCACCACTCTCCTCACCTTTAAAGCCTTATTAAGATTGCATCCCTCCAAGACACCTACCCTAATTAAGCCCTCTTTTCCCGATTCCCTCTCTTCTGCATCATCTATCATCTTGGATCTGTGACCTTTGGGTAATTGATATTTGCCTCACCCTCCACCCCACAGCACTTATGTACATACCTAAAAATTATACGTTATAAATAATTTATATTAATGTCTGTCTCCCCAGCTAGACTGTAAACTCGCTGTGGGCAGGGAATGTATCTACCAACTCTGTTGTTTTCACCCACCCAAGCGCTTAGTAAAGTGCTCTGCATACAAGAAGCACTCAACGAATTGGCTGATTTTTTTCAAACTGTATCCCTTTCCTTTTTAAAATCCTAGCTCATGGCTCACCATCTTCATAAAGTTTCCCTTGATGAATCCCCACTATCCTCTGAGCTGCCAGCTCGATTTAGGGCTCACTCTCTCCATCGAGTCAGCCCAGTGACAACTCTATCAAGCAACATGGCTTAGTGGATAGAGTATGGGCCTGGGAGTCAGAAAGACCTGGGTTCTAATGCATGGTGTAGTGGATACAGCATGAGCTAGGGAGTCAGAAGGTCATGGGTTCTAATCCTAGCTCTGCCCCTTGCCTGCTGTGTGACCTTGGGCAAGTCAATTCACTTGTCTGGTCCTCAGTTACCTCATATGTAAAAAATGGGGATTAAGAGTGTAAACCCAACTTGGGACAGGGACTGTGTCCAACTTGATTAATTTGTATCTATCCCAGCACTTAGAACAGTGCTTGGCAAATAGTAAGTGCAAAATAAGGGCCATAATTATTAATAGTATTATTAATCCCAGCTCCACCACTTGTCCTGCTGTGTGACCTTGGGCACGTCGCTTCACTTCTCTGGGCCTCAGTTACCTCATCTGTAAAATGAGGATTAAGACTGTGGGACCCATACGGGACAGGGATTGTGTCCAACCTGATTAACTTGTATCTATCTCAGCACTTAGAACAGTGCCTGGTTCATGGTAAATGCTGAACAAGTACCATAATAATTATTATTATTACTACACGTTGGGATCTTGGTTGACCTCTGTCTGGCTTGTCTGCCCTTTGGATGCTGGCCCCAGGCTTGAGCAAATTGGTGATCTCCACTGCTACTGCTCTCAACCTGCTGGGGGAAGGCATTCCCCTCCAAGTCCAGGGGCAGAGCCCCCCTTGACTGGAGAATAGGACTTGGATGTGTCCTTTATCGAGGACACCTACACATATTACAACCCAAGGGAGCTCAATATATAGCAGACTGAATAGGAGCTCTGCCCCTCTGGGTGAAAATTTTGATCTCAACAAAAGCCCCCAAACTGTTTTTTTCTTCACCGTGACCTGCACTCTCTGTCCCCAAAGTCTTTTTTTGTTTTAAATATATGTTAAGTGTTTACTAGCAGCATGGCGTAGTGAATAGAGCACGGGCCTGGCAGTCAGAAGGTCATGGGTTCTAAACCTGGCTCCACCACTTGTTTGCTGTGTCACCTTGGGCAGGTCACTTCACTTCTCTGTGCTTCAGTTATCTCATCTGTAAAATGGGGGTTGAGACTGTGACCCCACATGGGAGAGGGACTGAGTCCAACTCAATTTGCTTCTATCCACCCCAGCCCTTAGTACAGTGCCTGGGATGTAGTAAGTAATTATGTTCTAGGCACTGTAGTTAGTGTTATGGCTTCCCTCATTTCCCAGTACAACCTAGCCTGCATGTTTTGCTCCTCTAACACCAGCCTATTTACTGTACCTTAATAATGTTGGTATTTATTAAGCGCTTACTATGTGCCGAGCACTGTTCTAAGCGCTGGGGTAGACACAGGGGAATCAGGTTGTCCCACGTGGGGCTCACAGTCTTCATCCCCATTTTACAGATGAGGGAACTGAGGCACAGAGAAGTTAAGTGACTTGCCCACAGTCACACAGCCGACAAGTGGCAGAGCTGGGATTCGAACTCATGAGCCCTGACTCCAAAGCCCATGCTCTTTCCACTGAGCCACGCTGCTTCTATGGGTCTCTCTTGATATCAATTCTTTTAACGGTATTTACATGCTTACTATGTGCCAGGCACCGTATTAAGTGCTGGGGTAGATAAAAGCTAATCAGGCTGGACACGTCCCGAGGGGCTCAGAGTTTTAATCCCTATTTTACAGATAGGATAACTGAGGCACAGAGAAGTGAACTGACTTGTCCAGGTCATCCAGCAAAGGGTGGAGCCCGGATTAGAACCCAGGTCCTTCTGACTCCCAGGCTCACGCTCTATCCACTAGGCCATAATGTCCCTCAGGTCCCTCAAGAGTGGTTGATCTCCACCTCCCCTGCCACCCCGGTCTGCCTCCTGGCCCCGGCCCACATCACCCACACAGCGGGCGGCTTCCTGCCTGGGGAGAGGTTTCGAGGCAGAGAGGAGGTTCTATAAAGTCAGGCCAGGCTAGCTTCTGGCAGACAAGCCGAACCAAACTGGAAAGCGTGTCTGCTGCAGCCACTCAGGCAACGAGGCCGAACAAACAGGCTGCCTTGGTGCATTCCTTAATAAATGTATGTCTGAGCTGTGGCTTTTTTATGTAAAATGTTTTTATTCTTCTACCCTCTCAGTATCAAATCTGGGTGTTACACAGCAACCAAAGAGTGGCCCGAGAGCTGCTTGTTCCAGGCCATTGACCAACTGGAACGAGTTGGAGAGAAGAGGACAAATGACCCATCTCGCTCTCCTTCCTCTCTTTCCCCCACCGGCCCCTGGATGACCTCTCTGGGGACGGCTCTCCCTCGCCGCCTGATTGGGGTTGTCCCTGGAGTGGATAGCAGGGAATGGCAGGGAAGCAACGTGGCCTACTGGATGGGGCCAGAGAGCCAGAAGGATCTGAGTTCTAATCCCAGCTCTGCCACTTGTCTGTTATGTGACCTCGGGCAAGCCACTTAACTTCTCTGTGCCTTGGTTACCTCATCTGTAAAATAGGGATTAGTTTAGACTGCGACCCCCATGTGGGACATGGACTGTGTCCAACCTCTTTCCCTTGTACCTATTTCAGCACTTAGAACAATGCCTGGCACACAGTAAGCCCACAAATACCATTTAAGAAACACACCAACAAAAATTGGTCACAGAGTTGTGTGGTGACCTGCCTCCTTGGAGTTGGTTGGCTTCTGGGCAGGGGCAGAAGTGGGGTCAAAAACAAACTGAATGGCTCCCACAGGGGTTCCAGACCAAACTGGACATTCTGAACCATCACTGGGGAGAAGCAGTGTGGCCTAGCGGAAAGAGCACGAGGCCTGGGAATCAGAGAACTGGGGTTCTAATCCCAGCCCTACCACATGTCCAAGAGGCCTCCCCTGAATAAGCCCTCCTTTCCTCTTCACCCACTGCATTCTGCGTCACCCTGACTTGCTCCTTTTATTCATCCCCCTTCCCAGCCTCATTGCGCTTATGTACATATCTGTACATATTTATTCATTTATATTAATGACTGGCTCTCCTTCTAGACGGTAAACTCATTGTGGGCATGGAATGTGCCTGTTTATTGTTATTTTGTACTCTCCCAGGTGCTTAGTACAGTGCTCTGCACACAGTAAACACTCAATAAATACAATTAAATGAATGAAGTGTCTGCTGTGTGTCATCTTCTGTGGGCCTCAGTTACCTCATTTGTAAAATGGGGATTAAATCCTACTCCCTCCTAGTTACACTGTGAGCCACATGTGGGAAATGGATTATGTCCAACATGGTTAACTTGGATCTATCCCAGTGTTTAGTGCAATGCGTGGCACACAGCAAGCACTTACCCAGACTACTACTAATAACAACATAATAATAATAACGATAATCAATCGTATTGACTGAACGCTTTTTACGTGCAGAGTACTATACTAAGCCCCAATGAGAGTACAATACGTTAGTAGGACAATTCATTTCTGTCCCTTTAAAGTCATTCAGTTGACCTTGAACCTTCACAGTTCAAGTGAGTGGACCTACATGTTTGTGTATGAAACACCTAGGCAATACCACAGGATCTTGTTGGATCAAGTATGAAAAAAATGAAAAGGGAGAGATAGTAGGAATACCCAATTTCCAACATAGGCTTGGAACTTGAGGAAAAGTGGGGTCAAACACTTCTGGCTCATCCTCTCTTTGAGGCAGGCCTGGTTGGCCTTTTGGAACAAAGCCCAAACTTCCCATCCTGCTGTGTAGACAGCATTCGTTGCTGCCCCTTTGGAAAAGTGCTGGCTGAATGGGGGTCACATTTATTCCCAAATTGTTTGGGTCAGCATACTAATCTGCTTCTGCTTCTGAGAAGCAGCCTGACTCAGTGGAAAGAGCCTGGGCTTGGGAGTCAGGGGTCATGGTTTCTAATCCTGTCTCCGCCACTTGTCAGCTGTGTGACTTCGGGCAAGACACTTCACTTCTCTGTGCCTCAGTTACCTCATCTGTAAAATGGGGATAAAGACTGTGAGCCCCACGTGGGACAAGCTGATTACCTTGTATCTACCCCAGTGGTTAGAACAGGGCTTGGCACACAGTAAGGGCTTAACAAATAGCATCATCATCATTATTATTAATCTTATTTCCTAAAAACATAGGACCAATAGAGAAGCAGCGTGGCCTAGTCGATAGAGCACGGGCCTGGGAGTCAGAATGACTTGAGTTCTAATCCTGGTTCTGCCATTCCTCTGCTGTGAGACCCTGAGCAAGTCACTTAACTTCTCTGTACATCAGTTTCCTGATCTGTAAAATGGGGATTAAGACTGTGAGCCCCACGCGGGACAGGTACTGTGTCCAACCTGATTAGCTTGTATCTCTAACCTAGTGCTTACACAGTGCCTGGCACATAAGTAGCATTTACCAAATGCTAATTAAAAAAAATAATAATTTCATGGGTGGCAAGAGCGTATACGAGCTGTTGAAGGCCAGGGTGCATGAGTGCACAAAGTCATTTACTAGACCTGGGTGCAAGAGAGAGAGGGAGAGTAATGAAGGAGAGAGAGAGAAAAAAAGAGAGAAAGAGAGAGGGAAAAAGAGAGAGAAAAAGTACAGAGGCGTGTGTGTAACCATCTCTTTAAACAGATCTGTAACGAAGGGTTAGACCAACTAGATGTTTCCAATCTCTCTTTGTGTTTGTCTAATTTAGATTGTGACCTTAATGAGCACAGACCGTGTCCAATTTTACAGTCTGCATGGATCGTGGATCACTGTTCACGCTCAATAAATCTGAAACAACAAGTACAAACTCCCATTTGATAGCTTCCAATACATTCGGCAAGGAATCTCTGACCTGATTTCAGAACCTGCCCGGGGCCTTCTTAAATGAGGACCTCACCATCCTCTTCCCTGTCGAGCAGCGTTGGAGCAGAAGCCCCGCTATTTTCCATTCCACACGATCTTGCCAAATAAATCCCTTGTATCATTTCTCAAGACTGGACCATCCAAAAATACCTAAAGCCAACCCAGATGCCACCATGGCTTCCCCAAACACAAGTAAAGGAATGAACCTGCTAAAATTAAACTACCGGGAAGGCACAGAAATAACTTCCAGGGTACCTGGCAGTGCTGATACAAACATGACTGCATTTCGTATTTTAAAACTTACCCCTAGTAATCTCCAAGATCCCCAAAGTGAAAAATTGCTTCCCTACCTCCAACTCCCCTCTCAGGGAGGCCCCCAACCCCAGGGCCGTGCTGCTGGTCTCGCATTTCCAGAGAGAAATCAACCAGCTTAACCTAGGGGAACTGCCAAAGTAATACAATTCCTTTCCCGTTGACCCCCACTTGTCCTTGGACCTCCCATTTATAGAGCACTCTTACTACTCCCCAAGCCTTTTCAAATATATACCATCTATTTCATTTACTCTCCTCATACAATAGGCAAGGAGCAGGGATTAGTCTCCCCATTTTATAGATGAGGAAACTGAGCAGCGTGGCCTAATGGAAAGAGCACAGGTCTGAGTGTCAGAAGACTTGGGTTCTAACCCTGGTTCCATCAATTGGTTGCTGTGGCACCTAGAGCAAGTGACTTAACTGCTCTGTGCCTCAGTTTCCTCATGTGTAATCAAGTTGGATTAAAGCTGATGTTATTTCCCTTCAGAGACCCAGCCAAAGCTGCTTGCTGGTGTAGTGGATCGGGGTGACTCTTTCTTAGAGAGAATCAGGCTGATGGCAGGAGAACTGTCTGTTCATTTCTTTCCAAGTCAGAAATAGTGTTGGAGATCTGACACTCCAAGACAGAAGATCCCTGAACTTTTGGAAGAGATTTCTGGAGTTCCTTGCTATCTCTCCTCCAGCTTCTTCACTGTTCCTCCTCAGGGACAACAATAAGGACAGTGATAATAATAATGACATTTATTAAGTGCTTACTAGGCAACAAGCACTTTTGCTAATGCTGGGGTAGAGACAAGATAATGAGATAATAATAATGATAGCATTTGTTAAGCGCTTACTATATGCCCAGCACTGTTCTAAGCGCTGGGGTAATGAGGTTGTCCCATGTGAGGCTCACAGTTTTTACCCCCATTTTACAGATGAGGTCACTGAGGCACAGGGAAGTTAAGTGACTTGCCCAAGATCACACAGCAGACAAGTGGCGGAGCCGAGATTAGAACCCATGACCTCTTCCTCCCAAGCCCGTGCTCCTTCCACTAAGCCATGCTGCTTCTACAAGCCATGCTGCTTCATCTGTGATCAGCACAGTCCCTGTCCAACACAGGGATCACAGTCTAAGAAGGGTGAAGAACAGATATTTTATCCCTATTTTACAGAAGAGGAAACTTCGGCATAGAGAGGTTGAGTGACTTGCCCATGGCCATTCAGCAGACAAGTGACTAGAACCTTCTCTCCTGATCTCAGGTCCATGCTCTTCCCACTGGACCATGCTGCCTTCAAGATAATGGGGGACTGAAGAGAAACCGAGAGGAAAAAAGAGTGAAAGGACAAGTTTCCATGTAGTAATAGTAAAGATTTGTCTTTACAAGTGCCTGAGGAGAGACTGCACAGTGTACACAAGTTTCATGCAGATGACACGCAAAGCCGCTCGACCCCCTCCACCTCTATGGGACCCCCAGGGAAATCCTAAGGGGAAGTGCAGGCTGCGAGGTGCACTGGGTGGGGGTATTCATTCATTCATTCTTATTTATTGAGCGCTTACAGTATGCAAAGCACTGTACTAAGCACCTAGTACAATATAACAATAAACAGACACATTCCCGGCCCACTTCGAGTTCACAGGCTACAGGGGGAGACAGATATTAATAAACAAAAGTCAACAGATAAATTAATTAAAGATTAAAGGTATATACATAAGGGCCGTGAGGTTGGGAGTGGGGATGAATGAAGGGAGCAAATCAGGGTGATGCCGAAGGGAGGGGTGAAGAGGAGAGGAGGGCTTTAGTCGGGGAAGACTTCTTGTGGGAGATGTGCCTTCAATAAGGCTTTGAAGGTGGGGGAGAGGAATTACATGACATGAGGAGGGAAGGCATTTCAGGTTAGAGGCAGGATATAGAGGAAAGGATGGTGGCAAGATAGACTGTGCTGGGGGTCTGCATTTGCTGGGTATCTTCCCCCTGAGGTGTGAAAAAGAACACTGATCAAACTAGAATACTGGACTGTTCCAAAGTGTCCTCCCTCCTGCAGAGTCAGTCTCTACAGTAGGGGATGGCCTGCCTTCTCCGAGAAATTTTGCCTCACCGGCCCCTGCCCAGTGAGAACCAAAGAGCACCTGGACAGGGAGCCTCAAAATCACAATCCACAGAGCTGGGTTACTGGAAGCATCAAACTATGGGTGGAATGCACTAAAAACCTTGAATGGATGGTTTGAATTTAGAGTCGAGGGGCCTTCTGACACTGGTGTTTCTCAGAAGCTGTGCTCCAGCACACACATTTCAGACAACTGTTTCTCAAATAAGGCCACTCTGGATTTCAACAGAAAGACACAGAAAAATAGAGAGAGACAGAGACAGGTCATTAGGCCGGGACAGAAAGACGGAGAAGGAGAGAGAGACACAGAGAAGAAATATATGCATGATCATTGGTTTGTGCTAGATTTTCATCAACAGCCTGATTGTTGAAAGATTCGGCCAACACAACAGGTTCATTTAGTCCCACTGCTTCAGGCATTTTGGAAAGTTAACTCCTAGAGGATGTGGTCCGGCCTTAGTACAAAACATTGCTCAGACATGTCCGGAAGCCACTTGACACTGTTGCTCCTGGAAAGACAGGTCAGGCCTTCCCGGAGTTCCTGTGGACCAGCCCACCCAATCGGGGTAGAAAAGGCTCCTTCACCATGCAACCAGCTCCAGAATTCAGCATAGAGACTGTTGTCATTCCCATGAGTAGTAATAATAATAATAATTATGGTACTTGTTAAATGCTTACTACGTGTCAAGCACTGTTCTAAGCGCTGGGGTAGATACAAGTTGATCAAGTTAGGTGCAGTCCCTGTTCCCCTTGAGACTTATACTCTCAATCCCTGTTTTACAGATGAGGTAATTGAGGCCTAGAAGTGAAGTGACTTGCCCAAGGTCACACAGCAGTCACACGGCAGAGCCGGGATTAGCACTCAAGCCCTTCTGATTCCCACGTCCGTGCTCTATCCACTAAGCCACGCTGCTTCTCCGTGGGAGGACTAGCATCCTGCCCCTTCCCTGCTAGTGAAACTCTCTACCACCTGCCACCCAGCGGGAGGACTTGTGGCTGAGGATGCCTGGCCTCGGTACGGACCAGAAGTCCTCGCTGACAGCATCGAGGGAATGACAGCAAGGTGGCAAATGATCCCGAGGCGGGAGAGGGCCCTGTCTTTACCCTGTAACACAATCTGATGCTCCAAAAGTTGAACAGTTCATCGGGTCCCAGAACACTTTTTATTAGAAACCATTTTCCACAGAAAATGAACTATGCTCCAAGACCACAGTTCATGAAACACAAAAATCAATTTGGAGAAGGGAGTCCTACTCTCTCGTGAAAATGCAGCTTGCTGTTATAGGTTGGTCGGTTGATGTCTCTGTTCATTTACTACGGTCAATCTTGAGGAGAAAAAGACTCCAGGGCTGCCAGAGGCTACGTACATTTGAAACAGTTGAGTGTACGCTCCTTGAAGGTATGGACTGTGTCTTTTAGAGAAGTAGCATGGCCTAATGGAAAGAGCACAGGTCTGGAAGTCAGAGGACAGGGGTTCTAAACCGGCCACCACTTGCCTGCTGTGTGACCTCGGGCAAGTCACTTCACTTCTCCATGCCTCAATGTCCTCATCTGTAAAATGGGAACTCAATACTTGATCTCTATCCTACTGAAAATGTGAGCTCCGAATAGGTCAGGGACTTGCATCCAAACTGATTAACTTGTATCTAACCCAGTGCTTAGAACAGTGCTTGACACCTAGTAAGCGCTTACCAAATACCATTATTATTATTATTCCTCTATTACCCTCTCCCAGGTGTGGAGTAGAGTGCTCTGTAGCAAGCAGGCACTCAATCAAGACTAAGGATTTACTGACTGACTGAATCATCTGTTTGGAACCCAGCAAGGAGATGGGTAGCTCACCATAGGTCATCAATTAGGCAGACATATTTACTGAGCATTTTCGGTGTGCAGAGCATTGTACTCAGGGTTTGGGAGAGTCCAATAGAACCGAATTGGTAGACATGTTCCCTGCCCACAAAGAGTTTACAGTTTAGAGGGTCAGAAATAGCCAAAGGATGTCTTCTTTCTCTCTCCTCCTCTCTCTCCCTCTCTCTCTCAGGCGTGGGGGGTAGAAGGAAGGGTGTTCAGGCCCTTCTTGATTCCCACTCCAGGTGACAATGCCTGAGCGGTGGACATGGGCAATTTCCAAGGAATAGGTGAAGACAGCCTTCGGAACACAGGAGAGAAAGGGAAGCAGGAGAAGGGAACTCAGGAGATCTGGACTCTCAAAACTGATTCGATCACTCCCTGACTGTGGCCAAGCCTCTTTTCCTCACATTGTCTTGATCCTCCCCATCTGAAGAATGGAGGGTAGAGAAAGAGTATGGCCTAGTGGGAAAAAGCACAGGCCTGGGAGTCAGAGGACCTGGGTTCTAATCCCAATCTGCCAAATTACTTGCTATGTGACCTTGGGTAAATCGCTCAACTTCTCATTGCCTCAGTTTCTCAACTCTGAGCCCTCACGTGGGACAGGGACTGTGTCCAACCTAATTAACTTGTACCTAGAGTTTAGAAGAGTGCTTGACATAGAGTAATCACTTAAACTCTGCACCAGATGACCTCCCTGGGAAAATGAAACAGACCAATGCGCAGGAAGGGAAAGATTAGGGATATTCATTTAAACTATTTCTCATAAGTATATTTTGGTACCCACACACTCATCCTTTAGCATGCCAGAGGAGAGGGTTCAATTCAGGTGCGTGTTGGATGCAGACGTCACAATTTATGGGTTCAGCCTGTGTGAGAAAAATGCATGGAGAGGGTAGGAGCTGTGTTAGGTGTCCCAGGATTTGTCAGGTTCACTGGCATCTCAAGAAGTTTCCAGAGAGTTTCAAAAATTTTAAATGAATCCAATTCAAATCCCTGCTCATACGCTCCGAGGTGCGCTACTGACTTGAATCAAAAATGTCTCCATGGCTGCTGTGTATCCTGGGGCAAATCATTTCTCTGGGCCTCGGTTACCTCATCTGTAAAATGGGGATTAAGGCTGGGAGCCCCCAAGTGGGATGTGGACTTTATCCAACCTGAATAGTTTGTATCGACCCTAGTGTTTAGTACAGTGCCTGGCCCATAGTAAGCACTTTATCACTATAGTTATTATTATTATTATTACTACTCTGGGCTTCTCCATCCGAGTTCCCGCTGGGACTGACATGCCAACTACTGGATCCCTCCCAGGAATACTTACTGTAGTCCCCCTGGGGAAACCCTCTGAACTAGCTGAGGGTATGATCTATCTTTAGAATTGTTTTCGGATCTCTGAGCACCAATCTAAAGCAATTTCTTTTGCTCTCTGATCCTTTTACATCAGTCTCATGGGAGAGAGCTAACCTCTTGTTTTCTCTAACAGGAACTTTGGGTGACAGTCAAGTTCCAGCTGATGGCAAGTGAAAACAGCTGTCGGGTTGAGCGCTGGGTGAGGAGGAGAATCATTAGGGGCTTCTGCTGAATCTGGGGCAACAGTTTTGGACATCTGCTAGGGGGTAGTCTCTTCGCCGGTGGCATTTCTGCTACTGCGCTCTCTGTTCTCCTTCCTACTAACCATGGTTACCAGCTGGTAGATCTTTCTCTGCCTCTCTGAGGGTCCTGCCCCTCCAGCGGAGGACTGGGTACAGAGAATAATAATAAAAGTAATGATAATAATAATTGTAGTATTTGTTAAGCACTTACTACGTGTCGGGCGCTGTACTAAGCGCTGGGGTGGATACACATAAATTGGATAGAACATAGTCCCTGTCCCCTGTGGGGCTCACAATCTCAATTCCCATTTTAAGGGAGTCAGAGGTCGTGGGTTTGAATCCCGGCTCTGCCACTTGTCAGCTGTGTGACTGTGGGCAAGTCACTTAACTTCTCTGGGCCTCAGTTACCTCATCTGTAAAATGGGGATTAAGACTGTGAAACTCACGTGGGACAACCTGATTACCTGTCAGCTGTGTGACTGTGGGCAAGTCACTTAACTTCTCTGTGCCTCAGTTCCCTCATCTGTAAAATGGGGATTAAGACTGTGAGCCCCACGTGGGACAACCTGATTCCCCTGTGTCTACCCCAGCGCTTAGAACAGTGCTCTGCACATAGTAAGCGCTTAACAAATACCAACATTATTATTACCCCAGCGCTTAGAACAGTGCTCTGCACATAGTAAGCACTTAACAAATGCTAACATTATTATTATTTTAGAGATGAGGTAACTGAGGCACAGAGAAGTCAAGTGACTTGTCTAAGGCCACAAAGCAGACAGGTGGCAGAGCTAGGACTGGAACCCATAACCTTCTGACTCTCAGGCCTGCGCTCTATCCATTACAACATGCTAGAATGATCAGGGCTGGAGTGGTGGGTGGGGGGGGGGGGGGGTAAAAGAGGCTTCAGCGGGAGCAATGCCGACAGCTGCATGACCTTCCAGGGCCATAAAACAAATGGTTCCCCAACCCATATCCATGCCAAGCTGACTGCATGTATGTGTATCTATGTGAAGGGGGAGTGAAGTATTTGCATGCCGCTTGGTTGGTCTGGTCTAAACTATTACGAAGCACAGAATCAGACACTTCAGGTGACAAAACAGTCCCCCCCGCAATACGGTGCCTGTACCTACTTACCTGCCACCACCACTCCTGGGTAACTGATTAATCAGTCACTGGTATTTATTGAGCGCTTACTATGAGCACTGGTCTAAGCACTTGGGAGAGTACAATACAAGAGAATAAACAGACATGTTTCATGGTAACGAAGAAGAGGGCCTCAAGCCTCTGAAGTGGTTCCCATGGGGAAAAGAGCCAAAACTTGGAGGTCTCATTCGGAGTTCTACTGAAGAATGGGGATGTTTGAACGAGGCAAAATATTGTGCAGCACTGCTCAAATGCAAAACTTGCACACCCAGTGCCATTAGTATTTTAAGCCAGAAACATAATCATCATCATCACACTCGTTACATGCTTACTACGTTCCAAGCATTGTACTAAACTATGGGGTAGATTACGGTAATGAGGTTGGACACACTTTCTGTCCCGCATGGGGATCGCAGTCTAGGTAGGAGGGACGCTAGGTGTTGAGTCTCCGTTTTACAGAGGAGGAAACTGAGGCACAGAGCAGTTAAATGACCTGCTCGAGATCACACAGCAGGCAGGTAGCGGAGCAGGATTTAGAACTCGATGTTCTGACCCTCAGGCCCACGCACTTTCCACTAAGCCATGTGAATAGTAATAGTATAGCAGTGAATAGTGGTTGTTTGTAATTTTTTAATAGGGGTAGCTAAGTTTAAGTGAATCGTGTGTGTGTTTTAGTAAAAGTAATGTGGGTATGAGTATGTGTGCGATCCCGGAACTCTCACTGTTTATCTACAGTAAGGGAGCTTTCCAAGATAAATCTTCACGACAACACCCACTCAGATGGACCTTAACTAGTTCCTGAAACACAATCTGGGTGGGAAGATCTCAACAGGCTCAGGGAGGGGAAGTCATTATCAACCAGTATTTATCGAGCCCTCCCAGGCGTACAGCAGTGAACTAAGCTGTTCACAAAGCGGGTTAAATGGGGACTGGCCCGTACCCAGAAACATCCAATCGCAGACTGGCTCGGCCTGCCTTTTCTGAGTCGGGCCGGGACATTCTTTGCGGAGCGAGCGAAGGAACTCTATATGTTTTATCTGTTGAATTCATACCGCTTGGTAAAATTCCACATCGCCGCTTCACGTGTGGAATCAATTCTGAGCCCTACCAAATTTCAATTCGACCCCGGAAGTCTTTCTGAAATGGACGTAAAAGAAAGCCATGAGCATACTCTCCAAAGCACTTAGTGCAGTGCTCTGCACACAGTAAGCACTCAGTAAATATGACTGATTGACCGCTTGATCCGTCAAGTCAACGAGGTCTCCTGGCCCACTGTAGCCTACGTGTCTGCACTTCCAACTTCTCTTTCCTCCTGGCTACTGCATTTCCTCTAAAAATGGTGATACACATGGTCTGTCGACGGGCCCTGCAGTAGCGGGGAAGGGGGCTGGGGAGAAGGGGCGCTTCCGTGGAGCCACGGTCCCTGTTCTAAACTTTCTCACCAGGGCAGCCTCAATTTTCTCAGCTGCAAAATGGGGTTGAAATCTCAGTTCTCCTTTCCCCTCAGACTGCAGGTCAAATGTGTGACAGGGACAGTGTCTGACGTGACTTACCTCACATGTACCCCAGGGTTCATTGCTAGGCATAAAGAAAACACTTAAATATGATTACTATTATTGTTGTTATTATTATTCATGATTATCATTGTCACACAGGGAGACAAAGCCCAAATGCTAAGCATTACTTAGAAATGCTGAGATCCCTGTGGCTCATAAGGGCACGGTTTCCCACTTCGTTGACTCACGTTGGCTGTCGGACTACCAAGAATACAGTGGGTTACTGGGATAATGGCCCTGCTAGGAACCAGGAGTCAGCGAGGAGCGGATGAGTCTGCCCTGCCGACGAGAAGCCTCCAGAGACTGAGCTGGCTGAAGCCTGTTATCTCGGCCCCGGCCTGAGTGGCCAATCTCAGCCGTCTCTGGGCAACGCCTTCTGAGCTTCCTCTGAGGCCCAGGCAACTCCAGGGGGAATTCTGCCAAGGTGGTGGCTGGCAGGCTGAGAGGTGTAGGAAGGAATAAGGAAATGAGAAACTCTAAGCAAGTCTGGCCTACCTCCGGTCGTTTCTCCTCCTCCTGAACAATTTTTTGGTATGGGCAATTTCTGCTTCATGGGGCAGAGGATGATATCCCTGTGACAGAAACAAAAGAAAACACAAGCATCGCCGATTAACATCGTTAGCAAGATCAGAGCCCCCTTTCTCAGCCACGGGCGGGTGTCTGAGCTGAGGCTCCCCCATCCTCCCTGCCGTGGGAGAGAATGATTGCAGGCATGTCCGATCGAGAAACAACAACAACACAATCTGCATCCAAGCAAGGGAAAGTTTTCCAGACTTGCACGTCAATAAACATAACAAAACTCGAACCCAGAAAATGTTCCGCTTAGGAAAAACATTCAAGGGGCTGGTTACAGAGCCTCAAGGAGCATTCCAGAGCTAAACAGCCAAGTAATTCACACAGAACAGTCTTGAAGCCCGGCAGAGGAAGGGCAGAGTCCACCCCAGGGAAACTGGGCCAACTGGCCACCGCCATCATCGTCTTTAGCCTCGGGGCCGGGGGAGGGTTGGGCTCAGGTCCTTCAGTCAGGGGAATCCCAGGAGGAGAATGCTTGGACAAACTCTGCTTCCTCCCTCTGCCCGGAAAACTATCTCAGCATCAGTCCAGCCTCAAGTCATTCTTGTTATGGAGAACCTGGATCCAAACCAAAACAGAAATCCAGGGGCACTTTCAGGCAACTGCCAGGATCTGATTTGACCCTCAAAGCCCACCGTGGTTTTTTTAAATGGCATTTTTTAAGTCCTTACTAGGTGACGAGCGCTGTTCTAAGCGCTGGGTAGATACAAGCTAATCAGGTTGGACACAGTCCGTGTCCCTCATGGGGCTCACAGTCTTAATCCCCATTTTACAGATGAGGTAACTGAGGCCCAGAGAAGGGAAGTGACTTGCCCAAGGTCATACAGCAGACAAGTGGCAGAGTTGGGAGTGGAACCCAGATATTTTGGATTCCCAGGCACTCCAGACCTTTGGCTTCTCAGCCCACTTCAATGCCTGGAGCTGGGCCACAACCAGCATTGCTTAATGGAAAGAGCACAAGCCTGGAGTCAGAGGAACTGGGTTCTAACCCCGCCCCGCCACCCGTCTGCTCTGTGACCTTGGGCAAGTCACTTAACCTTGGGCAAGTCACTTAACTCCTCTGTTTCTCAGTTACCTCACCTGTACTAAGGGGATTAAGACTATGAGTCCAACCTGATTATCTTAATTAACGATTAATGATGGTATTTGTTAAGCGCTTACTATGTGCCAAGCACTGTTCTAAGCGCTGGGGTAGATACAAGGTAATCACCTTGTCCCACCTGGGGCTCACATTCTTACTCCCCATTTTACAGATGAGATAACTGAGGCACAGAGAAGTTAAGTGACTTGCCCAAAGTCACACAACTGACAAGTGGCAGAGGCGAGATTGGAACTCACAACTTAGTGCTCTTTCCACTAAGCCACACTGCTTCTCTTGAATCTACTCCAGCACTTAATACAGTGCTCGGCACATATTAAGCACTTAACAAATACCATTAAAAATAAAAACGGAATTCTGGGCTGGGAGGGTGGAGGAGAGTGGGTGCTATTTACTGGGTTATTTGCTCCAGGACATCGGGTTTAAAATTGGACTTCAAGGAGGTGCCGGGGGCTTCTTTTAGCTTCTGAAGGCAATGGAGGGAGGAATGTTGGGGATATAAATGCCCTGATTTTGCCTCCTGCTCAATGTCTCACCTCACACTGCGCTGACCCACCCTAATAATAATAATTATGGTACCTGTTAAGCGCTTACTATGTGCCAAGCACTGTTCTAAGCGCTGGGGGTAGATACAAGTGGGCTGGGGCTCACACTCTTAATCCCCATTTTACAGAAGAGGGAACTGAGACAAAGAGAACTGAAGTAATAATAATAATGTTGGTATTTTTTAAGCGCTTACTATGTGCCGAGCACCGTTCTAAGCGCTGGGGGGAGATATAGGGTAATCAGGTTGTCCCACGTGAGGCTCACAGTTAATCCCCATTTTACAGATGAGGTAACTGAGGCACAGAGAAGTTAAGTGACTTGCCCACAGTCACACAGCTGACAAGTGGCAGAGCCGGGAGTCGAACCCATGACCTCTTGAAGCCCAGGCTCTTTCCACTAAGCCACGCTGCTGTGACTTGCTTAAAGTCACACAGCAGATATGTGGCAGAGCCGGGATTAGAAGCCAGGTCCTTCTGACCCCCAGGCCTGAGCTTTATCTACTAAATCACGCTGCTTCTCTGAAGTCCTCCGGGGCTGGGACCTCCATCTGACTCATCCTCTCCTCTGTCCTCCTACCCCTCCCACCCAAAATTGGTTGCAGTGGAGGTCCGTGCCAACAGTGACTACTGAGAGGGGAAATCTAGTGACAAAGACCCCAGGGCGCTCAGTCTCTTGCAGGGGGACCCTCCCTGTAAAGGAATGGGACAAAGGAAGGCTGGAAGTGTTTAACACAGCAAAATGAACCTGGGGCTATGAATTTCAGTCTTCTTCTCAGCAGCTTCACAGAATAAAAGACATTTAGAAACTAAAAAAAAATATTTCCCGGGCTCCTCCTACTATCCGCCACACTCCAGCATTTATGGTTCTGCCTGTTCCAGGGTGGGGAATAGGGAAGAAGGGTTTAGGGGGCTCCATGGGGTGTGGGCGACACCCTTGAAAGTTTGCAATTTGTTTTCCATTTATGAAAAAGCAAAGAGATTAAAACATAAAAACCCTCAATTCCTTCAAACCCATCCCTTTTCCCCTCATTCTCTGAATCAGTTGGTCAATTGTACTTATTGAGCGCTCACTCTGTGCAGAACACTATACCAAGTGGGGGAGAATACAAGTTGGGAGGCACGTCCCCTGGCCACAAGGGGCATACAGTCTGGGGGGGGGGGGAGGCAGACATTAATATAAATAAATAATTGTGGACATATTTAGGCAAGTGCTGTGGGCCTGAGGATGGAATGAATATCAAATACTCAAAGGGTACAGAGCCAAGTGCATAGGTGAAACAGAAGGGAGAGGGAGCCGAGGGCATAATCAGGGAAGGCCTCTTGGAGGAGATGTGATCTTAAGAAGACTTTGATGTCAGGGAGAGTGTTTACAGAGCTGTTTACCCAGCGTGGAACTCCTTGAGATTTTTTTACTTTATTTTTTTATTTCTGGTGGGAATTGGCCTAAGCATTTTTTTTAGAAATGTAAATATTCCACAAGTAAGCTGACACAATCAGATATGGGGCATGTGGGCAGGGCTGCGATCATCATGTTATAACCTGAAGATGAACTAGTCATATTTGATTAGTACAGATTGATTCTCTAGAAATGAAAAACCATTGGAAATACAAATCCTAATTAGAGGCCAAACCAAAAAATTCAAAACTTCACAATTTCCTTTGTCTGGAGACTGTCCTCTGGGAGGCAGAAAGCCAGTCGCCTGGTACAGCGTCAACACTGAACAAACAAATGCCATCATTATTCCTCTCCACCCCGTGGCTTGACACCAGGATCTCTAATGCAATTTGATGGTTGTCAACAGTTTCTCTAGAATATGAAGAAAAATGGTCCAATTGACAAGCGGGGGCCTGCAGAGACTTCCTGCCTGGACATTTTGGACATTTCAAAAGCTCGCACTCTGCGCTGTTGACCAAATGAATAGTGTCTGGCTGAGTTTTTCTCTGGGTACCATCCCCAGCCCACTGACCCAAACTGGCAAGTCCGGCAGTTGCCTTCTGGAAGCCCTGGGCAAATCGGCATTTTGCAGTCCCAACCAGGGCTGAGTGAGGAAGGGGCTCCAGAAGCAGCATCTGAAACCCTCCCAGCCCAGAGCCCTCATATCCCAATTTGTCCGGGGCCCCTAGGTTTGGCCACTCTGTAAGCACTGAACCAATTTAGTAGCCCTTTCCACAACCCTAAAACTGGCTCTGCTTAAGTGATACGACTGAATGAATGAATGATAGCACAAATTCAGGGCCTCAAAAGACAGTAGGGTAGAGAGTTAAACTGGGCTACTCACAAGCAGAATAGATTAGATCCCCTTTCTATCCCCACAATATCCATGCTCTATCCACTAAGCCATGCTGCTTCTAAAATACAAGATAATCTCTCCTTTCCCCAGTTTATTTCCCCCAACTTCTACTCCAGCATCACCTGAACACTTGGGTACTCCCCACCCTACACTGTTCACACCTTTAAATTCTGATGCTTCTCTCTGCCTGGTATTTATTGTAAACTTTTTGAGAGAAAGGATGGTGTTTACTAACTCTCCCATGCCCTCAGTACAATGCTCTGGGCAAGGTAAGTGTTCACTGAATAATATTGAGGGACTATGCCCATACATAGAACAGTAACAGTGAAATACACAACTGAAAAGTTACAAAATCAACAATCCAATAATATCCACGTAATAATAATCTTGCTATTTGTTAAGCACTAACTTATGTGCCAAGCATTGTACTCAGCGCTGGGGCAGATACAAGATAATCAGGTTCCATATGCAGTTCGCGGTCTATATATGAGGGGGAAGAGGTAGTGAATCCCCATTTTGCAGATGAGGAAATTGAGGCACAGGTGAGTTAAGTGACTTGCCCAAGGTCACAAAGCAGACAACTGGCAGAGCTGGGATTAGAACCCAGGTCCTCTGACTCCCAGGCCCATGCTCTTTCTACTAGACCAAGTTACTTTTCAAAAGATAAACCACAGAACTATGTTTAGTTCTCGGGGAGTAGGCCTTCAGTGAATGACCCTGTTGATGATGTGACGTGCTCAATACACTTTAATCATCTTGCCTCCAAACCTATCTCTGTCTGCCTTACTTGCCTTGGTTAGACTGTAAACCTTTATAGAGTACTTCCGTGCCCAAGAGGGAATTCAATAAACACTATCGGCGTCTTTCAATTCTAAAGAAAAGGAGCCACTTCTTTTACCCAGTGGGCAGTAAACAGAATGCGTTGCCATCAGAAATCGTGCAGGCCAAAAACATCAGTAAGCTTAACAGGAGGTTTTATAAGTTTACAATGGAGAGATCCATAACGGATTAAAAGAAGATGGTGCAAGGGGAGTATAGGAAGAGTGGCCTAGTGGATAGAGCACAGGCCTGGGAGTCAGGAGGACCTGGGTTCCAGTGCCGGCTCTGCCACTGGTCTGCTGTGTGACCTTGGGCAAATCACTTAACTTCTCTGTGCCTCAGTTGCCTCATCTGTAAAATGGGGATTAAGACCATGAGTCCCATGTGGGACATGGACAATATCCAACCCAATTAGCTTGTGTCTACCTCAGCACATAGTACAGAATCTAGCACCTAGTAGGGACTTGAAAACACCATAGAATAAACCAAACACTAAGCATTGGAATGGATGGCAAGGAGGGCAATACTTTTTCGGGCCCTTTAAGCACCCTGTTGCCACTGCTGGAGACAGAATCCAGAGCTGGGTGGACTACTGGTGCGGCTTACTTTCCTACAGTAGCCCATGGTGAGGAAAGACCAAGCAGTGTGAATAACTTGAAATCCTCAGCTCTCCTCCTTGTGGGCAGGGAATGTGCTTGTTTATCGTTATATCATACTCTCCCAAGTGCTTAGTACAGTGCTCTGCATACAGTAAGCTCTCAATAGATATGACTGACTGACTCCCAAAATCCCAAAACGGCCATTAATCAATCTCCTCCTACATCAAGCATTTTATCAGATTAATTAGGCAGCAGCAGCAGCAACACTGATGGATTTACATTTGCCTCCCCTCTCTGCTCCTGACCATCAAGATCACTAATGGGGTTTTCAACTGCTTCCACCTGAAGTGCGGCAGGCATCCCTTTGGAATGATGAGGAGAAAATTCCCAGGCCTCTCCAGTGCTCACAAATATGCTACACCGAGGTGGTGCTCATAGAATTCTCAGACTGTTCCCGTATGTCTTGGCTGCGGGGGAGGGAGAACCAGCCAAAAGAAAGGAAATTCACATCCGGGCTGAAAGAAATGCACCGTTCTGGACCTGAGCGTTCAGTTTGTGCAAAAACTGGATTGGCCGAAAGATAGGCAGAGGAAAGGCGGAGGAGGAGGAAAAGTCAAGAATCTGGATATTCCATCCCAGGATAATAATGGGGAGGTGGCTGTCTGGAGTGATGAAATGCGGGGGAAACCATTTGGTTTAAATTCCACCAATATTCCCTCTGCCACATAGGTTCCGGTCCTTATCCCCTCCAGAAATGCACCTTGAGGGTCTCCTCGGGGGAAACACAGCAGGAGCAGGGCTCACCAGCTGGAAGGAGGGAACAGACTGGAGGCAACAGTGTTCTTCATCTACAAGCCAACGGCAGACAGGCAGGCGAGACCAGAAAACCGACGGGGGGCAAGCACACCGTGCTCTTCTCTTGCCAAGAGAATAACCTCCTCTCAGAGATGGCCCCATTGTTGAAAGGTCACACTGTTCCTTGGGGCCAGAGACCATGTCTTTACCTCTATTGCGCTCTACGTACCTAGGTCCAATGTAGGCGCTCATTAGTTCTTCCTGATGGATGGACTGGCAGTCTCTCTTCTCTCCCTCGCACTGTACGTATGTGTTTGTGGCTGGTTCTGGGGAAGCCCCCTGGGCTTCGGTCCTTCCCTGGAAATGCCCAGGGGAGGCAAGGTGCAGGCTCAGTATACCACTGGAGCCAGGCTAGATTTTCCAGGCTGGGCTTGCCCAGGTGATCCAGGAGGGTTTGCAGGCTTGCCTGCTGTGTGACCCTGGGCAAGTCACCTCTCTGGGCCTCGGCTACCTCATCTGTAAAACGGGGATTGAGACTGTGAGCCCCATGTGGGACGGGGACTGTGTCCAACCTGATTTGCTTGTACCTACCCCAGCACTAAGTACAGTTCCTGGCATTTAGTAAGTGCTTAACAAATATCATAATAATAATTATTCTTCATTCATTCAAACATATTTATTGAGCTCTTACTGTGTGCAAAGCACCATCCTAAGTGCTTGGGAGCGTACCATCTAATAATAAACAGACACACTCCCTGCCTACAACAAGCTTACAGTCTAGAGGGGGAGACAGACCTTACTATCAATAAATGAATAAGTAAATAAATTACAGATATGTACATAAGAGCTCAGAGCACCAGCTGCCACTCCGGGCCAGCAAAGCTCCAGACACAAACAGGGCCTGAACACGCATGTGTCGCTGAGCTCAAGGAAGCCGCCGTGGCTTTCCCCTTGGGGGCTTCGCCATCTCCAGCCCCTCTCACTGCTGGATGATCAGGCCGCCAATGGGGAAATGGGGACCTCAGGGGCCACAAGGAGGTTTTCGCCCATTAGTCTGTTGCTCGGGGGATGAGAATAATGGTAACAGGTGGGCAGGTAGGGCGGCTGGCTGGAAGCTGCTTCTAACCAAGGGAGGGAGGCTGGAGGGTCATGAAAAAAGGATACTGGGCTGAAAATCATTTGGATGCTGGAACACCGCAAGTTCTGAGGCTTTGGGCAATGGTCACAAGGCCACGGAGCTTATTTTACTCAGCTATTTTGGTAAAAAAGAGCGTGGGGGGAGGAACGGGGGTACACTTCCCTCAGAGCCAGGTACCCCACAGCTATCATTTAAGTCTAGCAATGCCGGTATTAGACAAAGAACAAGCAGCAAGCTCTAAGGACACAATCAGGCTGAGGGCAGAGTTGGTGAGAAGTGGGAATGGAGGTGGGGAAGAGAGAGAGAAAGAGAGAGAGAAAGAAAAAGAGAAAGAAGGGTCCTGTACCCACCAGCAAACCCTAGAGGAAGGCAGAAGACTCAGAACCACAAACTACTAAAATTCAAGGAAGAGAAGGGATCATTAATCTTCAGGTTTTCTGCTTCTTGGATATAAAAGATTTTTTGCAAGCTAGAAATGAGGCTGTCAAAGTGTCTAATGGCTCCATTTCAAGCCAATAATAATAACAGCAATGATAATACTGATTGTGGTCTTTGCTAAATGCTTACTATGTATCAAGCACTACACTAAGTACAGGGGCAAATATAAGATAATCTGGTCAGACGCAGACCCTGTCAAACCTGGGGCTTACAGATGAAAGGGGAGGGAGAACAGGTATTAAATCCCTATTTTACAGATGAGGAAATGGAGGCACAGAAAAGTGACTTGCCCAAGGTCACACAGCAGAGAAGGGCAGAGCAGGGATTAGAACTCAGGTCCATTGACTTCCAGGTCTGTGCTCCAAATGGCAAATCTCATATGTCCCTAAAATGGGAGGTGGCAGAAAGGAGTCGGTAATACTGATGATACTAATTATTATTATTATGTGCCGTCGAGTCGTTTCCGATTCATAGCGACTCCGTGGATATACTTTCTCCAGAACGTCCTGTGCTCTGCCATAATCCGTAACCTTTCTAATGGTTCTTCCGCTATCGTTATGGTCTCTATCCAACTAGCTGTTGGTCTGCCTCTTCCACGTTTTCCCTGGACTCTCCTAACATTAGTATCTTCTCCATAGAATTAGTCCTCCTGATTATATGTCCAAAGATAATGCTAATACTAATAACGGTATTTTTTGAGCACTTACCACGTGTCAAGCACTGTACTAAGCACTAGGGTAGCTACAAGATCATCAGGTCCCACACGGGATTCACAGTCCAAGTAGGAGGGAGAATCCAAATAGGAGGGAGAATAGGTGTTGAATCCCCATTTTGCAGATGAGGAACTGAGGCACAGAGAAATTAAGTGATTTGCCCGAGATCACACAGCAGGTACGCAGCAGTGCCTGAATAAGAACCCAGGTCCTCTGACTCCCAAGTTCTCTGACTCCCAGGTCTGTGCTCTTTCCACGAGCCCACACTGCTTCTCAAGTGAAGTGAGGTACAGCCCTCTATACGGCAGCTCTCGAGACACCCATTCAGTCCAAGGTCATTCATTCATTCAATGGTATTTAGTGAGTGTTTACTTTGTGAAGAGCACTATATTAAGCGCTTGGGAGAGTATAATACAACAGAGTCGGCAGACACATTCCCTGTCTACAACGAGCTTATAGTCTAGAGGGGGAGACTTTCCTGGGGACAGAGCAGGCAGGCTCTCCCTAGGGCAGGTCCCCAGAGAACTCTGGGCTGGTGTCATAACTAGGACTGGCTGGCTCCACAACTCGGCTGATGTTGCTGGAACGGGCCTCTTTACCACGTGTGGACTCTTGGGGTTTAGAGTCCAAGAGGACGAAGGTCAAGTGAAAGTCATTAAAAAGCGCCTCCATCTGCCCCAGTGAAGAAGAGAGGTGGAGAGGCCATGGGGTTCAGATGACTGAAGGGAAGCTAAGCAGACATCGAGAAGCGGCGTGGTGCAGTGGAAGGAGCGCGGGCTTGGGAGTCAGAGTTCATGGGTTCGAATCCCGGCTCCGCCACTTGCCAGCTGTGTGACTTTGGGCAAGTCACTTAACTTCTCTGTGCCTCAGTTACCTCATCTGTAAAATGGGGATTAAAACTGTGAACCCCACGTGGGACAACCTGATTACCTTGTATTCCCCCAGCACTTAGAACAGTACTTTGCACATAGTAAGCGCTTAACAAATACCACCGTTTATCTATCAATACAGGCTTGGGCACTTCCCCTCTCAGAGAAATCAGTGGGATGTAATCCGAAGACCGGTTGTGGGCAGGGAATGTGCCTGTTTATTGTTGTACTGTACTCTCTCAAGTGCTTAGTACAGTGCTCTGTACTCATTAAGTGCTCAACAAAGCCAAATGAATGAATGAATAAATGAATCAAGGAGGTTCCCTGATCACAGTCAAGAACTAAGGTATTGAGCTTAGAAATAGGGGAGAAAATGGGTTTCACTGCCTGACAGGGAAATCCACCTATCTGGTGTTGGGACACTCAGGAGGAAAAGATTCTTAGAAATAAGGACAGGTGAGAATTATTCACTCATTCAAAGAATCAAGGATGTTCCCTGATCACAGTCAAGAACTAAGGTATGGAGCTTAGAAATAGGGGAGAAAATGGGTTTCACTGCCTGACAGGGAAATCCGCCTATCTGGTGTTGGGACACTCAGGAGGAAAAGATTCTTAGAAATCAGGACAGGTGATAATTATTCACTCATTCAATCGTGCTTATTGACACTTACTTTTTACAGAGCACTTTACTAGGAACTTGGGAGAGTACAGTACAACAATAAGCAGACTCATCCCCTTCCCACAACTGGTCTTTGTGGGAACCTCCACTGATTTCTCTGAGGGGAAGTGCCCAAGCATGACAGAAGGTGAGCAGGTTGTTGGGTAGGGATTGTCTCTATCTGTTGCCCAACTGTACTTTCCAAGCGCTTAGTACAGTGTTCTGCACACAGTAAGTGCTCAATAAATATGATTGAAAAGAAAAAAGAAGGACTGTCCCAAGGATATGTGAGATTTTATTCTGGGGACAAGGAATTCCTCTATGGGAACTTGGGTGAAGCAGGTACAATCCGATAAAGCAACTGTGGACGGACTAGGGATCTGCTTTCCAAAGTTGCTGGAGTCTCACAAAAACAAATGTAAACTGGGATTACCTCCTGCCCCTGGATAGATGGAGGAGATTCCCTCAAGATGGGATGTCAGGGACATTTTTCCCGATAATTCAGTCACGGTGAGTGAATTCTAACCCTAGCTGGCTTTGGTGGATTCTGGTTTAGCTTTCCACCTCTTTGGGTCTCAGTTTCACCAGCAGCATAATGGGCTCCCAGGATGTTGAGGGGAATAATTGAAATGTCTGTCCAGGTTTTTGCCCAAAAAAAGATCTTGAAGATAATAATATATTAAAAAAGGTTCTATGTAGTTACAAAATAATAAAACAGCAAAATGTCAGACAGCTCATGGAACTAAATTCCTGTGTCCGGCATGCTTGGTCACAGGGCAGTGGTCAAGGCTGGTACATATTCTCCTCCTGAGTCAGTGGCTCTGTCAATACTGGATGAAGCTGGAAGGGGTCGGGCCCTTTATATCAAACCAGATCCTTCTACTGCGTCTTTTCCTACCCAGCCCCCGTCTCTCCATCCCTTCCCACCCTCCAAAAAGAAAGCACACAGATCATAATCCCCATCTCATTTGGGTGGGGATCCTTTCCGAGGGGACTTTTACTATTCCCAGATTTCCAGGGGCAGATTAGGTTAAAAATAAAAGTCCTGAGGTCCAGCCAATAACACAGACTGAACTGTCACAAGGGAACATTTAATGTGTATGTGTCTGTCTGTCTCCATCTCTCTCTCTCTCCCTCTCTCTCTTTCTCTTCCAGCAGAGTGATTTAAGGCCCAGTTTTTGAGGAGCAGCTCATTAAAGCTCAGGCTGCAAAAACATGTTACGTAAAATAAGTCCGGTCCGGGAGCAGCAGGCTGGTATTTAAGCCCTAGCGATGGGAGCACAGACCATTTCCAGGGGATTAATAGCAGACCCAGAGGAGCTGATGGCCACAGGCTGAGTCCATTAACCCCAGACAGACATTAATCCCAAGGAAAGGAAAAAAAAACACCTTGACCTGAGGTGACTGCTATTAGCAAATGAATCGTTGAGGTGGAAAATGAAAGCATCCACACTGTGGCACCGATAGTGGCCGGACACACCAAATATAATCTCACCCCGAGACACGGATCGAAGGAATAATAATAACAATTATAATTGTGGCATTCGTTAAACACTATGTGCCAAGCACTGTTCTAAGTGCTGGGGTAAAAACAAGCCAATCAGGTTGGACACAGTTCCTGTCCCACACAGGGTTCACATTCTTCATCTGCATTTTGCAGATGAGATAACTAACTGCGGCACAGTGAAGTGAAGTGACTTGCCCAAGGTCGCCTAGCAGACAAGTGGTGGAGCTGGGATTAGAACTCATGTCCTTTAACCCCCAGGCTCGTGCATTTTCCACTAGGCCATGCTGGTTCCCACAAAGAAACCCCAGGGACCCGTGATAGAGTCCCGGGTCTAAATTCTGGCTTTTTCCTGAGGGGCTCACTAATCTTGGATAAGCCACTTCATCTGGGGGTGAGGCCCCGCCGGTTCTGCACCTGATTTCTGGAGGAATAAATGTGACCAGGCCCTCCCCGCTTCAACCTCCTCCCCTGTCCGGGAGGTATACTGGGCTTCTGGGATGGAAAATGTGCTGGACATATGAACTGCTGCTGCTGTCACTGGGCCATGATTAGCTTAGTCCCATAACACACAGATCCCAGTCTCTACATATAATAATGTTGGCATTTGTTAAGTGCTTACTATGTGCAGAGCACTGTTCTAAGTGCTGGGGTAGATACAGGGTAATCAGGTCATCCCACGTGAGGCTCACAGTTAATCCCCATTTTACAGATGAGGTAACTGAGGCACAGAGAAGTGAAGTGACTTGCCCACGGTCACACAGCTGACAAGTGGCAGAGCCGGGATTCGAACCCATAACTTCTGACTCCCAAGCCCGGGCTCTTTCCACTGAGCCACACTGCTTCTCTGCCAATGCTCCTCCTCCCCCTCCTCTTTCTTAGCCTTATTCTCCTGTAATAAAGCCAGCTCTAAAATGGTTTTTCTAAGGGGCCAAGGAGAAATGATGCCTTGATTCTATATAGCAATTCTAGGACCAAAACACTTTCACATTACTAAGGTGTTTTTGTCCTCACGGCAACCCAGAGAAGCGGCACCGCCTGGGAGAAAGAGCACAGGCCTGGGAGTCTGAGGTCCTGGGTTCTAATTCTGATTCTGCCATGGCTCTATGACCTTGGACAAGTCACTTCTCTTTGCCTCAGTTACCTCAACTATAAAATGGGGATTAATCAATCAATCATATTTATTATTTAATGTGTGCAGAGCACTGAACTAAATGCCCGGGAGAGTATAATTTAACAAAGTAAGACTGTGAGCCCCATGTGGGACATGAGCTGTGTCATCATCATCAATAATATTTATTGAGCCCTAACTATGTGCAGAGCACTGAACTGAGCACTTGGAAGACTACATACAACAGAGCTTCCACCGGACTGTCTTGCATCTACTCCGGTGCTTAGTATAGTGCCTAGCGCATATTAAATGATTTAATGAATTACATGAAAAACAAAAAAAACCCAAAAACTCTGTGAGGTATGAAAAGGGGAGCCAGGCAGGGAGCACGAGGAGCCAGGCGGCCAGCGCTCCATCGCTGCCGGGGGGAGGGGCGGGAGAGGGAAGGGGATGGGACTGTGAGCCTGTTGTTGGGCAGGGAATGTCTCTGTAACCAAATTGTACAATCCAAGCGCTTAGTACAGAGCTCTGCACACAGTAAGTGCTCAATAAATACGACTGAATGAATGAATGAAAGAAAAGGCAAGTACTGTTATCCCATTTTGCAGATGGAAAATCTGAGTCACGGACAGGTTAAGTCAAATAATCAATCAGTAGCATTTCTTGAGTACTTATTGCACTAAGCACTAGGAAGTATACAACAACATAGACAGGATCCCTGTCCTCAAGGAACTTACAAGATATCAAGGGAGACAGACACTAAAATAAATTGCAGGTAGAATCAATCAATGGCACTTATTGATGACTTACTAAGTGCACACTGTACTAAGTGCTTGGGAGAGTACAATAAAATAGAATTGGTGGACACCTTCCCTGCCCATAGCGAGCTTAATATCTAGAGGGGAAAAAGAATGAAGCAATATATGAAAAAGATATATATCCCTAAGTACAACATAGGAATGCAAAGTTGTTTGTTTTTTATCGTATTTATTGAACCCTTCCTGTCAGCAGAATACTGTACTAAGTGCTTAGGAGAATACAATGTAACAGAGTTGGTAGACACGTTCCCTGCCCACGAGCTTACAGTCTAGAGGGGGAGACAGACATTAATATAAATAAATTATGGATCTGTATATATGGATCTGTGGGCCTGAGGGAGGGGTCAATTAAAGGAGCAAATTCAACTGCAAAAGAATATAGAATGAATAGAGGAGTTGAAAGAGAGAAAGGAGTCAAAGATAAGGGCAAGGCTACCAGTTTGAAAGACAGCAGGATGGTGGTTGCGTCAACTGTGATGGGCAATTTAGGTGGAGGAGAAGATTTGGGAGGGAGATGAGTTCAATTTTGGGGCAAGTTAGACTTTAGGTGCCAACAGAGCACCCATATGCACCCATATAAAGATGCCCTGAATGCAGGCAGGGGAGAGGTGATTATCAGAGAAGGGAAGTCATGGCTGGTCAGGTAGATTTTGTAGTGACTCCTGCAGAGGGGATAGCTAAGGCTGTGGGACGGAGTGAGTGTAGGCTGAAAATACAAGGGGCCCAGAGAAAATAAGCTTGAAGGATACCCTCAGCTAGAGATCAGAAAACAGAGGAAAATACATGAAAGGGACTGAGAAGGAGCAGCCAGAGAGATAGGAGAAGAATGAGGAGAGGACAGTATCGATGAAGCCAAGGTTAGATGATTCCTCCAACAAAAGGGGGTGGTCTAAGTGTCAGAGGCAATCAGAAGGGCTGAGGAAGTTTAGGACCGAGTAGAGGCTGTTTGCTTTGGCATGAAGGAGATCACTATAGTGTAGTGCAGCAGAGGGAATGAAAGCCACGGCGGGAACGAGAGGAGAGGATGGGTGTAAACAACCTGTTCATAGAGTTTGGACATGAATGATTAGGAGGGAGATGGGGTGAGAGCTGGATGATGCACTGAGGTCAAGAGAAGGATTCGAGATTAGGATTAGGACTCAAGATATTTGGGCAAGTTTGAAGGCCAAGGAGAAAGAGCCAAGAGAAAGCGAGTGGTAGAAGATGGCCGAGACGGGATGGATGGAAGTAAGTGGGATCAGGGAAGGAGACGGGGAGATCACATCGAATGGCTTCAATTTTGTCAAAGTTGTTGTCATGATCATCAGGAGCGAGAGAGGGAGGAAACAGGTGGATGGGAGTTTAAAGATGGAGTTAAAGTCTGGAATGGTTGGTGTGGACAATAGGCTTGGGAGGTGATAAGGGAGGAGAAACAGTGTTGCTGAAAGCGGGGTTGGGGTGCAGAGTTAGAGCAGGTGAGGATGGATTTGAGATGGTTGAAATCAACCAGGTGCCCTACTTGCCCGAAATCACACAACAGGAAAGTGGCAGAGATGGGACTAGAACCTGGGCCCCCCAAATCCCCAGTCTCCATACTCCCTAGATCCCAAACTCCCTCCTCTACAGCTCACTGCCTTTCTTCCAGTTCCTCACAAACCACCACTTGTGTTCCTAGTAGACTAGTGAAAAAGTACCGCAATAAGTTTGGAAACTCAAGTATCTGCCAGTCACAGGTGGCCCTGAATCTGAAAATTAGCCTGGGGTCAGAGTAGAACGGAAGCTGAATATGAGTCCGCAGTATAGTGCAAATGTAATACATAAATCAGGAAGTAATCCTGCCACCAGGATGAAAAGAAACTGGAGCGGATCCAGAGAAGAGCAATAAAAATGACTCAAAGGATGGAAATAGGGCCTATCGAGAAAGATCAAAGGAATCGAGGTCTTTAGCCTACCGGAGAAGAAGGAGCAGCATGGCCTGATAGAAATAGCACGGGCTTGTGAGTCAGAGGACCTGGGTTCTAATTCCAGCTCCACCACATATCTGATGCGTGACCTCAGGCAAGTCACTTAACTTTTTTGGGCCTCAGTTCCCTCCTCTGCAAAGTGGAGATTCGATCCTTCTTAGACTGTTAGCCCCATGATTATCATGTACCTACCCCTGCATTTAGTACAGTGCTAGGTGAGTACGTAGTCAGCACTTCACAAATACCCCAATTATTATAAGGGGCAGCTCAATAACATTTTTCAAGAATATCAGGCATAGAGGAAACAACATAAATCAAAACAGGAGAGATTCAGGTTGGACAAAGGAAGTTTGAAACGGTCAGAGTGCTAAGCTAATGAAAGCAGAACGGCCTAGCAGATAGAGCACAGGCCTGGAAGCCAGGAGGACCTGGGCTCTAATCCTGGCTCTTCCAATTTTCTTGGGCAAGTCACTTAACTTCTCTGTGCCCCAGTTACCTCATCTGTAAAATAATAATGATGGCATTTGTTAAGCATTTACTATGTGCAAAGCATTATTCTAAGCCCTGGAGTACACACAAGGTAATCTGGGCGTCCCACATAGGGCTCACAGACTTCATCCCCATTTTACAGATGAGGGAACTGAGGCCCAGAGAAGTTAAGTGACTTGCCCAAAGTCACATAGCTGACAAGTGGCATAAGCAGCATTAGAATCCACAGCCTCTGACTCCTAAACCCGGGCTCTTTCCACTAAGTCACACTGCTTCTCCATGAGGATTAAAACTGTGAGCCCCATATGGGACAGGGACTGTGTCCAACCTGCTAAGCTTCTACCTTACCCAGCGCTTAGTACAGTGCTTGGTAATAATAATCATAATAATGTTTGTATTTGTTAAGCGCTTACTATGTGCAGAGCACTGTTCTAAGTGCTGGGGTAGACACAGGGGTACACAGTAGGTGCTTACCAAATACTATTAAAAAAAATGTGGGGTGGGCTCCATCAAATTGGGGCATGGAGCTTCCTTCTCTGGCAATCTTTAAGGATGGATGACCTCTCTGTCTGGGAGGGTTGAGCCATTTACTTGCCGAGAGGCAGGGTCTGGATTAGACAATCTCTCCAGGTTCCTTCTAGGATTCTAGAACACCCAGAGACGATGAAGGCAAAGAACAAGGGAGGAATTGGTATTTATGCCCTCTGCTTGAGGCTCACTCACTGTAACCCAATTTCTTTTCAGTTTTGGACTTGGGCACCACAGGCTAATATTCTGGTTGGTGACATATCTGAACTCTGTTGACTCCCAGAGAGTCTGGGGTTGGATTTACTTAATGGAATTAGGAGGAATGGAGTCCACAAGATAGAGCTCTTGCTTGGGGATCAGGGATCCTCCTCTTTTCTATCCAACTGACCTGGGCAAGGACCCAGGGCCTCAGTTTCTTGGTTGGCAAAATGGGAGTGCTCATTCCTGACCCTGCCTCCCAGGGATCTCTTGAGGTTTTAGAAAGATAATGTGGATAAAACCCTCTGAGCTAGTGGTGGGCCAATTATCTGGGTTGGCAATAGCCAGTATGTTTCCTGGAACAGCCGGTGCCTGTTCTGAGAGCACCACCCCCAAATTCACCGAACCATATTCCATTCCAATCCACTCCCAATACCTGCCTTCTCACTCACAAACCTCCCTTCCACGAATTTGGCCCTCCTCCCTTACCATGATCTCCACACTCTGACCCCACCCTACCTTGCCCACTCCTTCCAAACCCTTTGTTCCCTTGAGGCCCACATATATACCCTCAACTCAGCCCTCTTCACCAATCTCAACTACCTTGTCCCGGCGACCCCGGGCATTCTCACACTATCAACCCCCAGCCTGAGGTAGCCTCACATACTCCTGTGCCCGTGAAGCTGAAATAATAATGATGGTATTTGTTAGGTGCTTACTATGTGCAGAGCACTGTTCTAAGTGCTGGGGTATACAAGGTAATCAGGTTGTCCCACTTGAGGCTCACAATCTTCATCCCCATTTTACAGATGAGGGAACTGAGGCACAGAGAAGTTAAGTGACTTGCCCACAGCCACACAGCTGCCAAGTGGCAGAGCTGGGATGCCACTGTTCAGGCACTGGTCTGACTTTTACCATGAAACACTTACTCTAAACTGCTATAAACTGACTCTTCAATAAATCAGTCAATCCATGGTATTTATGGACTGCCTACTGCACGCAGAGGACTATACTAAACGCTTGGGAGAGTACAATACAGTAGATATGGAGGTCATGATCCCTGCTGTCAAGGAGTTTGTGATTCAGCGGTGGAGACGGATGGTAAAGTAAATTACCAACAGGGGAAGCAGCAGAGTATAAGGATATGTACATAACTGCTGTGGGGATGGGGGTTGGGTTTCAAAATGCTTAACGAGTGGAGCCCCAAATGCACAGGAGATACAGAAGGGAGGGAGATGGGGTGGGAGGATGAGAGGCCAGTCAGGAAAGGCCCCTTGGAGGAGCTGTGATTTCAGTAGGGCTTTGAAGACAAGGGAGAGTGGTGGTCTTTCAGATATGAAGAGGGAGGGAATTCCAGGTCAGATGGAGGGTGTGGGCCAGGGGTCAATGGCAAGAGAGATGAGACTGAGTTACAGTGAGTAGGTTGGCGTTAGAGGAGTTAAGTGGGTGGACTGGATTGCACTGCAGTAGGAGATGAGCGAGGTGAGGTAGGTGGAGGAGAGCTGGTTGAGTGCCTTAATGGTGAGGGGTTTCTGTGTGATGTGGAGGTGGATGGCCAACCATCGGAGGTTCTTAAGGAGTGGGGAGACGTGGATTGCATGTTTTGTTTTTTTTGAAAAATGATCCAGGCAGCAGAGTGAAGAATGAATGGAGTGGGAGAGCAAGGAAGCAGGGAGGTCAGCAAGGAGGCTGATTCAGTAGTCAAGGTGGGATAAGATAAATGCTTGGACAGGCATGATAGCAGGTTGGAGAGAAAGGGGCAGATTCTAGAGATGTTGTGAAGGTAGAACAGACAGGAGCTGCTGAAAGATTGTACAAGCGGGTTGAATCACTGAGCTTAGTTGAGGCTAATGCCCAGGTATGAGCTTGTCAGACAGGGAGTGGTGTTGTCTAGAGTTATGGGAAAATCTGGAGGAAGACAGGGTTTTTGGTAGGAAGATGAGGAGTTCAGTTTTGGACATGTTAAGTTTAAGGTTCCTGCGGGACATCTAAATAGATAAGTTCTGAAGGCAGGAAGAAATGCAAGACTGCAGAGACTGAGAACCATCAGGGCTTGAGAGGTAGATTTGGGAATCGCCCATGAAGAGATGATGGTTGAAGCCATGGGGGTGAATGAGTTCCCCAAGGAAGTGGGTGTGGATGGAGAAGGGGACCCAGAACTGAGCCTTGAGGGACTCCCACAGTTAAGGGGTGGGAGACAGAGGAGGAACCTATGAAAGAGACTGAGAAAGAGTGGTGAGAGAGATAGGAGAAAACCAAGAGAGGACAGTGTCACTGAAGTCCGATTAGATTAGATAATGTTTCCAGGTGAAGGGAATGCTCCATAGTGTGAAAGCCAGCTGAGATGTTGAGGAGGATTAGGATGGAGTAGAGGCTATTGGATTTGGCAAGAAAAAGGTCACTGGAGGCCTTAGAGATGGCAGTTTCTGTGGATTGGAGTGGCCTGAGGTGAGACTGGAGGGAGTTGAGGAGAGAACTGGAGAAGAGGAAGTGGAGACAGCAGGTGTAAACAAATCTCTCAAGGAGTTAGAAAAGGAATGGTAAGAGGGAGATGGGGTGATAACTGGAGGGTGCGGTGGGGCCAGTGAAGAGGTTTCTTTAGGATACAGGACACATAAGCAAGTTTGAATGCAGTGGGGAAGAACCACTGCAAAGTGAGTGGTTAAAGTTGGCAGTCAGGGAGAGTTGAAGGGAGCGGGCAGTGTTTTAATATGGTGTGAGGGAATGGGGTCAGAGGCGCAGGTGGTGGGAGTGGATTTTGAGAGGAGGCTAGAGATCTCTTGAGACACTGCTCAAAAGGACAGGAGAGTCGAAGAGGGGGCAGGCGGAGGGTGGGATTGGAAAGGTGTGGGATGGAGATTTTAGGGAGATCATGCTCGATCCTATCGATGAAGAATGTGACCAGGTCACTAGGGGCAGGGGAGTGAGGGGGATGGAGGGACAGGAGGATCAGGAAGACATTCCTACTCCTCAACTCCACCGACTTCCTCCTCAATCCATCATATCTATTGAGCACTTTCTGTGTGCAGAGCACTGTACTATGTACTTGGGAGAGTATAACACAGATGGTAGGCCACCCCACCAACCACTGACCAACCAGGACACAAGCTCCATCTCAGGGAGCCAAGGACCCCATGTCTACTAAGTCTATTATCCTCTCCCAAGCGCTCATCCAGCGCTCTGCACAGAGCAAGCACTCACTAAATACAACGGATTGACTGATAAGTTCACATACCCAACACTGTGCTGTGCTAATTACTCCCCGTGAGAACTCTGGGTAAATTGCGCCCCTTCTCTGTGACCTGCCGTCTACTTCCACTAATGAGTCGCCTTGAGGGGAAGCCAGAGAGAGACCATTACACACTTGACAATACAAAACACCATAAAAATGCCAAAAAATAACGTGACAATAAACACGTCCTCCATGGAATAGCCTTCTCAGTCTTGGAGGTAAACTAATACTTTTGTTTCTTGGCTTCCAAGAAGCTATTCTACCAATATCCGACTCCATGTAGACAGGATGTGTGGGCTGCAGTGGAGCCACTGCTAAACTCGAAAGAACACTAGGAGAGCTCCAGCCCCTAGGACGCTTTGTACCTCCCGGTCACTCACAGATATTAATGTTCTCAGGGAAGAAGGAGACTCTCGCGGGGCATGAGCGAAACAACAGAATGGAACATAGAATGCAGCAATAGAAGATCAGAAAGCATGTTTCCCCCTCCACCCGCTATCCTCAATGAATATTTATGGACCCTCCACTGGGGGTCTGGCATCAGCCCAGCCCTGGAAAGGCATCAACTGAGCTGGATTCCAGAGGAAGAACCACCACCATGTCGCTTTAAGGGGGAGAAAGACATCCTAGAGGGTGGAGGATAGGAGTCGGGTCGGGGTGAGGGGTGTGTGTATGCGCACGCTCATGCAGGGAAGCAAGAAGGGCAAGGGGGCAGAGGTTTTATCATCCGTTTACAGGAGCGGCGGAAAGGTTCCCTTTGTCGGTTCAGAGAGGAGGCGACGGCAACAAGTGAGAAGCAGCACGGGCCTAGTAGAGAAAACATGGGCTGGGGAGAGGAAGATCTGGGTTCTAATCCTAGCTCTGCCACTTGTTGGCTGTGTGACCTTGGAGAAGTCACTTAACTTCTCTTTGCCTCAGTAACCTCATCTGCAAAATGGGGATTAAGAGTGTGAGCCCGATGGGGGACAGGGACTGTGTCCAACCTAATTAGCTTGTATCTACCCCAGTGCTTGGAACAGTACACGGCGCATAATAAGTACCATTGTTATTATCATTATTATTATTTGGCTCCTCTTGCATGGCCAACTGCCAGTGCTCTCCTGGTGTGAACGGAACAGTTAGTCGAGCTGCCTGCCCCAAGCCTTTCTGCAGTTAATATTTAATTATGGCATTTGTTAAATGCTTAACTATGTGCTAGGCACTGTACTAAGCACTGGGGTGGAAACAAACAGTCTCAATCCCCATTTTACATGAGGTAACTGAGGGCCAGGAAAGAGGAGTGACTTGCCCAAGTCAGAGCCTGGATTAGAACCCATGACTGTCTGACTCCCAGGCCCGTGCTCTAACCATTATGCCATGCTGTTTCTCTAGTTGCGGTTGCCAGTGGGGTTTTCCCAGGGACTTCTGGGAGAGGGTTTTTCCCAAGGAAATCTCTTATACCAATAGAACGATTCTTCCTAGCTGCACTCAGTCTCGGAAATCCCTAGGGAGCGAAAATTTTGAGGAGGAGGTTCCGCCGGATCGGGTGTCAGGCTGGGAAAGGCTGGATTTAGAAGCTTTCCCGTAGAAGATCAGTGTCCCCTTTGCTGCTCATTTTCTCCAAGGGAAGAACTGAGGTCTGACATGTAAACCAGCTAAGATACCAAAAAAATCCTCTTTAGAAGAAGGAAAGTTTTCCTGCCCAACTCACCGGTTTCCCTCAAAATTCCTCACTTGACCACAGAACCCAGTGGAGAAGAACCCTGCTTGCAGAAACCTCTCGATGAACCCTCTTGGGAGGGAACATGACTTAGAGGAGACAGCCTGGGCCTGGGAGTCAGGAGACACGGCATCTAGTCTTGGCTCCACCACTTGACGGCTGTGTGACCTTGGGCAAGTCACTTATGCTCTCTGTGCCTCAGTTTCTTCATCTGGAAAATGGAGACAAGGTAACTGTTCTCCCCCTAAGACTGTGAGCCCAATGTGGGATAGGATCTGACTACCTTGCATCTCCCTCAGCATTTAACCAAGTGTTGGACAATCAATCAGTGGTATTTATTGAGCACCTACTGTGTGCAGAGTACTGTGCCAAGCACTTACGAGAGAGTGCATAGTAAACATTTAATAAACGCCATACTGATCAGAAACCTTGGGTGACTTTGGCCGTCCTGAAAGCAGATTTTAATGCTCTACTATAAGGCTCCTGGGCTACCCCATCAGAGCACTTCCGGGGTACGTAGCTTCCTTCGTGCTCATCTCCGTAATCCTTCTCTTCCCTCCACAGGGAGCAGCCTGCACTGTTCACCCTCTGGAGGAGGTCAGTCGATAGTCTGGAGAAGCTGTAGTCTCCCCCAGCCACCTCCGAACTCACAGAAGTTATGAACCGTGGAAGAGAGTCACCACCATAATGTGCCTGCTAATTCTGCTGCACTGTGCTCTCCCAAGAGCTCAGTCCAGTGCTCTGCACAAAAAAAGCACTCCATTCATTCAATTGTATTTGTTGAGCACTTTCTGTGTGCAGAGCACTGTACTAAGTGCCTGGAAAGTACAATTCAACAACAAATAGAGAAAGTCCCTACCCAAAAACGGGCTCAAAGTCGATGGTTGTTGCTGTTGTCATGCTGTCGAGTCGTGTCCGACCCATAGCGACATCACAGACACATGGGTTCGAGACCCGGCTCTGCCACTTGTCAGCTGTGTGACTGTGGGCAAGTCACTTCACTTCTCCGTGCCTCAGTTACCTCATCTGTAAAATGGGGATTAACTGTGAGCCTCACGTGGAACAACCTGATGACCCTGTATCTACCCCAGCGCTTAGAACAGTGCTCTGCACATAGTAAGCGCTTAACAAATACCAACATTATTATTATCTCTCCCAGAAAGCCCCACTTCCATCTGCATGGTCCCGGTAGTAGATCCATAGAGTTTTCTTGGTAAAAATACAGAAGTGGTTTACCATTGCCTCCTTCCAGGCAGTAAATGAGTCTCTGCCCTCGACTCCTGTGCCGCGGCTGCCCAGCTCAGGTGGGTTTTGACTTGTAGCAGATTGCCTTCCACTCGCTAGCCACTGCCCAAGATAGGATTGGACTGGGTAAGCCTCTGCTTGACTCTCCCTTCTGTAGTCGAGACTGGTAGAGTACTGAAAACTCCCCAGGTGCAACCCTGAGTGGGTAAGCACTCAATAAAGACCATTAATTGATTGACTGATTGAGTCAGAGCTCCTCTGCCATTCAATTTATGGTGCAACCAGAGACAGGGCGCTCATGAAGGGCAGAACTGCAACTAGAGATATGCTCTGCAGGTCGCAGCTGCTGCTGCCGTCGCCCCCGGGGCAAGCTGTAGGAACATTCATCAGAGGAGGAGGGGCTGCCCACATGGTGATGCAACACTGACTCTGTTAAGCGTGCTGATTAGTCGCGGGTCCTGCCTGGGGTCTCCAACGGCTGGGAAGTGAGGTGGATGCCGAACCAACCGCTAAGATCTCGATCCTTTTTTTTTAGAAAAGGGTATTTGTTAATAATAATAATGTTGATATTTGTTAAGCGCTTACTATGTGCAGAGCGCTGTTCTAAGCGCTGGGGGAGATAGAGGGTCATCAGGTCGTCCCACGTGAGGCTCACAGTTAATCCCCATTTTACAGATGAGGTAACTGAGGCACAGAGAAGTGAAGTGACTCGCCCACAGTCACACAGCTGACAAGTGGCAGAGCCGGGAGTCGAACCCATGACCTCTGACTCCGAAGCCCGGGCTCTTTCCACTGAGCCACGCTGCTTCCCCAGCGCTTATTTGTTAAGCGCTTACTCCACACTGGGCATCGTTCTAAGCACTGGGGTAGATCCAAAGCAATAAGGTTGGACATAGCCCATGTCCCACATTCATTCATTTAATCGTATTTATTGAGCACTTACTGTGTGCAGAGTACTGTACTAAGCAGTTGGAAAGTACAATTCAGCAACAGATAAAGACAATCCCTACCCAACAGTGGGCTCACATTCTAGAAGGGGGAGACAGACAACAAAACAAGTAGACAGGCATTAATAGCATCAAAATAGATAAGCAGAATTATAGAAGGAGCTCATGGTCTTAAACTCCATTTTACAGATGAGGTAACTGAGGCACAGAGAAGTGAAGTGTCTTGCCCAGGATCACAACAGCAGGCAAGGGGTGGAGCTAGGATAAGAACACAGATCCTTCTGAGTCCCAGGGCTGGTGACTTCCTGCCCTAACAATAAATCTCTTAGTGATCTGGCCTATGATCTGGAAGATGGGTTCATAGATATGTATATATCTTTAAATTTATATTCTAATTCATTTATATTAATTTCTGTTCCTCCTCTAGACTGTAAGCTTGCTACGGACAGGGAATGTGCCTGATAATTCTTTTTTTTTTTAAATGGTATTTCTTAAGCATTTACTATGTACCAGGCATTGTACTACGTCCTGGGGTATATAATTCTGTTGCGTTGTACTCTCCCACATCCTCAGTACACTGCTCTGCACATAGTAAGTGTTCAATACCATTGATTGGAAGTGAACCAGGATCAAACCAGAATTCGGTGTCGATTCATTTCTAGGGGACTCTGTTGCCTGTGGGTAGATAACACAGGGACTGCCAGGAGGCGTCGTTTTGGCAACACTGAGAACATCAGGGTACACGTGTGGTTTCCACACCGCCTCAGTGGACTCTGGCCACAAACGGCCCTTCTGTTCCGAAACCCAGTGTAGACGACCGAGGGCATCAGAGAGCAGAGGACTGAGCATGTCTGACAGGGTGGAGTGGTTTCTCCCTGCCACGCTGGGAGGGTGAGAGCGGAGCTTCGGAGTGCCCTTATTCAATAGTATTTATTGAGCGCTTACTACGTGCAGAGTACTGTACTAAGCGCTTGGAATGAACAAGTCGGCAACAGATAGAGACAGTCCCTGCCGTTTGACGGGCTTACAGTACTCTCCTGACCCCCAAATCCCAGAATGGTTTCAAGCATCCAACCTTCGGATTCAATTTCTTTGTTTTTAAAGCTGCTCCTCCACTGGCTTGGTTCAAGGGCTGACCTAAGGATTTTTTAGTTTGGAGATCCCTAGGAAACCATTTTCCATTAGGGCAAGCAGCTGGCCAATGTGGAGTTCCTGGAACACATCAAGAAGAGAAAAAAGAACCATGGAGGCAGCTACCACTAAGGGGCCATTCGAGGTCATTAGACCCATTCAGTGTCATTTTCGGGAGAAATATCCTGCATACCCTTAAAAGGTGGTGGCCTGCTGGCAAGTGAAAGCGAGAGGTCATTAAGCCACCATTCCTGGTGTGATTGTGCAGGGGGAGCAAAACAAAGCTCAGGCAAGGTGGGGGGCCATTTGCCCAGGTGTAGCTGAGCACGGAATCCCAAGAGAGGGCCCTCCCAAGCCCTTACCTCAGAGCCTGGCGTACAGGAGGTGCTTAATAAATACTAGTGATTGATTTCTGCCAGTTCTGAGGGAGGGGCTCACCAGGTCTCTGAGGTCACTGGTTCTCTGCGCAGTATTCACAGCCATCTGAAGGGCCCAGGTGGGGCTGGGGACTTGGTGAGCAGTGATGCTCACAGATGGCCGTAGTCTGAGAATCCGCCTCCAGCAGGATTCCCTGAGGCCTGAGGGGAGACTGAGGGCCTGGAGTAGCTCTGCAGTGATGCCAGGGGATGGGGTCAAAGGAAGTGTGTGGGTTGTACCAGGCCAGGCTCACCAGTTCATTCATTCATTCATTCAATTCATTCATTGAATCATATTTATTGAGCGCTTACTATATGCAGAACACTGAACTAAGTGCTTGGGAGAGTACAATATGACAATAAACAGACACATTCCCTGCCCATGACAAACTTAGAGTCTACAGTGTACAGTCTACGGTGCCTCCCCCTATCCCAGAGGGATTATGCTCAGGGCAGAGAGAGAACCAGCACCTCTCTGTCCTGATCCTCTGTCAGGGATGCCTCAGGTTAGCACATCATGGAAGCAGCGTGGCTCAGCGTAGCCATGGAAGCAGCGTGGCTCAGTGCAAAGAGCCTGGGCTTCGGAGTCAGAGGTCATGGGTTCGACTCCCGGCTCTGCCACTCGTCAGCTGTGTGACTGTGGGAAAGTCACTTCACTTCTCTGTGCCTCAGTTACCTCATCTGGAAAATGGGGATTAACTGTGAGCCTCACGTGGGACGACCTGATGACCCTGTATCTACCCCAGCGCTTAGAACAGTGCTCTGCACATAGTAAGCCCTTAACAAAATACCAACACAACAGCTCGAGGCCCTGCAAGGAGAAGATAGAGTCTCCCTTTCTTCCTCCTGCCGGTCTCCAACTCCTACCATCTAGGCCACACTGGGAAGTAGCTTAGTTTAGTGGGAAGAGCAGGGTCTGGGAGTCAGAGGAGCTCGGTTCTACTCCTGGCTTCCAGACTTTTCTGCTGTATGACCCTGGGCAAGTCACTTCACTTCTCTGTGCCTCCATTACCTCATCTGTAATATGGGGATTAAGACTGTGAGTGCCAGACTGGGTCCAACCTGGTTATCTTGTCTACCCCAGTGCTTAGTACAGTGCCTGGACCCATAGTAAGTGCTTAACAAATACCATTTAAAAACAAACAAATGAATGATGGGATGAAGAAAAGGTCAGGGAGAGCAGGAGGTCAATCTTTAAGGGCTTAACAGGGCAGCACGGCTGGCATTTCTGGGACAGTCCTCCAATGGGCCAGGTCTGATTATGGTACAGAGTGGTATCTACAGGGACACATCACCGTCTCCCTCTTTCCTCCATGGTCCCCCTCAAATCCGGGGAGATGATATAGCTTTTTGTCTACTGCATATTAGTGACTTCTATTTGTGATAGCCAAATTTTTTCTTCCATTACCTTTTCCTCATAGAGACACGGGACATTTGGAATGATTTTTTGGTCATTATAATCAATCACTTTCATTTATTGAGCACTTATTTTGTTCACAGCACTGTACTAAACACTCTGGAGAGTCCAATATAACAGAACTGGTAGAAATGTTCTCTGCCCACAGTGAGCTTACAGTCTAACGGGGGGATACAGACATTGATACAAATAAATTATGGATATGGACATGTGCCATGGGACTAAGACATTGAGTGAATAAAGGGTGCAAATCTAAGTGCAAAGGCAACACAGAAGGGAATGGGAGAAGGGAGTCAATTGTGTTTTCTGAGCTGGGTCTTTGCTCTCATCTTCATTTTCCAATATACAGGAATTAGGGTAAAGAGAGGGAAGAGGTAGGACCTGGAGTCCACAAGATATAAAGGCATAATAGAGGCTGCAAGGAAAATATGTCTATTAGATAAGCCTCAATTGATTCAGGTATGATGGGATCGCCTTGCCAAGCCTGGTGTCAGCTGTCAAGCCCCTGGGGGCAGGGACTGTGCTGTTCCGAAGGTTATCGGGAACACCGGGAGCACTCAATATGCTTAGAAACCAGCTGTCCTCTCCGTCACTCCCCTCACCCCCCGACCCTCTCCCCGAGAAATGCCCAAATGACCGCCCCAATTTGCTCAGTTCCCTACATCGCAAGGCGGTAAGGGAGAAGAAGATGGCAGAAGAAGAGAGCAAATCCTTGACCCGAATTACAGGCCGTGGAGTCGGAGCAAACAATTGGAGGAAGAGGTTTCCTTCCCATTGCAATGCGGCTGATAAATATGTTCCTCTGTACGGAGGGAGCGATTCTATTTTTCCTGGAAGGTATTTATAAAAGACTGTTACCATAGAAGGCTTGAAATTTGGGTTCATACTTTAAAGAGACAACGATGGGGTTGAGGTGCAATCAGAGGTGTGAAAGATAGCCAGATAAAATGAACAAATGAGACACCCAGGTCTCTGGGACCACTTTTCTGGTACAGACCCAGCCCCACCCACGATGGAAAAGCCCACAGGGATGACTGACCTGAAGTCAGGGAAAAGGTTTCTTTTAAGGACATGGTAGAGGCAACTTCTCCCTGGTCTGGCCTAGTGAATGTCTTCCCAGGAAACATTCTCGATGTTTACTGGCTCACTACCTGGTCCAAACAGTCACATTACACCAGCTTCTAACACTGAAACCTGCCTCCCTTTGGCCTGAATCCCCATATTCAGAAATTAACTGCTGTGCTGAAAAATGTAAATCAGCGTTCTTTAGATGATAAAGTAATCCTTGAACATCCCGCCTTCAGCTTTCCAAATCTACTCAAGCACATGCTTATTGCGTTCACGCTATTGCCTTTGGTAATCAATAGGGTAATGTACTGCCATGTATCTTGAAATGCTGACCAAAGCAAAACTGGACATTGCCGAAAAACAGACAGTCCGGCTCATTTTCTCAAAAGCCTGTTTTAAAATATTGGGTGGATAGATTTTAGCCATTAATGACTGGTTGCGATGTAAAAGAGCATGAATTTTCAAGTCTGAGAATGGGTAGCAATTAGTTTCAACAAAGAGGTCTCTCTCAGCAGCGGCCGCATCATGACCTATTTTAGCTCTCCATCCTTCCGTGTCTATGTGGCAGATGAAGATGGATACAGACTTAGCATCATGAGGGAGTGAGACGGGGCAATCCTCGGTTCAAAAGACGGAACCTTCCCCTGAGTCTGGAAGCTCGGCAAACAGCATCAATGGGCTTGCCTCTACTGACGCGATTGTGCGTGTGGTTTGAGAAATCTGTGGCTGTTTTTACCCTGTGTGGGCAGGAATCATGATCTGGAATCAAGTCAAGGCCATGACTAGTCGAGGCGGCTGACTCCCGAGATTCCTAAAGCACAGCGAAAAGCCTTTAGAAATCGGATGGAGGGGGAGTGGGGATTTTGGGAAGCCACTTCCATCTCTCCCCTCCTAAGTCTCCTTCGCTCTACGCAAGTGACCTGTTCCCAACTCTTCTGGGGCTATTCTTCCAACCGCACACTCCTCGTGGCCCAGAGGATGACAGCAGCCTTCCAACTCCTTTAATTCAAGATCCTCCTCAAATCCCACCTCTTCATTCATTCATTCAATTGTATTTATCGAGTGTTTACTGTGCAAAGAGCACTGTACTAAGTGCTTGGGAGAGTACAATATAACAATTAACAAAACATTCCATTTCCACAACAAGCTTACAGTCTAGAGGGGGAGACAGAAATTAATATACATGTCAAAATATAAATACAAATCCTGAAAGGAGTAGGAGAAGAGGAAAGGAGGACTTAGTCAGGGAAGGCCTCTTGGAAGAGGTGAGCTTTCAATAAGCCTCTGAAGCCTTCCTGGACTAGGAGGGTAGACTGAAGATACTTGCTTCCCAACAACCTCCATTTAGCAAGAGCCCTTTCCCCTGAAAACTGCTTCATGTACATAACACTATTATTTGTACGTATCCAAAGAAGCCAACTAAAGAGGAAAGCAGACCTCTGATAAAACAAAATAAAGAGTGACCCTTAAACATGCTCAAGGAATGTTAGGGTGGGGTGCCTCTGTATGCTGCTGAATTTTTTATTTTAAAATTCTAGGAGAAAGGGTTGGTGACCTAAGCATTCAATAAACATTAAACAACTATGACTAAATGATCTAAAGAGATCAAAAATGACTTCCCTAGAATCAGTGTAGCCTAGTGGAAAGAGAACAGGTCTGGAAGTCAGGGGACCTGGGCTCTAATCGCGGCACTGCCACATATCTGCTATGTCACCTTGGGCAAGTCACTTAACTTCTCTGTGCCTCAATTACCCCAGCTGCAAAATGTGAATTAAACCCTACTCCTTCCTACCGAGACTGTGAGTTCTATGGGGGATAGGGACTGCGTCCAACTCTATTAACTTGTACCACCCCGGTGCTTAGAACAGTGTTTGGCACATGGTAAGCAGTTAACAAGTACCATAACTGTTAGTAGAAACTTTTTTTGTTGAAACTAATTGCTACCCACTTTCAGACTTGAAAATTAAAGTTCTTTTACATCTCCACTAGTCATTAATGAATAAAACCCATCCACCCATATTTTAAAGCAGGCTTTTGAAGGAATGAGCCAAATCACCAGCTAGAAGTTTTGCTTTGGTCAGAGTTAGAATATTAAATTATTATTAAACCCCTCCCACAGTCCCACGGTAGGAAAGGGGGAAACCATATCCCAAACAAGCCATGGATTTACCTTCCTATCCAATGGGACTTGGCTAAAGAATGCACACGTACACATACACACACACACACACACAAACACACACGATAACCAAAAGCAAACCCCTTTTGTTTCGAGGGATCCTGAAAGTCCCTGCAGGTCCCAGCTGACCTAGGAAATGCTGTGTGCTTTTCCCATATTGCGGCAGAAGTGAAACAATAACTGGAGAATGGATGTTACCACAATTGTTTCCACTGAGGTTATTTTGGGGGCTATTCAGGATGATTGTCTATTCAGATCCATTTCCTCCCCTTGACACTTTTAAAAACAAAAATGACTATCAATAAGCCTCCCGCATTAGCAAACAGCTCTCTTGGCAAGTCCAAATGACCCACAAAGAAGGGCCATCACTTGCTCCCCACAAGAACGCTGAGGCTCCAGTTTCAGCCCTCCCAGAGAACCAAATATCTCCATAGGATCTCTTCATTCATTTATTCATTCAATCTATTTACTCAGCTCTTGCCGTGTGCTAAACACTATAGTAAGCACTTGGGAAAGTACAGTATAATCAACAGACACAATTCCTGCCCAAAATGACCTCTGAGCCAGAAATCAATCAATCGGTCAATCAACGGCACTTAATGAGTGTTTTACCACATGCTAGGCATCATACTAAGTGCTTGGAAGAGTACCATCGACAGGGTCCACAGGGAATTTTCAAAATAGCGGGGACATAGACATTAAAATAAATTACAGGTAGGGGAAGTGACCAAGTTTAAAGAAAGACAGGTACATAAGTGCTTTGGGAGTTGATAGCATGGGGCGTACTTATGTGTTTAGAGGTTTTGAATGAAGCAGTAAGGGAGGAAAATAGGCTGGGGAAATAGAGAGATGAATCAGGGAAGGTTTCCTGGAGGAGATGTGATTTCATAGAGCTTTGAGCTACTATTTTCCCTATCTGCAATTGATTTTAATGTCCGTGACCCCCTTAAACTGTATGAACTTTGCAGGATGGGATCACATCTGTCAACTCTATGATATTGTACTTTCCCAAGGGTTTAGAACAGTGCTCTGCCCACAGTAAGTGCTCAATAAATACCATCGATTGATTGAAGATTGGGAGGGTGGTGATCTGTAGAGTATGAAGGGAGAGGGGTTTTCAGGGAGCAGGAAGAGAGAGAGCAGGGCAGGGGGGCAATGGCAAGAGAGATGAGGCACAATGAGTCAGTTGGCAAAAGAGAAGGAAGGAGTGTGAGCTGTGTTGTTGTCGGAGTGGAGAAAGGATGAGTAGGAGAATAGAGAGTGCGACGATTGAGTGACTAAAAGCTAACAGGCAGGAGTTTCTTCCTGATAATAATTGTGATATTTGTTTAAGAGCTTACTATATCTTGAGAGTATGTACATATCATAATTATGCATATCATTTAATTATACCTTTACATTATATTATAAATTACTTATTGATTTATATTAATGTCTGCTTCCCCCTCTAGACTGTAAGCTTGTTATGGGCAGAAAATGTGTGAATTCTGTTGCACTGTACTCACCCAAATGCTTAGTACAGTGCTCTGCACATAGTAAGTGCTCAATAAATGCCATTGATTGATGTGCCAAGCACTGTACTAAGCGCTGGAATAGTTAGAAGATAATCAGATCCCACAAGGGTTGCATATTGTAAATAGAACAGGTATTGAATCCCTCATTTTGCAGATGAGGAAATTGAGGCAGGGAGAAGTTAAGTGACTTACTCAAGGTCACACAGCAGGTACACAATGGAGTCAGGATTAGAACCCAGGTCCTCTGACTCCCAGGCCCAGGCTCTTTCCACTAGGCATGTTGCTTTCCTTGATGTGCAGATGGATGGATTACCTTTGGAGACTTTTGAGGAGTGTGGAGGTACGTGCAGAGTGGTATTTAGAAGGAAGTGGGGTGAACTATGGACTGGAGAGGGGAGGGAAATAAATTTTTTTATAGTATTTGTTAAGCTTACTATGTGCCAGGCACTGTACTAAGCACTGGAGTAGGTACAAGTTAATCGGGTTGGACACAGTCCCTGTCCCATATAGGGCTCATAGCCTTAATTCCCATTTTATAGATGGAGGCAACAGGCACAGAGAAGTTAAGTGACTTGCCCAAGTCACCCAGCAGACAAGTGGCAGAGCTGGGATTAGAACCCAGATCCTTCTGACTCTTAGGTCCATGCTCCATCCACTAGGACATGCTGCTTTTCCAGTTCATCTGAAGTCCACCTTTTAGCTGCGTTGGAAAGCAAATACACAAAATTGGCTGGAGGAGACTTCCTGAGATGGAAAATATTTTAGGTCTTTTTCTGTTTAGTGCTTATTTTAATTCTGCTTGGGTAGCAGTGAGAAGCAACTACTGATTAGCAGTCCCCGGGGGACATTTAAAAAGTGACCTAGAATGTAAGTTAGTAAATTCTTTATCATATGTCATAGAAAACAGTGTGGTCTAATGGAAAGCACACGACAGAGTTGGGAGTCGGGAGACTTTGTTTCTAGCCCTAGCTCTGACACTTGCCTGCTGCATGACCTTGGGCAAGTTACTTCACTTCTCTGCTCAAGTTACCTCATCTGTAAAATGGGAATTACGACTGTGAGCCCCATGTGGGACGTGGACTGTGTCCAACCTGATTATCTTTTATCTATCTCAGTGATTAGAACAGTGCCTGGCACATAGTAAGTGCTCAACAAATACCATAAAAAAAGGAACAGCATGGCCTAGTGAAAAGAGCACAGGCCTGGGAATCAGAGGACTTGAGTTCTATTCCTATCCAGTTGCCCATTGTTTGACTTAGGCAAGTCACTTAACTTCTCTGTGTCTCAGTTTCCTCACATGTAAAATGAGAGTTCACTACCTGTTTTCCCTCCTGCTCACACTGTGAGCTCCACGTGGGACAGGGGCTCCGTCCAGTCTGATAAAGTTGTACCTGTCCCAGCGTTTAGAACGCTGCTCGACGCAAAGTAGGTGTTTAAATATAATACTAATAACGACAATATTAAATGTTTATAAATACCATTCTTTTTGAACCACGTAAACTGCAAGCTGTTTTTAAAATGCAGCCATGGCTTTAAAATCCACCTCCTATACATATAAGGAAGCTCCTCGCTTTCTCCAGAGGTGAAGGGTGCTTTAGCTAACATCCTGCTGATGCGACAGAGTGAAAGACCCCTTTTTGATCTTTCTTTCTCCCTCTTTTAACCACCCCACCTCTTGTCTCCTGTCTACTGTTTTATGCCTTTTGGGCTCCAGTCCACAATGAAGACTTCTCCCCACCTTCCCGATCAATCTCAGGGGGTATAGCTTCACGTCACTCCTCCCAATCTGCCTGCCTTTTTTCCTCTGAGGGCTAGAAGGCTCTGACCTGGCTCAGTGGAGGGGAGGGAGGAGTAGAATCGTCCCAGTGCCCCCACCCAGCCCCAGCTGTCCCGAAAAGACCTTGCTCAGCTGAGCTATTTTTTTTTTTTACCCTTTGACTCCACACAAACCAGCCTATTGGAACAATGTCTCTCCTCTGGCAGCCAGGAAGTGTTACATAAGATGAGATTGTCTTTCTTCTTGCCAGGGAAATGAGTTTCGGCTCTGACCCTGAGGGCATATTCTGAAGCCAAAGACGGTCTCCTGGAGGGTGGGCACAGAGGACCGGGTTAAGGGAAAATAACGTGTCGCCCTGGTTTGGATCTGCAAACTGGGTCTCCACATGCCGTATATGGCAGGCAGGTGGGTAGAAAGAGACTCAGTTAGGTGCTGGACCCTCACTAAATTCATTCAATCCCATATATTGAGCACTTACTATGTGCAAATCACTGTACTAAGCACTTGGGAGGGTACAATACAACAACACCTTCCCAAAGGTCCCTCCCCAGGAGCGTGACAACAGTCCTCGCGATTCCCTGGCAGCAAACAGCAAATGGCTATCGACCACCAACTCCACTAATGATAAGTCATCAATGTCTAGCCCAAAAAAAATTTAAAATATGGTATTTGTTAAATGTTATGCGCCAGGCACTGTTCTAAGTAATGGGGTGGACAAAAGCAAATCGGGTTGGAAACAGTCCCTGTCCCACGTGGGGCTCACAGTCTCAATCCCCATTTAACAGATGAGGTAATAGGCACAGAGAAGTGAAATGACTTGCCCAGGGTCACAGAGCAGACAAGTGGCAAAGCCAGAATTAGAACCCATGACCTTCTGACTCCCAGGCCCGTGCTCTCTCCACTATGCCATGCTTCTTCTCACAGAGAAGCCCATCCTCTCTCCCAAATCCTGCCTGCTGAAGCTGAAAGACTTCAATCCTGGCTTCTCTCAAGCTGCCTGATCCCATTTTTAGCGGGGGATGATTTTACAGTTTGAAAAATGAATTTCTTCCCCACAGAAGAATATGAAAATATGGTAGAAACACAGCTGTGTTACTGGCTTATTGGGTTAAACATTTTCTACGGGCATCCTGTCAGACGATACAACCAGAGGCAGTTTTGTTGGATGTTTCTGAGAATAGAGGATTGAGGAGGAAGTGCTGGGAAAGAAAGGAATGGGAGGAAATGGACTTGATTTGATTTCTTACAAAAAGTCTGCTACTACTTGGTATTTACCTCACCAAAGTCTGCTACTACTTGGTATTTACCTCGCCCTCCACGGTGGCAGTGCTTCCATGTACTCCCAGATTCCTTGCTTTACAGATGGAAATCTGGTGACTAGAGAAGCACCTAGTGGATAGCGCACAGGCCCGGGAGTCAGCAGGATCTGGGTTCTAATCTCTGCTCCATCACTTGCTGCTGTGTGACCATGAGCAAGTCACTTTTCTGTGCCTCAGTTTCCTAATTTGTAAAATGGGGATTAAGAATGTGAGCCCCATGAGGGACAGGGACTGTGTGAAGCCTCATTAGCTTGTATCTTCCCCTCTGCTTTCAAACCTTAAGCACATAGTAAGTGCTTAACAAATACCATTAAAAAGAAATCTCATTTTGAGCACAGGGGTAAAAGGAGGTAGGGGATATAGTAATAATAATAATAATAATAATAATAATGGTATTTGTTAAGCGCTTATTATGTGCCAGGCACTATTCTAAGCACCAGGGTGGGATGCAAGGTAATCAGGTTGTCCCACATGGGCTTAATCCCCATTTTAGGGATGAGGTAATCGAGGCACAGAGAAGTTAAGTGACTTGCCGAAAGTCACACAGTTTTTGATTTTATTTATTGTGATTATGTTGTCTTGTTTTTGTCCATCATTGGGCAGGGACTGTCTCTACCTGTTGCCGAATTGTATATTCCAAGCAGTTAGTACAGTGCTCTGCACATAGTAAGAGCTCAATAAATACTATTGAATGAATGACAAGTGACACAGGTGGGATTAGAACCCATGACCTCTGACTCCTAAGCTCGTGCTCTTTCCACTGAGCCATGCTGCTAGACTAGACTGGGGACTAGACTATAAAGACTGGAATGGGGACAGCCCCAAAAAGCCACAATTTTAGGGCTCTTCACCCTGATTTCAGTCTCATCAGAGAACCGGGAAGATCCACTCGGGGTGTCAAGCTTGGATCGCCGAGGGGGGGATAGTTCCCAATACCTCCGTGGGGCGACCACCTATGCCAATGATCTCTCAGTGTCCCCCATTACAGCCGGGCAGCTCATCATCCAAGTCATTCAGACCCCAAACTCTTGGCTCAATTATCTGAGTATTTCAATCAGTCAACCACAGCACCCTTTATTAGACAAGTTATTGTTTTCAGCTGAACTATCCACAACTGCATTTTGGGGGGCTGTGAGGTCTGACCTATTTTCAAATTCAGGCCAGTACATACAAGCCTGAAACCCCGGACAGAAAGGGTCAGGTCAGGCCCTGGTGATGGATAACCAAGATACAATCATTTCCTGCCCTCACCTTGTTGTCACCTACTTCTCTTGAAAGTGCAATCCAACCTCATCTCTGTTTATGTCTTAACTACTTTTTTACTTCTTGTGCGCTGGGAGACGGGACCGGGGCTCTGGTAAAGATAGGGTCCAGTGTTCTGGGCAATGCTGGCTTCATTATATGACAGAAGATCAAATGAACGGTGATGGATCTTGGAGTTTCCAAACTGCAGTAGGGACGTGGGGTAGATATAAGGCAATATGTGTGCTCTCGACAGAACGACAGACCTTGACCTTGGTCTCTCCACTACTCTCACTCTGATTTAAACACCGAAGCCCCAGCTCCCTCCTGCCCATCATGCCTCCCACTGGAGCCTCCCATCATTCAATCAATTAATGGAATCTACTGTGTGCTTACTGTGTACATTTCTGATCTGAGTGCTTGGGAGAGTCCAATATAACAGGAAATGTGTCTGTTATATTGTTGTCTTGTACTCTCCCCAGCACTTAGCACAGTCAGTGATTGAGAGCTGGTAGACATGTTCCCTGCCCATATGGAGCTTTCAGTTTCGAGAAAGAAGCTCATGTAAGGAGCTCTGGAAAGAGGAGACTGACTAGAGTTTAGAGCATGGAATTCTTGTTCACCAAATGCGACCAAAGAACCAGGGGCCACCGACTGAAGTTTGGCCATTGAGGGTCCGATAAACACAAAGGGAAGCCCTTCTTCTCCCAGCATGGGAAGGCATACGGAATTTGCTACCACGGGGAATTTTGCAGGCTGAAAGCATCAGCAGGCTGAAAAAGGGTTTGAATACATTTTTAGACAGGATAATCATGTGGAAAACTTTAGAGAAAGGTAGGGATGGAGAAGAACATTTAAACATGCTGTAAGACTCAAGAAAGACATTTATTATCATCTAATGTCATATGCGGTGCACATTATAGGACTAAAGAAGGTTTAATCCATAAATATACGGACTTTGAGTACCTCCCATATGCAGAGCACTGTACTAAGTCCTTGGGAGAGTAGGGAAGCTGCATTACCTACTGTAAGAGCATGGACTTGGGCGTCAGAGCCACTTGTCTGTGTGTGTGACCTTGGGCCAGTCACTTAACTTCTCTATGCCTCAGTTTCCTCATATGTAAAATGGGGATTCAAAACCTGTTCTCCCTCCTACTTAAACTGCAAGCCAAGTGGCACAGGGACTGTGTCTAATCTGATTAACCTGTGTCTACCCCCACATTTAGAACAGTGTTTAGTACCCATTAAGCCCTTAACAAATACCATGATAAATAAATGAATGCAAAAGAGTTAGTGGATACAATATCTGTTTTCAAGGAACTTACATTCTAATGGTTTAGTGTCATGGGAATTTGGTCCATAAGGGATTACTGGATGAAACAACAGGGATGTTCGGTGCTATTTCCTTAATCATTAGGATGGATACCCATGAGGTCATTCATCACTCAGTTCCTTCAACATCCCTCAGTTATTGCCAAAGGTGGAGTCTGAATTCTCCATTGGGTGGACCACTGCTCAGATCAAGGATGGCACTGCTCTGTCTTTGTTTCTCTACTCACTTTTTTCTAAAAAAATCTTATATGTTAAGCACTTACTATGTGCCAGGCACTGTACTAAGTAGTTGGGTAGACACAAGATAATCAGGTTGGACACAGCCCATGTCCCACGTGGGGCTCACAGTCATAATCCCCATTTTACAGATGAGGGAACTGAGGCCCAAAGAAATTAAGTGACTTGCTCAAGGTCCCACAGCTGACATGCAGTGGAGGTGGGATCAGAACCCAGGTCCTCTGATGTTCAGGCCTGTGGAAACGGCATACTGCTTGCTTGGCTTCAGCAAAACTAAGCATCCCTAAAACACCCAATATAAGAATACCATTTCAGTCCACCCATATAAGGGAAAGGACTGCCCAGGGGCCCGGATTACAAGGTACATGTACCAGTCGCTCTTTTGCCTCTCTCAGAATGTGTACATCACCACCTCATGCAGCTTTGCTTCATCAACCCTCACCATCCATCGCACTTACCGAGCACTTACTGTACTTAGAGCTTGGGAGAGTACAATATAACAATGTAACACTGTTGGTAGACACATTCCCTGCCCACAGTGAGCTTATGGTCTAGAGGGAGAAACAGAGACTGATAAAAATGAACTACGGATAGCTACATAAGTGCTGTGGGGCTGAGGTGGGGAGGTGAATAAAGGGAGCAAATGAGGGTGACCCAGAAGGGAGTGGGAGAAGAGGAAATGAGGGCTTAGTCATGGAAGGCCTCTTGAAAGAGATGTACCTTGAGAAAGGCTTTGAAGGTGAGGAAAGTAATTGTCTGTTGGATTTGAAGAGGGAGGGCATTCCAGGCCAGAGGCAGCGTGGGCAGGAGGTCGGGGGAGAGATGGATGAGATCAAGGTACAGAGAGTAGTTAGGCATTAGAGGAGCGAAGTGTGTGGGCTAGGCTGAAGTAGAAGAGTAGTGAGGTGACATAGGAAGGGGCAAGGTGACTGAGTGCTTTAAAGTCGATGGTAAGGAATTTATGTTTGATGCAGAGGTGGATAGGCAACCACTGGAGGCTCTTGAGGAGTGGGGAAACACGGACTGAATGTTTTTATAGAAAAATGATCTGGGCAGCAGACTGAAGTATGGACTGGAGTGGGGAGAGACAGGAGGCATGGAGGTCAGCAAGGAGGCTGATACAGTAACCGAGGTGGGATAGGATACATTCTCGTATTAATGCAGTAGCAGTTTGGACGGAGGGGAACTGCAGATTTTAGCAAAGTTGTGAAGGTTGGACCGAAAGGCTTTAGTGATAGATTGAATATGTGGGTTGAATGAAAGGGATGAGTCAAGGATAACACCAAGGTAGCAGGCTTGAGAGACAGGAAGGATGATAGTGCTTTCTACAGTAATGGGAAAATCAGGGGGAGGACAGGGTTTGGGTAGGAAGATGAGGAGTTCTGTTTTGGACATGTTTAAGTTTGAGGTGATAGCAGGACATCCAAGTGGAGTTGTCTTAAAGGCAGGAGGAAATGCGAGACTGCAGAGAGGGAGAGAAATCATGGATGGAGATGGAGATTTGGGCATCATCTGCGTAGAGAAATTGAAGCCATGGGAGCAAATATAACTGTGTTATTTATTAAGTGCTTACTATGTGCCTGGCACTGTACTAAGTACTGAGGTGGATACAAGAAAATAGGGTTGGACACAGTTCCTGTACCATGTGAAGTTCACAGTCTCAATTCCCATTTTACACATGAAGTAACTAAGGCACAGAGAAGTGAATGACTGCCCAAAGTCACACAGCAGACACGTGGTGGAGCAGGGAATAGAACCCACTACCTTCTGACTCCCAGGCCCCTGCTCTAACCACTACGCCATGCTGCTTCTCCAAATGAGTTTGCCAAGGGAGTGGGTGTTGATGGAGAACAGAAGAGGACCCAGAACTGAACCTCCCAGAGAAAGGGGGTGGGAGGCAGAGAAGGAGCCCATGAAAGTGACCGAGAATGAGTATCCAGAGAAAAAGAAGGAGAACCAGGAAAGCACAGCGTTAGTGAAGCCGAGGTTGAATGTTTCCAGAAGAAATGGGTGGTCGACAGTATCAAAGGCAGCTGACAGGTCAAGGAGGATTATGATGGAGTAGAGGCTACTGGATTTGGCAAGAAGATCACTTTTGACCTTTGAGAGGAAGGATTCTGTGGAGTGAAGGGGACAGAAGCCAGACTGGAGGGGGTCAAGGACAGAATTAGAGAGGAATTTGAGACAGCAGGTGTAAACAACTCACTCAAGGAGTTTGGAGAGGAATGGTAGGAGGGAGATGGAGCAATAATTGGATGGAGCTGTGGGGTCAAAGAAAGGGTTTTTTTAGGGTAGGGGAGACATAAGCATGTTTGGAAGTAGTAGGGAAGAAGCCATTGGAAAGCAAACAGTTGAAGATGGTGGTCAGGGAGGGAAAAAGGGACAGGGCAAGGGTTTTGATAAGATGTGAAGGGATGGGACGGATGCACAGGTGGAGGAGGTGGATTTTGTGAGCAGGCAGGAGATCTCTTGGGATACTGCTGGGAAAAATGGGAGAGTTGAAGAAGAGGCAGGAGGAGGACTAGAAAAGGGCAGGGGAGATTTTAGGGAGATTACATATAATTGTTTCAATTTTCTCAATAAAATATGTGGCCAGGTCATTAGGAGCAAGAGATGGAGGAGGTGGCGGGACAGGGGGTTTGAGGAGGTAGTTAAATATCTGAAACAACTGGCGAGGGCAATGGGAATGAGTGTCCATAAGCACGGAGAAATAATTTTGCCAGGTAGAGTGGGCAGAGTTAAAGCACGCAAGGTGAACTTGAAGTGGATGAGATCAGCCTGATATCTAGATTTCCACCAGGAGCGATCTGTGGCTTGTGTACAGGAGCGAAGGAAACAGACCGTGGAGGTGATCCAGGGCTATGGGTTAGTGGTACAAGGTCGATGAAGGGATGGGGAGCAAGTGAATTGAGTTTGGTAGAGAGGGTGGTGCTGAGGGAGTCAATTTGATCATCAAGGGAAGATAGTTTGGGTATAGAGGTTAAGAGGAGCATGATTACTTGAGAAAATTGGATGGGGTTAAAAGATTGGAGGTCTCCATGGAGGAACAGGATAGATTTGTGGGGAGGAGGTATGTGGAAGAGGAGGTTGTGGTCAAATTGAGGGATTTCAGAGATGGTACAGTGACTACAGATGATGAGATCAAGTGTGGGTCTAATTTGGTGAATGGAAGAACTGGAGTGGAATAGGAAGTCAGTGCAGTTGAGAATAGAAAGCGGGCAGCAGAAGGGCTGTCAAGAACACATGTGGAAATTGAAGTCCCCAAGGATCAATGGAGGAATGGAGAAAGAGAAAATGAATGTGAGAAAGGGATCAAAAAGGTTCAAAAATTTGGTGGTGGGGCCCTAGGGGGCAGTAGGTGACCGTGAATAGTATCTGGAGTGGGTGGGAGAGGCAGATGATACGGGTTTTGAAAGAAGGGAAAGAAAGGGATGTGGTAGGTGGAATGGCGCAAAAGCGGCAACGAGGAGAGATATGGAAGCCAACATCTCCCTGCTTCCCAGTGAGTCTTGGGGAATGGGTGAATATGAGGTCCCCTCTAGAGAGAGCAGTAGGGGAGACTGGGTCTCTGGGGAGAGCAAGGTTTCAGGGATGGCGAGAAGGTGCAGTGACTGGGTTAGAAACAGGTCAAGGAGGAAGGGAAGATTTCCCATGATGGAACTAGGCTTGCACAGGCCACACCTGGCTGAGGCTTCGGGAAAGGGTAAAGGGGGAAGGGACAGCACAAGGGGTGGAGAGGGGTTGGATGGAGGGGGAGAAGAGGGGTGGGGAAGAGAGGACTGATAGGGTGGACTGGAGGGTGGGGATTGAGGAATCTTGGTGTGTCAGAGAAGTTTAATGGTTGCAGGTGAGGTTATCAGCTGCTTAGTCAGTGGTTCTCTGAGTAAACTGTTGAATTGTACCCAGGTCCTTGAGAGTGAGTTCAAATCCTGCCTGGGCTACTTGTCTGCTGTGTGACCTTGGACAAATCACTTCACTTCTCTGGGCCTCAGTTCCCTCATCTATAAAATGGGGACTGAGACCGTGAGCCCCACGTGGGGCAGAGACTGTGTCCAACCCGATCTGCTTGCATCCACACCAGCACTTAGTATAGTACCTGGCACATACTAAATGCTTAGATGCCATAATTATTATTAAATATCATTCTTATCATTATTATTATTATTGGACCATGCCAGAGAGAAGCTGGCTGAACTGCGGCAGAACCTTGTTGACCAGAGCAGAGCCAGAGCGAACACCACGATGGCAAACATCTAAAAACGAAATCTACGTTTTTCCACAGTGGCTTCTTTCACCTGATCTCAGGGCTCCCATGAGGAATCAGGTGCTTTAGGGATTGCCCAGTTCATTGCCCAGTTCACTTGGCCCAGTGTTGTGTTGGAAATAAGATTTAGGCTGTCTAAAACCCCCACAGCATTTCTTCCCCCAGCCCAACCGCTTGTGTGGGCAAGACGACCTGTCCTCTTGCTCAGCCTACGTAGGCCGACGTTGGCATCAGTGCACTAGATCGATGCTCAGTCCCATTTGCTTGAGTGATTTTCAGGCTCTTTGGTTCAGTCTCCCTCTTATTCTCTGTCCAAACCCAGAAGAAGCCAAGGAGCTCAAGCCACATCTTACCTCATGTGTCTACGCCTCAGGCAACCGGGAAAAACTCATGGTAAAGCGGCATGACTAAGCCTGAGGTTCCATAACTAAGGCATCCGAGGAGCTGCTTCTGCAGAGATCTGGCAGCTGCCACTGTAGTGTCTTTCCCTCCTTATCAACACCTTTCATCTAACTCCCATTGGCTTCCTGCCAGACAGAGCACCTCATTGCAAGCAGAAACCCCCAAATCCAGGCAATGAATAAAGTGAACTCCTCAATGGCAACCAGACTGCAAACTTTGGCTCCCCAAGAAGCAAAAATCAATCATAAAAATGAGATTTCCCACCAGTGAGGAAAAAATCTGGAGGTTAATATAAATTCCAGGGGCATGGGAGCTTGTGTTTCGGGGAGGTGGTGCGGGGGGGAGCTTGGAAGGGCGAGGGAATGGAGTTGCATTTAAAAACTCAGAGGCTAACCACACTTCCTCAGTCTGGCTGAGCAAGCCCCAAGACCCCAGTTATTGAGGAAGCCAGAGAGGACTGTATTTGTTCCAGCTGCAGAATTTCCTTAACCCATTAAAAGGCGTGGCCCAAAAGGAGTGACTACTGGCACTAAAAAAAACAAAAAACCAAAAAACAACGATGTGCAATGTTGCAATAATGAGGTTCCTGCTTGTTAGTCTAAAAATGACCACTTCCCCTCACAACAGTGTCACTGGAAAGCAGCCTGTAGCTTCGAGGGGAGAAATCAAACCACAAAACCCTGAGGGATAAAGGTGAGACAGGCCAGAGTCCTTTTGACACGTTTTCAAAGTTATGATTTATCAGCATTTATGAAGGACAAGAAGCTCAGGTTCCCAAACTTAAAGGGAATATTTGCTATACCGTCCTCTCTCAGCCTTACAGTCTGGTTCCTGCACCGGGCTCAGTCCATGTTCAAACAAACCTCAGGAACATGAAATATATCAGAGAAAGTCATATTCTCCCCTGGACATCTGTTTGAAACTGTAGTGCCACCACATATTTTTCCCATTGTGCTATTTGTACGGACTTCAACCCAGCAAATCCAGCAAATATTTGACCTGCACAGAATCTGCCCCTTGCCTCTCACAATAGCCCTGCAGTGTAGAGCAAGGCAAGTTCTCCATTCTTTCACCGGGGAGACACTGAAGCCCGGAGAAGTTGACCCGAGTTGCTCGGAGACACTTGACATGTCTATAAGAGAGCTAAAAGTTAGATGAATGAATCTGGTATTTGCTGGGCACTTGCTATAGGCCAAGCACTGGGCTAAAGATTGGGGTAAATGAAAATCAGATCAGTCACCCCACCATCCCACTGACTTACAACATATCAAAAGGATTCTGGCCTGTCTCACCTTTTTCCCTCGGAGCTTTGTGGTCTGATTTCTCCCCTCACAGCTAGAAATGAGAGCAGATCTCATCTCTATTTTACAGATGAGAAAATTTAGGCATAGAGTACAAACAATCATATTTATTGAGTGCTTACTGTGCTCAGAGCACTGGACTAACCACTTGGGAGAGTACAACATAACAGAGTTGGTAGACACGTTCCCTGTCCGCAACTAGTTTACAGTCTAGAGATGCTAAGCCACTTGAGGTCACACAAAAGCTGGCAATAGAACCCAGGTCTCCTGGCTCCCAATCACTAGACCACGCTGCCTCATTAGAATCTGTGGCTCCTGCATTTCAACTGTCCCATCCTCATGTGATTTCTCCTCTTACAATTTGAGGGTTTATACTTACATTTCTGCCCTTGGCTTGTTTTTCAAAAAAGATCTGTAAAAGATATTCTGAAACCACCACTGTCTTTTATTTTGAACAGGATTCTCTGGAGTAAGAAAGAAAAGTGTTTAGACTAGAAGCATCATATCATTCTCCTGCGTTTGATGGCTTGAATTTTACTACTGACATGAATCCCTGTTACGCTAAATCAGGTAAAGTCCTATTTCTCAGGGATTGTGAATCCCTTCAGGGCAAGGGACTTGGTCTAATTACCCCTCTGGATTTCCCCAGTGCTTAGTGAAGTGGCTTGCATAACAAATATTAATTAATTCATTCAATCATATTTATTGAGCCTTTTCTTTGTGCAAAGTACTAAGTACTTTCTGTGTGCTACGTGCTTGGGAGAGTACAATACAACAATGAACAGACACATTCCCTCTCCACATCAAGCTTACAGTCAAGAGGAGGAGACAGACATTAATATAAATTCATAAATAACTTGCAGATGTGGCTGCTACTATCAATCAATGGTATTTACTGAGCTCTTACTGTATACAGAGCACTGTACTAAGCGTTTGGGAGAATACAGCAGAGTAAGCAGACGTGACCCCTGTCCTCAAGAAGCTTAAAATTTAGCAAGAAGTACTACCAATTCCATCAAATCCAATTCAATCACATTTATTGGGCGCTTACTGTGTGCAGAGCATTGTACTAAGCCCTTGGGAAAGTACAATACAATAAACAGAGACAATCTACTACTACTGTTTTCCCTCATCCACTGCAAAACCTGGGCATTCTGGATAACCCTCTCTAACTTCATAAGGCAAAGCCGCTAGATTGTAAGGTCCTCACTAATTTTAAACTCCTTGAGGGCAGAGATTATGTCTACTAACTCTGTTGTACTCTCTCTAGTTCTCAGAACAGCACTCCAGCCACAGAAAGGCCTCAATACACTTGACTGATTCTCTCTCTTCTGTGAAGTACCAAACTCCTGGAAGCTCAGAAAGGAAGTAAGGGAAATGCCTGTGACTTCTTGAAAAAGTGACACTAACCCATGAAGAAAGAGGGCAACCAAAGTTATAGAGGAAAGTACTCTTTACATGGACTATACCAGCTCTTCCCTAGGAAAACCTATTCATAACTTCTAGAATTCACACACAAACCTACAAACACTCTCTCACAAGGTTGTCTCTGGGTGATGCTCTGGAAATAATTACAGTGCACAGCGAATTATCGTGACTCACAAGTTGTCTACTGTGAACTGCCTTCCCAAAGTCAGAGAACATTCTCCTTTCCCAATAGGGAATTTGCACTCAGTGTCACCAGTGAGACCAATCAGTCAATGGTATTTATTGAGCATTTACCTTATACAGATCACCAGTTTGGGTCCCGGTGCTCAGATCTGAATTTTAATATCAACTGCTAATAGTGCCATGTGGTTTTGTTCATTATTATTATTCCTTATAATAGCCTGGACTGGAAAAGCAGCATGGCCTAGTGGATACAGCACTGGCCTGGGAGTCAGGGGACCTGGGTTCTACTCTTGGCTCTGCCATTTGCCTGCTGTGTGAAATAACTTTTCTGTGCCTTAGTGCCTTACCTTATCTGTAGAATGGGGATTAAGTGATCAGTTCTTCCTTCTGCTCGGACTATGAGCCTCACGTGGGACAGGAGCTATGTCCGACTTGATTATCTTGCATTTATCCTAGTGCCAGGCACATAGTAAGCATCTAACAAATACCACAGTTATTCCTATTATTATTGGACTGGTGGTGCACCTTATTCCCAAAGAGCTCAAAATGCTTCTAATTCATCTGCCAAACATCCACTGTGGGTCAACAGAGGGCAAGCATTAATACTCCCACTTGATTGTCGTTGCCTGATGCTGTCGAGTCGTATCCGACCCACAGCGACGCCATAGACACGTCTCTCCCAGAATGCCCCACTTCTACCTGCAATCGTTCTGGTAGCGTATCCATAGAGTTTTCTTGGTAAAAATACTGAAGTGATTTACCACTGCCTCCTCCTGCGTAGTAAACGAGTCTCTGCCCTCGACTTTCTCCCATGCTGCTGCTGCCCACTTTACCGGTTAGGTAACAGAGGCTCAGGGAGGGTAGGAAATTTTCCTTGCTCAAAGTCCATGACAGAACCTGGCCAAGAACCCAGGTCTCCTGACTCCATCTATGACGAGGCTGACAATTTCTAGGCTCCCGGTGTTCTTTTCCCAGGGCCAAACATGTCACGGAAATGTTAAAGACTTGGGGCAAGTGACAGCTGAAGATGGAGGAATCATGATCCCTGGAGGCATTCATAGAGTAAGTCCTGGGTGCCCAGGTGCTGTCCTAAGCAACTGAAGCCGTCACGGTCCCTGCCCTTTAGGCACTTAAACAATCGATGACCCCGAGCGTGCCTATAAGTCTCGCGGCGATACTGGGGACGGTCACCTGAATGATACAATCAAATCTAGCACGGAGTCAACATGGTGATATTCCAACACCTCCAATATCCCTGCTCTTGGTTCAGGTCAGAGAGCAGTGGAACGGACTAGAACAGTCATAGATTGTGTATTCTTTCTCTTTTACTTTTGGCTGGAGATCGTCTGGCTTGTTGAGATTTACTTTGCAGCCTATAAAACAATCAGTCGCTGTCGCCGGGGCATTTCAAAAACCTCCGGTCACAAGGAAACTGGATTGTTTGGGACTCTTGTTCTCCGGGGTGAGATATTCATTTTGGCAAAGCTGGAACCAGCTCCAAACAGACAGGGGAAGTTGACAGTTGAAGATGTACCTGTACGCATCAGCTTCAGTGTCTCCCAATCTATCGCATTTTCTGAGCATTTACTGTGGCCTTGGAGTCAGAGATCATGGGTTCGCATCCCCGCTCTGCCACTTGTCAGCTGTGTGACTTTGGGCAAGTCACTTCACTTCTCTGGGCCTCAGTTCCCTCATCTGTAAAATGGGGATTAAGACTGTGAGCCCCACGGGGGACAACCTGATTCCCCTGTGTCTACCCCAGCGCTTAGAACAGTGCTCTGCACATAGTAAGCGCTTAACAAATACCAATATCATCAGAGAGTACAATATAACAGAGTCGGTAGACATATTCCCCCCCCACAGTAAGTTTACTGTCTATAGGGGGAGACAGCCATTAATATAAATAAATTACAGATACGTAAATAAGTACTGTGGGGCTGAACTGGGAGTGGGGCGTGAAAAACGGGAGCAAATCCAAGTGCAAGGGTGACCCAGAAGGGTGAGAGAGAGGAAATGAGGGCTTAGGCGGGGAAGGCCTCTTAGACTGACAGTTTGGTGCCAGTTAGCCCATCACTGGGCAGGGATTGTCTCTATCTGTTGCCGAATTGTACATTCCAAGTGCTTAGTACAGTTCTCTGCACATAGTAAGCGCTCAATAAATATTATTGAATGAATGAATGACTGTCCCTCTCTACCCAAGCACCACTCAGCACAATCAACTGAATGATCAATTTATCTGAGTGCTTACTGTGGGCAGAGCACTTTACTAAGCACTTGGGAGAGTACAATACAACAGAGTCGGTAGACACATTCCCTGCATAATACTCAGTACATAGCAAGTAAGTCGGTAGACACATTCCCTGCATAATACTCAGTACATAGCAAGTACTTACAGTACTTACGGCTTAGTGGATATATCTCCGGGCCTGGGAGTCAGAAGCACCTGGGTTCCAATCCCAGTTCCGCCACTTGTCTGTGTGACCTTGGACAAGTCACTTCACTTCTCTGTGCCTCAGGTCCCTCATGTGTAAAATGGGTTTGAAGACTGTGAGCCCCATGTGGGGCAGGGACTGCGTCCGACCTGATAACCTTGCATCTACCCCAGCGCTTAGAATAGTGCTTGACACACAGTAAGCGCTTAGCAACTACCATCATCATTATTATTAAATACCATCATGATTGATCCAGATGGCTCAGCAATCCCAGTACAGGGTTTGTTTTGGGGGTTTTTTATGATATTTGTTAAGCACTTTTTCTCTGTGTCAGGAGCTGTACTAAGTGCTGGGGTGGATACAAGCTAATCGGGTTGGCCACAATCCAAGTCCCACATGGGGCTTACAGTCTTAATCCCCATTTTACTGATGAGGTAGCTGAGGCACAGAGAAGTCTAGTGGCTTCCCCGGGGTCATACAGCAGATAAGTCAGGGAGCGGGGATTAGAACCCAAGACCTTCCGACTCCCAGGCCCGGGCTTTACCCACTAGGCCACATTGCGTCCCTGTCATCCGTTCCAGGGACATCCCCCATCGGGCCAGATGGGAAAGCCACCCCGAGAGAGGTCATTCAGGGACCAGTGGGGAAAAGAGAAGAAGGAGAGCTAGATGGGTCATCTGTCCTCTTCTCCGCTTCCGGTTGGTCAGAAAAGTGAAGTGACTTGCCCGAGGTCACAAAGCAGACAAGCGGCGGAGCCAGAATTAGAACCCAGCTCCTTCTGACTCCCTGATCCGGGCTTTATCTACTAGACCATCCTGCTTCTCTGAGACCGCTACTGTAATTAAAAAGGGAAATTTTTGTTCCCAAAGAATTAAGGCGAACTACCTGGCCCAGCCCAGCTCCCCAGAGAAGTACCAAGCCTCTTTTCTGCCTGGTGCCATGAAGTCCAAGTGCGACAGACATCCCGGCAGCCATCAGCGTGAACACCCCGTCTTGGAAGGAAGTCACAGAAGAATGAGACTTAGCTATGGGAGTCGTGGCAACCCAGTCTTCTCACAGGCAGCAGACAGCTTGGGGTCACAAAAGGAAATCTGAATGCCTGTCAATAGCACTTATCCCCAGAGCCTCTAAACACAGTATCAAGGTGGCTCTTTCAGCGAGAAACCCTGCAAAAACTCACCTCTGCAACCAGGTTTAGGAAAAGTCATCAGACTGTAAGAATTTTTGTTGGCCCTCACTCACGGTTTTTTTTTAAGGTATTTGTTCAGCGCTTACTATGTGCCAGGCACTGTACTAAGCACTGGGGTGGATACAAGCTACTCAGGTTGGACACAGTTCACGTCCCAAATGGGGCTCACAGTCTAATTGGAGGAGCAGTGTGGCTCAGTGGAAAGAGCACGGGCTTTGGAGTCGGAGGTCATGGGTTCGAATGCCGGCTCAGCCACTTGTCAGCCGTGTGACTTTGGGCAAGTCACAACTTCTCGGTGCCTCAGTTACCTCATCTGTAAAATGGGGATGAAGACTGTGAGCCCCACGTGGGACAACCTGATTCCCCTGTGTCTACCCCAGCGCTTAGAACAGTGCTCGGCACATAGTAAGCGCTTACAAATACCAACATTATTATTATTCTTAAATCCCCATTTTACAGATGAGGGGACTACGGCCCAGAGAAGTTAAGTGACTTGTTCAAGGTCACACAGCGGACAGGTGGCAGAGCCACTTACACTTATCAGTGACGCCGACATCACCATCTCCACTTGGACTAAAAGACCCTGAGCTCCCTCCTGCAGGGTGAACCACTTAAATCCCCACTCAGCCTCAAGGAATCCCAAGGATTCTCCCAAGGAATCAAACAAAATGGAATTAGAATTTATCAATCAATGGTAGAGTTCAGTACAACAGAGTTGGTAAACACATTTCCTGCCCACGACGAGCTTACAGTTTAGAAACGGAGACAGATATTAATATAAATACATAATTCATTATATAAAATTTAAAGATACGTACATAAGTGCTGTGGGGCTGAGGGTGGGGTCAATACCAAATGCCCAAAGCTCAGTATGGAGTAGTGGAGAGAGCGTGGGTTTCGGAGTCAGAAAGTCATGGGTTCTAATTCCGGCTCCACCACTTGTCTGCTGTGTGGCCTTGGGCAAGTCACTTCACTTCTCTGTGCCTCAGTTACCTCATCTGTAAAACGGGGTCTGAGACTGTGAACTCCACATAGGACAGGGACTGTGTCTAATGTAATTTGTTGATATCCACCCCAGCACTTAGTACAGCTCCTGGCACATAGTAAGTGCTTAACAGATACCATAATTATTATCATTATTACACATCCAATTGAATATGTATGTACTTTAAACTCTGTTGCTTTCTCCTACCTGTCATTTATTTTAGTGTCTGTTTCTCCTGCCAGAGGCCAAGTTCCTTGAGATGACAAGGACTTGGACCTAATGACTGCATTGTATTCTCCTCAGCATTTAGTCCAGGGCTTGGCACAGAATAAGTGCTCGATCATTATTGCTCGATCATTACCACTGATTTACTAATTGGGAGGTCAGATTTTTATTGGCTTCTTTAATTTCCTTCGGGTTACTTTCGGGCTTTGGCTAAGACCTAATTTCCACAGTTAGCCAACCTAGATCTCAGGGATACTGTGAGCATAATCGAAGTGATACCAATGAAAATGGTTCATGATCTCTGGAGGAAAAGTGGTAGTCAAACCCTACATAAAGGAACAATAATTCTACATGCAATAAATCTACAGGAAAGGGAGGGGGTCACAGTGAAACTTGCTCATATTAAAAAGACCACAGAAAAGTTCCTTTTGGGCATCTGATATTCCCCCTCCCTCACCTCATCCTCAACCCCTCAGCATTTATGCCCATATTTATAAACTTTATATTATGCATTGCTTATTCATGTTAATGTCTGTCTCTTCTCCTAGACTGGTAAGCTCACTGCGGGCAGGGCACGTGGGCAGGGTCCACAGGGGACTTCAACATCCATGTGGAAATACCTGTTGACCCCCAAGCCACGGGCTTCCTCTCGCTCCTCCTGGTCCACCCTACCTTAACCCCTTGCCAACTTGAACACACGGTGAATTTCATCACTGCTAGTCTTTGTACAACTTATGAACTCAATGGTTCTGAATTACCACTGTCTGACTACAAACGCCTAACCTACGTTCTTCTCCCCCCACACCCCCCAAAACTGGTTTCCCCCCCGACGGAAACATCCAATCTCTAGAGTCCCCTCTATTTGTTCCAGGTAATAAGATCCCATTAAATAATGATAACGGTCTTCATTAAGCGCTTACCATGTGCTAACACTGGACAGATACGAAGTAATGAGATTGGACATAACCTCCGTCCTATAAGGGTTGACAATCTATTTGTATCCTCATTTTACAAAGGAGGAAAATGAAGACCCCAGAGGTTAAGTGACTTGCGCAAGGTGACACAATAGGCAATTTGGAGGGGTTGGGACTCGAACCCAGGTCTCTTGACTCACGGTCTCATGCTCTTTCCATTAGACCATGTGCCCTACCCACTCTTTCTTCTCTCGGTCTTCTTGGCCATCTTTTGGAAGATCTCCCACCTGCTTTCCAAATGGACCCCATCCACCTGCGCCTCTGACCTCATCCCTTCTCACCGTCTGAAAACATTTACTTCCACTCTTATTCCTTCCCTGACCACCATATTCACCTGCTCACTACTTGATAGCTTCTTCCCCTCTGCCTTCGAGCACACCACGTCTCCCCTTCCTAAAAAATGTTTGCTCTGGACCCCACGGCACCATCCAGACGTTACCCTATCTACCTCTTCCCGCTTCTGTCCAGACTCCTCAAAATGAGTTGTGCACAGGCCTTGCCTGCACTTCATCTCCTTCAATTCCCTTCTTGACCCACCTCAATATGGTTTCTTCCCCTTTTGCCCCATCGAGACAACTCTTTACCAGCTTGTGAAGGACCCCCATGAAGGATTTGAGGGTGAAGAGGAGAGGGTGTAAGATCCTTGTAGGTGGAAGATGTAGGTTTTGCTTCCTCTGAACTCTCCTTAGTGCTTGGCACTCTTTGGGCCTCAGTTAAGTCCTTTGATTGTTGATATTTTCAGGAGGACTTCTGGGTTACAATTCTGCTTGTGATCCCCGATTCCCCTTTCTGTGGGTAATTGAGACAGATGGCTGCTTGGGACTTCATCATTAAAAAGCAGGGCTCTTTTACAGAGCCTCCCTTCACAACCACCTGTTCTCCGACACAACATCCTTGAGAGGCTGGAAAGATGTTAGTTAGGGCAAATGATGCCCAGATGGGAGAAGTGGCCAGCCGAAAGCCCCCGAGCCGGTCACCCGCAGACTAGACTCTAAGTACCATGATTTCCTGTCCAGAACTCTTCATCATTTATTCATTCAATCGTATTTACTGAGCGCTTACTGTGTGCAGAGCACCACACTGAGTGCTTGGGAGACTATGCAATTGAGGGCCTCAGTAACCACTGAGCAGGGCACCTTCCAGTGGGAAGCAACAGCTATTAACTCCATTCATTCAATCGTATTTATTAAGCTCTTACTGTGTGCAGAGCACTGTACTAAATGCTTGGGAAAGTATAATATAAGAACAGAGTGACAATCCCTGCCCACAGTGAGCTAACAGACTGGGTGGCAGGGGCATCCTTTGTCTGATCTGATCAGGCACCTCACAGATACCAATCACCCTGTCCAACCCCAATCAAGCACCATATCTGCTGCCTCTTCCACACTTATTCAAGATTTAACCGCTTCCAAGGGCAAGTTCCCTACCTGGGGCGGTAAGAGTGAGACTGGGGCTGCACCTTATCATATCCTGTCTCTCACAGCCTAGACTGGGAGCTCACTGTGGGTAGGGAACGGGTCTGTCTACTGTTGCATTGTACTCTCCCATGCTCTTAGCATAGTGCTATGCACACAGTAAGTGCTCAATAAATACGACAATGATCTCTTGAATGAATGTACTGTACTCTCCCAAACACTTAGTACAGTGTTCTGCACACCGTAAGCGCTCAGTAAATATGACTGACTGACTGATGACCTTAAGTGCACTCGACGACCACGAGGGAGCCCAATTCAGCAAGTGCCACTACATCACCCCTCCAAGTCCCCGTTCGGTAAAGAGTACCACCGGTTCCCCCCGGTTTGTTTGTTTGTCGCTTCCAGATTGTTGCTCAGCTGGAGGGGAGGAGAGGATTTTGTTACGTCATGCACTTCAGTAATCGCCGTTCCCCGACACCCCACCACCATAGGGAGAGGGGAGGTCTGAGACCACACATATCCCTCACAATGGAAGGAAGAGGGTGTAGGAGGGAGATCGTATGGCTGACCCCTTAATTGTCCTGGGGCCAAAAGAAAGCTTCCTCCCGGCTTCGACACCACTGCGCTGAAAAAAGTTTTCCAGCCAGAGAGAGTCGCGGCGTGTCCCGAGGGGTTTTGTTGTTAGTAAGGTTTTTTCTTTTTTCTGCTCCTTCCCTTTCGGCTGAGCCGCGGGGAGCGACAGGGGCCGAGGCCCATTCACAAATACCTGCAGCACATCACGTAGCTGGCCCCCGAGGCCGGCTCCGATTGAAAACCAAGGCTAACAAAAATAAACCCAGAAGAGAACGACTCAACCCCCACACAAGACCGATGCCGCCAGGAAGAGGAACTCGCCGAGAAGCAGAAAATTGGCTGCTAGAGGCGGGTTCCGTGCTCCCATCCCCCGTCCCAGAGGTGCCACTTGGGAAAGGAGAACAACGTTGTGCCCGGTTCTATATCGAGACGGAACAGAGTCCGGCCCAGGCCGCCTGGAGCAGCGGACTGGGAGAGACCAAGGGCAAGGAGGTCTCTGAATTGCCCAACTCATAAATGTGTTGATGGAAAACCTAGACAGTGACGTATATATATCTATAATTCTATTTATATGTATATTGATGCTATTGATGCCTGTCTACTTGTTTTGTTTTGCTCTCTGTCTCCCCCCTTCTACACTGTAAGCTCGCTGTTGGGTAGGGATTGTCTCTATTTGATACTGAAATGTACTTTCCAAGCGCTGTAGAGTACACAGTAATCACGACTCAATAAACACGATCGAATGAATGAATGAAAAGCAGGGTGACCCCACCGATGAGTTTGTTGGGTGTTCCTCCTCTTTGCCGTCTTTGCTCTTATGTTGTCCCTTCCCAATCAGTTGTATTTATAGAGTGCTTACTATGTGCAGAGCACCGCAGTAAGTGCTTGGAAGAGTTCAGCAGAATTAACAGACACGTTCCCTGCCCATAACCAACTTACAGTCTAGAATAAATGCTCAATAAATACCATCAATGGACTGATTGAGATGTCTCCCACTTGAAGGTCAAATCCCCTTTCCCTTGTCATATCTGCCCACTGTCTATTTCAGCAGGACGTCTCTGGGGTACCCAGTTAATTAATGTTGGTATTTGTAAAGCGCTTACTATGTGCCGAGCACTGTTCTAAGCGCTGGGGTAGATACAGGGTAATCAGGTTGTCCCACGTGAGGCTCACAGGGAATCCCCATTTTACAGATGAGGTAACTGAGGCACGGAGAAGTTAAGTGACTTGCCCACAGTCACACAGCTGACAAGTGGCAGAGCCAGGATTCGAACTCATGACCTCTGACTCCCAAGCCCGGGCTCTTTCCACTGAGCCACTCTGCTTCCCCTTTGGCATCTCTCCGGCATCTCTCCAAAGCCACAGTGAGGCCAGGGTAGGTCGGGAGCACCGCTTTCCCTCGCCTCTCTCCCCACCAACCCCCCTCCGATCCTAGCTAGCTCACCACAGAGAAGCAGCGTGGCTCAGTGGAAAGAGCCCGGGCTTTGGAGTCAGAGGTCATGAGTTCAAATCCCGGCTCTGCCACCTGCCAGCTGTGTGACTGTGGGCAAGTCGCTTCACTTCTCTGTGCCTCAGTTACCTCATCTGTAAAATGGGGATGACTGTGAGCCCCACGTGGGACAACCTGATTCCCCTGTGTCTACCCCAGCGCTTAGTAACAGTGCTCTGCACATAGTAAGTGCTTAACAAATACCATCATTATTATTATTATTACCACAGCTAGCATCTAGGCTGACACCTACCTTCTGCCCGATCCCAACCTGCGTTCTCAGGCCAATGATATCAGTTAAAAGTGCACTGAGCAGCAGGGTGATTTCAGATCGGCGGGGAATTGGAGGCCGGGGGAGCTTGGTCTCTGAATTGCTTTGTATAGTGTTTTGCACATAGTAAGTAGTTAATAGATACTACTGATTGATTGATTGGTTTCCACTGATTGATTGGTTTCCACCAGGTCAAGGGCAAGCCAAGACGGGGACTAAGTCCCAGACACAACTGAGTCGGCCCGGTTCGGCCACCTCTCTCAGCCCTCGGGTCCTTTCACTTGGCCGGCCTGCATGGCTCCCTAGCCGATTCTCCTCATCGGGGCCCTAAGGGGGAGAAAGGCCCCACCTCTTGGACGGGAACGGCAGCAGGCTGGGGCTCCACTCGCTCCCTCCGACCCACCGAAGCCTTCCATCGCAAGGTGCTGTCTGAAGGCAGGAGGGGTGGGCTAAATGACTTGTCCCTGCCATCCATCAGAGTCTCTGACCGCAACAGGGAGAGAGTTGTGCTCTCCTGCTGGCTGAGGATGAGTCCCTATTTTGCTGGCAGTAGGCAAAGGTTAAGGATCTGATCTCTCCTAATCATGTCAGCCCATGGAAGGAGCAGACGAGAGCGCCACTGTGCTAGTCCTTTCTGGAGGCCCCGGCCTTCTCGCCAGCCCATGGGAGGGAGGAGCAGTGGGAACGAAGCGTGAGTTCGCCGGGCCGCACAGCTTAAGTCCAAGCTCCGCTCATCCCTCCAACCACCCCACTCTCACTCCTGGTGGGAAAAGACACATGCTCACCCCCTCCCCCTGCAGCTCCCTCTCCTGCTTTTTTTTTTTCCTCCCTTCCTCTACACCTTACGATTATTTATTTTGATCTCTCTTGTTGTCAGTGTCCAGGCCAATTTGCTTGTATCCTTCCCGTGCTTAGTACAGTGCCTGGCACATATTAAGTGCTTAACAAATACCAAAATTATTATTAAATTGTTATTTATGTCTGTAATTTATCCATCTATATTAATGTCTTTCTCCCCTTCGAAACTGTAAACTCACTGTGGGCAGGGAATGGGCCTACCAACTCTGTTGTACTGTATTGTCCCGAGCACTTAATACAGTGCTTTGCACACAGAATGTGCTCAATAAGTGCAATTGATTGACTGATTGATGTCTGCCTCCACCATTAGAACATCATAATAATAATTATGGCTTTTGTTAAGCGCTTCCTATGTGCCAACCACTGGGGTAGATACAAGGTAATCAGGTTGGACACAGTCCCTTTTCAACCAAGGGCTCCCAGTTTTCATCCCCATTTCACAGATGAGGTAACTGAGTCTCAGAGAACAAAGTGACTTGTCCAAATTCACAGAGCAGACAAGTGGCAAAGCTGGGATTAGAACACGTGTCCTTCTGACTCCCAGGCCCGTGCTCCATCCACTACGTCATGCTGCGTAAGTGACTTGTGGACAGGGAACACGTCACTTCTTTGGTTTGTACTTTTCAAGTGGCTAGTACAGTTCACTGCACCAAGTGGGAGCTACTGCTATTCCTATGACTACTTTCCTTGCCCTCCCTCCCCAGAGGACCTCATCTCATGGAATGAGGGTGGATACAAAGCTCCAGAAGGGGCTTAGTTTAAAAAAAATGTTGACTGTCTCCTGCCTCCAAAGAATAGGCACCTGGAAGGGTGTTTCAATCCTGGAACAAGCCGCCAACGTTTTCCTTGGAGATCTTTGAAAAGAGGAGAGAAGATTCTTTACCTTGAATGGTTCCACAGCTCTCCTGCCTGGAGGCAGAGGGTGAGTGAGACCAGACGACTTCCTGCGTTTTTAGTATCATCATCTTTACTATGACATTTGAAAAAGGGCTTATTAGGCATCAATCACATTTATTAAGTGCTTAGCGTGTACAGTGCACTGTAAATACCATCATTATTATTATTATTATTACTAAGCATTTGGGAGAGTATGCTGTAATAGAGTTGGTAGGCACATTCTCTGCCCACAACGAGCTTACCTTCTAGAGGGGGAGACAGAAATTAATATGAACAAATAAATGAACTAGAGATATGTATATAAGTGCTGTGGGACTGAGGGGGGAGGTGAATAAAGGGTGCAAATCCAAGTGCAAGCATGACGCAGAAGGAAAAGGGAGTAGAGGAAATGAGGGTTTAGTAGGGGAAGACCTCTTGTAGGAGATGTGATTTTAATAAGGCTTTGAAGGTGGGGAGAGTGATGGTTTGTCGGATATGAAGAGGGAGAGCATTCCAGGCCAGAGGCAGGGCATGGGCAAGAGACTAATAATAATAATAATGTTGGTATTTGTTAAGCGCTTACTATGTACAGAGCACTGTTCTAAGTGCTGGGGTAGATACAGGGTAATCAGGTTGTCCCACGTGAGGCTCACAGTCTTAATCCCGATGAGGTAACGAGGCACAGAGAAGTTAAGTGACTTGCCCACAGTCACACAGCTGACAAGTGGCAGGGCCGGGATTTGAACCCAAGCTAGAGACGAGACAGAAGGGATCAAGCTCAGGAGGTCTTGTAACTTGTCAAGCACTGTTCTAAGCGCTGGGTAGGTACAAGTTAATCGGGTTGGGCACAGTCCCTGTCCCATATGGGGCTCTCAGTCTAGCTACGAGAGTCGGTTTTAATCCTCATTTTACAGATGAGGTAACCGAGGCACAGACGGTTAAGAGACTCGCTCAAGGTCCCACAGCGGACAAGTGGCAGAACCGGGACTCCTAGGCCTGGCCTCTAACCAACTGACCACACTGCTTCCCTTCCAGATCCCAGAAGATCTTAGCAGTGACAACTGTAGAGGTGCTCCACACTCGGGGCGGGAAAATGATCTCTATCTATTCCTGCTGCAGGTCATAGATAGCTCCTCCAAGTCACACCCTGGACACCCCAAACCTGTCACCATAGCAGATGGGTCCTTGTAAAAGATCGGAGAGGGGGGAGGGGAAGGAGGAGGTCTTCTTCTCTAGCTACCACCAAATGTTGCCTTAAGAATTGTGACTGTGGAATCCAGGACCTTTTAAAACCAGGTCCTTAGCTTGAAAAATCATGAATCGCTTAGGCCAGGAATTATAGTTCAGAAGGGGCCTCACAGGGAACAGAATCCTCGGTTTTATTTAGTTTCCACAAAAGATTTCCTGTTATTTTACAGCCCTGCCTCAATAAGAGCTGCAGGGAAATGCAACAGTGCCTCGCTGGTCTGAAGGAACGGCCCTCCTCGACTGATCTCTCCTGGCCCTGGCCTTCTGTGTAAATCCCGATGCCAAGCCCTCTGGTTTACATCCTGCTTCTGCTGGGGCTGTTCATATATCACCCAGAAAATGGGTGGAGGCAAATGCATGTGAAAATCTGACCAGGGGGCTTAGCAGTTTATGACTCCATACGGTTCAAAAATAGGCACCATAGGTGATTCTCGTCAGAGACGGCTCTGTGTTTGCGGAGTGTCTTCCGTCCAAGTGGTTTTCCAGACTTTTACAGATAGTTGTATTTCCATCCCTCTAGCAAGTCTCCCAGGAAGTGGTTGCCTCAGTTGCATCCATTTGTAGGAAAGAAGCCAGGGTCTGATTTAGTTACTGTGGGACTGGTGTTCCAACCTCCCCGCCTCACCTCCGGTTCTATCACTTGTCTGCTCTGGGATCTTAAGCAAGTCACTTAATTTCTCTGTGCCTCAGTTCCTTCATCTGCAAAATGGGGATCTGTCACCTTTTCTCCCTCCTACCAGACATGTAAGCCCCAAGCTGGACCTGATTTTCTTGTATCTACCGCAGCACTTTAGTACGGTGCTTGACACACAGTAGGCATTGAAATACCACAATTATGATGATGATGTTGCCAACTACTTTGTCGATAAAACTGAAAGCAACAGACAAGAGCTCTCCAAAGAGTCCCCATTTTCCTTCCACACCCAGAAACCCTTCTCATCCTTTTTGGCTGTTTATCAGAAGAGAGCTCTCCTGCCTGGTTAGCAAATCCATTTTCTCTAACTCGGCCTCTGAAGCAACCCCCTCTAACTTCTTAAAAACATTTAAGCCCACTCTTTTTACCTTCCTGATTGCCATCATCCACCATAAATTACCTGGTGCCTCCTTTCTCCACGACCTTCAAACATGCTCATGTCTCGCATATACTTAAAAAAAACCCAAAAAACCTTCTGTTCCTGTTCAACCTCCTCGAATGGGCTGTACACACCTGCTACTTCCACTTTCTCTCCTCCAACCTTTCTTCTCCTCTAAGACCACACTCCCCAGTAACCTCCTGCATCTGTTACCAGTTCCCATTTCCTCCATTTATTTTTAGATTTTTGAGATCCTAAGGGGCAGGAACCACATCTAATTCACACAAGTGTATTTTTTTAATGGTATTTGTTAAGTATTCACTAAGCAGCGTGGCTCAGTGGAAAGAGCCTGGGCTTCGGAGTCAGAGGTCATGGGTTCGACTCCCGGCTCTGCCACTTGTCAGCTGTGTGACTGTGGGCAAGTCACTTCACTTCTCTGTGCCTCAGTTACCTCATCTATAAAATGGGGATTAACTGTGAGCCTCACGTGGGACAACCTGATTACCCTGTATCTCCCCCAGCGCTTAGAACAGTGCTCTGCACATAGTAAGCGCTTAACAAATACCAACATTATTATTATTACTGTACTAAGTGCTGGGGGTAGGTACAAGATAATCAGGTTGGACACAGTCCCTGTCCCACATGGGATTCACAGTTTAAGTAGGAAAGAGTAGTGCTTAATTCCCATTTTGCAGATGAGGTAACTGAGGCACACAGAAGTTAAAAGAGATGACCTAGGTCACACAGCAGACAAGTTGCAGGGCCGGGATTAGAATCCAGGTCCTCCTGATGTCCAGGCCGGTGTTCTTTCCACTAGGTCACCTCAGCACTTCTGTGCCAACTACATAGTTTTGATCACTTACCACCCCACCGCGGCACTTCTGTACTTCTCGTCTTGCCTATCCCACTACTTATGCACTTTCTCAACTCCGCCACCATTTTTCCTTTCTCGTCTTCTACTTGTAAATTATTACCTGTTTGTCTCCCTGACTGTTGAGGGCAGAGCTCAGACCTTCTAACTCTATTGTATTCTCCCAAGGGCTTAGTTCAGTGATTTGCACAGAGTAAGCACTCAACAAATACACTGACTGATTAATCAAGATTAGAAGGGAGTTTGCTAGGAGATTCTGTTGGTGGGAAACACTCTCTTTATCCCTTTCAAAGATAAGTCACAGTACTTTGAATCCACCCATATATATACACCTGCATGGGGTGCGGTGCCCATGGCTGAAGGGGGTTTCTGCGCCCTCGGCTTTTCCATGACTCCCAATCCTGGTAATGTTTTCCTGAACCCCAATTCTCCACTTGGAATTGCAGCACCCACCGATGGGGCTGCTGCAGCACTGGTGGGGAATGTCCCATCTGGACCCCAGGGACCGGCTTCACCTGCATCCCATAAGGCTATTCGTTCATTATTCAATCGTATTTACTGAGCGCTTACTGTGCGCAAAGCAGAGTACTAAGGCTATCCCCCTCCATCATCCCAGAGGCAGAGAAGAGCCCCCACCACATGAAGGACCGGTGGTACGGGCTGCTGGCCACCACACCTGTCCTCTGGTCCTGGGAGCATGCATGTTATGTGTTGTGTGTGCGCGCGCACGTGCACACACACATGATCTCGCTCAAGCCACTCTGCCAAAGAGCTCAATGCTCATTCAATCCCTCACCAGACTTGGGAGGGGACACGCACTGTCATGCCCATTTCACAGACGGAAAAGCAACTCAGAGAGGTCTCCCACAGCTTCTGCGGCACAAGAGCCTGCAAGCTCACTGCTTTTCTCAGGTCCATGTCCCACAAATACCTGGGGAGGAGGAAGAGGAGGTGGAGAGGCCTGTTGCCACTGTGGCCAACTCTTCCCCTGTGGCCCATCTCCCCCCATCTCCAGGGGTGGATGGATTTTCCCGGGAAAGAGGAGACAGTGCTGCTGCACTGGAAAAACCCCAGCAGAAGAGGGGAGCCCTGGCAAGCACAGAGCCCGGCTCTCCTGACCTGCCTGTGGTCACACTGCGGTTGGTGGAGAAAGCAGACCTGCAGTCTAGGCTGAGTCTGTTTTTGGTTGTATGTTTGCTTGTTTTCATGGTATTTGTTAAGCACTTACTATGTGCCAGTCACTGTACTAAGCGCTGGGGTAGATACACCCTAATTAGGTTGGACACAGTCCCTGTCCCATACAAGGGGCTCACAGTGATAATCCCCATTTTATAGATGAGGTAACAGAGGCACAGGGAGGATAAGTGACTTGCCCAAAATCACATATCAGACATGTGGTAGAGCTGGCTTCTTTCCATCACTCTTTCCATCTCTCTCTTTCTCCTTCCATCTCTCTATCTCTGTAGATCTCTTTCCATCTCTCTCTAGTTCTTTCTATCTCTCTCTCTAGCTTTCTTTCTCTAACTCTTTCTATCTCTCTCTCCTCTCTCTGACTCCCACTATCCACTAGGACATGCTGCTTCCAATTCTGGTGCACTGGGCTACCTCGCAGGTGGGAGGGGGGGATAGTCAGGAGCCAAACAAGAAAGGGAATATAGTGGTAGCATTAATTGCAACAGTTTTGATTAAGCGCTTACTGGGCGCAGAGCACTGAACTAAGAGGAAAGAACACATGGGCAGGAATAATAATAATCAACGACTGAGGTATCTGTTAAGTGCTTACTATGCATCAAGCACTGATCTAAGTGCTAGGGACGATACGGGATAATCAGGTCGGACAAAAAAAATGTTGGAATTTGTTAAGCGCTTACTATGTGCAGAGCACTGTTCTAAGTGCTGGGGCAGACACAGGGGAATCAGGTTGTCCCACGTGGGGCTCACAGTCAATCCCCATTTTACAGATGAGGGAACTGAGGCACAGAGAAGTGAAGTGACTTGCCCACAGTCACATAACTGACAAATGGCAGAGCCAGGATTCGAACCCATGACCTCTGACTCCAAAGCCCGGGCTCTTTCCACTGCGCCACGCTGCTTCCCACACAAGACAAGACCCTGTCCCACACAGGGCTTACGATCTAAGGAGGAAGGAGAACAAGTATTGAATCCTCACTTTACAGATGAGGCAACTGAGGCACAGAAAAGTGAAGTGATTTGTCCAGGGTCACACAGCAGACAAGTGGCAGAGCCGGGATTAGAACCCACATCCTTCTGACTCCCAGGCCCGTGCTCTTTCCACTAGGCAAAGCTGCTTCTCAATTGGGCCCGAGCTCTGAGCCTCCGGGAGAAGGGCTTGGAGACAGACATTTAAGCAGCAATGGAACAGTAAAAAACTACAATGATATAAAAGGCAAAGCCAAATACATACGATAAAAACAAAAATGGGTTGGGAGCTATGGCTGGAGGAGCACATTTCTGTCTCCTCGTGGCTCAGAGTCCAAAGACACAGTGACTACTGTTCCAGCAGTGGCCATGGACTGCCCGAAGTTCTAAGCCACCTGCCTTTCAACCACTCCACTTTCAATCCCCACTTCCCCGGTTCCCAACCACTTAGCTGTTCTTGACTTGGTGTCTGCCATTCATTTTCCTTTCCTTGGAATAACAACAGGTGAAAGAAGGAAAAAAAAATGTCAAGGGCAGGGAGAACATTTCCCACTTGGGGTAACCCTTCCTCTTCCAAAGCGATCCTCCTGACTACCGCAGACAAAATTCCCCGCCTCCAAAAATCAAAAACAAAAATAAAAATAGTCTCACGGCAAGAGTCATGTGGCAGAGTCTCTTAATGGGATCTGCTTACCTGACGGCTCCAGACAGGAAACTGCCGAAGGAAGAACTTCCGGTCTCATTTATTGTATTGGAGGCTATTTTGGGACTATGGGAGGGAAGTCTTAGTGGGGTGGAGGGGGAGATTTTGGCTGGGGTGGGGGGATGGTAGAAGGGAGAAGGGGCCTCACTAGATAAGGGACTCCGGAATTCATTTTTGGCTGCAGGAAGTTCCTCCGGCACGTTCTATCAAACCTCTGATAGGCCAAAGGAAACTTATTCTAAAAAAGTGGAACCATATCGCTTTGCGAAGAGGTGATGATGCATCTTTTCCAGTTCTAGGTCCCGGGAGGAGGAAAAAAACCCGACTACTACTTGTTCGATGAGGAAATGACATTCATTCCTCACTATGCTACGTGACCGCTGCCTCATGGAGTCAGAAAATAATTTCCCACCCTCTCCTCCTCAATCAAAGCTCCCAGAAAAGTGGCGCTCGGGACAAATGTTTGATCTCCTGCCAGTCTTGTTTCAAACACGTGGAGACACCCTCTAAAAATGGGATACTCCACAACACCGGATTTTCTCTCTCTTTCTCCACCTTCCAGGATCACAGTCTCTCCCAATCTCTCCCATGAACTCTGCTGTTCTTAATCCACTTCCACCTCCGTCCTGTGGTGGGCCGACCTTCCTCGCTGACATGATGATCTCAGCCCATCTATTCCCTACCATTGTTGATCCAGAATTCCTGCTTTTCCCGATACTGAAAACAATAACAACGATATTTGTTCAGTGCTTACTATGTGCCAAGCACTGTACTAAGTGCTGGGGGAAATAAAAGATAATCCATCTATCACATTTATTCTGTAAGTACTGTGTGCAGATCACTGTACCCAGCACTTGGTAGAGTGTAATATACCAGAGTTAGCAGACACGTTTTCTGCCCTCAATGAGCATACAGTCTAGAGGGGGAGACAAGCATTAATATAAATTACAGACACGTACACAAGTGTTGTGGGACCGAGGGAGGGGTGAATAAAGAGTGCAAATCCAAGTTCAAGGGCGACAGAGAAGGGAGTGGGAGAAGAGGAAATGAGGGCTTAGTCATGGAAGGCCTCTTGGAGGACATGTGCTTTTAATAAGGTTTTGAGGCTGGGGAGCTTGATCATCCGTCAAATATGAAGAGGGAGCGCGCTCGAGGACAGAGGCAGGATGTACGTGGCGAGATGGACGAGATGGAGGTAAAGTGATCAGGTTGGCATTAGACGAGTGAAGTGAAGTCCTGGGGCCATCTATGCCCTCCCACTCGGGGAGGGTCAGGTCACACATCACATCATTACCCTATTTATTTTGTTAATGAGATGTACATCACCCTGATTCTATTTATTTGCTATTGTTTTAATGAGATGTTCTTCCCCTTGATTCTATTTATTGCCATCGTTCTTGTCTGTCCGTCTCCCCCGATTAGACCGTGAGCCCGTCAAAGGGCAGGGACAGTCTCTATCTGTTACCGATTTGTACATTCCAAGCGCTTAGTCCGGTGCTCTGCGCATAGTAAGCGCTCAATAAATAGTATTGAATGAATGAACATCACAGCCTCAGTAAGAGGGGGAACCTGTAAGGAATCCCCATTCTGCAGAGGAGGGAAGTGAGGCACGGAGAAGTCGAATGACTGACCCAAGGTCACAAAGCAGACTATTGGCGGAGCTGGGATGAGAACCCAGGCTGCTCCCAACCTCCCGCCTCCCAATCCCCTCTCTCTGAAAACTTACTAGAGCCACCTGCTGGATGGCAGAAAGAAACACTTCAATTTTAACTCATGAAAAAATTTTATTTTTTCCTTATTCCCTTTAATAATAATAATAATAATAATGTTGGTATTTGTTAAGCGCTTACTATGTGCAGAGCACTGTTCTAAGCGCTGGGGGAGATACAAGGTCATCAGGTTGTCCCACGTGAGGCTCACGGTTAGTCCCCATTTTACAGATGAGGAAACCGAGGCACAGAGAAGTGACCTGCCCACAGTCACACAACTGACAAGTGGCAGAGCCGGGAGTCGAACTCAAGACCTCTGACTCTGAAGCCCAGGCTCTTTTCCACTGAGCCACGCTGCTTTAGCCCATAGAAATAATGGTAATAATAATAGTAATACTAATACATTTTATTATTATATTTTAGCAGTCGCTCACGATGTGCCAAACACTGCCCCAAGTGCTTGGGTAAATACAATCAGATCAGAAACAAGGGATACATCGTCTAAGCGGGAGGGAGAACAGGTATTTAAACCCAATTTGACAGATGAGGAATCAGGTACAGAGTGTGACTTGACTTTACTTCTCGGTGCCTCACTTACCTCATCTGTAAAATGGGGATGAAGACTGTGAGTCCCACGTGGGACAACCTGATTCCCCTCTGTCTACCCCAACGCTTAGAACAGTGCTCGGCACATAGTAAGCGCTTAACGAATACCAACATTATTAGAAGTTGGCTTGTCCACCGTCACAGGGCAGGCAATTGGTAGAGCCACTATTAGAATCTGGCAGGGGACCAATTTTTACCATATGGGAGAGATGAGTGTGATTACATTCTGTTGCTGCCATTAGCTAAAGCCAATCTGGACCCCGTGAATTAGGGGATAATAGAAGCAGTGTTGCCTAGTGGGTAGAGCACGGAATTGGGAGTCAGAAGGACCTGGGTTCTAACCTCGGCTCTGCCACTTGTCTGCTGCATGACCTCAGGCAAGTCACCACTTCTCCGTGCCTCAGTTACCTCATCTGTAAAATGGGGAGTAAGACTGTGAGTCCCATGTGGGACATGGACTGTGTCCAACCTAATTACCTCATATCTACCTCAGCACTAGCACAGTGCCTGGCACGTAGTAAGTGCTCAACAAATACCATAAGAAAAAAAAACCTCTCTTCTGTGCTTAGGCTGAAGTTCTGGAATCCTCCTGGCCCAAGGTCTCTCCTGCTGGGCCTGATGAAGAGAGAGCTGGCTTCCAGCCCATCTTATTCGTCCTTAGTTTGGGCCCGGTTAAACTTCTGGGGAGGAGGGGAGCTCTCAGAGTTGGAGCCTGTGAAATATGAACACTGCACATGCTCAGTGGCAAGGCTGCTCTGCCAAGATCCCCTGGGCCTGGACGAGTCCCAAGTGGTAGAATCCAGTCCTACCGAGAGGGCAAGGTCCAAGGGCTCATTCCGCAGGGGCTGGGGCCGATGGTCCCCACGACGGTCTGAGCCGGACCCCAGTCTCCCTCAGCCCGGGGCTCTGACCAGATCTGAGCGTTTCCCATCAGGGTAGCCGAGGAGATCCATCACGGTGGTGGTCGGGCCTACAGACTCTTTGAAACCTGCTCCCTCTCAATCCTCACCCCTGCCTCCCCTCTGCCCTTACACTCAAGAGGAAAAGTTGGCTGCCCTCAGTGGACCCAAACCCAGCCTAACAGGACCAGGTATGCTTTAGTGGTCAATCGGGGGCATTTATTAAACGTCGATAGCGTATGTGGTAACGATAATAATTGTGTTGTGTTACTTATTGTGTGCCAAATACTGTATCAAGCCCTGTGGTAGATACAGGCAAATTTGGTTGGACATAGTCCCTGTCTCACATGGGGCTCATAGTCTCAATCCCCATTTTCCAGCTGAGGTAACCCACAGAGAAGTGAAATAATAATGGTGGCATTTGTTAAGCGCGTACTATGTGCAAAGCACTGTTCTAAGCGCTGGGGGGATACGAGGCGATCAGGTTGTCCCACATGGGGCTCACAGTCTTAATTCCCCATTTTACAGATCAGGTAACTGAGGCACAGAGAAGTTAAGTGACGCGCCCAAAGTCACACAGCTGGCAAGTGACTGGGAAATGACTTGCCCAAGGTCACATGGCAGACAAATGGCAGAGCTGGGATTAGAAACCATGACCTCCTGACTCCCTGGCCCATGCTCTATCCACTGTGTCATTCTGCTTCTCATTATGCATGGCAGGCTCATGGGAGAGCATTATGGATACAAGACACAGCCCCTGCCCTCAAGGAGCTTACAATCTGACACATCCATCTATTCATTCATTCAATAGTATTTATTGAGCGCTTACTATGTGCAGAGCACTGCACTAAGCGCTTGGAATGTACAAATCGGTAACAGAGAAAGTCCCTGCCCTGTGACGGGCTTACACTCTAATCGGGGGATACGACTGGCTAGTCTAGGCAATTCTAGAAAGTCATCCACATGTCCCGGGATTGAGACTGCTACGGCTCCACCAGTGAAACTTCCTCGCACCAATTCCCGGCAAATCCTTCTCCCTTGAATTACTTGGATTTCCATTCCATGCTGGGGCACGCTCATTACCCAGTTGATCTGGTCCCACGGCCTTCAGGGGCTTGTAGCGGGGAAGCCTCGAATTCTGGGGGACCTGAACTCCTCATAGTCCATTCCTCCCCCCATTCTGAGCTCAGCAGGATGGAAGGTAAATTTATACAAGCTTGGGATGGGATCCCGATGTCCTGGTTTTTAATCAAAAAACTGGCCGGCCTACCTATGGGTGGTTTGTCTCAAATCCGGAAGGAAGCCTAGTAAGCCCTGAAATCCATCTATACAGGATCACACGACCAGGTAAGGCAGTGCAAAAGTCACTGTGAAGGTGGGAGTGTCCCCTGTCAGCTCCCTTCAGGAGCCCCTCGGAACTTGACCGTGGATGCCCCAACACTGACAGAGAGGCTGACCCAGGAGCAATCAATGGTATTTCTCAAAACTTAACTTTCTATTTTAAAATGATATTTGTTAAGCTCTTACTAAGTACCAGGCACTGTTGTAAGCGCTAGAATAAATACAAGGTGATCAGATTGGACACCGTCCCTGTCCCACACGGGGCTCAGAGTCTTAATCCCCATTTTACAGTTGAGGGAACTGAGGCAAAGAAAAGTGAAGTGACTTGTCTACTGTTTGACCTTAGGCAAGTGGCGGAGCCGGGACTAGAACCGTAGATCCTTCGGACTTCCAGGCCCGTGCTCTAGCCATTGGACCACACTGCTTCTCACAACTGAGGGCGCTGTACTAAGCACTTGGCAGTAATAGGAGTTGTTAGAAATGATCCCTGCCCATTAAGAGGCTTAAAGACTAGAGGGAGAAACAGACATTAAAATTATCAATCATCAGTAGTATTTATTGAGTGTTTACTATGCGCAGATCACTGTACTAAGAGCTTAGCACTATACAGATAAATTACATATCCGGGAAAAGGCAGTGCAAAAGACTTTGGACCTAAGTGTCTTGGCAGCGGGCTGAATATTAAAGTGCTATTGGGTATAGATCCAAGTCCAGACAAAGAAATGAAGGAGTCTAAGGACGGGAGGTGAGAGGTTGGTCAGTCGGTCAGTCAGTGGTATTTATTGAGCATTTACTAGGTGCAGAACACAGAACTAAGTGCTTGAGAGAGTTAAGAGCCCGGGCTTCGGAGTCAGAGGTCATGGGTTCGACTCCCGGCTCTGCCACTTGGCAGCAGTGTGACCGTGGGCAAGTCACAACTTCTCTGTGCCTGTTACCTCATCTGTAAAATGGGGATTAACTGTGAGCCTCACGTGGGACAACCTGATTACCCTGTATCTACCCCAGCGCTTAGAACAGTGCTCTGCACATTGTAAGCGCTTAACAAATACCAACATTATTATTACAATATGACAGACACATTCTTGGTCCACAGTGAGCTTACAGTCTAGAGGAGGTAAAGTGCCCAGCTGACTACCCCCTCAGCCTGGGAAGAATGCCCGGTCTGGGCCGTCAGGACTCTGAAGGTGGATAGCCAAGAAAGGAACCTCTGACCCCCCAATTTCGCTGTGGCGATCAAAACAGTCTCTGTCCCACATGGGGCTCACAGAGTAAGCAGGGGGGAGAACAGGATTTGAATTCCCATTTTGCAGTTGAGGACCTGGGGCATAGAGAAGTGAAGCGATTTGTTCAAGGTCGCCTTGACTTGCCCTGACTTGCTCCCTTCATTCATCCCCCCTCTTGATTTGCTCTGGGAAGCAGCGTGGCTCAGTGGAAAAGAGGTCATGAGTTCGACTCCCGGCTCTGCCACTTGTCAGCTGTGTGACTGTGGGCAAGTCACTTCACTTCTCTGTGCCTCGGTTTCCTCATCTGTAAAATGGGGACTGGGAGCCTCACGTGGGACAACCTGATGATCCTGTATCTCCCCCAGTGCTTAGAACAGTGCTCTGCACATAGTAAGCGCTTAACAAATACAAATACCAACGTTATTATTATTTGCTCTAGACTGTAAGCTCCTTGTAGGCAGGGAACGTGTCTGTTTATTGTTATATCGTTCTCTCCCAAGCCTTTAGTACAGAGGGCCGCACACAGTAAATGTTCGATGAATACAACTGAATGCACGAATGGACAGAGGGCTCAGTCATGGAGACGGACAATAGGTGAGACTTGAGATACAGGACGGGAGCCGGGGGTGCCAGGACCTCAGAGCAAAAATCTTCCAAACCGAGCAGCTAATCACCCTGCGAGTCAGCCCTCGTCAGGGGCTGAGCAAGACCTGACGGTCTGGGCTGCCTCCATTTCCCCCCCCCCCCCACCACCAGGCTGAACGGAGCAGGCTCCCTTGTCAGCTGTGTGACTGTGGGCAAGTCACTTCACTTCTCTGTGCCTCAGTTCCCTCATCTGTAAAATGGGGATTAACTGTGAGCCTCACGTGGGACGACCTGATTACCCTATATTCAATAGTATTTATTGAGCGCTTACTATGTGCAGAGCACTGTACTAAGCGCTTGGAATGAACAAGTCGGCAACAGATAGAGACAGTCCCTGCCGTTTGACGGGCTTACAGTCTAATCGGGGAGACGGACAGACGAGAACGATGGCGATAAATAGAGTCGAGGGGAAGAACATCTCGTAACTAAACTAAATAGAATCAAGGCAATGGACAATTCATTAACAAAATAAATAGGGTAATGGAAATATATACCGTTGAGCGGACGAGTACAGTGCTGTGGGGATGGGAAGGGAGAGGGGGAGGAGCAGAGGGAAAGGGGGAAAAGAGGGTTTAACTGCGGAGAGGTGAAGGGGGGGTGGCAGAGGGAGTAGAGGGAGAAGAGGAGCTCAGTCTGGGAAGGCCTCTTGGAGGAGGTGAGTTTTAAGTAGGGTTTTGAAGAGGGGAAGAGAATCAGTTTGGCGGAGGTGAGGAGGGAGGCGTTCCAGGACCGCGGGAGGACGTGGCCCGGGGGTCGACGGCGGGACGGGCGAGACCGAGGGACGGCGAGGAGGCGGGCGGCGGAGGAGCGGAGCGTGCGGGGTGGGCGGTAGAAAGAGAGAAGGGAGGAGAGGTAGGAAGGGGCGAGGTGACGTAGAGCCTCGAAGCCTAGAGTGAGGAGTTTCTGTTTGGAGCGGAGGTCGATAGGCAACCACTGGAGTTGTTTAAGAAGGGGAGTGACATGCCCAGATCGTTTCTGCAGGAAGATGAGCCGGGCGGCGGAGTGAAGAATAGACTGGAGCGGGGCTGTATCTATCCCAGCGCTTAGAACAGGGCTCTGCACATAGTAAGCGCTTAACAAATACCAACATTATCATTTATCTGCACTTGTTAAAATCTCTTAGCCCCATTAGCCCTGCCACTTTTCAATCGGTGGTATCTACTGAGCGCTTACGTGCGAGGCACCGTACCGCTCGGGAATCTGTTCCTCACAAAACACCGATCGATTTTTCCACTCAAAGTAGATTTTTTTCCTTCAAAAATCCACCCTCTGCGGTGTCCAGCCACTCAGGCTCAACCTCTAAGATGGGAAGCATCTTTGAAGCCAAGCGGAGGGGTTTTCGGCAGGGAGGTGACGGGCTGTTCCGGGAGAGGGAGCCACGACACCGTATAGTTTGCTACTTGGAAAAGCAGCATTTTCAGTCTTCTGCCTGGCTTTTTTCGCAAATACCTTTGTTCCAGTTCTCAGAGGTTTCTTCTGCCCAAGGCTTTGTGGGGAATTGAGAGAGATGTTCCAGGGCCCTCTGGTGGACACCCAGTTGTCTGTAGTTGGCAATTCTTTTTCGCTCGTAATAATAATAAATAATTATGGTATTTGTTAAGTGCTTACTACGCGCTGAGCACTGTTCATTCATTCATTAGCATTTATTGAGCGCTTACTATGTGCAGAGCACTGTACTAAGCGCTTGGAATGGACAAATCGGTAACAGATACAGTCCCTGCCCTTTGACGGGCTTCCAGTCTGTTCTAAGCGCTGGGATAGATACAGGGTGATCATGTTGTCCCACGTAGGGCTCACGTTTTTTTTTTTTTAAATTCCATTTTTACAGTTGAGGTAACTGAGGAACCAAGAAATTAAGTGACTTGCCCAAAGTCACACAGCTGACAGGTGGCGGTGCCGGGATTGGAACCCATGACCTCTGACTCCTAAGCCCGTGCTCTTTCCACTTAGCCACGCCGCTTCCGTGCTCATTAAATCCGTCGGGCACACTTCTTTCGCTTCTGGTACTGCAGGCCCCGGCGCTTCCGCAGACCAGATTTGGATGCGATTACAATAGGATGGGCCGGAAATACCGGGCGGGGCAAAAACACGTGTCAATTCAACCCTCGTTCTACTGACAGGTTAAATGCCAACCACTGGAGAAGCAGTGTGGCCTAGTGGAAAGAACACAGGCCTGGGAGTCAGAGGACCTCGGTTCTAATCGTGGCTTAGTGGAAAGAGCACGGGCTTGGGAGTCAGAGGTCGTGGCTTCTAATCCCGACTCCGCCACTTGGCTGCTGTGTGACCTTGGGTAAGTCACTTAACTTCTCTGGGCCTCAGTTACCTCATCTGTAAAATGGGGATTAACTGTGAGCCTCATGTGGGACAACCTGATTACCCTGTATCTACCCCAGCGCTTAGAACAGTGCTCTGCACATAGTAAGCACTTAATAACATAATTATTATTATTAATCCCAGCTCTACTACTTGCCTGCTGTGTGACCTTGCAAGTCATCTCACTTCACTATGTCTCAGTTACCTCATCTGCAAAATGGGAATTCCATAACTGTTCGCCTTCCTGCTTAGCCTTTGAGCCCTATGTGGGGCCTGATTATTGTGCATCTCCCTCAGCGCTTAGTTCAGTGCTTGGAACGTAGTCAATGCTTATCAAATACCACAATTATCATCATCATTATGTGGTGGGTTTCTACAATTCTTCTGGGAGTTATGCCCATTCGGAGCCTACTTCTCAACCTCCTAGTGGATAGAGCACAGGGCCTGGAAGTCAGAAGGACCAGCTTTCTCATCCCAGCTCTGCCACTTGTTTGTTGTGTGACCTTGGGCAAGTCATTTCACTTCTCTGGGCCTCAGTTACCTCATCTGTAAAACTGGGATTAAGACTGTGAGCCCCACGTGGGGCCTGAATTGTGGCCAACCTGATTACCTTGTACCTACCCCAGTGCGTAGAACAGTGAATGACACATAGTAAGTTCTTAATAAATACCATTAAAAAAAACCCTTTGCTATCAGGGTAGCCCTTTCCCCAGATCTGCCTTGCCTTTTACCCCACGTTAGGGGAAGCAGCGTGGCTCAGTGGAAAGAGCCCGGGCTTCGGAGTCAGAGGTCATGGGTTCGACTCCCGGCTCTGCCACTTGTCAGCTGTGTGACTGTGGGCAAGTCATTTCACTTCTCTGTGCCTCAGTTACCTCATCTGTAAAATGGGGATTAACTGAGCCTCACGTGGGACAACCTGAATACCCTGTATCTCCCCCAGGGCTTAGAACAGTGCTCGGCACGTAGTAAGCGCTTAACAAATACCAACATTATTATTATCTACTTTAGTGCCCCCGCTCTGGAGCGGCATCCAGAGTCAATAAATAATATTTATAGAGTGCTCACAGTACACAGAATACTGTACTAAGCATTTGGTACAGTTCAAAAGAATATTTATAGTAATATCTGCCTCCTCCTCTAGACTGCAAACTCACTGTGGGCAGGGAACGAGTCTACCAACGCTGTTATATTATACTCTCCCAAGCACTTAGTACAGTGCTCTGCACACAGTAAGCACTCAATAACTATGATTGATTGGTTAAAAGTAGGCAGGCATGGTCCTTGCAGAAGTGGCAGATGACTGGGAAGCTGCGTGAGGAGATGAGAGATTAAATAGGGAGGAGCTCCCGGAGGAATCGCGATTTCTAAAGGGTCCTGAAGACTGTGGAGAGCTGTGGTCCACTGGAAGTGAAAGGGGAGGGAGTTCCAGGCAGGAGAGAAAGCGTAAGCAAGAGATTCATGAAGAGACACGAGACACAGAGAGAAGGTTGGCTTGAGAGGAACAAAGCTTGTGAGCGGCAGTGTAGCGGGAAAGGAATGAGGATATGTAGTGGGGAGAGGCTGAGGACCGGTAGAGCTCTTCTGGGCACTCGGACAGCCTACCTCGGGTGGATTTTTTTTTTTTTAAGGTATTTGTCAAGTGCACAGTAAGCTCTAAGCACTGTGGTAGATACAAGCTAATTAATTTGGACACATCCACGTCCCACATGGGGCTCACAGTCTTAATCCCCATTTCACAGCTGAGGGAACTGAAGTCCAGAGGAGTTTGTGAGCTCCAGTGTAGTGGGAAAGGAATGAGGATACGTAGTGGGGAGAGGCTGAGGATCGGTAGAGCTCTTCTGGGCACTCAGACAGCCTACCTCGGGTGGACTTTTTTTTTTTTAAGGTATTTGTCAAGTGCACAGTAAGCTCTAAGCACTGTGGTAGATACAAGCTAATTAATTTGGGCACATCCATGTCCCACATGGGGCTCACAGTCTTAATCCCCATTTTACAGCTGAGGGAACTGAAGTCCAGAGAAGTGAAGTGACTTATCCAAGATCACACAGCAGACAAGTAGTGGTGGAGCAGGACTTAGAAGCCAGGTCCTTCGGACCCCCACACCTGTACTCTCTAGACACTAGGTCATGCTGCTTCTCCAAAGGTACAGATCTGGTCTGTACCTCTGAATGGCAGGAGTTTCTCCAGCTGGATATCCAGATTTGAGTGACTCCTGGGGTGTTTCTGCATTGTGCAGGAATCTGAGCTAAATGCCAGCATTAGGTCAGAACCCCAAGCTTGGACTCCTCTCACTGGCTACAAGTCTACTGGCTGCGAGAAGGCGCCAGGTTTTGACCCGCGGCTATTCCTGTGACCGGCCCCTGGCTGGATAGCAGAAGCTCGGCTTCCTCTCCCTGTCTCCACCCTCCAGGCTTGAGGTCAGCCAAGCTTGCTGAAAATGTGGGAGAAAGGCAGGGCGATGATAACAATAATAATAATAATGATTGTTATTATGAGCCAGGCACTGTACTAAGCGCTGGGATGGATACAAGCAAATCAGGTTTGACAGTCCCCGTCCCATATGGGGCTTGCAGTCTCAATTCCCATTCTACAGATGAGGGAATGGAGGCACAGAGAGGTGAAGTGGCTTGCCCAAGGTCACACAGCAAACAAGCGGTGGAGTGCTTTTGAGTGTTTACTTTGTGCAGAGCACTGTACTAAGCGCCTGGGTGAGAATACAGTTGATAGAAACAATCCCTGCCCTCATGGAGTTAAGAGTGTGGGTGGCAGGGAGTAGAGACAGACCAGAGTCATCAGAGAGAGGGCCCGAAGACCGCATGGCATTTGAACTCTAGGCTCTCCAGGTGCCAGGAAACACCAGCCTTCCCTTACTCCCCATCCCTGTACCCCACTGAGCCCTGATTTGCCTCCCCCCACCAAAAAAAAAGGGGCACAGAGGAAACAACGATTACAATTACTCCCACTACAATCACCACTGATCTGTAAACTCTGGGCAGGGAGCACGTCTACCAACTCTGCTATAGTATACTTTCCCAAGTGCTTAGCACAGTATTCTGCACAGACCGCTCTATAAGCACTATTGCTAGATTGTTGATACTCCTCCTCCTGCTGTTGTTCACACACACAAAGCAACCCACAGCAGGGGGGGAGGGAGGAAGCCCCATTTAGAGAGCAGTGTAGTAATCTCCACCTGGATTCCACAGTCAAGGCCGAACCACAGGGTCCCAGACCCTGAGGGGTCCAGGTGGGGAGGGCGATGTCTTGGGAATCTGCTACATCGGCCTTGACCACGTATCCCTCCCAGAGATATCTCTCCTCTATCGCAGCTGAGGCTCCATCCGCCTTCCCCGGCAGGTTCTGGGAGCACCAAGCTGAACATAAAACCCGCTGCTCTGTCTTCTCCGTCCCTCTTCACCTCTGGAGCCGAATGAAACATCAGGCATTTGCAGCCCTCACCTCCCTGCAGGTTCTCAGCCCTCCTTTGGCTGGATTAATGAGGAAGTTCTTCCCCAGAAGATGCCTGCCTCCCTTCACCGGAGCCCAGACAGTACAGGTGCCCTAACCCTCGTGAGTTTGGACTGGAGGAGAAATGTGGTCTAGTGTAAAGCGACTGGGCCTGGGAGTCAGGGGCTCTGGATTCCAATCCCGGCTTTGCCATTTGCCTACTGCAAGACCTTGGGCAATTTGCTAAACTTCTCTTTGCCTCAGTTTCCTCATCTGTGAATAATGGTGGTATTTGTTAAGCGCTTTCTATGTGCAGAGCACTGTTCTAAGCGCTGGGGGAGATACAGGGTCATCAGGTTGTCCCACGTGAGGCTCACGGTCTTCATCCCCATTTGACAGATGAGGGAACTGAGGTACAGAGAAGTGAAGTGACTTACCCACAGTCACACAGCTGACAAGGGGCAGAGTCGGGATTCAAACCCATGACCTCTGACTCCCAAGCCCGGGCTCTTTCCACTGAGCCACGCTGCTCCTTCTCCCTCCCTACCCCCTTCATATACACCACTCTTTCTACCTTCAAAGACTTGTTGAAATCACATCTCCTCCAATAGTACTTCTCCAACTAAGCACTTGCTAGTCATCCCACCCTCAGTCCCACTGCACTTAAGTGCACATCAGAAATTTATCTGAATTTTTGCCTCCCCCTTGAGGGCAGGGAACACGTCTACCAACTCTGAAGTACTGTGCTCTCCCAAGTGCTTAGAACAGTATTCTGCAAACAGTAAGGGCTTCATAAATACCATCGACTGATTGATTTACATGTGAGCCCCATGTGGGACAGTGTCTGGGCCCAAATGATTGTCTTGCATCTACCCCAGTGCTCATTACAGTGCTCTGCACATAGTAAGCACTTATCAAGTAGCATAATTCTTATGCCAATCTTGACACTCCTCTACCTTACTTTTTAGGAAGAAGAAAGGATTTCATGGAAACAACGGCTCTAGAAAGGTTTTGCCTAGTGGCTCCTGGTTACACGGGAGAGGGAGGAAGAGAGGGCAGTGTGGGTGGCAAGGTACTATTTAGCAACCCCGGGGACGAAGAGGCATCCATCAGAAGAGCGTCTTAGACCGGAAGATGAGGGGTGGGGGAACACGACAGCAGTAGCCATCGCCTCTGGACGGTGGAAGAGGGCAACGCACTGTTGAGATGTACCTGAAAATAATAATGTTGTTCCTTGACTTAATATAGCACATTCATTTTTCCAAAGTGCTTCCCATCTCTATCTCATTTCATCCCCACAGCCAGCCCGTGAGGTAGGGAGAGAAGGGTAGCATTCTTTCACTGATGAGGAAGTGAGATGCAAGTGATTAGCTTGCATCTACCCCAGCCCTTAGTAATAATCGTAATAGTTACAATATTTGTTAAGTGTTTACTCTGTGCCAGGCACGGTACTAAATGCTGCATTATTTGGGTATGAACAAATTGGTTTGGACTCAGTCCCTGCCCCACATGGGGCTCACACTCTCAATGCCCATTTTACAGATGAGGTAACTGAGGCACAGAGAAATGAAGTGACTTGCCCAGGGGCACGACAAGGGGCAGAGCGGGGATTAGAACCCAGTTCCTTCTGTCAACCTGGACCGTGCTCTATCCACTACGCCATGCCTAGCGCAGAGTAAGCACTTAATAAATATCATTAAAAACTAGCTAATAATAATGATAATAATAATAATAATAATGATATTTGTGCTACGTGTTAAGAACCGAGGTAGATACAATTCAACCAGACTAGACAAAGTCCTGTCCCACAATGGGCTCTCAGTCTATCTGAAGTCTCCCAGGTAGCCAGCCAGGTCCAGATTGAAAAGGGAACTCCTTATGCTCATGGTATTTATTAAGCACTTAAAATGTGCCAAGCATCATGCCAAGTGAGGGGACAGATAGATCCAGTTCTACCAAACCGTAGGGGTTGCTTTACTGCAAAATCCAGAGTACGGAAAACTCAGCCGGAAGTACTCATCCTATGTTCACACGACGTTTCTTCCGACAACGTGTCTTACGGTTTCCAAACTGTTTACTCGTGTCATCCGACGAACGTTCCCTTATTCCCAAGTCGCGTTCCAGTCAAAGCAAGCAAGTGAAGACACAGGTTAAAGCGGAAATGAGTCGACAAGAGAGGAAAAAAATGGTCAAGTTCTCCTTGAGGGGGCTCCTAATAATCAAGGCTGTATATTCAATAATCAGGAGCAATTTATTGAGCTTTTGAACGCTGACTGTGTGCAGAGCACCATGCCAAGCGCTTAATGGTTAGAGAAGGAAAAAGAAGGATCAAGAACAAGCCAAAAAGCTCCTCCGGATGGTTTGCGGCTCTGAAGGGGGTATAATTAATCAAGGATCGATCTAGACAATGATTCCTGTACCCAATCGGAGGCTGCGCACAACAAAAGGCTGCCGATTTGGAGAGGCACCGTGGGGTGTGGAGATGGTGTAGTCGCAGCTACAGTCCAACCAAATCCCTACTGACCACAAGATGGCAGATGGCACCACCCGCCTCCCAACAAAGGAAGGGCCCAGTTCCTGCCCACTCCCCCATGCCAGGGAGGAATCTCAATTTCAGGCTAAATTCATTCATTCAGGTAGTATTTATTGAGCGCTTACTATGTGCAGAGCACTGTACTAAGCGCTTGGAATGTACAAATCGGTAACAGAGACAGTCCCCGCCCCTTGACGGGCTTACAGTCTACCGTCGCCCAAGTGACCGACGCATCCGGACATAAAAGTCTCTAACACCCACAGTGTCTCCCGCACCCCGGCAGCCCTGACAAGACGGCCCTCTGAAGAAAAGTTGGGATCGATCAATCGCATTTACTGAGCGCTTACTGTGAGCAGATCATTGCACTTTGAGCTTGAGAGCGTACAACGGAATTGGTAGCTACGTTCCCTGCCCACAGTGTATGCAGTGGGGCCCCGGACCCAGGTGGGCATTAAACGAACTCACTCTGACGCTCATCGTAGTAGGGATCGAGTGCCGCCGGGTGCAGAGCATCGACTGAACACGGGAGCACGATGTTAAAGTAGAAGATCCGGTCCCTGCCCTCGGAGTTTACAACCTGAGCAGGGAGGTGGGTGGGCATGGGGAGTCTTTCTTTAGTGGGAGCCGGAGGCAATCTGGCCAAAAATCAGCAGAGGTGACAGAGTCTAGAGGGAATGGTGCTCTTGCATCCCTTTATGCCACAGCCTCCTGGGAGTCCCCTCTTGGAGCTCAAAGGCCTGGTCTGCATAGGTCAAAGGAGAGGAACAGGCTACTGATAATAATGTTGGTATCTGTTAAGCGCTTACTATGTGCCGAGCACCGTTCTAAGCGCTGGGGTAGATAAAGGGTAATCAGGTCGTCCCACGTGAGGCTCACAGTTAATCCCCATTTTACAGATGAGGTAACTGAGGCGCAGAGAAGTGAAGTGACTTGCCCACAGTCACACAGCTGACAAGTGGCAGAACCGGGTTTCGAACTCATGACCTCTGACTCCCAAGCCCGGGCTCTTTCCACTGAGCCACGCTGCTTCACTTCTACTCAGTTAGCTCCAACTGGAAAGCCCCCTAGCCTTCAGGTGGCAAAAGTGCTGTTTTATCTGTTTTGGGGAATTCAGAACGCCCTCCCTCCTCACCTCCGCCAAACTGATTCTCTTCCCCTCTTCAAATCCCTACTTAAAACTCACCTCCTCCAAGAGGCCTTCCCAGACTGAGCTCCTCTTCTCCCTCTACTCCCTCTACCAGCCCCCCCTTCACCTCTCCGCAGCTAAACCCTCTTTTCCCCCCTTTCCCTCTGCTCCTCCCCCTCTCCCTTCCCATCCCCTCGGCACTGTACTCGTCCGCTCGACTGTATATATTTTCATTACCCTATTTATTTTGCTAATGAAATGTACATCGCCTCGATTCTATTTAGTCGCCATTGTTTTTACGAGATGTTCTTCCCCTCGACTCTATTTATCGCCATCGTTCTCGTCTGTCCGTCTCCCCCGATTAGACCGTAAGCCCGTCAAACGGCAGGGACTGTCTCTATCTGTTGCCGACTTGTTCATTCCAAGCGCTTAGTACAGTGCTCTGCACATAGTAAGCCCTCAATAAATACTATTGATTGATTGATTAAAAATAATGATAGTCGTTACTATTATTATTATTGTGGAACTTGTTAATCATTTACTATTTGCTAAGAATTGAAGTGCTAGGGCAGGTATGGGATAATCACATTGGATAAAGACCCTAACCTCCATGGGACACCCAGTCTGAGGGTGCGGAGTAGGTATTAAATCCCCATTTTACAGAGGAGAAACCTGAGGCACGGGGAAGGGAAGCGACCTGTCCAAAGTCACACAGCAAAGTGGCAGAGCCAGGAGGAGAACCCAAGTCCCCTGACTCCCAGGCCTATGTTCTTTCCTCAGGGGGACATTGAGAACCAGTGCAGCCTAGGGGATAGTGCACGGGCACGGGAGTCAGAAAGACCTGGTTTCTAATCCCAGCTTCGCTACCCATCTGCTATGTGACTTTGGGTAAGTCACTTAACGTCTCTGTGCCTCCGTTAACTCATCTATAAAATGGGGATTAAAACTGTGAGCCCCAGGCGGGACAGGGAATGTGTCCAATCCAAGCAGCTTGTATCTTCCTCAACACATAGTACAGTGCCTGGCACCTAGTAAGCACTTAACAAATACCGTAAAAAAAAAAAAAAAAAAAAGACATCCAGGTAGAGATGCCCTGAAAGTAGGAGGAAATGTGAGATAGTAGCATCAGGGAAGTTTGGTCAAGAGGATCCTGGACTCTCAGCCATCCCTAGGATGGCCAATTTGGAACAAGGAAACACAAGTGACATCATGCTCACAGCACTGGCCACGCAGTGTAACATGATGATGTCACAGGTGCCCAAGTTTGGCTGGTTCTGGAGTGTTTATCCGGGGTGACCTCACCTGCTCTAGAGCCGCTGAAGTATCCCCTCAACTTTAAAAACTCAGAACTCGGAAGGGGAGCCGAGGGGGGAAAGAGGCTCAGCGCTTAAAATGTTAAAACCGGACGCTGTAAGGCGTCTGGAAGCCAGAAGAGTCCCGCAGCGGCACTGGGCAGCACCAGGCACTGTGGATACAAATGTAACAGGGCATCAAGGGACCATCCTACAAGCTGCAGTGACGAAGGGATTGTCAGTCACTCAGCTTTCTGATCCACCACATTCACTCAGGCACGTGATAAAAGATCACCACCAGTAAACGTCACGACTGAACCCGAAGGGCAAATCTATGAGAGTTAAACACTGCGTTTCCTCAGGAAGCCATCCCTGAATAATTCACCCCTAGCAATTAGAATTTTATCCCTTACCCTCAGCACTTACGTATTTTTTATGTTTTTATTTGGATTTCCAGTTGTATATTCAATTTTTTATTAAGCTATTTTCCTGATATGGTGGAACTGCTTCCTGTTATATTCTCCTGCTCACATTACTAGTAAATAATTCTTGTCTGTTTCCCCGTTACATTGTGAGCTCCTTAAGTGTCCTGCTTCTGTTGTAGCCCACCAAGAGTTAGGTACCGTGATTTCAGTCGGTAAAGCACTTGTTCAAGAGAATGGAAACAGAGGTGCACTATTTTCCCTATCCTCTTCCACAAATAGAACTCAAATACCTGCTAAACGAATATTACGAGACTAGCCTATCCCCTCTTTCCTCCCCAGGCCAGGTTTATCTAGGTCACACAATGCATTTTATTTCTTTTGACATGACTACCTGATCTGACCCAGCACGTGTGTGCGCGCGTGCACGCGTGCTTTCCATACAGGTGTGACCATGACCACTCGGCTGTACTGTACTCTCCCAAGCACTTAGTACAGTGTTCTGCACACTGTAGCTTAATTGATTGATTGTATTGAATCTGAGAACACCGTGCATTTGGGATTCACCCAACCCTCAGTCCCACAGAGCTTACGTACATATCTATAAATCATGTTTTATAAATTATTTATATGTCTGTCTACCCCTCTAAACTGTAGACTTGTTGTGAGCAGGGAATACGTCTACCAACTCTGTCGTAGTATACTCTGCCAGTTGCTTAGTACAGTACCCTACACCCAGTAACTGCTCAATAAATACTACTGATTGATTAATCACTACAAGCCAGCTTGATTCTGAGGCCCAGGTGAGCCCTACTTAACGATAATTTCTAAATCTCCCGAGATTATAGTCCTTCGGAACGGCCCACTTTAGCATTTCTCTACTTAATGTCGGTCTCCTCCTGTAAACTCTAAGCTCCTTGTGGGCTCGGAACATGTCTACCAGTTCTGATGTATTGTATTCTCCCAAGAGCTTTAGTACAGTGCTCTGGACATAGTAAATGATCAATAAATACTAACGATTGACTTACCATCTCCCGGAGCATTTATGTATATATTTTATACACTCTGCTATTTAAGTACTTTCTTATATGCACACTCTCTATTCACTCCTATCAGTTGATTATTTGAGTGTTTTCTTCAAGGCTAGATTGTATAGTCCAACTGGCACTGCTTAGTAGAGAGGTTCTGCACACGATAAACGCTCAATAAATTGTGCTGAATGACTGACAGAGGACAGTCCATCTGAACACTGGATAGCCGAGAATACAGCAGGGAGAATGGACACCCTAGTCATGGCCCATCTTGGCTGGAGTAGCAGCGAATTCGTCAATAAATGGTATTTACTGAGCACTTACTGTGTGCAGAGTGCCGCACTAAGCGTTTGGGACAGTACAATACCATAAAGTTGTAGGCACAATCCCTGCTCTGAGGATTTTACAATCTATAGAGATGTTCAAATATAAGTAATGCTTAGGATGGATTAGGGGTGACTTTGGCAAGCCACCTCAGCCCGTGAAGTGGTTTCCAAAATTCAGTAAACTGCACGAACACTATTCAGCCCAGAAAATCTATAGCAGCCTCAACCAAAAGAAGCACCTCACTAGTTATAGCCCCGCTGCCTCTTTCACTGAAGTGCTGCCAGGTCCCCATGAAACTCTTCTGGGTCTTTTAAGGCCCTGGGTTTGCGACCCCGCACTTCCCTCTTGGCTGAGCTCTGCTTCTGAGAGTGAGTTACCCCATATCCAAAGCCAGGCTGGCGATTCGACACCTCCAGTCCTGGCACGGTGTGGACCATGTGCTCGAGAGACCCGACTGGGGAAGGGGGGGGAACCTGAGGGGATCAAAGGGCAGCCTCTGGAGCAGCAGGAAGAAGATGCTTGATGCCAACCAGTCTTGGAGGAGAGGAGGGTTCAGGAGACGGCGAAGATGAAGGACTGGGCTCTTTCCTCAGGCTGGGCAGCTGACGCCGGTCTTTCCAGTGCCCGGGCTGCCGGTGCTCTTGCTCCCGGCCTCCAGCCCCGCCTCTGGGGCTGCCACCCGCATGATCTTAAAGAATGACTGAACGCAGACCGACCCCCAGAAATCTGTCTGACCCCGACAAAGCGTCGGCCAGAAATTGGTTTTCAGGAACAATAATAATAATGATAGCAATAATAATAATATTGGCATTTGTAAAGCACTTACTATGTGCCAAGCATTGTTCTAAGAGCTGGGGTAGCTACAACATAATCAGGGGTTTACATTCTCAATCCCCATTTTACAGATGAGGTAACTGAGGCACAGAGCCACGGTCACACAGCAGACAGGTGGCGGAGAAGGGATTAGAACCCACCTCCTCTGACTCCCAAGCCCATGCTCTTACCACTAGGCTATGCAGATACAAGCTAATCAGGTTGGACACAGTCCCGGTCCCATATGGGGCTCCCAGTCTTAATCCCCATTTTACAGATTAGGTAACTGAGGCACAGAGAAGTTAAATGACTTGCCCACGGTCACACAGCAGACAGGTGGAGGAACAGGGATTAGAACTCGCATCCTCTGACTCCCAGGTCCATGCCCTATCCACTAGGCCAGGCTGATTCTCTAAGCCACTACTGAAGCTATCTCAGCTGTCGGCGGGGTGGGAGCTCGGTCCCCAGCACGAGTCACGGGGCTCCAAGCCTCCAGCGTCCAGACACGACTGCGGTGAGGAACAAGCACACAAAGAAAACCTGGCACACGCATGGGTGGAATTTTGCTCATTCACCTGAAATCACCTTGGGAACCCAGAGGAAGAAACCGAACCCACAGAAGCTGCGGATGAAGTGAGAAAGGCGCCGTGGCTACTGCAGGAGGTGAGAGGACTCAGGGACGCTCATCACACTTCCCGTATCTGGGCAGAAGTTCGCGGCAGAGGACGCTGGCCAGCGGGGCTCCGTCTCCTCTGGGAGCAGACCGAGAGGAGCCAGGTTTAAACAGTAGCCTGGGGTTGGCGGGGAAGTCCTTACCGGGCCTGCCACTAAATCTGTACGACTGGCTAGTCTAGGCAATTCTAATAATAATAATGATGGTGGTATTTGTTAAGCGCTTACTATGTGCCAAGCACCGTTCTAACCGCTGGGGTAGATACAGGGTAATCAGGTTGTCCCACGTGAGGCTCACAGTCTTAATCCCCATTTTACAGATGAGGTCACTGAGGCACCGAGAAGTCAAGTGACTTGCCCAAAGTCACACAGCTGCAAGGTGGCGGAGCAGGGATTAGAACCCGTGACCTCTGACTCCTAAACCTGTGCTCTTCCCACTGAGCCACGCTGCTTCTAGAAAGTCATCCACATGTCCCGGGATTGAGACTGCTACGGCTCCACCAGTGAAACTTCCTCGCACCAATTCCCGGCAAATCCTTCTCCCTTGAATTACTTGGATTTCCATTCCATGCTGGGGCACGCTCATTACCCAGTTGATTTGGTCCCACGGCCTTCAGGGGCTTGTAGCGGGGAAGCCTCGAATTCTGGGGGACTTGATCTCCTCATAGTCCATTTCTCCCCCATTCTGAGCTCGGCAGGATGGAAGGTAAACTTACACAAGCTTGGGATGGGATCCCGATGTCCTGGTTTTTAATCAAAAAACTGGCCGGCCTACCTATGGGAGGTTTGTCTCAAATCCGGAGGGAAGCCAATTAAGCCCTGAAATGCTTCTCAAGGTGAGTCAGGCACCAGCCAGTGAAAGACATTATTTTTAGGAATTCAAAAAATAATGATATCCCAAATAGAAAACCCAGTCACCTTACATCACATCTAGAAAAAGCTCCACACCATAGTCATTTTCATTGGACAAGTTGGTGATACACCCACTGATGATAAATGTTTTACTGTTTACGTGACCTCCTTGTTTCTTTGGCTCAGTTAACAAGCCAAGCTAATCAGTGCTCACTCCAGCCCGGGGACCTGAATTTGACTCCAGGTGAATCCCTGAAAGGTCCTCAGAAGCCACAGATGGAGGAAACACAATCTCGCACCAGTTGCCTTGGGCGATGAGCACCCAGGGGAACCTACCTGCCAGGCGGGAAGGACTTTCTCGATGTCGTTCAGGCTGATTCCTTCCCCATCTTCCAACTTCCCTTTCCCAAGCCTAAACCGGAAGCAGAGAGGAAAATGTTTCAAATTTCCATTGTCACCAGACAAACCCCAAGCCTTTCCACTGTATGAGGGACAGCATTTTCTCTGTGCCTCTGTTTTCCCAACTGTACAATGGGATTTCAATACTTAGAAACAGTGTAGTCTAGAGGAAAGAGCACGGTCCTGGAAGTCAGAGGACCCGGATTCTAATCCCAGCTCCACTGCTTACCTGCTGTGTGACCTTGGGGAAGTCACTTACCTTCTCTGAGCCTCATTTCCCTCATCTGCAAAATGGGGATTCAATACCTGTTCTCTCTCCTGTGTAGATTGTGAGTCCCGTGTGGGACCTGATTATCTTGTGTCTACCTCAGCACTTGGTACGGTGCTTGGCACACAATAAGTGCTTAAATTCCGTAAGGATTATTATTATTTCTCTTGTGGCCTAGGAATAATGTGAACAATTTATAAACCATCACACAATGGAAACACTCATCAGGAAGAATAATGCTATGTCTCCTCCTATCACTAACCCCTGGCATTAGTGGTTTTGATTCCCAAAAAGACTGAGGAATCAGGGTGGAGCTGCAGTGGTTTTGGATGTAACCACAATCTACCACAGAACCCAGGACTTTATAGGCAATTTGTAGAATATGACAGCTGGTCTTTTGTGGCCCGGCAGATATCAAGGGAATCCCCACTCTCCTTTTCCTCCTCCCCACACAAGTGGATTAAGCCAACGAATATATTTAGCTGACTGGGAAAAGGCATTCTAGAATGGGAAAATTTGTGATAAAACACCCATCCCTTCAGGCTTTGTGAACCAGCACCAGTACTGAAGGCACATCTCCTCCAAGAGGCCCTCCCACACCCTCATTTGCTCTTCTCCCACTCCCTTCTGGATCTCCCTTGCACTTGAATTTATTCCCTCTATTCACCCCTCTCTCAGCCCCACAGCACTTATGTACATATCCGTAATCTATTTACTCATATTAATGTCTGTCTCCCCCTCTAGACTGTAAACTCATTGTGGGCAGGGAATGTGTCCCCCAACTCTTTTATATTGTACTCTCCCAAGTGTTTAGTACAGTGCTCTGCACACAGGAAGCTCTCAATAAAAATGATTGATTGACTGAAGCTGGATCAGTCATCCCTGGCCTTCCCACAGGGCACCGTTTCCGCCTAAGCTTCATTACTGAAAAAAAATCCATCAATCCTGAGCTCCCTACCAAATGTGATTTTGGCATTAGTGCATGTGCTAGATCAGCACTGGGCCTGGGGGACTATGGCCGCCATTCCAAACCCAAATCAGGGAGAGGGACAAGGAAACGTTTCGGTGCCCGGAACTGACTTCTCTCCATTACTGAGGCCGTCACCACTAAGCCCTGCCCAATGGGAGAAAGGCCCAAACCAGTCCCAAATCCCAATCAGGAAAGTCTTACCCTTCTCGGTCTATGTGTGGGAGGGGGTGTTTAGGAGCATTTCGGAGTTTCCGGTGGAACTGGGTAAAGTCCAGTTTCTCTGGCTGCAAATCCCACGTCGCTCCGCTGAACAGTAAGGTGGGAGGGAGTAAGAGTGAGAAAGAGAAAGAGACTCCCAAGGTAACCCAAATGAGTCATTCAGTTAATTCTGATGGAACTGGAGCCTGGATCTTGCGTGGTTGGGGCAGGGCAGGGCAGGTGAGTCTGGGAGAGGAATGGGAAGGAGATGTATTTTTGGGGGTGCTCCCCAATAGCCCAGAAGGGAATGGACTGAAGGAGGCACAGGGCTCCTAGGATTATGAGTCCTCTCAAGCCCTGGGAGTGTCGCTCCTCTCGTCCAGGATGGCCATTTAGAAGGCAGGGAGGGGAAGGCAGGGATTGCATGAATCATTCACCAGTAACCCAGTTAAGATTCCTGTGTTAAATTATTCAATTTCTATCACTTTTCCCAACTAGACTTCCCCAGAGCTCTGAAAAAACTGAACCAACCATCTGGCATCTTTTCCCAGAAGGCTCCACGGCCGCCAATTTTACTGTCTGTCACTGGAGAGCAAGAAGAAGGAAGGCGGTCTGCTCTCCCTACTCAGATGGGACTGGGAGGAGGGAGCAGAGCAGGGAAAGAATGACTAAGAAGATGGCCTAGGTGATTCAGGCCTTCTCCCTCTAAGGAGAGCCACTTTTGTTGGGAAAGGAAAGGAGATGAACTTACCTGAAGGAATCATAGGTATTCGCTGCCCAGATATCAGTACCCAGCATGTCCAGAGACTGGTCTTTGTTGCCATTCTAAAAGAGAGGTGGGGTGGGAAATTATTAATCTCTCCGGTCACTGATAACATGCCAATGCCACAATTGGGGCCACAATGAGACCCTCCTTGGCAGTACATTTAACTGACTCCTGGGATCGCTGTCCCGATCCACCTCTAAGTCCAACCTCGATATTCTCTGCCATTTCCCCCCAAGAAAGAGGAAAGACTGATTCCTTCTCTTGGAGAGTGGGGCTTCAACCCTAAGGAAAGGACTAGCCAAACACACTGCCCCGATGGACCTTCCACAACTCCGTCTCGGGTCTCTCAATACAGTGCACTGCATCCAGTGGGTGCTCAATAAATACTACTACTATTACTAGACTACAACCGTTTTTAATTCTTTCTGGCAGACAAGTAAGGAATATACCCCCAGTACAAACTTGTTCCTTTTCAGTGTGTTTTCTCCCCATAGTAAAATCAGTAAGATTATTATTCCTTTCTTCTCACGAGTTACTTTCCCACCTCCTCCAGGAAGCCTCCCCGATTACTTCACAGTAACAGTGATTATGGCGTTTTTATGGTATTTGTTACGTGCTCACTATAGGCCAGATACTGTACTAGGCTCTGGGGTAGGTTCAAGGTAACCAGGTTGGACACAGTCCCTGTCCCACATTGGGTTCACAGTCTTAATTCCCATTTTACAGATGAGGTACCTGAGGCACAGAGGAAGTGAAATGACTTGTCCAAGGTCACACAGCAGACAAGTGGCAGAGTCAGCATTAGAACCCAGGTCCTTCTGACTCCCAGGCCCACGGCTCTATCCACCAGGCTGCTTCTCACATAATAATGTCGGTATTTGTTAAGCGCTTACTATGTGCAGAGCACTGTTCTAAGAGCTGGGGTAGATACAGGGTAATCAGATTGTCCCACGTGAGGCTCACAGTCTTCATTCCCATTTTACAGATGAGCTACCTGAGGCACAGGGAAGTTAAGTGACTTGCCCACAGTCACACAACTGACAAGTGGCAGATCCGGGATTCGAACCCATGACCTCTGACTCCCAAGCCCGGGCTCTTTCCACTGAGCCACGCTGCTTCCCGATATCACTAGGAAAGACATGAGACTTGCAGATTGGACCTAGTCCCAGTCCCACATGAGGATCACAATCTATCTTATCCCTAATTTAGAGAGGAAGAAACTGAGGTATAGAGAGGACGGTAAGCTCCTTTTGGGCAGCATGTTTACCAACTCTGTTGTAGTGTACTCTCCCAAGTGCCTAGTACAATGCTCTGCATCCAGGAAGTGCTTAATAAACATGACTGACTGATTAAAAATGACTTGCCCAAGGTCGCACAGGAGACCAGTGGTAGAATTAGAACTAGAAGCCAGATTCCCTGTCTCCTAGTTCTGGGCTCTTTCCATCAGGCCATGCTGCTTCCCACCTCCTAGAGGCACCAATCCAAAAGCAACCTTAGAACTAATGTATTTCAATCTCATCTTCGGCCTTTATGTACATATGTATCTTCAAGAATGTATTTATCTCATTCAACCTGACATTCCAAGCGCTTAGTACAGTGCTCTGCACATAGTAAGCGCTCAGTAAATACTACTGAATGAATGAATTATCTGTATTTCTTCCCATTTCACCCTTGGTTCCTGATCTTTCTCCTTGGGCCACCAGGTCTTCTTTCTTCTGCCCCTCTCCCTTTCTCTTCTGATAGTTTCAGGTGTGTTTTGTGATGCTCTGTCAGGACTCCTCTCCCAACACTTAAAATGAATGGTATTTGTTAAGTGCTTACTATGTACTAAGTGCTAGGGTTAGTACAAGCTAATTGGACTGCACACAGTCCCTGTCCCACATGGGGCTTACGGTCTTAATCCACTTTATAGATGAGGTAACTGAGGCTTAGAGAAGTTATGTGACTTGCCCGAGGTCATACAATAGACAAGTGGCAGGGGCAGGATTGGAACCCAGGTCCTTCTGACTCGTGGGACTGTGCTCCATCCACTAAGCCATGCTGCTTCTCTGTTACGCACTTACTCTGACCCCTTGTCAGCCTGCCTTCACACTTCCAGTCAAAAACGAACTGAGAAGTTCTTGCCACAGGGCTTTGCAAACCATTCAGCTCCCTACTGTCCCTCAAGAAACGGTTGAGGTGGAAAGTTGACCCTGTCCAGGGGAAGGAAAGGAAGATGATGACTGTTAGAGATCAAGCCGCAGCTTGGAATTCCAGCAGCGTCCTCATGCACCATTTGCAAAGTTCTGGCTTCATTCCTTTGAGGCCTTATTTATTCTCCTTATTTTCCCCCAAAGGAATGAACGACAGGAGTTCGTAATCATGTCCTCCCCATTTCTTCCTATTTCCTCCCTCCCACTAATTCCAAATGGGAACTGATCCACTGACTAAAAAGAGCAGCACTGGGGTGAGTTCCAGTTTTGGGTGGAAAAAATCCTGGTCTGATCAGCACCAGAAGTGCAAGAAAGTCAAAATGAGACGGAACAGTTGGTAGCTTGAGAAATTATAGTAGAGAAGGAAGCAGTGAAGAAACGGAACAATTATAAAAGTATGTAAGGAATGAAGAGAATAGTAAGAGAGAAAGCTACCAAGGTTATTACAACATGGGTTAGTGTCTGGGGATATATTAAGTCCATATGCTTGCCTACGAACTGAAGGGCCCAATCGTCTTCTTCAACTGCTGAAAATCTCCAAAAGGCTACAGGCAGAGACGATGCAACAAAGTCTTGATTCCCCTGAACCGCAGCCTATTCTCAGCAGGATACCTGCAATTCAACTCTGGTTGATCTAGGGATAGAGGATATGGAGGTGCTAGAAAAACCTGGGAAAGCCAGAATTGGCCTAGCTGAGGCGGGAGAAAAAGAAACCATCATCTCCGGTTTGAACCAGGTCACCCCAGGCCCCTCTGAAGCCTAACCAGGACCGTACGGACATGCTCCAGGTAACGGCCAGCCCGTGCCGCATACACCCACGCCCTTAACATCCGCTGCCGTACCCCAGGGGACAACCACTTCACAGAGAACAAACTCTTGCCGTTTGCTGCCTTCACCCACCCAGGTTACAGGCATTCCAAGATACATACAACCCCAGGATACAGCCGCTACAACACCTCTGTCAATACACCTCAACAGCCTGACGCATCAGGGCAAGATACCCTCTGCTCGCTCTCCCCTCCCCTCCCTCTGCTCCTCCCCTTTCCCTCTTCCCCTCCCCTCAGCACTGTGCTCATTTGTATCTATTATTTATTACCGTATTTGTTAATGAGGTGCACATCCCCTTGATTCTATTTATCGTGATAATGCTGTCTTGCTTTTGTTTTGTTCTGTTTTGCTCTGCTGTCTGTCTCCCCCGGTTAGACTTGTGAGTCCGTCACTGGCAGGGATTGTCTCTATCTGTTGCCGAATTGTAATAATGTTGGTATTTGTTAAGCGCTTACTATGTGCCGAGCACTGTTCTAAGCACTGGGGTAGACATAGGGGAATCAGGTTGTCCCACGTGGGGCTCACAGTCTTAATCCCCATTTTACAGATGAGGGAACTGAGGCACGGAGAAGTTAAGTGACTTGCCCACAGTCACACAGCCGACAAGTGGCAGAGCCGGGATTCGAACTCATGAGCCCTGACTCCAAAGCCCGTGCTCTTTCCACTGAGCCACGCTGCTTCTCCGAGTTCTTCTTCTCCGGAATTGTACATTCCGAGTGCTTAGCACGGTGCTCTGCACATAGTAAGCGCTCAATAAATACTATTGAATGAATGAATGAAGAAGTTATGATCTCTCCACCACCAACTAAGATATCGGGATTAAGAACTTGTGCAAAAAACTAAAAAAAAGCAAAATAATTTATAAGAACTGATTGAAGAAGACCCCAACAGAGACAAAAGTTTAAAGATGTGAAGCACACAGCTGAGCACTGTACAGGATGCCTGGTATACTTATAATAGAAAGGTCCCTGAGGTCCTGATCTCATGAAGTTGAAATTCTACTTGGAGAGATGTAGACAATATTTGCCAAATATACCATAGATAAAAGCATAAGACAGCAGATGCGAATGGGAAAAACGGCAAGCAACAATCTAAATATTACTCTTAGGTCAACAGATACACCTACAAATGTTAAGGGTCTTGAGGGGGTGGCATGCCCAGGAAAGTACCAACAGCTTTAAATCACTCAATCACCTTGCCCCCTCCTACCTCACCTATTTTACCACTACCTAGCCCACACATTTTGTTCCTCTAATGCTAACCTTCTCACTGTACCCTGACCTTCTCTATATCCCCACTGACTTCTCGCCCATGTCCCGCCTCTGGTCTGGAAAGCTTTCCCCCTTCACATCTGATAGACAATTACTCTCCCCATCTTAAAGCCTTCCTGAAGGTACATCTTCTCCAAGAGGCCTTCCCCAAACCCTCTTTTCCTTTTCTTCCACTCCCCTCTGCATCACCCTGACTTGCTCCCTTTATCCATCTCCACTCCCAGCCTAATAGCACTTCTGTGCATATCTGAAATTTTATTTATTTATATTAATGACTATCTCCCTCTCTGGACTGTAAGCTCATTGTGGGCAGGGAAAGGTCTACCAACTTGGGAAGCAGCGTGGCTCAGTGGAAAGAGCCCGGGCTTGGGAGTCAGAACTCATGGGTTCGAATCCCGGCTCTGCACTTGTCAGCTGTGTGACTGTGGGCGAGTCACTTCACTTCTCTGTGCCTCAGTTACCTCATCTGTAAAATGGGGATCAACTGTGAGCCTCATGTGGGACAACCTGATCACTCTATCTCCCCCAGCGCTTAGAACAGTGCTCTGCTCATAGTAAGCGCTTAACAAATACCAACATTATTATTAACTTTAGGTCTACCAACTTTATTATATTGTACTCCCACAAGCACAGTGCTCTGCACACAGTAAGCGCCCAAGTGACTAACTGAAGGTGGGGAGTTAGTCCAGGGAATGCCTCTTGGAGGAGATGGTGGGGAAGGAGACAGAATTTTTGATTAAATAGCTAAACAACACACCTAGCACAGCCACCATAATTCCAACATGACAGTGGCATATAAAAAAAAAAGATTTCCACACATCAATTTTCTTTATGATAAAAACTGTCTTCAAGGAGGAGGGTGGTAATGGGGTCCAGAGCGCTAGGGGTAAGTTGCCACAGCTGTGCCCTCCCTGGTTTCCGCAATTCAATCCAGGAAGCTGACAGATGGAGGCGGGGGGGAAGCGGGGGCTACCCACTATCCTCCTTGTGGGGGAAGGTCAAGCTTACTGCAGCAGGGTCTTGAAAAATGGTGTCAGACTGGCAGGGAGAGAATGGGGACTCAGGGCACCTAAGCTTTTCTTTGCCCACTGTATTTGTATACTAGCTTTGTATCTGCTCAGAGAATCAGACGATGCCAGCTCCAGGAATACGTGAAATGGCACCACTTCACCCCCAAACAAACCCCCAAAACTCCATTCTCAGAGACAGTGTGGACTCTGGGTGGAGATCTGGTCTGGGGACCTGAGAATCTAAGACTTCTAATAGCTAACAAGTCTTTTTTTTTTTAAAAATGGTGTTCGTTAAGCACTTACTATGTGCCAGGCACTGTTCTAATCGCTGTGGTAGCTAATCAGTCCGGGCTCCTCATGGGGCTCCCGGCCTTAATACCCATTTTACAGATGAAGTAACTGAGGCACAGAGAAATTACGTGACTTGCCTAAGGTCACACAGCAGACAAGTGGCAAAGCCAGGGTTAGAACCCAGGTCCTTCTGACTCCCAGGCCCATGCTCTATCCACTAAGCTGTGCTACTTCTCCCAGTAGAGTCTTCTCTACTAAAATACCTGTCCACCCCACAAGCTCAGAAAGCCATAGAGATATCATCAATGGTATTTATTAAACCCTTACTATGTGCAGAGCACTATAGTAATGATAATAATGGAAATTGTTAAGTGCTTACTATGCGCCAAACACTGTTCTAAGCATTGTAACAGATAAAAGTTAAGCGGATTGGACACTCTCCCTGTACTACATGGGTGTACAGTCTCAGTAGGAAGGAGTAGGATTTAATCACCATTTTACAGATGAGGTCCCTGAAACACAGAAAAGTCAAGTGACTGGTCCAAGGTCACAGAGAAGACAAGTGGCAGAGCTGGAATTAGAACGCAGGACCTCCGACTCCCAGGCCCATGCTCATTTGGGAGAGGGCAAAACAACAAAATTAGGAGACGTGTTCCCTGCCCTTAACGAGTTCACAGTCTAGAGATCTGGCTTTGCAATCAGGCCACGGCCTCTGTCTGTTAACTGAGTCATCCTAAGTCAGGGTACGCCTAGTGCAAATTTCCTTGGGCTTCCTCTTTCTCTATTCTCTATTCCACAAACTCAACTGGGACAGGGAAGCAAGAAAGAGGAAACTCCTAAGGAACACACAGGCCTCCTTTAGGCCCTCTACCAACAAAGCAGCCATTTTCAAGACTCTTCAGAGCAGCAGTGTTGTCCGTCTGGGTGACGGGGCAGATTTAGCACGCTTTTCTAATTGTCAGGTGTGGTGTTTTCCCCCTTTCTTGACAAGTCCGCTTAACGTAGAACAAGTCCACGCACACGGCCTGAGCTCGTGACTGTTTTTAGGCGTTAATGACCACATAGATAACTCTGACTACCACATCACTGACTCAGCTATTTGCAGGTGGTATAATGATATAAAGACAATTTCAGGTCACACCAGTGGTCCACCCGGGCCAGTATCGAGCCGGAATGTGGCAGCAGGATCACTGGTCAAACCGTGTGATCGATCGATAGCATTTAATTAGCAGTTACTAATAAGCCGAGAGGAGCATCTGGTAATTGTAACCTTGCCTCTCTGCACGCCCTCAACCCCCAGCAACTGCGGCATTGCGGCTGGGAAGTTCTCTGCTCACCCAAGGAGGTGCTCTGTGCTCCAGGAATAAGAGCCGCTGCTGTGCCCCCTCAGCCCCTCTCTTCCATCACTATTGAGTGAAATGCACTTCCTGCGTGCCCTTGGCTGCCCCCGACAAAGCTAAGCAACTCTCTGTTTGTTCCCAATATGTTTTGTGTGTACCGGGTTGGGTACAAAACTACTGACTGCTGTGCCTCTTCAGCCCCTCTTCACCTCCGGCCAAGCAAAACATCTTGGTAACTGCACCCTCAGCCCCCTGCCACTGATAACTGCCTTTCCCTCCCCACTGTCACCAGCTTCCTTCTCTACCGTGGAGGAAATCCCATCCAGTCCTGCTTTCTACTTTAGAGAACAAGCGTGGCTCAGTGGAAAGAGCCCAGGCTTGGGAGTCAGAGTTCATGGGTTCGAATCCCAGCTCTGCCACTTGTCAGCTGTGTGACGGTGGGCAAGTCACTCAACTTCTCTGTGCCTCAGTTCCCTCATCTGTAAAATGGGGATTAACTGTGAGCCTCACGTGGGACAACCTGATTACCCTGTATCTACCCCAGCACTTAGAACAGTGATAATAATAATAATAATAATAATGTTGGTATTTGTTAAGCGCTTACTATGTGCCGAGCACTGTTCTAAGTGCTCTGCACATAACTCTAGCACTCTAACAGTGCTCTGCACATAGTAAGCGCTTAACAAATACCAACATTATTATTATTATTACTGCCCCGGTGGGAACCCGCAGCACGAGGAGGCCTCACAGAAACCTGGGAAGGCTCATGGAGCCGTTGCTGTGGGCTGAGTCGTGAGGAGAAATTCTGCTCCTCTGACTATAGCTCCCCACCGACTTTTTTTATTTTGTGTATTGCGTCTTTTTCCCTGTCCTTTATGCTGTTTTAATGCTTTAGCGTTTCTTTTTCCATCTCTAGACTGTAAGCTCGATGTGGGCAGGGAATGCGTCTATTATTGTACTGTATTCTCCCAAGCACTTAGTACAGTGCTTTACACACAGTAAGCACTCAATAAATACCGCAATGAATGGTCTCCTGCCCACCTATGGTCCCCGGACTGCATGGGGCTCACAGTCTTAATCCCCATTTTACTGATGGGGTAGCAGACACAGAGAAATGAAATGACTGGCCCAAGGTCAGATAGCAAACAAGTGGCATAGCCAGGATTAGAACCCAGGTCCTTCTCTGTCCACTAAGCCACACTGCTTTCCAAAAGGCAGGCTCTGGGCTTTAGGTTGTACAGTATTTTCTACTCTGAAGAAGCTCCGCCCTGCCCTATTCCACAGCCAGACTTCCTTTAGATGGGATTGGATTTCAGACTACTGACCCACAAAGCTGTGTTACAAGCAGTCTGGGCTCTGAGGCGCTCGAGGTTCACTATATTTTACATTAAGTCCCGTAGGGGAGCTTGGGGTCACAGCCACTGCCTACCTAATGCCCAGCACTCCTCCCCATTTTCCTCCCGACAGCCTTCTCCTTTGTACTTCGCTAATGACATTTCTCTGGCCCTGAACTGCCTTTTAAGACCAACAGTATGCTTACGTGTTTGGGTTTGCCTTCCCTCATTAAACTGTGATGGCGACACCTTCGGTCATCTGGTAATTCCCCTCAGAACCTTAGAACAATGCTCGGCACATAGTAAGCACTTAAAAAATACCACAGCTATTAAGGGCACATTAGACTGGGCATGGAGCTATGTTCTAAGAGCTAGGGTAAATACAGGATAATCAGGTTGGACACAGTCCCTGTCCTGCTTGGGGTTTACAGCCTAAGCAGGAGGCAGAACAGTTATTGAGTCCCCATTTCACAGATGAGGAAGCTGAGGCACAGAGAAGTTATATGACTTGACCAGGGTGACACAGAAGGCAGGTGGTGAATCTGGGATTAGAACCCGGGTCCTCTGGCCCCCAGACCCGTGCTCTTTCCACTAGGTCACGCTACTTCCCATTATTAAGTCTCCCTCTGTGCAATTTCTCCTATACATGCTGGGCATTACCTTTTCCCAGACCTACTCTGCCTCACTTGGACCCTTCCTGCCATTTATTGGAATTTTCTTATACTGAGAAATCAAGTGGAAATCACCACAACCAGGAAACCAAGTGTTTGGTGGCCAGACCCTAGAAGAGTTGGAAGCGGAGAGAGAAGGAGGCTGAGGGTCTCAATACCCAAGTTTTCATGCCGGCCTCACCATTAACCCACTGGGTAGCAGCAGGTGGGTAGTTTCACCTCTCCAGGCCTCTTTAAAATGGGGAGAATGACAGGCCCTCTCCCTCTCCCCTAATCTCTTCCTCCCGGAGGTGTGCACACTAACAGATGAAGAAAGATCTCTGAGAAAAGCAAGTCTGTGAGAAACTGAATGTGAGGCAAGTAGTTTTCCAAATTCCTGTCAAAATATGCCTTAGAGGCACTGACCGAAAAATCATCCCTTGGTTTCGGCAGGCAGCCATAATGTCTGATCTCCATTTCCTGATTCAATTCTGAATCGCCTTCAGAAGTGATCCCTATGACGCTTGGCTTCCATCCCAGAAGCTAAAAGGAAGGAAATGATTGCACACTTTTTCAATATTTGATGGTACAGCATCGTAACTTCTTTGGAGAGCTGATTTGGGGAGGGGTACTTCGGCACCAAAAAAATAGAGCCAACAGTTGATTATTCAGGTGACGGAACACCTCTGGGAAGCTGCAGACGCCGGAGAGAATACGCAAATTCATCATTCATGACGTTTCCCTCTGAAAGGCTAGAGTGAAGTTGTCAATGAAAATACCAGCAACTGGTGAAGACCATTTTTAAAATATCACACTGCAGAAGAAAATTCCAAATATTGCAAGGAGAAATCCAATTATCTGACAGAGAATGCTTTCTGCTTCTTCAAGGAATGTAAGTTCTAAGACAGGTAAACTTTGTGGGTGGGGAACGTGTCTACCAACTTTCATATTGTATAATAATAATAACGTTGGTATTTAAGCGCTTACTATGTGCAGAGCCCTGTTCTAAGTGCTGGGGGAGATACAGAGTAATCAGGTTGTCCTACGTGAGGCTCACAGTTAATCCCCATTTTCAGATGAGGGAACTGAGGCACAGAGAAGTTAAGTGACTTGCCCACAGTCACCCAGCTGACAAGTGGCAGAGCCGGCATTCGAACCCATGACCTCTGACTCCCAAGCCCGGTCTCTTTCCACTGAGCCACGCTGCTTCTCCCAAGCACTTACTACAGTGCTCTGCATGCAGTAACTGATCAGAGAAGCATTACGGCTTATTGGATATAGCACAGTCCTGGGAGTCAGAAGAACGTGAGTCTCTCTAGACTTTAAGCTCGTTGTGGGCAGGGAATGTGACTGTTAATTGTTGTATTATGCTCTTCCACGTGCTTAGTATAGTGCTCCACACAAAGTAAGCACCCAATAAATATGATTGATTCTAATCCCAACTCTACCACTTGTCTGCTGTGTGACCTTGGGCAAGTCACTTCACTTCTGTATGCTTCAGTTACCTCATCTGGGTAAACGGTATGAAGACTGTGCTCCCCCAATGGGACGTGGACTGTGTCCAACCTAATTATCTTGTATCTACCCCAGCACTCAATACAGTGCCTGGAAAGGGCATGGGCTTGGGAGTCAGAGGATGTGGGTTCTAATCCCGACTCCGCCACTCGTCTGCTGTGTGACCTTCGGGAAGTCACTTAACTTCTCTTTGCATGAGTTACCCCATCTGTAAAATGGGGGTTAAGAGTGTGAGCCTCATGTGGGACAGGGACTGGATCCAACCTTATTACCTTGTATTTACCCCAGTGCTTAGAACAGTGCTTGGCAGGCACATAGTAAGCCTTTAACAAATGCCACAGTTATTATCAATTATTATTAGTACATAGCAAGAAAACTATCAGTGGTAATCAATCAATGTTTGGTATTTATTGAGCACTTACTGTGTGCAGAGCACTGTTCTAAGCGCTTAGGAGAGTACAATTCAACAGAGTTGGTAGACTTTTTTATTGTATTTGTTAGGCACTTACACCGTGTCAAGTACTGTTCTAAATGCTGAAGTACATAAAAGATAATCAGGTCAGACATAGTCCCTGTCCCACACAGGGCTCATAGTCTAAATAGGAGAGAGAACAGGTATTTCACCCCCATTTTACAGTTGAAGACCAAGAAATTAAGTGAATTGCCCAAGGTCACATAGCAGGCAAGTGGCAGAGCCAGAATTAGAATCCGGGTCCTGTTTCCCAAGCCCATGCTTTAACCACTTGGCCATGCTGCTTCCCCAACATTCTCTGCCCACAGTGAGCTTACAGTCTACAAGGAGATTGTAAATGACTAATTTATAAGATATAATTTATTTATCCTTTCCTGCCTTAACTCTGCCCTCTCCTCCGCCAGGCAAAGCTTCTTCTCCTCCCTCATCGACACCCATGCCCGTCACCCCCGCCGATTGTTCCGGACCTTTAACTCTCTCCTTAGGCCCCCTGTTCCTCCCCCTCCCCCATCTCTCACCCCTAATGATCTGGCCACCTATTTCCTCACGAAAATCAACACGATCAGGTCTGAGCTCCCCAAAGTCACCCCTCCGCCTCTCCCCTCCCCCCCAACAACCCCCTCCCCTACTTTCCCATCCTTCCCTGCAGTATCCTCAGAGGAGATCTCCTCCCTCCTCGCAAGTGCCACCCCCTCCACCTGCGTCTCGGACCCCATTCCCTCTCACCTTCTTAAAACCATCGCCCCTGCCCTCCTCCCTTCCTTAACTTCTATTTTTAACCACTCAATCTCCAAGGGCTCCTTCCCCTCTGCCTTCAAACATGCCCACGTCTCCCCCATCCTAAAAAAACCCGCTCTTGACCCCACTTCCCCCTCCAGTTATCGTCCTATCTCCCTACTACCCTTCCTTTCCAAAATCTTAGAACGAGTCGTCTATAATCTATGCCTAGAATTCCTTAACTCCCATTCTCTCCTAGACCCCCTCCGATCTGGCTTCCGTCCCCTCCACTCTACCGAGACTGCTCTCTCTAAGGTCACCCATGACCTCCTTCTTGCCAAATCCAATGGCTCCTACTCCATTCTGATCCTCCTTGACCTCTCTGCTGCCTTTGACACTGTCGACCATCCCCTCCTCCTCCGTACCTTATCTCACCTTGGCTTCACGGACTCTGTCCTCTCCTGGTTCTCCTCTTACCTCTCTGGCCGATCATTCTCGGTCTCCTACGCCGGAGCCTCCTCCCCCTCCCATCCTTTAACTGTTGGAGTTCCTCAAGGGTCAGTTCTTGGCCCTCTTCTGTTCTCCATTTACACTCACTCCCTCGGTGAACTCATCCGCTCTCACGGCTTCGACTACCATCTCTACGCAGATGACACGCAGATCTACATCTCCGCCCCTGTCCTCTCCCCCTCCCTTCAGGCTCGCATCTCCTCCCGCCTCCGGGACGTCTCCACCTGGATGTTGGCCCGCCACCTAAAACTCAACATGAGCAAGACTGAGCTCCTCATCTTCCCTCCCAAGCCCGGTCCGCTCCCAGACTTCTCCATCACCGTGGATGGCACGACCATCCTTCCCGTCCCGCAGGCCCGCAATCTCGGTGTCATCCTTGACTCGTCCCTCTCGTTCACCCCACACATCCTATCCGTTACCAAGACCTGCCGGTTTCACCTCTACAATATCGCCAAGATCCGCCCTTTCCTCTCCACCCAAACGGCTACCTTACTATTACGGGCTCTCGTTATATCCCGGCTAGACTACCGTGTCGGCCTTCTCTCTGACCTCCCTTCCTCCTCTCTCGCCCCGCTCCGGTCTATTCTTCACTCCGCTGCCCGGCTCATCTTCCCGCAGAAACGATCTGGGCATGTCACTCCCCTTCTTAAACAACTCCAGTGGTTGCCTATCGACCTCCGCTCCAAACAAAAACTCCTCACTCTAGGCTTCGAGGCTCTCCATCACCTTGCCCCTTCCTACCTCTCCTCCCTTCTCTCTTTCTACCGCCCACCCCGCACGCTCCGCTCCTCTGCCGCCCACCTCCTCGCCGTCCCTCGGTCTCGCCTATCTCACCGTCGACCCCTGGGTCACGTCCTCCCGCGGTCCTGGAACGCCCTCCCTCCTCACCTCCGCCAAACTGATTCTCTTTCCCTCTTCAAAACCTTACTTAAAAATCACCTCCTCCAAGAGGCCTTCCCAGACTGAGCTCCTCTTCCCCCTCTACTCTCTCTGCCATCCCCCCTTTACCTCTCCGCAGCTAAAGCCTCATTTTCCCCTTTTCCCTCTGCTCCTCCACCTCTCCCTTCCCATCCCCACAGCACTGTACTTGTCCGCTCAACTGTATATATTTTCGTTACCCTATTTATTTTGTTAATGAATTGTGCATCGCCTTGATTCTATTTAGTTGCCATTGTTTTTACGAGATGTTCTTCCCCTTGACGCTGTTTAGTGCCATCGTTCTTGTCTGTCCGTCTCCCCCGATTAGACTGTAAGCCCGTCAAACGGCAGGGACTGTCTCTATCTGTTGCCGACTTGTTCATCCCAAGCGCTTAGTACAGTGGTCCGCACATAGTAAGCGCTCAATAAATACTATTGAATGAATGAAAGATCGGTACATAAGTGTTGCAAGGCTGAGAGTGAGGCAATATCCCTACGGCTTTTTGTGCTCACAGCCATTATACTTCCGTACGGCTACGACGTACCCACTTGCTTAAGCATTAAGTCGTCTACATATTCACTGTTCCTTTTTCCCCAGATCTGTAAATTCCTCATCCCAGCTGGCAACACCAAGCCCAACCCAGCGGTCTCCCCGACTAGATGGAAAGCTTCATTAGGGCAGGAATCATGCCTATAAATGTTACTAAACTCTCTTAAGCACTCAGCGCATTGCTTTGCCGAAGTAGATTCTCCACAAATGTTCTTGTTTTCCTTATATAGCCTAAAGAAAGAGTCATCAGGCTGAAAGCCATTGTATTTGTGCCCATGAATCAGCTCCTTGGCTGGGATGCCAGCTTTTTGTTTGTGGAGGGAGTACAATCCTGTTACCCCGAGGTTTGGAGACTTTAGGGCCCGAGAATACTGCCGGAGTCACTTAGTCAATAGCATTTATTGAGCACGGTACTAAGCGCTTCGGAGGGTACAATATAATAGACACATTCCCTGCCCATACTGGGTTTACATGCTAGAGGAGGTGACAGACATTAATATAAATAAATAAGAGAAGCAGCATGGCTCAGTGGAAAGAGCCCGGGCTTGGGAGTCAGAGGTCATGAGTTCGAATCCCAGCTCTGCCACTTGTCAGCTGTGTGACTGTGGGCAAGTCACTTCACTTCTCTGTGCCTCAGTGACCTCATCTGTAAAATGGGGATTAAGACTGTGAGCCTCACGTGGGATGACCCGATTACCCTGTATCCACCCCAGCGCTTAGAACAGTGCTCCGCACATAGTAAGCGCTTAACAAATACCAACATTATTATTAAGTGCTATGGGGCTGGGCAGGGGGGATGAATAAAGGGAGCAAGTCAGGGTGATGCAGAAGGGAGCTGAAGAAAAGGAAAAGAAGGCCTAGTCAGGGAAGACCTCCTGGAGGAAATACACTTGAGCCTTGGAAAGTTCTCTGAGGAAAGGGCGGGACTACTACATGGACATACAGACGACTGGGTACAACCCGATTACATTGTGGAAATTCTGGTTAGCCTCCATCTTTTCAGGTGAAGGCCATGTAGAAGGATGAATGTAGAAGGATGGAACCTCAATCAGAACAATAGGAATCTAATCCACAGCTTGGCTGACTGGAACACATCTTCACAAACAACTAATTCACCCCCCTTCAGCCCTCCCACCCCCGCAATTCACGTGCCCTTCCGCTCTCCCGTCCCCTCTCTGCCATGAAGGGATTCAACGGTCCAGGCAGAGTTTCTGTGATGCCACCGAGGCAGACGGTGGGTTTGTGTCTATAGAGGGAATGTGGGACACAGGGACCTGAGACACTCAACAAAACAGGGGGTTGGGGAGGCACAGGAAGAAAATGTTCCCGTGAACTGGCCTGGGTTTGGAGTTCCTTTCGAGTATGAAGACAATGCACAATCTGGGGGTTGGGGTGGTCACAGAGTTCATCTAGACTATTGTTCTGCCTCCAGGAAAGACCACTGCCAAACCCCTCCAGACCAGACAGACATCCTACTCTTGAACTCTAGAGGTGGAGTTCCTTTCATGTTTCACTGTCTCTTGACAGAAAGACATCCTACTCTTTAGAGGCGGAGTTCCTTTCACTGTCTCATGAGTCTAGCCAGTCTTCTATCTAACCTAATCCTTCCTGTTGCAGCTCACGTCCGCTCCTTTTCACGTCAGGATGGAATACAGCATTGCTACCGACTTTCATATGACCAATATTTCTTTCCTTCTGTAATAATTCTACCACAACCTTCCCTTTTCCTAGATGAACAGCCGGTAAAAAAGGCTTGATTAAAGGAAGTCCACGAGAACCTCTAGTGGTTGTCCATCTATTTATCAAACAGAAACTCTTTATCATTAGCTTTAAAGCACTCCATCAGCTTGCCCCCTGCTACCTTATCTCACTGCTCCTACTTCAGCCCAGTCCACACTCTTGGCTCCTCTAGCACTAGCTTTTTGTAACCTTTGAGCCTACCCACAGCACTTAGGCACGTATCTATAAATTATATAATATGAATTATTTATATTAATGCCTGTCTCCCCTTCTAGACTGCAAGCTTATTTGAGGGCAGGGAATGTGTCTACCAACTCTGTGGTGTCGTACTCTCCCAAACACTTAGTACAGTCCTCTCCTCTGCACACAGTAAGTACTCAATAAATACCACTGATGACTCCTGGGGCAGGCACATTAGAATCACAGCCGCAGATACCTTGGATTTCTGGAACAAATGTTTTCCCAAAGAACCCCAACCGTTTCACCTCTCTTTTTAGCCTCAGAGCATTCACATCTTCCCATTTGTCCCACAATATCCCTGTGAAGGATAGAGCCACTCGGGCAACTGAGTAGGGCTGATCCTTGTATATCTCGATGGCAAAAGTGGGGTACTTCTGTTGGGATGCTCTCCTTGCCCACAAAGCTTCTGTAAGCAATTTTCTAGCTCTAGAGAGAGACTGAAATTAGGGAGCAATCAGATAGCTGCTCTTAACCACACCCACATTCTCCTCTTCACCAGAAAACAGCATGACCTACTGGTTAGAGTCCGGGCCTGAGAATCATAAGGGCCTGGGTTGTCTGCTGTGTGACCTTGGGCAAGTCACTTCACTTCTCTGAGCCTCAATTACCTCATCTGTAACCTGGAGATTTAAGACTGTGAGCCCCATGTGGGACATGGACCGTGTCCAACATGATTACCTTATACCTAATCCAGTGTTCAGCATCCTGACACATAGTAAGCACTTAAATACCATAAAAAAAACATTGCTTTCCTACAGACAACAGAGAATAAAACTTTCATACGGTTTCCATGTGCTGGCAGCATCCGGGGTTCCCACATCCTGTTCCTGAAGAAAAAGCGGAAAAGGCTTCCCAGAACTTCCCACCCACAAGCAGGGAAACTTCACCGATTCTGGCCTACAGCCAGGTAGATTATCACAGCAGGAATCTGTGGGTCAAAACGGGCATCAAAGGGAGCTATGGTCAAATGTTGAGAAGGAGGACTCACTGCTCCAACTCACTTCACTTATCTATCCCTCCCTCTGTACCTCTGGAGCATCATGGGGTTGAGGGAATCAATGTGCCCACTTAATATGTGTAGTCTCTGCCATTTATTTTCCTCAACCCCTTTCAACTCTGCTCTTCTTGTCATTTCTCTGGGTCTTGGTTTGTTATCCTGCCCTCCCTTTATGCTCTTTTGCCTCTTTCCCCTCCAACTCTACTCTTTCTGCTCTTTATTCCATCTCTTCATCCTAAACTCTGCCAGCCAGCTCTCTGTGCACGATACTGGAGTCCACAGAGCCAGGCAATAGGATGAAAATGAGGCATTCACATACCACCCACTTCTGTTCCCCTTAATGACGAGTCCTGCTGACTCAATTTCAGCCATGTCCTTTTCAGGATACTTGGACAACTCTCAGCTAGCCATAGTAAAGGAGGCAGGATAACAAAGTCTGTGGATATTGCCAAAATCTCATTTTGGTCAATAATTTTAATTCCATTGCCCTCAAGCTCCCATGGCCTAGTGGAAAGAGCCCAAGTCTGGGAGTTAGAGGACTTCGATTCTGATTACATCTCCACCACTTGCCTGTTATGTGACCTTAGGCAAGTCACTTGATGACTCTGTTCCTCAATTTCCACATCTGTAAAATGGGAATTCACTACCTGTTCTCTCTCTCTCAGACTACGAGCCCTAGAGCTTAGAGAAGCAGCGTGGCTCAGTGGAAAGAGCCCGGGCTTGGGAGTCAGAGGTCATGAGTTCGAATCCCAGCTCTGCCACTTGTCAGCTGTGTGACTGTGGGCAAGTCACTTAACTTCTCTGGGCCTCAGTTCCCTCATCTGTAAAATGGGGATTAAGACTGTGAGCCCCATGTGGGACAACCTGATTCCCCTATGTCTACCCCAGCGCTTAGAACAGTGCTCTGCACATAGTAAGCACTAAACAAATACCAACATTAGTAGTACAGTGCTCATCACATGCCAAGCGTTTAACAAATACTACAATGACTACAATCATTATCTTGCTTAGGGAAGAGTTCCTGGGTAGTGAAACAGAGAACAACAAGCAGAAGGATGAGGAGGAAGGGAGGCCCTGAATGAACCTCAAGTCCCTGAATAATCTGAAAATGAAACTAACCACCAATGTGCAGAATGGACCAGGCTCTCCCCCAGGACAGCTAAGAGCTCTCCCCGCCGCAACCCACAAAATATGGATGGAATCTATTCTTAGTTCCTATCAACATCCTCACCCGACTTACACAATGGCAAAGGAAGAGTCAAATGATGCCAGAGGGACCCTACTCATGGCTAAGTTGCTCCTTCTGCGCATCGCCATTGTTCAATGCAATGGGCAGAGTTCTGGTGAGGATCACTATTAGCTCAGGGCAGCCTGGGAGGAGTGTCTAGTGTTCAGACAAAAATCGATCATTTGTACCCAAGTGAGTGGGTTTACCCAAAACAGCCCCTCCTCACTGCTAGGCAGGGGCATCCAGGCTCAAAGAAGAAAAAAGGATATCGTTAAGTACTTACTGTGTGCCAGGCACCGTACTAACCACTGGAGTAGATACAAGCTAATCAGGTTGGACACAGTTCATGTCCCATGAGGGGCTCACAGCCTTAATCCCCATTTTACAGATGAGGTAACTGAGACACCAAGAAGTTCAATGACTTGCCCAAGGCCACACAGCAGGCAAGTGAAGGAGCTAGGATTAGAACCCAGGTCCTTCTGACTCCCAGGCCCGTGCTCTATCATTCATTCATTCAATAGCATTTATTGAGCGCTTACTATGTGCAGAGCACTGTACTAAGCACTTGGAATGTACAATTCGGCAACAGATACGAGACATTCCCTGCCCAATGACGGGCTCGCAGTCTAAACGGAGGAGACAGACAGCAAAGCAAAACAGAACAAAACAAAACATCATCATCAAGATAAATAGAATCAAGGAGATGTACACTAGCCCTCGCTGCTTCTCAAGTAAGTACAGAAAAGAGCAAGGCAGGAGGGGGTGGGGTGGGGGGTGGGGGTGTCTTTAGGATGGTACCAGAACCCTCACCTCCCCATCCCTTGAAGAACTACCTCTTTTCCCATCTTGTGACTTCTCCTTCCAACCCCATCTTAACACTTTGCACCAGCCTGCCTGTCTTCTCACACCAAACTAGCTGGGGCTGTTAGGAGATTCTCCCAAGTGCTTAGAACGGTGTTCAGCACATAGTAAGTGCACACTGATGATGAAGTGGAGAGGAGAGCAAAGGTATATGTAGTCTCCTTGCTATCTCATTGCAAAATTTCTTGAGGGAAGGGATCGGGCCTACCTACTCCATTGTAATGTACTCTCCCAAGTGCCTAGTGGATAGAGCACAAGCCTGGGAATCAAGGACCTGGGTTCTAATCCCAGCTCCACCAGTTGTCTGCTGTGTGACCGTGGGCAAGTCACTTCACTGGACCTCAGTTACCTCATCAGTAAAATGGGAATTAAGTCTGTGAGCCACATGTGGACAGGGATTGTGTCCAACCCAAGCACCTTGTATCTAACCCAGCACTTAGTACAGTGCTTGGCACAAATTCCACAATTATTACTATTATAATCCAGCCCCCGCTACATTTTCCAGAGCACCTGCTGGCCCTATCTCCCTTAGGGCCTTACCCGCCCTGACATAGCAAGGATTATTTTGAACCTTAGGCTAGTGGCTGTCAGTTTGCCTTCAGTGGGATTCCCCCCAGGATGATCCCCTGGAAACCCTCTAACAGTGATCCTAATAATGGTAAAGAAGGTAATTATTAAGTCTTTAATAGTAGTGAAGGATATGACAAAACAAAGCCTCAGACAAGACTGCTCCCCAGCTGGAAATTAGGAGTCAATGACTGCCTCTGGCCTGCAACACCGTCCCGCTGAAGCAGTGTGGCTCAGTGGAAAGAGCCCGGGCTTTGGAGTCAGAGGTCATGGGTTCGAATCCCGACTCTGCCACTTGTCAGCTCTGTGATCGTGGGCAAGTCACTTAACTTCTCTGTGCCTCAGTTACCTCATCTGTAAAATGGGGATTAAGACTGTGAGCCCCACGTGCGACAACCCGATTCCCCTGTGTCTACCCCAGTGCTTAGAACAGCGCTCTGCACATCGTAAGCGCTTAACAAATACCAACATTATTATCACTCTCTCCACCTTAAAAGCCTTATTAAAAGCACACAGCACACATGTATGCATCCACAATTCATTTATATTATTGTCAGTCTCCCCCTGTAGACTGTAAGCTCATTGCAGGAAGAGAACATGTCTACCAGATCTGCTACACTGTACTCTCCCATGCACTGAGTACAGTGCTCTGCACACAGTAAGCGCTCAGTAAATGCGATGGATCGATTGAGGACAAGTGCATGGCGCAGAGCCATCGAGAAGACAGTGGCTTTCTGAGCAAAAGCTGTGAATGGGGAGACAAGGGGACACAAAAGAAAATAGCACCAGGTGCTGCTAACACTAAGTACAACTAAACTAGGGACAACCTTTCTGTCTGGCTAAGACTGTGGATCCCGCACTGGGCTTTTCAGCCACATACACACTGGCAGGTGAACTTCACTGTCAATCATTTCTTCTTCAAATACAAAGGAAAACTATAAATATATTCATTAACTGCTTAGTAAGTGCCAAACAACTGCTTAGCATGTGCCAAGCACTGTACTAAATGCTGTGGGTAGGGACAAGATCAATAGTATTCACTGAGTGCTTACTGCGTGCAGAGCACTGTACTCGTAAAATTGAAGAGTCCCTATCCCATACTGGGCTCATATTTCTACTCCATCCTAATTCTCCTCAATTTCTCCACTGACGCAGGCACCGTGGACCACCCTTTCACTAGGAAACACTATGTACCCTTGGCTTCAATGACGTTGTCCTTTTCTGGTTCTATCTCACTGACCACTCCTTCTCAGAAACACTCTCACAAGTAGCAGCCTGAGGGGGAAAAAAATGACCTTTAAGAAGGAAATTCGAGGGTTGGGATTGAACTACTGCTTCTTATTTTGAACTTCAGAACCAAAATGCCATCAGGAAAGCTACCCAAAATCCAATCCAGATGAAAGGCTTAAACCTCCAAACTCCCCTTTTTGAATAGTATTTATTAAGTGCTTACTATGTGCCAGGCGCTGTTCTAAACACTGAGATAGATACAAGTTAATCAGGTTGGACAGTCCCTATGCCACCTGGGGCTCCCAGTCTAAGCAGGAGGAAGTAGGAGGCCCAGAGAAATTTAGTGCCTTGCCCAAGGTCACAAAAGAGACCAGGGGCTGAGCTGGGATTAAAACCCAGGTCCTCTGACTCCCAATCCCATGTTCTTTCCACTAGGCTATGCTGCTTCTCCTTGTGGGCCGGAATTGCGTCTACCAACTTTATGTACTCTCCCAAGCACTTAGTATAGTGCTCTGCATACAGTAAGCACTCAGTAAATATCATTGATGGACACGTGGAGGCATTAAAGGTTAAGGAAGAGTCACAAAATCTACTCAGATGGAAACATAAATGAGCTGCTTCTTCTGTGTGGCAGCAACCAGTCTCCCTCCAACCTGGCAAGGTGGGCAAGAGTTCCCTGGGGATGGATAACCCACCCCTATCCTGTTCAAAGCCCATACCTATGTCGGACTAAACCATCTCGACATTTGCTAAAAGCTGCATGGTGTGGGCAACTGTCTGAGGAGAGCGATGCTGGGAAGAGGATTTAAGGTAGATATTGAGCTTACAACACCAGCCAGCAGAGCCTAGTTCAACTCTGGCCAAAATCCCTCGGAGGTGATGTGGAAAAACACATTTCTCTTTACCACAAACTCATGCAATTTTTTACTCTCCTTGGAATGAGGATTGATAAGAAATATGAGATGCTACCTCTGGACCGTCTCTTGTGGAATCCAGTTCACTCATTCATTCATCTAATCATATTTATTGAGCGCTCACTGTGTGCCCAGCACTGTATTAAGCGATTGGGAGAGTACATACAACAATAAACAGACATTCCCTGCCCATAATGAGCTTACAGTCTAGAGGGGGTTCAGGGGACTTCAAAGCCCACGTACCGGGGCTGAACACGCGGGCTTCGTACAGAAAACAAGGAACGAGGGTAACACTTTTCATCCAGCTCTTTAAAACGCTTCCCTTTCCTTTTCCCCCTGTTCCTTCGCTAGGGCGTGATTCCCTTGCAATTCCTCTCTCACGCTCATCTGTACACTTGTTTTCTCACTGCATACATAATAGCTCCAGAAGCGTAAACTGTCTGGAATGAATCATCCGTTTCCTGAACAGTTATCACATTAGACCTGCTCTTCAGGTTTTCTGGATGTTTGCTGTTCCTCCCAGGCTGAGAACAGGAGGGCAGCTGATGCAACTTTTGTCATTTACCCAAACGCCAAGAATGGAGCAGTGTAGGGCCACATTCCTTTTGCTGCAGCTGGGTTTCAGTGTGGGTGGTTTCATTCTTCTTCCATCCTTCACTGGCTCTGAGTACAAGCTCCCTGCTGATCCATCCCAGGGAGTAACCCAGCCCCCAGAGAGGATTTGATCATTTGGGTCCTCCCTCTAGACTGTAAACTTATTGTAGGCAAAGAACTTGTCTACCAACTCTGACTTTTAGCTTCTTATGGGCAAGGGACTTGTCTATCAACAAGTACAAGTTCTCTGCACATGGTAGGCAATCAATCAACGGTATTTAGTGAGCACTTAATATGTGCAGAATACTATACTAAGCTTTGGGGAGAGTATAATAGCTCTCACGGAAGCAGCGTGGCTCAGTGGAAAGAGCCTGGGCTTCGGACTCAGAGGTCATGGGTTCGACTCCCGGCTCTGCCACTTGTCAGCTGGGTGACTGTGGGCAAGTCACTTCACTTCTCTGTGCCTCAGTTACCTCATCTGGAAAATGGGGATGGTGAGCCTCACATGGGACAATCTGATTACCCTCTATCTCCCCCAGCGCTTAGAACAGTGCTCTGCACATAGTAAGCGCTTAACAAATACCAACATTATTATTATAATACAACAGTTAGTGGCCATGTTCCCTGCCCATAACGAGCTTACAGTCTTGTCAGGCAGACATTAATATAAATTCATAAGCACTCCATAATACCATTGACTGATTCCCACCCGCCCTGGGAATCTAAATCCACTGTGGGCTGGTAGTGGGGGAATGGAAGGTTTACCACAATCTACATCCTTTTCTTCTCATAATACTACTACTATTACTAGTAAAAATAATGGTATTTGTTACATGCTCACTATGGGCTAAGAGCTGGAGTCAATGCATAATAATCAGGTCAGACAGTCCCCATCTCACTTGGGGCTCACACTTTAAATAGGAGGGAAAACAGGGAGTTAATCCCCATTTTACAGATAAGGAAACTGAGGCCTAGATAAGTTCAGTGACTGCCCCAAAATCACACAGCAGGCAAGTGGGCAAAGCTAGGATTAGAACGGGATAAGAACTGAGGTTCCATTATCCTCACTCAGAGCCCCGTCGGGTTCAGGGACTGGAAGAAGATGTAGGTCACTCCTTCCCTCCCTCTTACTTTGCTTTCTTCTCCCCCTCCTGGGATTTTTTTTAATGGTATTTGTTAAGAACTTACTATATACCAGGCAGTGTACTAAGCGCTGTAAGAGCTAAACAGGTTGGACACAGTCCATGTCCAACATGGGGCTCACAGTCTTTATCTCCATTTTACAGATGAGGAAACAGGCACAGAGAAGTTAACTGACTTGTCCAAGGCCACACAGCTGACACGTGGCAGGCCTGGGATTGGAACCCAGGTCCTTTCGACTCCCAGGCCCATGATCTTTCCACTACGCCACACTGCTTCTTAAGCAGAGGAATGTATTAAATGCTTGGGAGAGTACAATATAACAGCGTTTGGCAGACATGCTCCCTGCCCACAAGTAGCTTACAGTCTTTAGGGTTCAGGTCAGATTTCCTGCTTTTCTCCGCGGGGGCACTCGAAAGAGGAAAGATTTTAAGGGGGCTGGGTCAGAGGGGTTAATTGGCTCAAGCAGATGATGGGAAGGGTCCAAACACCATTCTGCCCCAAGCTGAGCTACGTGACACTGGTTAGGTGTTTGAGCCTCGGCTTTCCCATTGGTAACAAGGGGTTAGTCAAGGCTTCCCACCTGACAGGTGGGACAAAGGATGAAAAAAGATGAGATGAAAATTTAACACTGAAAATGTCAGCCGGACATTCAGCAAACCAAAAAGCTACATTCTCTTCTCTCCCAAGCATTTAATCCCACAGTCCGCAAGCTCTCCATTTGCATTCTAAGGGTGAACCTGGTGCCGCAGAGGTCTAATAGAGCAAGTAGTGCCATTTCCCAGCATGCTGCAGGCCCTTGCCGGATAAAGACCGAAAAGAATTGCAGCCTCAAAAAACATCGGAGAGCATTTTTTCTTCCTTCTTCCCAGAGCGAATTCACTACATTGAGAAACAACCAATGACTTTACAACCTCAAAAAAATTCTAATACATTCAATTCTTTACCTCGATCCCCCACCCACCAGACACAAAGTGGAAATTTCTTCCCCATCCTAAAAAAAACCCGCTCTTGACCCCACTTCCCCCTCCAGTTATCGCTTTATCTCCCTACTACCCTTCCTTTCCAAAATCCTAGAACGAGTCGTCTACAATCGCTGCTTCGAATTCCTTAACTCCCATTCTCTCCTGGACCCCCTCCAATCTGGCTTCTGTCCCCTCCACTCTACCGAGACTGCTCTCTCTAAGGTCACCCGTGACCTCCTTCTTGCCAAATTCAATGGCTCCTACTCCATTCTGATCCTCCTTGACCTCTCTGCTGCCTTTGACACTGTCGACCATCCCCTCCTCCTCTGTACCTTATCTCACCTTGGCTTCACGGACTCCGTCCTCTCCTGGTTCTCCGCTTATCTTTCTGGCCGTTCATTCTCGATCTCCTTCGTGGGCTCGTCCCCCTCCCATCCTTTAACTGTTGGAGTTCCTCAGGGGTCAGTTCTTGGCCCTCTTCTGTTCTCCATTTACACTCACTCCCTCGGTGAACTCATTCGCTCTCACGGCTTTGACTACCATCTCTACGCAGATGACACGCAGATCTACATCTCCGCCCCTGTCCTCTCCCCCTCCCTTCGGGCTCGCATCTCCTCCCACCTCCGGGACATCTCCACCTGGATGGCGGCCCGCCACCTAAAACTCAACATGAGCGAGACCGAGCTCCTCATCTTCCCTCCCAAACCCGGTCCTCTTCCAGACTTCCCTATCACCGTGGATGGCACGACCATCCTTCCCGTCTCTCAGGCCCGCGATCTTGGTGTCATCCTTGACTCGTCTCTCTCGTTCACCCCACGCATCCTATCCGTTACCGAGACCTGCCGGTTTCACCTTTACAATATTGCCAAGATCCGCCCTTTCCTCTCCACCCAGATGGCTACCTTACTGCTACGGGCTCTCGTTATATCCCGGCTAGACTACCGTGTCAGCCTTCTCTCTGACCTCCCTTCCTCCTCTCTCGCCCCGTTCCAGTGTATTCTTCACTCCGCTGCCCGGCTCATCTTCCTGCAGAAACGATCTGGGCATGTCACTCCCCTTCTTAAACAACTCCGGTGGTTGCCTATCGACCTCCGCTCCAAACAAAAACTCCTCACTCTAGGCTTCGAGGCTCTACATCACCTTGCCCCATCCTACCTCTCCTCCCTTCTCTCTTTCCGCCGCCCACCCCGCACGCTCCGCTCCTCCGCCGCCCACCTCCTCGCCGTCCCTCGGTCTCGCCCATCCCGCCATCGTCCCTGGGCCACGTCTTCCCGCGGTCCTGGAACGCCCTCCCTCCTCACCTCCGCCAAACTGATTCTCTTCCCCTCTTCAAAACCCTACTTAAAACTCACCTCCTCCAAGAGGCCTTCCCAGACTGAGCTCCCCTTCTCCCTCTACTCCCTCTACCGCCCCCCCTTCACCTCTCCATAGCTTAACCCTCTTTTCCCCCCATTTCCCTCTTCTCCTCCCCCCTCCCTTCCCATCCCTTCAGCACTGCATTCGTCCGCTCAACTGTATATATTTTCTTTACCCTATTTATTTTGTTAATGAAATGTACATCACCTTGATTCTATTTAGTTGCCACTGTTTTTACGAAATGTTCTTCCCCTTGACTCTATTGCCATTGTTCTTGTCTGTCCGTCTCCCCCGATTAGAGTGTAAGCCTGTCAAACGGCAGGGACTGTCTCTATCTGTTGCCAACTTGTTCATTCCAAGCGCTTAGTACAGTGCTCTGCACATAGTAAGCGCTCAATAAATACTATTGAATGAAATTTGAAATCGAGAGGTAATCCCCAAACGTCTTCCTTCACCACACTCCTTTTGTCAGAGGGCTAATAAGTAGCGAAATTTACCATAGGGAATTTCACCCCTTCTCTTTGTTCTTGCAGGACTCTGGCCTACAAGAAGTCAAAAGGCAGGCAGCAGGAAGAAAAAAAAATATCAAGAAGCTCGGATGATCCAGACATTGAATATTCAACTACAAGTAACTGAGAGATGGCTGAACTCAGAAAAGGTAAATATCTCAGCCCCAAAATTTCAAAATGAGCACAGTGATTTAAAAATGAAACAATAGCGCAAGTTAGCCAGTCAGAATGGGAAAATTAAGGAAAAAAACCTCAAACTGGGAATTTTGAATGAGAAGTAGAGTGGCCTATTGGAAAGAGCACGGGCCTGGAAGTCAGACGACAAGGATTCTAATCCTGACTCTGCCACTCATTTGCTGTGTGACCTTGGGCAACTCACTTCACTGCGCCTCAGTTACCTCATCTGTAAAATGGGGATTAAGACTGAGCCCTAAGTGAGACAGGGACTGAATCCTTCTCAATTATCTTGAATCTATCTCAGTACTTAGGGCATTGCCTGGCACAGAATAGGCACTTAAATAACATTAACTGTTTCCTCTACAAAACCTACACACACACACAAAAGCCTTTGAAAAGACATATATAGGTCCTCTGTCCTCACCCTCACAAAACACATCTTCTCCTCAAGAGCCTTTGGTGTTTTCAACAGTGTCTGAGCCCCACACCCACGTCTCTCTTCACACCGAGAAAGGGATTGAAACAGCAGAAAGAGCAAAGATCAGCAAGACCAAACCCAAAATAAAGTCTCCTTCCCTACCTGTTGAGAGAGGGCTTTCCCTCGGGAGGAGGAACAGCTACCATCTAGCTGCTCGCTGCAATCCGCCGTCCACTGCAAAGGGGAACATAAAAGCACTGGTCAGACATGTGCCAGCTGGGTCACATGAACCTCTCCATCTCCCCCTTCCTTGTCCTAGCTCCTCCAAGTGCCTAAAACTTTGTTGCTGCAGAACGAGCCAGGTGGAACTTGGTCTGTCAACTGACGCTTGGAGGTGGTCTGGCGAAATGAGTGACAGGAACTGTTCAACTGTGAGAGTGTGTGTGTGTGTGTGTGTGTGTGTGTGTGTGTACACGCACGCATATTCATTCCATAGTATTTATTGAGTGCTTACTATGTGCAGAGCACTGTACTAGAGAAGCAGCGTGGCTTCTCTAGTAAAGAGAAGCCCGGACCGTAAAGAAGAGGACCGTAAAGAGCCCGGGCTTGGGAGTCAGAGGTCATGGGTTCGAATCGCGGCTCTGCCGCTTGCCAGCTGTGTGACTTTGGGTAAGTCACTCCACTTCTCCGTGCCTCAGTTCCCTCATCTGTAAAATGGGGATTAAAACTGTGAGCCCCAAGTGGGACAACCTGATTACCTTGTATCCCCCCAGCACAAATACCACCATTATTATTATTACTAAGTGCTTGGAATGTACAATTCAGCAACATATAGAGACAATCCCTGCCCAACGACTGGCTCACAGTCTAATAGGGGGAGACAGACAGCAAAGCAAAACAGAACAAAACAAGACAACATTATCATGATAAATAGAATCAAGAGGATACACATCTCATTAACAGAATAAATAGAGTAATAAACATAAACAAGTGAGCACAGTGCTGAGGGGAGGGGAAAGGGGAAGGGGGAGGAGCAGAGGGTGGACTGGGGAGGGGAGGCAGAGCGTGGAGGGGGAGCAGAGAGAGAAGGGGGGAGCTCAGTCTGGGAAGGCCTCTTGGAAGAGATGACCTCTCAATAGGGTTTTGAAAAGGGGAAGAGTTAGTTTGGTGGACGTGAGGAGGGAGAGCATTCCAGGACAGGGGTAGGATGTGGGCCAGGGGTCAACGGCAGGATAGGCGTGAACTGGGGGCAGTGAGGAGGTGAGCGGCAGAGGAGGGAGTGTATGGGGTGGGCAGTGGGCAGTAGAAAGAGAGAAGGGAGGTGAGGTAGGAGGGGCAGGGTGATGGAGAACTTTGAAGCCAAGAGTGAGGAGTTTTTGTTTCTTGTGGAGGCTGATAGGCAACCACTGGAGGTTTTTAAGGAGGGGAGTGACATGCCCAGAGCATTTCTGTAGGAAGATGATCCGGGCAGCGGAATGAAGAATAGACTGGAGTGAGGAGAGACGGGAGGAAGGGAGATCAGAGAGAAGGCTGACACAATAATCCAGCCGGGATATTATGAGAGCTTGTACCAGCACGATAGATGTTTGGATGGAGAGGAAAGGGCGGATCTTGGCGATACTGTAAAGGTGAGACTGGCAGGCAGTGGTGATGGATTGGATATATGGGGTGAATGAGAGAGCTGAGTCAAGGATGACGCCCAGGTTGCGGGCCTGTGAGACGGGAAGGTTGGTCGTGCCGTCCACAGTGACAGGGAAGTCAGGGAGAGGACAGGGTTTGGGAGGGAATATAAGGAGCTCAGTTTTGGACATGTTGAGTTTTAGATGGCGGGCAGACATCCAGCTGGAGACGTCCCGGAGGCAGGAGGAGATATGAGCCTGAAGGGAGGAGGAGAGAACAGGGGAGGAGATGAAGACTTGGGCATCATCTGCATAGAGATGATAGTTGAAGCCGTGGGAGCGAATGAGTTCACCAATGGAGTGAGTATAGATGGAGAACAGAAGAAGGCCAAGAACTGAACCTTGAAGAACCTCTACAGTTAGTGGATGGGGGCAGGGGAAGGGGACGAGCCCACGAAGGAGATCGAGAATGAACGGCCAGAAAGATAAGCGGAGAACCAGGAGAGGACGGAGTCCGTGAAGCCAAAGTGAGATAAGGTGTGGAGGAGAAGGGGATGGTTGACAGTGTCAAAGGCAGCTGAGAGGTTAAGGAGGATTAGGATAGAGTAGGAGCCATTGGATTATTCAAGAAGGAGGTCATGGGTGACCTTTGAGAGAGCAATCTCAGTGGAGCCAGATTGGAGGGGGTCCAGGACAGGCACATGTGGATTATTTTGCCATAAGAAGTTGCGTGAATCAGGCTGCAGTTATCTCTGGAATGCACAAGCTCCCAACACTGTATTCCTCTCCTCTTGAAGTAGTTAGGTGGATGGCATGATGAGCAGGGAAATGTGGGGACTTGAAACCCAGAATCATGGCACCCCAAAAATAGCCCCATGGCCTTGGGTACAAAACAAGACTATTTCACTCCTCTTAAACTACAACACTGGAAAATAAGTATGAATCAAAGCCAAATTCCAAGCGTGAACGTAGTGAATTCACTATCAAATGGCAAGGTAGGATCACAAGTAATATGGTTCCTGGAACACCATCAGACTGCCAACACAGAGGCCATGCTCTAGACTGTAAGCTCACTGTGGGCAGGGAAGGTGTCTGCTATATTGTTATATTGCATTCTCCCGAGTGCTTAGTACAATGCTCTGTACACAGTAAGCACTCACTAAACATGACTGACTGAAATGGGCAAATGAGGAGGATGGATGACCACAGGATAACTAAGCATCCACTATTTGGCAAGGGAGGTGTAGAGCTGGTGGCACGAAAATCTTTTTTACAGATTCATTTGGAGGACAACCTCACTCTATGTCCGCCATTAAGGGCGGCCAGATGTAACAGTGGCTGTTAGACGGGCCATGGGGAAAGTACTTGGGAATGGGAGAGCTCTTTTAAAGCAGACTCAGTAACAATTCATCGTATTTATTGAGTGCTTACTGGATGCAGAGCACCGAATTAAGCGCTTGGGAGAGTAAAATAAAATAGAGTTGGTAGACAAGTTCCCTGCCCACAATGAGCTTACAGTCTAGAGGTAAGTAGAGTCTAGAGGTACAGTCTAGAGCTTACAGTCTACAGTAAGATTTGTAATAGCAAGAGAGAATATGAAAAACCGCCAGACGCAAAAGAAGGAGAATAGTACAGCAAAGAACAGATTTAGCATGAGCGCGAGCGAGGAGTGGGAGGGTCTGTTAGTTAATGAGCTTATGTGTAAAGCTCTCACTATGTGTCAAACACTGTTCTAAGTGCTGGGATACATACAAGCTAATAGGATTGGACAAAATCCCTGCCCCACATTGAGGTCCCAGTCTTATTCCCCATTTTACAGATGAGATAACTGAAGTCGAAGTTAAAGTGACTTGCCCGAGGTCACACAGTAGAAAAATGGTGGAACTGGAATAAGAACCCAGGTCCTTCTGATTCTCAGGCTCATGCTCTATCCAGTAGGTCATGCTCCTTCTTAGTTGATTGTCTCTTCAACCTCGGTTGCCCTAGAGGATAACATCTCAAGATCAGTGGTGTCAGCACCCATGACCTAGTGGAAGATGTTATTTCTTGCTGCCAGGGAAGTCCTCCTGGAGGATATTTGCCTTCAACAAGATTTGGAAGTGGGGGGAGAGTAACTTTCGGATTTGAGGAGGGAGGGCACTCTAGGCAAGAGGCAGGATGTGGGTGAGGAGCTGGCGGTGAGGCAGACAAGATCGGGGCCCTCCGCATTGTGAATTAAGGACCTCTTTTACACCCTCCCCCCCTCTGCCACCCCTCTGGGATCCCAGGAGATCTCTTATCCTGAACAACCAATCAGTGGTATTTATTTAGCACTTACTATGTACAGAGCACTGTACTAAGTGCTTGGGAGAGTACAATACAACAGAACTGGCAGACAGGTCCCCTATCCATAATGAGATTAGAGTCCCGAGGAGGTAACACCACCTTCCATTCACATGCCCTTCCTCTCCAGACTCCTCCCCCCAAATCAATTTCCCCATGCTCTGTAGGACTGGCATCCTGATCTAGGGATGAATCTCCCCACTAGAGGAATCAGATCAGACACAGCCCCTGCTCCATTTTGTGCTCTGCACAAAGTAGTGGTGGTCCTCTGAACTGGGCCTTCCTTAGTAAATATGCAGTTCTGAATGCTTGAATCAAGTCACTTCACTTCTCTACCTCAGTTCCCTCATCTGTAAAATGGGGGTTCAATGCCTCTTCTCCCTCCTACCAAAATTGAGCCCTGTGTGGGACAGGGACTGTTTTTGACCTATCTTGTATCTTCCCCATTGCTTAGTACAATGCTTGGCACATAGGAAACACTTAACAATTGCTATTATTATTAACTGACTCTGGAGAAGACGGAGGTTGACCCGGGCAGGGCAGGGGGGGAGAGGGAGGGAGGGGGAGAGAGAGAGAGAAAGAGAGAGAGAGAGAGAGAGTGTGTGTGTGTGTGTGTGTTTGTGAGTGACATTCATTCATTCAATAGTATTTATTGAGTGCTTACTATGTGCAGAGCACTGTACTAAGTGCTTGGAATGTACAAATCGGCGACACAGAGCAAGAGAGAGAGAGGATTTCCCATACCATCAATAATCTCCTCCAATAAGTAGATGACAAAGGCTGCAAGGCATTACCATACACCATAAAGAAGTAGGCTACACATAGACAAGTATGTCAAAGTTACGGGAGGGAAACATATGTTGTGGTTTGAACTGTCAAGACCCAGGAAGAAAGCCTTAACCTTTGAAACTCATGCAGTGACAAGAATGGAGAGAAACAGGACGTAGTGATTTTGGCTCTCAGGAGGGAATGGGGATGGAAATTGGAGAATTCCATCCAATAGGACATGAAACTGCAATAGAACCCGCCAATGAGCAGAAGATAATAATTGTGATATTTGCTAACTGCTTTCCATGAGCCAATGGGGGTAGATACCCGTTAATCAGGTCCCACGTGGAGCTAATAGCCTAGGGAGAACAGGAACTGAATCCCCATTTTGCAGATAAGGGAACTGAGGCACAGAGAATTGAATAGCCTGGTTACACAGCAGACAAGTGGCAGAGCCAGGATTAGCACTCAGGTTCTCTGACTACCATGCTTGTGCTCTCATTCTTCTCCCCACTCCCACAGCGAAACTCCAGTTTGTGCCCTAACTGAAGTGTCTTTCTGCTGTACTAAATGAACCTCCTCTTCCCTGAGAACTGCTACCAAAACTACCTTTCTCTTCTGTCTTCAAGCCTAGTGGCATTTCTTTTCGTCAACTCCCTTCTCTGGTTCTCCCTGCACATTCCACAATAACTTCAATTCTTCACTTCCAGGACTCTGTCTCATTCTGGCCTTGCCTTTTGCTCTGATCTCAGTTCTTTCTACTCCTCTTTGCTCCTTTCTGTACTCACATCCCTGGACCCATTTCTGACCCCTCGGCTCCCCTTTATCTGATCCCCAATGCTTCCTCCTTAAGCACTATACTCTGTCCAGATCAAACTTACAGTCTAGAGGGAAGAGATGAATAAGTGGAAGTTGATAGAATGGGGGGGGGGGGGGGGCAAAAGTGTGAGAGAGACGGGGGAAGGGGAATGAGAGACAGAGGGAGAGAAAAACAGAGAGGAAGAGAGAGGAGGAGAAATAGAGGCAGGGAAAGAAGGAGAAAGGGAGAAAAGTTTTCTCGAAAAAAACAATGAAATCATCCGAAGATAATAGCAAACTGCTCTATTAGAAATGCATCGTGTTCAGCCTTCCTTTGGGGCAAAAGCCAGTCCATCCAATACAGCATGGAGTCCTCTTGGTTTGAGTCTTCTCTAACAATTCTATGACGCAGAAAGAGAATCTTTAGACTACTCTAATGTCCTCCCCCTCTCAGGGACCTGGTGATGTTTTTATCGGGATGGATCAGAGAAAATTGGCAGCTAAAGGCTCAAGTGCCCTTCACCCTTTCTTGCCCTTCACATCTTCAGACCAGCAGGACTGACCATTTAGATGGGACTATGTAGCACCTGGGTTTACAACCTCCGTGGAACATCACCGGAGTACAGACTGGCCCCCGCACACTTCATCTCCGTGATCTGAGCCTTGAATAAGCAGAAGATTTGGGGCCCTGCCCAAGCTGGAGTTGGGTGACTTATGCTCCTGGGGATTGAAAACTCACAGATGCCCAGTGTTAATCTCACACCAGACCAGCTGTGTGAATAACATGAGGAAACAGTTCCCTAGCAACTGAGTCACCCTCTGAATCCAATGCACAGTGTTAAAGGCTTCGACTCCCAAGAACTTGAGAGCACAACAGGAGCAAAAACTGTGTTCCCTGTCCACAAGGAGCTCACACTCTAATAGAGGAGACAAACTCAAAAGTAGAGAAATCAGAATAAATAAAATGGCATGTTCACTTGAACTTATATGTATACCCAGAGGACGGAAAGCATGGCCTAGTGGAGTCAGAAGGACCTGGGTTCTAGTCCCATCTCTGCCACTTGTCTTGCTGTGTGACTTTGGGCAACTCGCTTAATGTCTCTGTGCCTTAGTTACCTCATCTGTAAAATGGGGACTGAGACTTGAGCCCCATGTGGGATCTGGACTGTGCCCAACCTGAGTACCTTCTATCTACCCCAACGCTTAGTACAGTGCCTGGCACGTAGTAAGCGCTTAACAAATACCATAAAAAATATATGCCTATATGTAAGAGGCAGCTGAAGAGATAAGACTTTTCATGCTGATTAGCTGGTGAATGGGGGGATTTCAGAAAGGTTCTATAGATAGGGTGGACGAAGGTCTGGCCGATATTGGGGTGCGGGACTCTCCATGCATCTTAAAGAAGACTTGCTCCAAGAGGACTCTGATGTAGTAGATAGCCAGGTTCTTGCCCAAAAGGATGGGTTATGTGACCTCGGGCAAGTCACTTAACTTCTATGTGCCTCAGTTTCCTCAACTGTAAATTAGGGGTTCAATCCTACTCCCTCCCACAGACTGTGAGCCCAATGGGGGACAGGGATTGTGACCAACCCGAGAAACTGTTATCTACCCCACTGCTTAGAACTGAGCTTAACAAATACCATAAAAATGAACAAACAAAATTCCTCCTGCCATCACTCCCCAGTCAATCCCATTTATTGAGAGCTTACTGTGTGCAGAGCGCTCGGGAGAGTAGAATACAACAATCAACAGACACATTCCCTGTCCACAACAAACTTAAAGCAGCGTAGCTCAGCGGAAAGAGCCCGGGCTTGGGAGTCAGATGTCATGGGTTCGAATCCCAGCTCTGCCACTTGTTAGCTTTGTGACTGTGGGCAAGTCGCTTAACTTCTCTGTGCCTCAGTTCCCTCACCAGTAAAATGGGGATTAACTGTGAGCCTCAGGTGGGACAACCTGATTATCCTGTATCTCCCCCAGCGCTTAGAACAGTGCTCTGCACATGGGAAAGTGCTTAACAAATACCGACATTATTATTACTGGGTCCAATTTAGCCCCAGCCGGAGGAAATAAAAACATCAACTTGGATATAGGTTCTACATCTACATCATCCAACTCAGCCCCACCTCCAGCTCAGAAACACTGGCAGCATGAAACTTGGGAGAATGAGAATGGTGGACAGGTCTTGGCTGTGACTGTTGTGCCTCAGGGAGCCTGAAATTCTTCTCCACTAGCTACTGCACCCTAATGCTCTCACACAGTATTTACCTTTGACCTTGCCTTTTATATTGTTCTGTTTCATCTTTCTGTATGTGTGTACTGCTAGGCCCCCTCCCCACTTTTATTCTTAGATTGTCAGTGGGAACCAGGGATTGTGTCCAATTCTCACCTCTGCATTTTTCCCAGTGCTTTGCATACTGTAATAATGATGATCATGGTATTTGTTAAGCACTTACTGTGTGTCAAGCTCATCTGCAAAAAGAAGGGCAAGATCGTGAGTCCTATGTGGTACTGGGATTTTGTCTATCCTGATTAACTTGTATCTACCCCAGTGCTTAGTAGAGCACATAGTAGTGCTAAAGAAATACCACAAAACTCCTCTCGGAACCGTAGTCTCCCTTTCTGCAAAATGAGGGTAATGCTGCTGACTATCCATGCCTCCCAGAAATGTTGAGGATACAATATAAGTTTGAAACTGCTTTGAGATTTCTGGAAGAAAGAACCTATATAATCCTAGGATTTTTACTAATAGTCTTATAAATCAGAATCACTAGTAGTGTTATGATACTTGGGTGACTCAGCCACACTGAACTAGAGGCAAGACTCAGACTTGTTCAACTCCCTCCTTCCCCCATCAAAACTAAATTGTCCCGATGTCATAGTTCTTTCCTGGTTGCTTTCCCACCTCCTTGTGGGAACTAGTAAACTCTGTGACACTGAGACACAATACCTTTTTAATGGGTTTTTTTTTTTAATGATATTTGGTAAGCACTTCTATGTGTCAAACACTGTTCTAAGAGCTTGGATAGATGTAACATTCAAATCAGAAGTCCCTGTCCCCATATCCCCCCTGTCTAAGAGTTGAGGGGAGAACAGGTACTGAATTCCCATTTTACAGTTGAGAAAACTGAGGCACAGAGAAATTAAGTGACTTGCCCAAGGTCACACAGAAGGCAGGTGGCAGAGCCGGATTTGGAACCCAGATCCTCTGACTCCTGGGCCCATGCTCTTTCCACTAAGCCAAGCTGCTGTCCTTTTTCTCCAGTCCCAATTATGAGGAAAATTGTTTCAGTCACAGTATATCTCACCAAGCCCCCTAAAACAACAGCAAAAATTAACTTTTTTTAAAAAAGAAAGCAAAACTTCCCCCTTTAGCCTCATAAGGGTTGATGGCCTTGTCTGACTTCCTCTGCTTTTGAGTTCTTTTACAGGTTTGGCTTCCTTTCTTTCCCCTAAGTGCCAGACAGTTGGCCTCTCTCTTTCTTTACTCCCCTGGAAGCCAAGAGGCTCACAGAAACTTTCCATCTGTTTCTTCTTCCTCCAAGAGGCCTCACACGGCACTGATATTGGGAAATGCAGCTGCCTCCGAGCCTGCCCCTTCCTCAGACGTCTCCTATAGAGTGAGGGTGGGGCCGAGATGATCCCACTCCTCCTCTGGAGTTTAAATGAACTGCTAACTCTCTCCGGGTCCTTCAGGAACCATGGGCTCTTGCCACTGAGAAAATCCAATCCTGTTTTTGCCTTCTGCTGCCTCCCTGTACCTTGACCACCATTCTATGCCTTCCCTCACCCTTCCCAGCCAGGGCTTCTGTGAACAGTAAGCCAAAATGCTCAGCTTTCTCCCTCAGAGATTCCAGAATTTCCTGGAAAACGTCACCAGGCCTAGGGTGACCTTGAGGGACAGGGAGGACCAGCAGAGCCGAGCAACAGAACTGGCCCCTGTGGCCAGAGTTCTGGGGTATGACAGCCATAATCCATCAATTCAAATTAGCACGGGAGCCCTCCTCCTCCCCTCACCAAGTGTTAATATTCAAATCAAGGAAAAGCAGTGCCATTTGGGAACTGGACTCTCTGGGCCTGGGAATGGGAGAAGCTGCCTCAGACATGGTTCTGGGCAGAGCCGGTTCTCAATATCTGACCATCAGTTTTGCAATCCTCTCTCTCCCCACATTTATCCTTGCTCCTCTCTGACTTCAGCCCAGCCCACAGATCTCCCTCCTGTAAAACACCAACCTACTCACTGAGTCTCAATCTCATTTCTCCATCGACCCCGTGCTCGTGCCTTCTCTCCTGGAACTCCTCTCCCTTTACATCCAGCAGACCACAGTTCTCCCCATCTTCAAAGCCTGTCTCAAAATCCCATCTCCTCCAGGAAGCCTTCCCTAACATCTCATCTCCCCTCATTCTTTTTCCCTTCTGCAACACCTTCGCTCTTTGGTCCTTACCCCCTAAGCATTTTGAGTGCTCATTCCACCCTTACTCCCATCAGACTTCTATATGTACCTTTATACCCTTCTGCCTGTAATTTATATTGGTGTCTGTCTCTTTGCTAGATTGTAAAATCCCCGAAGGTGGGGACCGTGCCTACTGTATATTCTCCGGGGCTTAGTACAGTGCCCCGTACAAAGTACATGCTCACTAAATATCACTGGGCAAATCCTTTTGGGTTCCTAATCCCGGCAGTGCTGAGTCACTTCTGGGATTAGTTCAGAGATGAGAGAGGATTAAGAATATATGCTATAATCATTATTATTGTTGTTATTATTATTACTGTTAAAGAGCAGGACTGCATGCTGACTTGAGCTCCCCAAGATTAGTTACGGGGATCCTGCTCAGGCTGAATTGTCTGACTCCACAACTCTGCAGGTCACATGTGGATGAGTGGAGCAAGGCAGTCCCTAAGGAGCTCCTGCCTAATCACCCCTGCTACAACTGACGGCCAGGGCCCGGTCACCCCCTCGGAAGTTGTTCTGGTCCTGCACCCCTATCGTTCTGGCACAGAGACAGAGTCGGGAATCGGGAGGAAGAGGAACACAGCTGGTGCCGGCCCCTCCTTCCTCAGAAAGGCATTTCTGAACAGGGCTGGGTCAGGGTGTTCAGAAACGATCTGTAACTTGAACTGTTCTGCAGCAGTTGGTCCAAGCCTGAGGCTTTGCCAGGCCAGGCCCCTGAACTGCCACCCTCAAGCTCCAGGAAAAGGAAAATAATTGGGATTCTGCCAAATGGTTTTAAGAACTACGTCCCACTGCAAAAGAATCCAGGAAGAGTCTTAATTCACCCTAGATGATTTAATATCATGGTCTTTCATGGTTTTTCCTCTGCCCGCACAGATGATGATTCCGTCGAGGCAGGCTGGCATAACTGAGTGTCATTCCCAAGCACCCACTGCTCAGGGGTTTTTAGATCCTGCACCAGACAGAGAGAAATGATGGTGCTCAGGCCAAGGAAAGGATCAACACGAGAACTTAATAATAATGGTAATAATGTTGGTATTTGTTAAGCGCTTAGTATGTGCCGAGCACTGTTCTAAGCGCTGGGGTAGACACAGGGGAATCAGGTTGTCCCACGTGGGGCTCACAATCTTCATCCCCATTTTACAGATGAGGTAACCGAGGCACCGAGAAGTTAAGTGACTTGCCCAAAGTCACATAGCTGACAAGTGGCCGAGCCGGGATTCAAACCCATGACCTCTGACTCCAAAGCCCGTGCTCTTCCACTGAGCCACGCTGCTTCTCAAGGGCCCGAGCGGCAAGAGACTGGGCCTCTGACCCCAGAAGTCAGACTCTCCTGCTTCCAGTTTCTTTCCTGGGGTCCCCAGCAGAGAGCCTGAATTCAAAGGGGCAGCAAGGGGATGGAATAAATCATGTATGCAAAGCCTGCCGTATGACAGCAGCTTCTCCCGGGAGCTAAACGTTGCAGTGTGATTGGGAGCAGGACCCTTCTTGCCCAACTGCTCCAGACCACGTTGCCTTTCCCACCGCAGAGGCAGTGTGGGCGGGACCTGGGTCTTGAGGCCTTCCCTCAGGAGAAGCAGCAGGATGTAGTGGATAGAGTACGGGCCTGAGAGTCAGAAAGTCATGGATTCTAATCCCGGCTCCGCCACTTGTCTGCTGTGAGACCTTGGGCAAGTCATTTCACTTCCTCTGGGCTTCAGTTCACTCATCTGTAAAATGGGGATTGAGACTGTGAGCTCCTTATGTGACAGGGACTGTGTCCAACCTATTGAACTTCTATCTACCCCAGTGCTCAGTACAGTGCCTGGCACATAGTAGGCACTTAAATTCCAAAATTATTATTATTGTTACCTCAGATCCCAAGTGAGCCTCCCTTATAGCCCAAGAGTCAGCAAGGCTCCCCATTCCTGAAAACTTCCTACTTAATTGCCTCAGGATTGTCCCATACCAGGACCCAGAGTGGTCCTGGGCAGGGCCAAGTTATTTTCCTCATGAACTCCTGGGATATTCCATTTTATGAGCTTCCATCCTCCCCATATAACATGTGATGTAATTATGTCATACCCCTCCTCCCTCTTCATCTCAAATCCACAATCAGAGTCTCTCCACCTCTGCCCCTCACCACCCATTCTCACTCACTCTCTTTTGACTATCTCCCAATTCCTGCCTTCGTCAGGAAGGATTCCCGTCTGGCAACCAAATCTAATCTGCTACTGACCCCCACCAACTCACTGGAGAGACCCTTCTCCTCCCCCAGCCAGGGAGGAGAGTTTGTCCCATCCACTCGGCCCCACCGGTGGATTTTAGCTCCTTTCAGCTACCAGGTTCACCCAGGCCTCAAGTATAGCTGGGCAGCTGGGGTCAGTGGAATGTTGTTTCTTCCTCAGAGCCTTCCAGGCCGGACGTGGCTAGCCCATCTGGATCTTCGAGCTGAAACGGGGCTGACGGTGACAACTCCAATCCTTGGCAGCTTTAGGCAGGATGGGCACTCATCATTGTGTAAGGAGGGCAAGCTGGAGCTGAAAGTCCGTGCAAGCCACAGTGGAGCCACAGTCAACAGGCCAAGGTCAGCAGGGAAAGAAAATGCTCAATCAACCTCTTCCATGAGCACTGGGCACTGCACATTAAGGCGGCAGCACAGCTGTACCCTGGGTACGGCGCTACAGGAGCAGGGGGGCACAAACAGCCCCCCATATCTAGCTCTGTGTTCTGGAACTGCTGAAAAACATCTGGGGGCAGGAAAACCCTCTGCCCCAGGCTCCGTCACCTACCGTGAACTACCCCCGGCAGGAGGCAATAACTGACACCCCCCAGGTGACAGGCAACTTTGCAAAAGTTGCAAAAGTTACACTCTCCGCATGAGGAGGTTGCAGACCTGTCTTAGTTTGTGAACCCCTGATAGGACAGGGACCATCTGATGTGTGTGTTGTGCATCTACCCCAGCATCTGGCACATAGTAAGTGCTTAATATGTTCCATAATGAGGATGACGATTGTTGTTATTATTGTGTTGAACTCTCCTAAGCACCTAGTATAGTGCTCTGCACAAAGTAGGCACTCGGTAAATGATTGATTACTCATCTGTAAAATGTGGATTAACAATAATGTGGATTAATGATGTTAATAAATAATAAATAATAATGAGGAGGAGGATGAAGCAAGTAGGAATTTGGAGCAGCCAGTGGCTGCAGAGAGTGACCTTCCACATCAGCCAGACATTACTCGGGTATGAGCGGGAACCCGGGATGGAAGTGAGGCAGAGAAAGAACCTTCCCCCCTGGAGGAGCAGTGTGTCCCCTGAATCAGAGTCAAGATGACTAGTGATAACTATGATGCGTGCAATAATGGGCTTAAAGACCCAGGTTGAAGAAGTCTGAGGAGGGCCACTCTCCCGTCAGGTTGTCTCCTTCCCCCCGTCTATCTCTCCCTCCGTCACCCCCACCCTGCCCCGGCCGTCCCCCGGCAGCCTGTCCTCTCACCCAACTGACCTGGGAGATGTTGGACTGCGTCTTCTCACTCTCGCCATCCCCTTCCGTCTTGTCTGTCAGCAGCCCCTGCACTTGGTACTCCAGCACGTAACTGTCGATAAACCGCTCCAGCTCTTCAATCTCCTGTGAACGGCTGCTCCCTGCCTCGGAGGAGGCCGACGCCGCCGATGAGTTTTCCATCTCCAGGTTGGGAGCCTGTAGAGAACAGGGATGGAGAGAAGGAGAGAGCCGGTTATGAAACTCCTGCCGAGCAATAAAGAGGCAGAGATGAGCCAGGTTCTGAGGAAATGGTGAGTTCCCACCCAACGTTCATTCAACAGTCCAGATGGAGTGCATGCTGAAGATAGAAAGTTGGGAAGAAGTTTATACCATCCTGGCTCTTACAGTTATTTATTTTTAATGGTATCCATTAAGCACTAATATGGCCAGGCACTAATACGGCAAGGCAATCAGGATGTCCCACATGGGGCTCACAGTCTTAATTCACATTTTACAGATGACTTAATTGTATTTATTGAGCACCTACTGTGCGCAGAGCTCTCTACTAAGCACTTGGGAGAGTACAACACAACATAACAGACACATTCAGTGCCCATAAGGAGCTTACAGTCCAGACAGGGAAAACTGAGGCCCAGAAGAGTGAAATGACTTGTCCAAAGTTACATAGTAGACAAGTGGCGGAGCTGAGATTAGAACCTAGGTCCTTCTGATTCCCAGACCTGTGCTCTATCCACTAGGCCGTGCTTTCTAGTGGGAAGGGAATGTGCCAGAAGAGAAGGAATCAGTGTTGAAGAAAAGCCAAGACCTTTAAAAAAAAAAAAAAAGTAACTCAGGGATTAATTCAAAGTCTGCCTAGCCTACTCTAACTGGAAGAGAAGATGCTCTTTTGGTACCAAATCTGATGCTCCAGTTATGCTTTCTAATTATCAGGAACCAACTGTGGAACCAAGCCTATGAATGTAAGCTCGCTGTGGGCAGGGAACACAACCACCAATTCTGTTATATTATACTCTTCAGAGTGTTTAGTACAGTGCTCTGCACACAGTAAGTGCTCAATAAATACAATTGATCCAATGATTGGTTGAATTGCCCCACTCGGACCTTTGTCCCAGTCCTTTCAACAGTCATTGAGAATTACAGCTCCTCTGCTGGGGCTGAGATCGGAAGAGGCTTTCTTTGGGATCTCTGAAGCAAAATTGGCAAGATCTCAGCTCTCGCTTGCTCCCTACATGGAAGGGCTTGACTGTGGGCTCACGCCAAATCTTCACGTGGATTATCGGTGCTTTTCAGCTCATTCTGAATGGGGCTAATATTAACTGCCAGCTTCCCCACCCTCGCTCGCTTTCATCTTCAAAAAGTACAAGTCTTCCAGTCCAACTTAAGCCCCGACACACATCACATCCCCTCTATCACAAAAGCCCTTTCATTTCCAGGGAAAGTCTCAGATCAAAACGCTTCCAGACAAGAGATGCCCAAGAGAATGCCGGGAAACCCTGGTTTCTCATTGCAGGTGAAATGTTCTGAAGCCTGGTGGCGAGGGACTCTGTCAGATAGCTTCTCCCGCGGAGCCCAGTGGGTGAACCTGGGTCAAGCCAGCCCTGGCTCTAGTCTGGCAGGAAATCTGAACCAGCAATAGATAAAGGTGGAGTGATGCCTTTCCCTTTCATATGTAAAACCTGGGCCAGTCTTCACAAGGCCCCTGTTGTAGCCAACAGGGAAGGGCTCTCCTTCCAGCAGCCTTGCTCCTGGTGCTTTAATGACTGGGGTCGTTAACTGGGAGTGGATGGATTGATCGATCAACAGCACTGATTGAGCGCTTACAGTGTGCAGAGCACTGTACCAAGCATTTGGGAGAGTACAATACTACAGAGTTGGTAGATATGTTTCCTGCCCAAAGGAGTTAGAGTCTAGACGGGGAAGACAGACTTAAAATAACGTAGCTATGTATGAAAGTTCTGAGGGGGAGAATGGGCTGCATGTCAAGCTCAAGGGTGATGATGAAAGGAGAGGGAGTAGGGGAGATGAACTGGGGAATTGGTTGGGGAAGACCTTTTGGCTGAGATGTGATTTTAATAAGGTGCTGATGGTGGGGGGGGAGCCGATCTGTGGTATATGGTTGTGGAGGGAGTTCCAGGACACAGGCAGGACTTGGGCAACGGGTCAACTGAGAGTTAGCTGATGTCGAGATGGAGTAAGTTGGCATTATAGGAGTGAAGTGAGCCGGCTGATCTGTAGTAGGAAGTCAGAGGCAGGTAAGGTAGAAGGGGGAAAGCTGACTGCCTGCTTTAAAGCACTGCATAGTGGATAGAGCACGAAGGTCATGGGTTCTAAACCCAGCTCCGCCATCTGTCTGCTGTGTGACCTTAGGCAAATCACTTCACAACTCTGTGACTCAGTTACCTCATCTGTAAATGGGGATTGAGACTGTGAGCCCCATACAGGACAGGGACTGTGTCCAACCTGATTTGCTTGCATCCACCCCCATGCTTAGAACAGTGCCTAGCACATAGTAAGTGCATCACAGATACCATTATTATTATTATTATTAATAATAATAAAGCCAATTGTGAGGAGTTTCTGTTTGATGTGGAGGTGGCTGGGCAACCACTAGCGGTTCTTGAGGAGAACATTACTTGATAATGCCATAGGAAAGCCATGCCTACTATATAAGGTGTTGGGGCAAAATAAATAAAAGAAATCTAAAAGCCATTTCTCAACATCAAAGAAAAAATGTATAACTGTATATGGGAGCTTGGGGCAGGTAGAGTCAGTCGGCTATCTGGTGAACCAAAAAGAAACCGACTTAAAAATAGTATTTATCAACTCTACTGTATTATTCTCTCCTAAGCCCCTAATATAGTGCTCAGTACATAGTAAGTATTCAATAAATATCATTGATTGAGAAGCCTCAGTAGAAAATTGCCCCATCGCTGCTTCCCCAGCTGCTTGACACATTTACAACTACGCTTGGAGGGCTGGGCTTTATCCTTAGGCTTACAGTCTTGGATCAGGAGCTGAGAGTCAACCCCTGTTCTATCCCTTCTCTTTGCCATCTCTTCTCTCCCATCTCCCTCTCTGAAATGATCCATTTTATCTTCTGCTTTCAGGCCGGAGCCTGTGACTCTTTGACTCGTCCCTCTCGTTCACCCCACACATCCTATCCGTTACCAAGACCTGCCGGTTTCACCTCTACAATATCGCCAAGATCCGCCCTTTCCTCTCCACCCAAACGGCTACCTTACTATTACGGGCTCTCGTTATATCCCGGCTAGACTACTGTGTCAGCCTTCTCTCTGACCTCCCTTCCTCCTCTCTCGCCCCGCTCCGGTCTATTCTTCACTCCGCTGCCCGGCTCATCTTCCTGCAGAAACGATCTGGGCATGTCACTCCCCTTCTTAAACAACTCCAGTGGTTGCCTATCGACCTCCGCTCCAAACAAAAACTCCTCACTCTAGGCTTCAAGGCTCTCCATCACCTTGCCCCTTCCTACCTCTCCTCCCTTCTCTCTTTCTACCGCCCACTCCGCACGCTCCGCTCCTCCGCCGCCCACCTCCTCGCCGTCCCTCGGTCTCGCCTATCCCGCCGTCGACCCCCGGGTCACGTCCTCCCGCAGTCCTGGAACGCCCTCCCTCCTCACCTCCGCCAAACTGATTCTCTTTCCCTCTTCAAAACCTTACTTAAAAATCACCTCCTCCAAGAGGCCTTCCCAGACTGAGCTCCTCTTCCCCCTCTACTCCCTCTGCCATCCCCCCTTTACCTCTCCGCAGCTAAAGCCTCATTTTCCCCTTTTCCCTCTGCTCCTCCACCTCTCCCTTCCCATCCCCACAGCACTGTACCCGTCCGCTCAATTGTATATATTTTCGTTACCCTATTTATTTTGTTAATGAATTGTACATCGCCTTGATTCTATTTAGCTGCCATGGTTTTTACGAGATGTTCTTCCCCTTGACGCTGTTTAGTGCCATTGTTCTTGTCTGTCCGTCTCCCCCGATTAGACTGTAAGCCCGTCAAACGGCAGGGACTGTCTCTATCTGTTGCCGACTTGTTCATCCCAAGCACTTAGTACAGTGCTCTGCACATAGTAAGCGCTCAATAAATACTATTGAATGAATGAATGGAAAAAGCCACACTTCTCATTGGGGTGTTTTGGTTCAAGGCCTGAATCCCCCGGCCACCCTGGCCCCAACATCACCTCGCCCCTGAAGGCAGACAGCGCTTTACTGAGGGTAGCTGAGCTTGGGGAGTGGAGAAGAGAGATTCTCCCCAGAACTCTCAATCAGTGGAGATGCTTCGCCTACCAGTCTCAGGCTGAGCCCACCCAAGATACATGCTATTAGCAGCCACAAAATTAGCCATCCCTTGAAGTCTAGCCACAGCATTAGTGAGATTACCTCCTCCCCAGTGAATCCCCCGGGATGAATGCAGGCCATACCATACAATTGAGACACTTCATTTGCTTCTCCAAAAATATACAGTCCCTTTCATCTCCACGGAGAAACCCATTTTTCCAGGCCCGAGCAGACAGAGAAGGAGGGATGTATTCATTGGCACTGTCCTCCCCCTGATATTTGTTCTGGTATATCAGCCGCCCTCCCCCTGGTGTTCTCCCTTCCGGCCCAAATTAATCCATTCTTTACAGACTGCATCATAACCCTCTTCCCAGAGAGCAGCACTGTATCCAAAGCCAATTCTCACCAGATTAACACATTGTGATCATCCCACATCAGAGGTTAAGGAGACAATGCACTCCACCTGATCTGCTGGGCCTCTAGCCACTCTGGACCTGGCCGAGCCGGGGGATCCAGCCTCCCTGCTGAATCCGAGTCTACGGTTCATGTTGCTTCCCAGCAGAGACAGTTCTGGGCCCGGCCCTCTAAACTGTAAACTCGTCCTCTAGACTACTAGCTCGTTGTGGGCCAGGAACGCGTCTAGCAACTCTCTTATGCTGTCCTCTTCCAAGCACTTGGAACAATGCTCTGCACCCAATAAGCGCTCAATAGAGTTGATTGATTGGCCTTATTTCCCAGCTTCAATGCTGGTTTCTCCTGTCTCAACCCAGTATCAGGTCCAGGGGCACCAGACTTTGGCTTTGGTCGGGGCAGCCCAGGGCTTCCCCGCCTAGACTGTAAGCTCATTTGGGGCAGAGAATGTGTCTAATTGCTATATTATACTCTCCCAAGTGCTTAGTACAGTGCTCTGCACAAAGTAAGCGCTCAATAAATAAGACTGTTTTATGGGACTTAGTGCAGCACAGGATTTCAATAACTATCCAATCAATTAAGATTGTCTCTATTTGTTGCTGAATTGTACTTGCCAAGAGCTTCGTAGAGTGTTCTGCACACAGGGAGCGCTCAATAAATATGATTGAGTGAATAAACAGATCATTGAGGAGACTCCCCAAGCTTCCCCTACCCCTTCCCCTTCCTCCTATTTCTCCCTGACTTTTTTTGATGTTATTTGTTCAGCCCTTACTACGTGACAAGCCCTGTTCTAAATGCTGGGAAAGATAGAAGTTTACCAGGTTAGACACAATCCCTGTCCTATATGTTCACAGTCTAAGTAGGAGCGAGAACAGGCATTGAATCCCCATTTTGCAGCTGAGGAAACTGAGGCACTAAGTGACTTGCACACAGCAGGCAAGCGGCAGAACCAGGATTAGAACTCAGGTCCTCCGGTTTCCAGGCTCATGCTCTTTCCGCTAGACTACGTTGATTCCCAGATCAACTTTCATTCAAGTTACACTCAGCTGGGCCTGGGGCTGACAGTCTTTCCTCCTCGTTCTACATGACCGAGGGCACGCAAATGTCATTCAGTTCAGCCCCAGAAGTGGCCGCATTATGGCTACGGATGAAGTCAAGGGCTGGGATAAAATGATCAGGATGGACTGTTGATGATGGGAATGGAAGCAACGTGGCCTAATGGAAAGAGCACAGGACAGGGGTCAGGAGGCCTGGGTTCTTACTCCGGTTCCGCCACTTGCCTGGTCCGTGACCTTGAGCAAGTCCCTTAACTTCTCTGTGTCTCTGTTTCCTCAAATGGGAATTAAATACCTGTAGTCCCTCCCCCTTAGCGCGTGAGCCTCATTTAGGACAAGGTAGCCCAAAGGTCCAATTCTATCCCTACATTTCTTCTTCCCTGACATTCTTTCATACGAGCTCGTTACAGGAAGGGAACATGTCTGCTAATTCTGTTGCCGTGTACTCTCCCAAGTGCTGAGTATGGTGCTCTGCACATAAGAAGCACTTAAAAAAATATCACTGCTTGATCATCAGTTGAGAATGGTGAAGCCCCTAGCAGCTAGGGTGGCCGTCAGACAACAGTTCTTCAAAGCCTGTTCACGGAAAATAGAACATTCTCCTGAATATCAGCTCCCCAATCTCACGTGGTCTCTAAAGACCTGATGGGGTCTCAAGCTGGGGTGGGGGAGGAGGAGGATAAATGCACATAATCATAAAAATAATGATGGTATTTGTTTAGCGCTTACTATCGTTTAGACTGTGAGACCGTCCTTGGGCAGGGATTGTCTCTGTTGCCGAATGGTACAGTCCAAGCGATTAGTACAGTGCTCTGCACATCGTAAGCGCTCAATAAATACTATTGAATGAATGTGCCAAGCACTGTTCTAATCGCTGGAGTAGATACAAGGTAACCAGGTTGTCCCACGTGGGGCTCACAGTTTTTATCTCCATTTTACAGATGACGTAACTGAAGCACAGAGAGGTTAAGTGACTTGCCCGAAGTCACACAGTGGTTCTGGATTAAAACCCACTACCTCTGACTCCCAAGGCCATGCTCCTTCTGTGTGCATCCATCTGTCCAACCTTCTGGGACGAACAAATGCAACGCCCTCCTGAAATTCTATCTCCACCAGGAAGCTTTCCATGTAATTAATGAGAAGCACCGTGTCCTAGTGGCAAGAGCTCAGGGCTGGGTTCTAGTCCCAGATCCACCATCTGCCTGCTGTGTGACCTTGGGAAAGTCCCTTAACTTCTCTGTGCTTTGGTTACCTCATCTATTGGTTACCTTGATTCTATTTATTCTTGATTCTATTTATTCGCTATTGTTTTAATGAGATGCTCATCCCCTTGATTCTATTTATTGCTATCGTTCTTGTCTGTCTGTCTCCCCCGATTAGACTGTAAACCCGTCAAAGGGCAGGGACTGTCTCTGTAACCGATTTGTACATTCCAAGCGCTTAGTACAGTGCTCTGCACATAGTAAGCGCTCAATAAATACTATTGAATGAATCTATGAAAATGGAGATGATACCTATTCTCTCTTCCCCATGTGGGTAAGGACTATGGCTGACCTGATTGTATGCATCCACCCCCAGATTGGTGGTTCAGTCTTTGGCGCATAATTACTGCTTAACACCCCAACTAGTATTATCATCTGCTACTACGGGGTGCTCAGCACTGGACTCTCCTAAAAGGAAATCCAGACGACTGCCCAGTGACACACGATTGGCAACCGACGCTCGTCCAAGGGTTGGGGAAGTACATCTATGACCAGATGCTATTTCACTTTCCTAAGACATTTGTTCCCCCAGAAAGAACTCTTCCAGCCTAACATTCTTTTGTGGCAAAAGTCCTCTTTGTCCTACAACCTTCACGAGGTGGCCTGGCAGAACAGGAAACTCATGGCTACAGGCCAAAGATAGCTCTGTGGCCTAGTGGGTAGAGCACAGGCTTGAGAGTCAGAAGGACCTGGGTTCTAATCCCAGCTCGGCCACTTAAATTAATAATAATAAGAATGTGGGTATTTGTTAAGCACTTACTATGCGCACAGCACCGTTCTAAGCGCTGGGGTAGATACAGGGTAATCAGGTTGTCCCACGTGAGGCTCACAGTTAATCCTCATTTTACAGATGAGGTAACTGAGGCACAGAGTAAAGTGACTTGCCCACAGTCACACAGCTAATAATAATGTTGGCATTTGTTAAGCGCTTACTTTGTGCAGAGCACTGTTCTAAGCGCTGGGGGAGACACGGGGGAATCAGGTTGTCCCACGTGGGGCTGACAGTCTTAATCCCCATTTTACAGATGAGGTAACTGAGGCACAGAGAAGTGAAGCGACTTGCCCACAGTCACACAGCTGACAAGTGGCAGAGCCGGGATTCGAACCCATGACCTCTGACTCCGAAGCCCAGACTCTTTCCACTGAGCCATGCTGCTTCAAGGTCACACTTATCTGCTGTGTGACCTTGGGGAAATCACTGTGCCACAGTTTCCTCATCTGTAAAATGGGGATTAAGACTGTCAGCCCCACATGGGACAAGGACTGCTTCCAATCTGATTAGCTTGGATTTACCCCTTCGTGCAACGCCTGGCACTTAGTAAGCATTTAACAAATCCCGTTTAAAAAAAAAACCAGAATTAAACCTGGCAGGGTGGCCTCCAAAGCTGACAACACCTATGCGTATTGTGGGGTTCTTACCCACACAGACACGCCCACACGGGCTGACACTAAAAGTAGATCTCACCCAGTGCGCGGAGGTTTAAATTGACCATCCTTTAAAGGTGGCAACCTCATGTGAATATACCCTGTGTTTTGTGCATCGCTCAGTACATTGGTAGCGCTCCAAGAATACCTATTACCCCAAAGAAGATAAAACACCGGCTTCCTCTTCTCAATGCTTTCCAGGGCTGGAACAAAACACCATCGGTAAATAAAGATTGAGGACAGGCATCCGCTCAGCTCCTCATTACTACCTCTACAATGACCAAGTCCCCATTCACCTGCAGACACCGTCCGCTGGAAAGATCAACGGAGCCCTTTCATCCCTCAGGAGCCCCAGCCTTGCCATAATTACCCGTGCTGCTTCCACGCCGAGCTGTACTAAATGAACTGACTGAACTACGACAACCAAGACGCCAAAACAGAGCTGATTTCATTCATCACATTATCTTTTTCTATGTCTCTATTCCGCCACCCGATCTTAGTACTCGTCTGCTGTGTGATGTTGGGCCGGTGACTTCTCTGTACCTCAGTTCCCTCATCTGTAAAATGGGGATTCAAACTGTGAGCCCCGTATGGGACAACCTGATTCCCTCCTAACGTTTAGAACGGTGCTTGGCACAGAGTAAGCACTTAAATACTATCATTATTATTACCGCTCTAAGGAAAATGGTCTGCTATGAGATACCTGGAGGGTTGGTAAGTTTCCTGAATTTATTTGAAAGGCTAATTTAAATTTACAGCGGAGAGATTCCCCTAGCCATGGAAGGGAAGGATGCTCTCCCTTTATCGTAACAAACCGCCATCTGGAAATCTGGCTACCCTTTGTTCAGGATGAGTCTCTTCCTCCAGCCATCCCATCTTCCATTCTAAGCTCTTCCCAGCAAACAGGAGACAGGCAGCCAGCCCCTACCGGTCTAAAACAGGTTGCTGGGTTTTGGGTTTTTTTTGGACAGGATTTGCTAAATGCTTACTGTGCGCCAGACACTGATACCGGGAAGCAGCATGGTGTAATGGATAGATCACGAGTCTGGGAGTCAGAGGGTCATGGGTTCTAATCCCCACTCCACCACCTCTCTGCTGTGTGACCTTGGACAAGACACTTAACTTCTCTGTGCCTGTTACCTCATCTGTGAAAAATGGGGATTACGAATGTGAGCACAATGTGGGACAAGGACTCTGTCCAAACTGATTAACTTGTATCTACCCCAGTGCCTAGAACAGTACTTGGCACATAGTAAGTGCTTAACAAGTGCCATAATTGTTATTATTATCATCATTTAGGCAATCGGTTTGCTTAGAACAGTGCTTGGTACATAGTAAGTGCTTAACAAGTATAATAATCATTATTATCATATAGGAAATCAGGTTGGAAACAATCCCTGTCCCCCATGGGGCTCCCAGTCTTAATCCCTATTTTACAGAGGTGGTAATTGAGGCGCAGAGAAGTGAAGTCCTGGTTGATAGCATTTTCTTCCCTCCTCTGGAGTATGGTGCCATCTCTTTCTATAGGCTGTGTGACTTTGTCCTCCCACATACATATTGGAGAAAGGAAAATGGTCAACCACAAATGTGTGTTTGGCGGGGCAGGACTCTCCCATCAGTCAGCAGTAGTTATTGAGTGCTTAATGTGTGCAGTACTACGTGCTGGGGAGAATGCAACAGAATTATAGCGCTGCTCCCAGCCCATAATGACCCAGAGTCTGGCCCAGCCCTGCCAAGTGTGTGCCACCCCCCCTTTACCTCTCCGCAGCTAAACCCCCTTTTTCCCCTTTTCCCTCTGCTCCTCCACCTCTCCCTTCCCATCCCCACAGCACTGTACTCGCCCACTCAACTGTATATATTTTCATTACCCTATTTATTTTGTTAATGAATTGTACATCGCCTCGATTCTATTTAGTCGCCATTGTTTTTACGAGATGTTCTTCCCCTCGACTCTTTATTGCCATTGTTCTTGTCTGTCCATCTCCCCCGATTAGACTGTAAGCCCGTCAAACGGCAGGGACCGTCTCTATCTGTTACTGACTTGTTCATCCCAAGCGCTTAGTACAGTGCTCTGCACATAGTAAGCGCTCAATAAATACTATTGAATGAATGAATGAATGAAGTCACTTGTCCAAGGTCACACAGCACAAACACGAGGGAGCTGGGATTAGAACTCAGGTCCTTCTGACTTCCAGGCCCATGCTCTATCCACTAGGCCACGGTTGCACTTCCAGGCCATTGTTAGGGCTTTCCCTTCTATCTGCAAGGGGCCTGTTTGTTGATTGTGAGCAGAAAGTGGCAGGTGTTGATGGTTAATTCTATCATCAAACTCACACTGCATTTCAACACACAAGGCCAAAATAAGCCACCAGCTGGGGAGTGAGTGCTGAAAGCAGGTGCTTATCAGCTTCTGGAGGGAGAGGAAGAAGACAGGAAAGCCTCAGCTTCCCCTCCCCCAACAAGCTGAGCAGCAGACACTCTCTTGTTCATGGAAAATAAAACATTCTTCCTAATATCAGTTCTCTAATCTCAGGTGGTCTCTACGACCAGATGAGGTCTCAAAGTGGGTGGGGAATATATGAATGTGTTTGTGTGCGTCTGTCCATCCATCTGGGACAAATGCAAAACTCTCTAGGAGGAGTAAAAGGACACAGGGAAGACAAGACAAGCCTCTTGCCAGACTATAACTGCGCCGATTCATTCAATCTTATTTGTTGAGGGTGTACCGTATGCAGAGAACCGTATTAAGCACTTGGAAGAGTACAATATAACAAGAAGCAGAAATTCCCTGCCCACAACAAGCTTTCGTTCTATTCCCCCTACTGTTGAAATGAGCCTGGGAATGCAATATATCTAGGACTTCACACATTGACTCTACTAATAATAATTATGGTATTTGTTAAGTGCTTACTATGTGCAGAGCACTGTTCTAAGCGCTGGGGTAGATACAGGGTAATCAGATTGTCCCCCGTGGGGCTCACATTGTTTAATCCCCATTTTTCCAGATGAGGTAACTGAGGCCCAGAGAAATGAAGTGACTTGCCCAAGGTCACACAGCAGACAAGTGGCGGAGTCGGGATTAGAACCCACGACCTTCTGACTCCCAAGCCCGGGCTCTTGTCACGGAGCCACGCTGCTTCTCCAGAGTTCCTCACTCCGGTTTCATGCAGTGTTTGAGCTCGTTGTGGGCAGGAATGTGTCCGCTTTTTATACTGTACTCTCCCAAGCGCTTTGTACGGTGCTTTGCACACAGTAAGTGCTCAACAAATACAACTGAATGAATGAATGTTTTCAATTACTGGGCTCTTCTGCAACTGCTGAGCTCGGGAGTGGATGCATTCTAATAAGAAAGTTGAACCAGAGCAGCACTGCGGTCTATAATGTGCTCAGTATTTCCAGGCTTCTGTGAGGAAGAGGGCCCAACAGAGAAAGGTTAAACATCAAAAAACTGGAAGTCCAATTCCAACACTGCCATCCTGGTGACTGGACAAGCCACTCCACCTGTCTGGGCCTCAGTTTCCTCATCTCTTCTGGGAAGATTTCTAGTTCCTTTTCTTTTCAAAGCCCACCCCGCAGCAGAGGTGCTGAGGGCTGAAACTGTCAAAAATCAGGCACCCACAGGGAGGAGAAACAAATGGGTTAGAAACAGGATTATCACTGCAGAAGTCTCAAACTGATTTAAAATGGAAAAAAAAACCTTAAATGGAAAATTTTCCTTCATTAGAGAGAACATACTTTACAGCAGTGTTTTTCAGCCAGCCACTCTATTACCACTAAGTGGTATTTCCTGGCAGCCAAGCGCAGCTGATCCAGCAACTCAGTCTAATTTAAGATTTCCAATCAATCAATAGCATTTATCGAGCACTTATTATGTGCAGAGCATTACACTAAGCAACTGGGAGAGTATGATACAACAGAATTAGCCAATATGTTCCCTTCCCATAACGAGCTTAGTCTACAGGAGAATTTAATCAATTTACAAATGAGGAAAGTGAGTCACAGAGAGGTAAAGTGACTCACGTCCTACAGCAGAGAAGTGGCAGGGGCTATGTAAGCTCCATGTGGGACGGGATTGTGTCTTCCAACTCTGTCGTACTCTCCCAAGTGGTTAGTACAGTGCTCTGCACATAGTAAATGGTTAAAACATACTACTGATTGAAAATAAGTCTATATCGAGTGTTGTTTTTATTCCCCATCGTTAGTCGGAGCCTACCAACTATTTTACCCTCCCACCTCAGAAGGCCTCGGAAGAAAGGAGGCAGAGGGGGGCTCTCAAAAAATAAAAGGCAGCAAAGCCCTGCCTTAGTCAGCTGTGTGACCTTGGGCAAGTCACTTAACTTCTCTGTGCCTCAGTTACCTCATCTGTGAAATGGGGATTAAAAACCCGTGAGCCCCACATGGGACAATCTGATCACTTTGTATCCCCCAGCGCTTAGAACAGTGTTTTGCGCATAGTAAGCGCTTAACAAATACCACAATTTATTTTATTTTTTAAAGGTTCTCTCTGCCTGGTTTCAAGGTCTTACAGTCTAGCTCTGGCTGGACGCAACCAGCTCGAGTTGGTCCCCAACAGCCGTTCAACTCATTCCCGGTGTTTAGGTTGGTGGTGATAACTAGGTAGCCGGGTGGAGAAGTTGGGTAAAGACTCTCCTCCCCTTCCCACAGCCTCAAATTCCCATCCTCACCCTGCGCTTGCCTCCTCCCCTGCCCTCTCCTCCTCCTTGTCCCTCCCCTGCCTCCACTCCGTCTTCCCTTCCCTCCTCCCCCGTCCCCTGTGGCAAGTTCTGATGGGCTCTAAAATTCTGAACGCTTCTGATGGATGATGGGAACCTGGCGAGATGGAGGCTGGGAGAGGATCAATTTCTGAATTCCCCGCCTTGTAACTCTGTAATGCATGGGCTCTCCACCCAAGGTCCGACACACACAGTCCCAGCGACTCAAGAGTGTAGTCCGCAGCTTTTATCAGAACAAGAGAGGATGGTGGAAGGCAATTCCTCTGGAGCAGTTTCTTCATTTCCTTCCCTGTGGCCAGCTGACATGATTCCCCTTTTCCAAACACGGTGACAGTTTCCCCATGATCCAGGCAGCTACATTTTTTTTTGACACTTGAACATGGAACCAAGGGAACATCTTTCCTTTTTTTATGGTATTTGTGAAGTGCTTACTATGTGCCCGGCACTGTTCTGAGCACTGGGGTAGCGACAAGCTAATCAGTGGACATAGTCCACATCCTACACGGGGCTCACTGTCTTAATCTCTGTTTTACAGGTGAGGCACACAGAAGTGAAGGGCCTTGCCCAAGGTCATCTAGCAGACAAGTGGTGGAGCATGATTAGAACCCAGGTCCTTCTGACTCCCAGGCCTGAGCTCTATCCACTAGGCCACTCTGTTTCTCATTCAACGAGAGGTCATCAATAGACATTATTAAATCCCCATTTTACCCACTGGAACTGAGCTTGGTAACTCACCAGGATCAGATGGGTTGATCTACTAGTTACCTTCCACCAAACCCACAAAAACAACGGAGGGAAGGAGTGAAAGCCATGAATTTCAGTTGTTGCTGAGACTCACTTGCTAGCTGATTTTCCTTCCCCCCATGAGGAGGGAACTTTAGGAAGTTATTCAAGATACAGAGGTCCTACCTCAAGAGATTTTCACCCCTTCTATGTGGTCCATCAATAATTCTCTCTTTCCATCTCCCAGCTATAAAGAGAATGGATTTCACCCTTCAGTCGTCGTCACTGGACAAGAAGCAGCATGGCTCAGTGGAAAGAGCATGGGCTTTGGAGTCAGAGGTCATGAGTTCGAATCCCAGCTCTGCCACTTGTCAGCTGTGTGACTGTGGGCAAGTCACTTAACTTCTCTGGGCCTCAGTTACCTCATCTGTAAAATGGGGATTAAGACTGTGAGCCCCACGTGGGACAACCTGATTCCCCCGTGTCTCCCCCAGCGCTTAGAACAGTGCTCTGCACATAGTAAGCGCTTAACAAACACCAACATTATTAAATACTAACAATGTGCTTCTCTTTCACAAAACCCTCTGTGCCTTTACAGCGTGGGGCTGGTTATTGTAGTTCAGATTTCTTGTTCTTTCTAACCTGTTTATGCTATTTTCATCTCCCCATACATCACACTTAGTGTGGCTCAGTGGAAGGAGTCTGGGCTTGGGAGTCGGCGGTCATGACTTCGAATCCTGGCTCTGCCACTTGTCAGCTGTGTGACTGTGGGCAAGTCACTTCACTTCTCTGTGCCTCAGGTACCGCATCTGTAAAATGGGGATTAACTGTGAGCCCCACGTGGGACAACCTGATTACCCTGTATCTTCCCTAGTGCTTAGAACAGTGCTCTGCACATAGTAAGCGCTTAACAAATACCAACATTATTATTATCACACAAATATTAGAAAAGACAGTCCCATAGATTTGATTCATGCTTTTCTTCTAAATATCAGAGTTACTTTCAGTTACTATTTCCTTTATATTCCCAAATCCCTGTGAAGGAAGGAGATGTAGGAATTATTACTACAGTTTTACAGATAGGAAGACAGGCATGGAGATCAGAATAATAATAAGAGTAATAACGGTAATTAAGTGTTTACTATGTGCCAAGCACTGTTCTAAGCGCTGGGGTAGATACAATGTAACCAATCAGGTTGGATACAGTCTCTGTCCCACAAGGACAGAGTCTTAATCCCCATTTTACAGATGAAGTTCTTAATACCCATTTTACAGATGAGGTAACTGAGGCACAAAAGTTAAGTGACTTGTCCAAGGTCACACAGAAGACAAGACATGGAGCCAGGATTAGAACCCACATCCTCTGACTCCCAAGCCCGTGGTCCTGCCATCCACCTTAAGCATTAAGGTATCCACATATTCAATTATTCATTTGGTCACTTCACCCCAAAAGACTGATGTTAATAAAGGTCATAACAATTACGGTATTTGTTAAGCGCTTACTATATGCCAAGCGCTGTTCTAAGCACTGGGGTAAACACAAGGTAGTCAGGTTGCCCCACGTGGGGCTCACAGTCTTAATCCCCATTTTCCAGAGGAGGTAACTGAGGCCCAGAGAATGAAATGACTTGCCCAAAGTCACACAGCTGACAAGTGGTGGATGCGGAATTAGAACCCATGACCTTCTGACTCCCAGGCCCATTCTCTATCCACTACACCGTGCCGCGTGTTCCTAACCACTTCATCCTCGATCTTGCTCCCGGTGTACCTACATGATTGACATCTGCTGCCCCACTCCACCCACAGCAGGGATCATGGCTTTGGCACATGACTGCTTACTGAGCAGCGTGGCTCGGTGGCAAGAGCCCGGGCTGGGGAGTCAGAGGTCATGGGTTTGAATCCCAGCTCTGCTATTCGTCAGCTGGGTGACCGTGGGCAAGTCACTTCACTTCTCTGGGCCTCAGTTACCTCATCTGGAAAATGGGGATTAAGCGTGAGCCTCACGTGGGACAACCTGATTACCCTGTCTCCACCCCAGTGCTTAGAACAGTGCTTGGCACATGGTAAGCGCTTAACAAATACCACGATTATTACTACCAGAACAGTAAGCACTAAAATACCATCGATTGATTTAACTAGTGATTAAACCAGTGCAGCCAGAAGGTCCTGCCTGGTTAGAACTTTGCTTATGAACCTAATCTATAAGAAGTGTGACCTAGATAACACTGTAGCGTGACTTATAGCCACAGCCATTTTTCTCTTGACCAAAGAGGTCATTTCTTGGCACTGACTCCCCAGTTTTCTCATCTAATAGTGTAGTTAAAGTTTTGAATGAGCCCAAATTCAATAGTCCTTATATTCAAAATAATATCCAAGTCATCTAACTAATGAAAATTGCAATTTCAGGAAACTACCTAGTCCTCCCATCTATGAAGCCCCCTACTTTCAGCTCTTGGGTTTTATGCAGGTAATATTATGGAGTCTTAGATCTGATCTAAAATTCAGGTGTCTGCTGCAATAAGCATCTTCTTGTTTTAAAGGATCAAGACTCAGCTTTTGACGATGGGAGTTTTATTTGATTGCCAGAGACAGCCTTCTAATGTGGCTACGCAAATTCAGCCACCTTGCATCGGGAGCACGATGACCTGCTGAAATAGCATGCAAATGTTTTGAGGGGCTAGATCCCTGGCAGATGAGAGCAAATCATCCATTGGGCAACTTTTCTACTTATCTTGGACCAATCGCCCTTCATTTGGAGGACACCTGGGGAGAGTTGAGTTGGCTTCAGAAAACCTCTTCTTCCCAAGTTCCAATTAAATTAGGGACACCATTGTCTTGAGCTTGTTCTCAGTCACTCAATGAGTGACCCAAGCTGGTGATCTGATGCGGCCAAAATGATGGCCTTGGGGAGTTGGCAGTGTTCTACATCTCTCAAAATAGGGGTTGAAAGAAGTGTAAACCTGACCCACAGAGTTCCTCCCAAAGTGCAATGTAGTCTGGCAGCTAAGGCAGTATTGATATTGACAAACATCAACAGTCATTATGGCTTGTGTACACAGCTTTACACTAACTCAAACCAAAAAAAATGCAAAATTGATATTGACAAACATCAGTCATTATGGCTTGTGTACATAACTTTACACTAACCCAAACGAAAGCACCACAAAAACCCACAGGTGTTTTCTATGTCTGTTATTGCAGATCTAGCCTGAAAGCTATTGCCCAAATGTGGTTGGGTTAATTTGTGTTATATATCACAACATATCAGAGGTCAAGACACGTACTTCTGGCCACACTCCGGCATTGTGCTAGCTATTAGACTGTAGTGAGCAAAATGACTACATTATATCTAGACTGTAAATTCCCTTTTGGGCAGGGAATGTGTCCACCATCCCTGTTGAAGTGTATTGTTACTATGATATTTGTTTAGCGCTTACTACGTGCCGAGCACCGTTCTAAGCACTGGGGTAGATAACAAGGTAATCAGGTTGTCCCACGTGGGGCTCACTGTCTCAATCTCCATTATACAGATGAGGTAACCGAGGCACAGAGAAGGTAAGTGGCTTGCCCAGGGTCACACAGCAGACAAGTGGCGGAGCCGGATTAGCACCCACGGCCTCTGACTCCCAAGCCCGTGCTCTCGCCACTAAGCCATGCTGCTTCTCACCCTCCCCAGTGCTCAGTACAGTGCTCGGCACGTAGTAAGCCACTCAAATACCACTGATTGATAGTTTGGGAAGAACTACTCCTAACTGTTTCCTCTGAAAGAACCTCAATTCTGTATATATCCGTAATTTCTTTTAACGTCTGTATCCCCCTCCAGACTTTAAGCTCTTTATGGGCAGGGAACGTGTCTACCAACTGTTGCATTATACTCTCCCAAGCGCTTAGTACAGTGCTCTGCAAAAAGTAAGCATTCAGTGAATAGCACTATCAATTCAGGCCCTGCTCTGGGCACGCACAGCCGAATAAGGAGGGTAGAGGAATGCTGAGTCTCTCTGGAGACCGTGCCGACGTCGGAATGTACCGTGGCCGCTGAACCAACACTTGGGGACGGCAGAACCGTCCCTTCTCCCGAAATCAGCGTGGGAGTCCCTTAGGTCTCTGGGAGTCTTCTAGACCAGGCGAGCCTGGATCCGATCACCAGGGCTACGACTCTGGTCTGTCCCTGCTGCACTGACTGGACCTGAGCATCTAAGGGTGATTGGGCAAACCCCGTTCACCTCTGGCCTTTAGCACTTGGAGCGTTCTTGGGTCCCTGGTGGAGCTAATGTCAGTATCGGGTCTCCTCCTCCCAAGCCCCAGGCTTAGCTAGAAAACAGCGCTGCTTACATCCAGCTGGCCTAGCTCTTTTGCTGAAATTTTTTTTTTTTTGCACCTGTCAATGCACTCTGATCATAGTAATGTTGGTATTTGTTAAGCACTTACTAAGGGCAGAGCACTGTTCTAATCGCTGGGGTAGATACAGGGTAATCAGGTTGTCCCACGTGAGGCTCACGGTTAATCCCCATTTTACAGATGAGGGAACTGAGGCACCGAGAAGTGAAGTGACTTGCCCACAGTCACACAGTTGACAAGTGGCGGAGCCGGGAGCCGAACCCATGACCTCTGACTCCGAAGCACGTGCTCTTTCCACTGAGCCACCCTATCCACCTTCCACCCGCACAGCATCGCTATCCCTTATCCCTTCTAGCAGTGAGCATCACCCAGTAGCCCAAAGAAGAACAGTCCTAACCCCGGGACTGCACTACCACTTTCATTCCTTCACTCAATCGTATCTACTGAGCGCTTACCGTGTGCAGAGTATCATACTGAGCGCTTGGGAGAGTCAATATAACAGCAAGCAGACACATTCCCTGCACTCCCTTCTTAATTAAAATGATTTTCTCTAAATCCAGCCTAACAGCTGATCAGCCGACAGTGGGTGTTCCCTAGGCTGGCTGGTCACAGCAACGTTCCGGACCCGCTATCACCAGAGAATCCCTAAAACCTAAATCAGCAGTCTACACAGAGCTGTAGCCACTGGGCACCAGCAACACGCTTGCTTCTGCAAATAAACCAGGAGAGACCACGAGTCAGGAAACAAGCTCTTTTCTTTTCAGGCATTCGGGCAACACAATGAGCACTTAGGCCGTGAAAAGCCTGGTAAACCCCAAAGACCCATCTCAGTTGAGATGTCATCGGGGGAGCGTCATCATTCATTCGATAGTATTTATTGAGCGCTTACTATGTGCAGAGCACTGTACTAAGCGCTTGGAACGGACAAATCGGTAACAGACAGACAGTCCCTGCCCTTTGACCGGCTTACAGTCTAATCAGTACGGTAGCTGAAGTGTTCGGGGAGAGGAGAGTTAAATGAAGCCAGGCCTTGCGACCTTGGCACGCCAATCTCGGTAATAATAATAAACAATAATAGTAATTATTATCCGTGGTATTTGTTAAGCACTTACTATGTGCCAAGCACCGTTCTATCCGCTGGGGTGCTTATAAGCAAATCGGGTTGGACACAGTCCCTGTCCCACATGGGGCTCACGCTTTCAATCCCCATTTTACAGATGAGGTAACTGTGGCCCAGAGATGTGGCGCAACTTGCCGAAGGTCACAGAGCAGACATGCGGTGGAGTCAGGATTAGAATCCAGTTCCTCCTGACTCCCAGGCCCATGCTCTTTCCACTAAAGCACACTGCTCCTCAATTATGGGGCAAGGGCGGTGCGAGGAAAGAGCTGCTTGTGTAGAAGACACGGATGACTGCTTCGGCACCGGTTTGTTAAAGCGCCCGCAGAGGCCAAATGGTAGTCCCCAAACAAGTGGCAAGAGCTCTTCCCGAGAGAGCTGCCAGGAGGAAGAAGAGGCAAGAATGGACACGCTCTCATTCCAGAGATCTCTCCAAATGCTCCCTCAGCTGCTCAGGGCTCAGCTGCAGCTGCCACTCTCCCTCACAGTGCCTGGGCAAAGCATGCCCTCAAACCTGATCGCTGCCTGCTATGTCCGGCTTGTTCAAACCCACCTCAAACAGGAAATCCACGGACCCAGCACGAAATTATGCCCAGGGAAGGGGGACTGAAACAAAACCTCTGCTGACAAAGTCCTGTCTCCATGACACAGGGTTGAAAAAATGTGAGTCCTTGAATTTCTGTCCCCTAAGTCACTGGAGTTCTGGGACTTTGAGTCTGACAGTCAAAGCAGGGACTAGGCTTCTTAACTATGTAGCATATTCCTAAGCGCCTAAAACAAATATAATGAAAAAATACTGAAAATTATTTTATAATAATAATAAAATGGCATATGTTAAGCACTTACAATGTACCAAGCACTGAGAAGCAGCATGGCTTAATGGAAAGAGCATGGGCCTGGAAATCAAAGGACCTGAGTTCTAATCCTGGCTCTGCCACTTGTTTGCTGTATGACCTTGGACAAGTCACAACTTCTCTGTGCCTCAGTTACCTCATCTGTAAAATGGGAATAAAGACTGTGAGCCTCACACGGGCCAGAGACTGTGTCCACCCGATTTGCTTGTATCCACTCCAGCACTTAATACAGTGCCTGGCACGCACTAAGCGCTTAGCAAATGCCATAATTATTATACTTGGAGCGTGGATTACCCCCTTGGGGTTGTTGACAGGGAGCAAATCAACCTGATAAATTCTTCAATCCTTCTCTTCCTTGTCAGGGCAAACCAGCCACTGAATCAGGGAGAATGTCTCAATTTGTACGCTTCCCTACCCCAGCCACATCATGGGATATTCTGTAAGCTTTGAGTGCTCAATAAATACCATTTTTTTTAATTGCAGTACTCACAGAGGATGTCTCCCGTGCTTCTTGCAAGAGACTCTAAGGATAACAATCTCAATTAGTTCAATTAATCATATTTATTGAGCACTTACTGTGTGCACAGCACTGTACTAAGCTCGTGAGAAAGTCCAATCTAACAGTGAGCAGACACATTCCCTGCTCACAGTGAGCTTTCAGTCTCAATTAGTTTAGCAGCCTTGATATTCAATTGGTGTTTCATTTTAGAAAGAAGCACTTGACCCTCAAGTCTTCCATCCTCATAATCCATCTCCCTCCCAAGTCAGCTGTATTTATTGAGCGCTTACTGTGTGCAGAGCACTGTATTAAACTCCTGGGAGAATAGAATGTGGCAATGGCACAGACACATTCCCCGCCCACAAAGAGCTTACAGTCTAGAGGGGAAGACAGACATTAATTATAAACAAAATTACAGATATGTACATAAATTACAGATATGTACATTTCCCTCCCACCCTGGATGCTACCAGTCAGGTTGTTTCCGACAGTGAAGGTCAATATGAAAGGCCCTCTAAAACAGGAGTCATTTTCTTCTGCCACTTGGCAGCTGTGTGACTGTGGGCAAGTCACTTCACTTCTCTGTGCCTCAGTTACCTCATCTGTAAAATGAGGATTAACTGTGAGCCTCACGTGGGACAACCTGATTACCCTGTCTCTACCCCAGCGCTTAGAACAGTGCTCTGCACATAGTAAGTACTTAACACATACCAAGATTATTATTCTCAGCCACCCACCACAAAATCCTATTAAATTCATATTTTGTACCATGGGAGGATAACAAATAGTAGCTTCTCACTCAAAAAGTGTTTCACATCTTGACCCAAGACTGTCTCTCAACTCAAGAAGATCAAGCAAAAGTGATCACTAAAAGGTCTGCTTGTCATCCTTCTCTTGTAAATAATAGCAGTAGTGTTGCTAGGAAAAATACGTTGGCTTTCAAAACCCTGGCAACTGAGTAGCACTCTGCAACTCAGTATCTCAAAGTTCATTTCCCTCATGGAAAATAAACTTCATGGCATCCAAAGGAAAACAGAGTCAACTCTGTGATTATGTGGTGATGATAGTCCAGAATTCTAGTTACCGTGGCTATGCCCTAACAGACGCAGCAAATAATAATGATAATCATAATTATGGTATTTATTAAGCACTTACTATGTGCCAGGTAATCTACTAAATGCTAAGGTGGATACAAGGAGATCAGGTTGGATTCAGTCCATGTCCTACCTGGGGCTCACAACTGTAATCCCCATTTTACAGATGAGGGAACTGAGGCACAGAGAAGTTAAGTGACTTGCCCAAGGTCACACAGCAAATAAGTGGCAGAACAAGGATTAGAACCCATGACCTTCTGATCCTCAGGCCCATGCTCTATCCACTACGCTATGCTGCTTCTCAAGAAGGGACCACAAGACCTTCTGCCGAAACCACCTCACTGCCAACTCTGTCGTGTTTTACTCTCCCGGGTGCAATGCTCTGCACATAGTAAGCACTCAATAAATACCACTGTTGTGGATGACCCAAACAGAAATGTGTTATGGAAAGAGGTCCCCCATTCTCTAGTGCCATTTTATCCCACATATTTAAGGGGAACATGCACTTTGGGGGAGCTGGGCTTTTACAGATGGCTTCCCCAGCAGCATAGTAGCAGTTTGGATGGAGAGGAAAGGTGGATTTTTATGTTGTGAAGATAACACTGACAAAATCTGGCACCAGACTGAATATGTGGGCTAAATGAGAGAGAAGCCAAGGATTATGCCTTATTTAGGGGTTTCTGAGGCAGGGTGGAAGTTAGCTGGTCTACAGGGGCTGGAAATGTCTGCAGAAGGAAGGGGTTTGGGTGGGAAGATGAGGAATTCCCTTCTGGACATGAAGGAAGTAAAATCTCTAGCCTCAAAGAGGGCTTTACCTCCAGCACTAGAACTGAGCGGATTGAAAGTTCGAACCCTAGACCACCACTCATCATTGTCATCTCTGCCCAAGCTGCTCAAACACAGCAAGAGGTGAAGCAGGGCCCTCTGATCTTTAGAAGGAGAAGGGAAAGAAGCATTGAAACTGTAAGCTTCAAGAAGCATCAAGACTCTAGACTATAAACTTGCTATGGGCAAGGAATGTGTCTACCAATTCAGTTATTGTTTACTCTCCCAAATGCTTAGTACAGCGTTCTGCAAACAGCAAGCACTCAAACATGACTGATTGATTCTGCTCTGGTATACCTTGAATATTTATTTGTTAGATTATTTCTAAACTTGTTCCCATCGCAGATTGTAGGTAGTAACTGTCTTCAAGTCATATAATAATGTTGGTATTTGTTAAGCGCTTATTATGTGCGGAGCACTGTGCTAAGCGCTGGGGTAGATATAGGGTCATCAGGTTGTCCCAGGTGAGGCTCACATTTAATGCCCATTTTACAGATGAGGTAACTGAAGCACAGAGAAGTTAAGCGACTTGCCCACAGTCACACAGCTGACAAATGGCAGAGCAGGGATTCATACCCATGACCTCTGACTCCCAAGCCCGGGTTCTTTCCACTGAGCCACGCTGATCTTCTTTGTCAACCTCTGCTCAGTTACAACGTGGCAAACCCAACCAGATTCACCTAAAAAGCTGTAGCACTGTCCGAACCTCTCTCTGGCTCTGACACCAGGACCCCACACAAGTGCCATGTCCAGCTCCTCAAAAATTTCCATCAGCCTCCTCTACAGGCCATTCTCAGCATCAAAAGGGCAAGACAAGAATGCTGAAGAACTCAGTCAGTCCCTTAGCAATAACAATCTGCTCGCCTTAGCCCGGCTGTGCTAGGTTCCATGTGGGAGGAGAATGAGGCACTGTAGAATACCCAAACAGCTGTTGTATGAATTGAAATTCGGAACAAAAGCAAGGAGAGCACGGGAAATATTTTAAGGAAATGTTGAAACAAAGGAGCTGCAGACAACGCTACAGCCCAGCTGAAAACCCAAAGTCAGAAGCCGAGGGTAAACTAGCATGACCCACTGCTATCAAGAAAGGACGGGCTATTTTTGAGCAAAAAGTTGTAACAAATGAAAGACGAGGAGGCAAAAAAGAAAAGAAAAGAACGCCAGGGACAACCTGTGTGCACAGTGTGCCATGCACTGTGGTCTCATATTGACCTTTTTGGTCACGCATGCCCTCGTATGTGAATATCACTGTCCGTGGTATTGTCTTTCATTCATTCATTCAATAGTATTTATTGAGCACTTACTATGTGCAGAGCACTGTACTAAGCGCTTGGAATGTACAATTTGGCAACTGATAGAGACAATCCTTGCCCATTGATGGGCTTACAGTCTAATCGGGGGAGACAGACAGTCAAAAACAGTAGCAATAAATAGAATCAAGGGGATGTACATCTCATTAACAAAATAAATAGGGTAATAAAAATATATACATATGAGCGGACGAGCACAGTGCTGAGGGGAGGGGAAGGGAGAGGGGGAGGAGCAGAGGGAAAGAGGGGAAAAGGGGGCTGAGGGGAGATAAGGGGGGGGGGGCAGAGAGGCAGCAGAGGGAGCAGAGGGAAAAGGGGAGGCTCAGTCTGGGAAGGCCCCTGGAGGAGGTGAGCTCTCAGTAGGGCTTTGAAGAGGGGAAGAGAATTAGTTTGGCGGACGTGAGGAGGGAGGGCATTCCAGGACAGCGGGAGGACACGGGCCAGGGGTCAACGGCGGGATAGGAGAGAACGGGGGGACGGTGAGGAGGTGGGCGGCAGAGGAGCGGAGCGGGCTGGGTAGGCAGTGGAAAGAGAGAAGGGAGGAGAGGTAGGAGGGGGCAAGGTGATGGAGAGCCTTGAAGCCTAGAGTGAGAAGTTTTTGTTTCGTGCGGAGGTCGATAGGCAGCCACTGGAGGTTTTTTAGAAGGGGAGTGACATGCCCAGAGCGTTTCTGCAGGAAGATGAGCCGGGCAGCGGAATGAAGAATAGACTGGAGCGGGAAGAGACAGGAGAAAGGGAGATCAGAGGGACAATTACAGATAGTAATAATAATTGTAGTATTTGCTAAGTGTTTACTATGATCCATGCACTCCTCTAAGCATTGGAATAGATACAAAGTAACTAGGTTAAACACAGTTCATGTCCCATATAGGGCTGACAGTCTCAATCCCCACCCTACAGATTAGGTAACTGAGGCACAGTGAAGTGACTTGCCCAAAGTTACAGAACAGACAGCTGGCGGAGCCAGGATTAGAATTCAGGTCCTTCTGACTCCCAGGCCCATGCTCTATCCACTCGGCCATGCTGTCTCTACGGATACTTCCTAGCTCATAGGAACAGGGCTGTGTGCAAAATAGGAGCTCTGGAAATGTTAGTAATGAATGAATAATAAATATAGGATCCAAATTTGAATTCGTGTAGTCCTCAGTGTTGATCCTGTATGTTAATCATTCATTCCCATGTTAGTAAATAAAAGAACTGGGAAAAGTAGCAAACCGGTAAAAAATTTTGCCAGAACCTACTCTGTTTTTCTAACCTACTGTAGAAAGCAGATTAGTTAAACTAATTGGAGCTGTGGGTAGTACAGATCAACCAAAGTTTGGGTATTGGGCTTTTGACTGTATCTAGTAATATCTACTAACCGTTGAATATTGAGAAAGTCTTTTTGAGTAAAGATGAGTTCCATTTAGCCCAATAACTAGGTGGAATTATTCCTGCCTGGATCATCTTTAACAATGACAGTGTTTGTAAAGTGCTTATTACATGTCAAACACTAAACTAGATACGATGGGATAGATACGAGATCGTGAGGATGAACACGGTCTCTGTCTCACATGGGGCTTAGAGTCCAGTTTTGGCCACCAAGGCCATGTGAATACTCATACGTTAACCAAGTTACATGTGAGCGCTCAATAAATACTATTGAATGAATAAATTCAAAGGAGTTTGGAGAGAAATGGTAGGAGGGATAAGGGGCGATTCCTGGAGGGAGCAGTGGGGTCAAGAGTGGGCTTTTTAATAGATCATAAATAACAGTGATGTGTTGATTGAATGAAGCCTGGTGAATCACGTATTTCTTAAAACATGAATCTGACTCCATCTCCTGACATACCTGCAGTAGCAGGTTCACAGTCCACATTTACAACTCGTTCAAGAACCGTTTTATCGGCCGTCCCTCCCATCAACTGCAGCACAGATGTTGAGGATAGTGGACCTACAGTTCTGGGTGTGAAATCTCTAGCTTCTCCGATACAGAGTCCAATTTCCCAAGAGCTTAATTCAGTGCTCTGACACAACAAGCGCTCAATAATTAGACAATGAATGAATGAATCAATGGCATTTATTGAGCACTTACTGTGTGCAGAACACTGTACTAAGCGCTTGGGAGAATACAATGCAACCCACATTCCCTCTGAACCCCTTGCAGCTGGTAGAGCATAACAATGCAGCCCCACCCCTCCTTTTTGTCTACGACCCAGGCCCCAAGTTCCACCAATAAAATATGCAGATTTAATTTCTACTCTCATGATCACAGTGATTAATCTTTGCCACAAAATGCAAATTTGCTCTGGCTATTCTGAGCAATAATAATTCAGCTCACCCAATCCGCACAGATCTGTACCCGAGCAGATGGCCTCTGACTATTAATAATGACAGAAATTGGATGTAATGGAAATGACAGCGCTCCAGTCTTCGATGCATACCTGCTCTGGTTATTAATATACGTATCCACAGTGCTGAGGAGGGCTCTCAGAAGGTCTCCCCGGAGCCCAATTCTGCTGAATAACCCTACTTTCCCTTAACCCAGCAGGCCTCTCACACTCACTGGGGATAGAACTGCACGCATAAGCTTGGTGGGGCTTCACTCCTTGGGAGAATGTGGTTGTGCCATTCTGGGGCATTTGCTCCTGTAACCCTTTGCCCAACTCATGCTGTGTATCCTGCTGGAGTACTCAGCTTGGGGCACAGGATTAATCCTCTCCGAACAGGTAAACTGCCCCCGAGATGAGAACAACTCATCCCATCTGCAGAACAACCTCTGTCCCGGAATCTGTCCTTAGCATCATTCAGGTCAGGAAAGCAACATGGTCAAGTAAAATCAGTACAGGACTAAGAACCAAGGGTTTTGGGTCCTAATCCCGCCTCAGTCATTGGCCCACTCTGTGACCTTGGGCAAATCACTTAAGCTGTTTTGTGTCTCGGTTTCCTCATCTGTAAAATGGAGAGCAAATCCTTTTGCATTTTCCACCACACGCTTTGGGAGAAGGACTGTTTCTGACCTGTTGATCTTGTGTCCACCTCGGGGCTTAGCACAAAGTAAGGGCAAATTATAATGATAGTTAATAAATAACGATAAAGCCTAGGACTTGGCTTCCTAATTTCTCCTGATGTTGGAAGGGGAGGGCTCTGTGAGTTTTATTTCCAAACCTTTCAACTCCTCTGCTGGGCTGTAAAATGGGTGAATGAGGTGTTTTGGGGTTTTTTTTTAGTAATCTTGGAAAGACAGAGTGAGCAGAGATAGCTTTTATGGTCGTTGCATAAGTTCTCAGCTTTCATTTCAAACTTGAGAGGAGGAGGCAGGGAACAATCCTTCCTCACGTTGGTGATGAACTATGGTGCCATAGACAGCAGGGAGGGAAATACATGTCTCCCTACCCGGGCACTGTCCTGTCTCAAGCCCAAAACTACATCTCTCCCTTCCCCATCACACCCACGCTTGGGTTCATTGCTGGGCAGCCTCCCCCAAGCTCCCAAGCCTCAATCACAGACGACCTCACGCTTGTGAACACAGCTGTCCTGAACAATGGTTCGCAGTTCAGAATGGCTCCCAGCCAAACACCCTTAATCAGAACTGACCCCTGACTCGAGGGCAGCCACAGGGTGGCAACACAGCTGTTGTGCTAAACATGGCAGCAGGAGTGAGGACCCTCCTTCCCCATCCCTGTGATCCACGAGCTCAAAGAAAAAAAAAAAAATCAGTGGGCTGCTCAGGAATCTCTCTGGTGCTAATTCCCACTCACAGAAAATATTAATGGAGAAATACAGCCTTCACTTAGAGGACAAAAATAGGAGAGAGATGGAGACTGTGAGCCCCAAGTGGGATAGAACTGTGTCCAACCTGATCTGCTTGTAACCACCCCAGGGTCTGGCACAGAGTTAATCGCTTAACGAATAACATTACTATTATTGTTAACAATGAATTTACAGAATAATCGGGAGACAGCACTACTAACCTTTAGCTTGGAGAGAAACAATAGCCTTGAACTTGTCAGGAGAACATAAAGAACCATTGGATTACGAAATAGTTCATCCCATCTAGCCTGCTTCGGTTTTTAAGTGAACACCTTCATTTCTACAAAGAATTCCTTCGAGGGTCCCTTTTCTCTCTGACTGAACCATTCCATTAAGACTGGGATGCTTATTAGCCATTCCATTTTATAACTAAGGCCATAAAACTTTCAGACCTGAGGCATTTTATGGAACAGATCTGACTCAAGAGGGAGACCCAGTATCCTCCTTTTCCATATCAAATGCAGAAGAGAAACAAAACACCCAGATTTCATCCCCTCCTTAATTTCTCCCCTTCCTCCTTCCCTACCACAGCTCAAAACATAGGCCTTGCATGAGTCTCATTCATTCAATAGTATTCAATAGTATTTATTGAACGCTTACTATGTACAGAGCACTGTACTAAGCATCTCTCCAACCCTAATATTCAAAAGGTCAAGCACCATGTAGTTTATGAACAAAAATTAGAGACTGACAGCCCTTATAGATCACAGTCAAGCAGATGCACAGGATATCACATGTGCTCTCTGGGTGTGTGGCATTGTGATGCCACATGTGTCATTTTACCAAAATATCCCAATTCTCCAATCCTAAAGCAATTCTCTGGGGGGGAGCCCCAAACTCCCTCTTTTTTCCAGAGCCCTTGCATCACTCCTCTCTGCCACCTCCGAGCTGCAATAAATCTGTGTGGAGGAGCTACAGCAGAGGGAGGTATAGCATGGAAAAAGGAAAAAAAGAAAAATAAACCTGATATCAAAGTACCACTATCATACTAGAATGGGGTAAGGATAGAACCACTGAAAACCAGGCAGTCCATTGTAAAACTGGAAGACTGGGGCTCCTGCAACCTTCACCCTCCCTGTAAACTGTCTCCTATAGCTGCAGATGCTTATTCAGCTTTATATGTGCTAAGGCAATGCGTTCATTTGGTCTCACTATGTTTGAATAATGTGAAGGTGGTGACCTGCAGTTACGGTAATAAGGTTTGCTTTCCCTCAGCACTTGTTGACATTAAATGTGAAAATAATTTCCAAAAACTCATTCTTCAAGGGTGGAATAATTTTGCCAGCAAAAGCACTCCTGCCATTCCATCAATGGTACTTACTGAGCGCTGACTGTGTACAGAGCATGGTACTAAGCACTTGGGAGGGTACATTCTCTCTCTTCTCTGTGCCTCAGTTACCTCATATGTAAAATGGGGATTACAGGGATTGTATCCCACCTGATAAGTTTGCAAGTATCCCAGTGTTAGTGCTTGGCACAGTGCCTGGCACATACCATTTTAAACAAAAGGGTGGAGCAAAATCAGGGAAAGTATCTGGAAGAATGTGGGATTTTAAGAGAGCTTTGGAGATGGAGAGAGCAGTTGATCAGGGGGTTTGCAGGGGAAAGGAGTTCTTTGCAGAAGGAAAGGGTCAGAGGCAAGAGAGATGGGAACAAGGCACCGGAAGAAAGTTAGCTTGTAAGGAACAAAGAGTGCAAATGGAGATGTAGTGGGAGAAGAGAGTAGATAAGTAAGGTCTATTGAGAAATCCAACACTACTCATCCTCTCATTTCTTTGAAGGCAGCACACATCGTTTTCAGCACCTATTTTTCATTCATTCATAATTATTGAGCGCTTATTGTGTGCACGGCACTGTACTAAGCACTTGGAAAGTACAATTCGGCAACAGAGACAACCCCTACCCAACAACGGGATTAGCCATCATCAGTCTAGGTCAGGGCTCTATATAAATTTGGTATTTAAAATACATGTTGCTGTGATGAGAATAATACCAACAGTAGCTGAGAACTTGAGGAGGATTAGGATGAAGTAGAGGCTGTCAGATTTGGTAAGAACGTCATCACTGGTGACCTGTGAGGTGAAGGGGAAGGAAGCCAGATTGGGGGGGTTCAAGGAGAGAGTCGGAGGAGAGCAAGTTAAGGCAGAGACTGTAGACAATTCACTCAAAGGAGTTTGGAGAGGAATGGTAGGAGGGAGATAAGCTAATACTGGAGGGAGCCGTGAGGTTGGTTGCAGGGATAGGGGATAGTAAGCACCTTTGAAAGCAGTGGGGAAAAAAGCTACTTCAAAGTGAACAGTTGAAGATAGCTGTCAGGAAGGGAAGAAGGGATGAGGGGAAGTGTTTAGATATGGTGCAGAGGGATGGGGTCCGCCGTGCATTGAAGGAGCAGGTGAAGCACTGGTGCAAAGGGTGGATTTTGAAAGTAGGCGAGTTATCTTGAGATACTACTGAGAAAGATTGGAGAGTGGAAGAAGGGGCAGGAAGAGGGAGGGATTGGTGAGGTGCAGGGGAGATGTTAGAGAGATCATGCCTGATGGTTTCAACTTTATCAATAGAATTTGTGGCCAGGTCATTAAGGGCAAGATATGGGGAAGTTAAACATCTGCAATAACTGATGAGGGCAATGAGCATGGCAAAGAAGGAGAGGAGAATGAGGAAGAGGAGCTGGTTAAATTTTATGGAGCTGGATAAGTACCGATTTCAAGAGGCAATCCACTGAGGGAAAGACTGGCAAGAGACCATCTCATTGCTATTCAGAATATGTATTCAGTATTAGTAGTACTTATTGAGCACCTATTTACTGTCCCTCTTGAGGACCCTGATCTTAAGGAGTTTAAAATGGGGAAGGCAAGAGGACCTACCCTGACCACACACAATAAGTAAAATACTGTGAGAACAAAGATAAATGGAAAAAGTGGAAAAGTAAAGCAACCCCGAATGAATAAGTAAGCAAGTGTGAGTGCTGATTGGGCTCAGGAGACAGCATGATGGGATGGTGGGGGATTCCTATAGAAGTCAGATTCCAAACTTGGCTACCTGGGTGACCCAAGGGAAGTCACAACTTCAACATGTCCATCTGGTAAAGGGTTAAACTCTTTCCACTGCCCTATCTCTCCAATTCTTTTTTTTATGGCATTAAGCACTTACTATGTGTCAAAATCTGTTTGAAGAGCTGGGGTAGGTATGCGTTAATTAGGTCAAAGTCCCTGTTCTGCATGGGGTTTAAAGTCTGAATAGGAGGGAGAACAGTTTTTAATTCCCATTTTACAGTCAAGGAAACTGAGGCACAGAGAAATTAAGTGACTTGCCCAAGGTCACATAGCAAGCAACTGGCTGAGCCGCGATTAGAAGCCAGGTCCTCTGACTCCCAGGCCAGGCTACTTCTTACTAGGCCACACTGCTTCTCTTTGGGAGAGCGAGGTTCAGTAAAGTTTCAACAGGAGGCAAGTGATACCTGGAATCATTTTTTTGGTCACCCATTTTTTTTTATGGTATTTGATAAGCACTTTACTATGTGCCAAACACCATACAAAGTGCCAGGAGAAATACAAGCTAATCAGGTTGAACACAATCTATGTCCCAAATGGGATTCACAGTTTTAGTCCCCATTTTACAGACTAGGTAAATGAAGCACAGAAATTAAGTGAGTTGTCCAGGGTCATACAACAGACAAGTGGAGGAGCTGGAATTAGAACCCAGCTCCTTCTGACTCCATGTTGTATCCATGAGGCCATGCTGCTTCTCATTTCAAATTTCAACTGTTTTTTGTTAAAGGGATGGACAGATGGAATTAAGCGGCAAGGGAAAATGTTATAAAGGTGAAGTAGAAACCATGAGCACTAAATTTAAATGGCTTTTTGAAATACACTATAAGAAGTCACAACATTATTTCTTTAAGGTTAAAAAACTGTAGAATAAAAGGACAAAAGAACATGAAGCCCTCCTTGTTCCTTTTGAGAAAGGTGTTAGATGACATCAAGGCATTATTAAAGACGAGATAAAGTCTGTGAGGGCTTGGTGGCTTGTGAGAAAAAGGAACTGAATAAATGCAGGGTGTTTGGGGGTATAATTATTACAACCCACTGAAGGGAAGATCACTAAACTCACACTGCCATCTTCCTTTTAAGGGAAGAGGCAGCTAAAACAATTCTCATTCAGCTGGTGGGAAATCATAACCCTGCTAATTGCCTTAGAGGGGAAAAAAAAAAGACCAGTCCTAATGAGAGGCGTAGTCATGGGCTTATCTTGCTTTTTCAGAATTTACACAACAAATAATAATAATAATTAGTGGCATGGTATTTAAACTCTATGTACCAAGCACTGTGGTAGATACATCCTAAGTAGGTAGGAGTACAGGTATTGAATGCCCAATTTTCAAATGAGGGAAATGATGTATAGGGAAGTGAATATGAATAATAGCATTAGTAGTAATAATACAGTAATGATAATTGTGGCATTTCTTAAGTGCTCACTATGTGCCAGTCATTGTACTAAGCACTGGGGTAGATACAAGCAAATCGGGCTGGACACAGTCCCTGTCCCATGTGGGGCTCACAGTCTCAATCCCCATTTTTACAGATGAGGTAACTGAGGCAAAGAGAAGGTGACTTGCCCAAGGTCACACAGCAGACAAATGTCTGAGCCGGCATTAGAACCCACGACCTTCTGACTCTCAGGCCCGTGCTCTATCCACAACGCCATGCTGCTTCTACTTGCCCAAGGTTACCCAGCAGATAAATGGCAGAGCCGGGATTAAAACCCAGCTTCTCTGGCTCCCAGCCTGTACTCTATCCACTAAGTCATGCTCTTGGTAATGCCGCTTCACTGTGAGAACCGCAGGTAGTCGATGGGAGAGTACAGGGGCCTTGGGAGGGTGGGGAGCATTACTGATCCACCAGTTCATTCGATGACCAAGCCCATCATTATGCCGTGAAAAAGGAAAGGGCTAATTGAGAAGCAGCATGGACTAATGGATATAGCACAGGTCTGGGAGTCAGAAGGTTTTGAGTTCTAATCCTGGCTCTGTCACTCTTCTGCTTTGTGACCCTGGACAAGTCACATTACTTCTCTGTGCCTCAGTTACCTCATCTGTGAGCCCTGTGTGGGATAGGGACTGTAACCAACCTGAGTAATTTGTATCTACCCCAACGCTTAGCATAGTGCCTGGCACATAGCGCTTAAAAAAGACCATAGAAAGTCATGGAACTGCTTCTGAACTCCTGAAACTCACCCTCTCTTTATATCTCTCTATTTCTAGAAGTAGATATACATGTAGTTATGCAGGTATGGAAAGAGAGAAAATGAATCCTCTGCACACCACACTATCTGGATCAAGTTTAGTCACACGTTTTTACATGGAAAGGACATGAAGCTTCTTTATACAGTAGATGTCAACTACATTATTGATGAACAATGTGAATACCAAATATTTCACTTACACATTCTTCAACAGATTATTTAAACCTCGGTACTCAAGCCTATATAAATGCCCATGGAGAAAGAGCTATCCAAAGCGATAAAGAAAATTCCAACATGGTCAGGATCCACTGAAACCATGAATAGCTACATTATTACTGTTATAGTATTTGTTAAACACTTACTATGTATCAAGCAACTCAGAGCTCCTAGGTAAGTTAATTACTTTGGACAAAGTCCCTATCCCATAAGGGCCTCGAAGTGTAAGTAGGAGGGGAACAGGTATTTAATACACATTTTACAGTTGAGGAACCTGAGGGACAGAGAAGTAAATTGTCCAAGGTCGCACAATAGGTGACTGTCAGAGCCAAAATTAGAACCCAGGGCCTTTGACTTCCAAACCTGTGCTCTTTCCATTAGGCCTCACTGCTACATCTGGAAAACCAGTAATTTATCTCATTCCACCCAGCAAGGTCTTAAAATAATTACCTCTTTGCTGTAACTAGTAAGGTCTGGAACCCAGGTTTAAACAAACTTTACAATGCAGATAGAGAATCACAATGGACAAAGAAGATGACCAGAGAAATGACCTTCTGAATTTGTTTATTTTTCAGTGTGGACCAATGAAGAGTGATAGAATCTGGTCCAAAATCCTTCCTTCTAATCTAAGCTTTGCTATCCTAATCACAATAAAATAGAGACAATTCTGTGCCAACAATGTATTAGGCAGCTGCATGAACAACAAGCTTTAGACTCCGAGATTTTAGCCAGCTAGGCAAATGAGAAAAGCCTGCAGACCAAGGGACACAGGGTGAGCCAACCTTTTCAGAGCTGAAAGGGGTAATCACGCCACTGTCTCCGATACTCTCTATTCTACTCAAGTGCCGCGCCGTCAGCGGCGCGTGCATCAACGCTGCGACACAGCAAGGGTGGAGAAAGATTGGAGAAAACGTGCAGTGGGGGGAATGAATTTTCCAGGCTCATAGGTCTCTTTGACCTTACCCGCAGATTCTAAACAAGGACCAGCTATATCCAAGGGAAAGAACTGGTAGGGAGCAATGATTGAGTGACAACGGGGGCGAGAAGCAATGTTACATCTGATTTGTGGTCCGTTTTTCGGCAATTCATTTAACTTCTCTGGATCCCAGTTTTCTTAGTAACAAGGGGATAAAATTGACTATTGCCTACAAACTCCAGGGAATAGGAGGGTGAATTAGATCAAATAAATGAAACGTCTGATCTCAGAGATAAACATGATGAAGCAGAAGCAGCATGGCCTAGTGGAAAGAGCAGGGTCCTGGGAGTCAGAGGATACAGGCTTTGATCCCAACTCTGCCACTTGTCTGCTGTGAGGCCAGTCACTTTGCTTCTCTGGGCCTCAGTTACCTCATTTTAAAATAGGGATTAAGATTGTGAGCCCCATGTGGGACACGGACTGTGTCCAACTTGATTTGCTTGTATTTACCCCAGTGCTTGGTACAGTGCCTGGCACACAGTAAGCGCTTAACAAATATCCTATTTTTAAAAAGTCACTTAACTCCCTTGTCCCTCAACTCATCTGTAAAATGGGGATTAAGAGCATGAGCACCATGTGGGAGTCCCCTGTGGGACCAGGGCTGTGTCCAATCTGATTATCTTGTATCTACCCCAGCAGTTAGTATGGGGTCAGGCATATAGTAAGCACTCAAGTAACATTTTTAAAAATCCCTTACTATCACAGTGGACAAAAATCCCTGTCCTGTGCCCAAGTGACCCTGCTTCCCACCCTCTTCCTGCCCTTGCAAGATCATCTGATACCACACAGGCTCCCTCCTTTCCACAGCCTGGCCAGGCCTTTCCTAGTAGTGGGAATGGTAAAGGTATTTGTGGAGCAACCACCCAGTGGGAGCAATAATTTGTCCCAAGTGTTCAAGAAGGTGTAGAATGAAGAGAAATGTTCGCTACCCACAAGGGTTTACACTCCAAAGGGGGAGCTAGGCATAAAAGATTGACAAATAACTGTGAATAATTGAATGTAAAGTTGAATAGACAAATAGACACAAACTCAGAGGATGGGAATAAATAAGTCATAAGTGCCAGAGTTGGTGGGAGGGAAGATAATAATAATAATAATGATGTTGGTATTTGTTAAGCGCTTACTATGTGCACAGCACTGTTCTAAGCGCTGGGGTAGATACAGGGTAAACAGATTGTCCCACATGAGGCTCACTGTCTTAATCCCCATTTTACAGATGAGGTAACTGAGGCACAGAGAAGTAAAGTGACTTGCCCACAGTCACCCAGTTGACAAGTGGTAGAGCTGGGATTCAAACCCATGACCTCTGACTCCCAAGCTCATGCTCCTTCTACTGAGTCACGCTGCTTCCCTTGGGGTGGTAGGAATTAATCAGGGAAAGACTTATTGGTGGATATGGCACTCTAGATGCCTTTTGAACATGGGGAGAGCCATAGCCAATCAGATCTGGGGGGAGATAATTCCTGTCTGGGGCAAGTGTGAGCGAAGGGGCAGCGGTGGGAAGGTCAAAAATTAAGAGAAGTGTTCTCCCTCATCTGCCCCGCAAATGCTACCACAGACTCCAACCCCTAAACTCAGTCTTCCTAGCTCTGCCTCCTCTCCTCTGTCTCTGCTCCTGCTTTTCAATGAGCTCAGCCTTCCCAGACAATCCCTTCCTGGTTTGGCTTCTAACCGAGAACGCTTAGTGACCGTGGTGACCTAAACAAAAACAACTTTTACTCTGTCCATTTCATCTCAACTGTAAAAGGCATGATCTCTAGAGCAGCCACTAAGCTGTATTAGCTCTCAACAGGGGCCCTCCTCCTCCTCCAGAAACAAATGGGATTCCCTTTTTTTAAAAAAAAAAATGGTATTTGTTATGCATTTACTATGTGCCAGACACTGTACTAAGTGCTGGGATAGATACAAGTTTGTCAGATTGGACACAGTCCCTGTCTTGTTCACAATCTTAATCCCCATTTTATAGATGAGGTAACTGAGGCACAGAGAAGTTAAGTGACTTGTCCAAGGTCAAACAGCAGACAAGTGGCGGGGCCTGAATTAGAACCCAGAACTTCTGATTACCAGGTCCGTGCTCTATCCACTAAACCTCACTACCTCTCTGACTCCCTGTGCATAAATGAAGACAGCTAGATTTATAAGATTCACAACTTTTAGAGGAAGAAGTTGCTGCTTTGGATTTCAGCCTTAAGCCATGAAGTGTCCCAGGGGAGAGGACTCTGATCTTTCCTTTAGAGCACATCCAAACAGTTGCATTCCCCAAGGAAGGCCAACGCGGCAGGCGGGCCTAAGTCACCAAACCCACCACCCTGCAGGGGGATGCCACTGGGCCCCATGCCCAGTGCCTACCAGGTGTTGCTTCTGGATTCCACAGAGGCCCAAAGGACAGCCATTGTTTTCCACCCTGTCCAAATGTCAAAGACAATTCCCTTCCCCCCTCCAACATTTTCCATCTGTTGCATTATGACTGTGATACAGACTAAGAATAGCCTGTAGTGGCAGCATTTACATGTTTATATAGCACCCATCCCCACCATGCGTAAGCACTTAACAGTGGCACGGAGTTAAACTATTGGGGCATTCATTAAAACTTCACCCAGCTTTGTGGTTTTGAGGCAACTGCTTATAAATCTGGGCACACAAGAACATTTCACCAAGGCTCCTGGTAGGCTTTCAGAATCCTTGTCCACTCCTGCTCCTTAATAGCAATGAAAGGAGAATATCTGTTCATGCCTGGCTCCAGAGCAGGCACTGAGGGCTGGTATTAGACACTGTCCCCTGCCCCAGTTCAGAGTGATCTACATCCTGCTTACAGTTGATTCATTTTTGTTACAACCATTTGCTAAGGTCTCCCGCCTTTGCAGTGATAAGTCTGAGCCAGGAACCCCCACTAAGATTCTCCCAGAGAGCCAACTTCGCTGGATAAATTTGAAGATACATGTGTCAATTTGCCTATCATTTGCATAGCCCCAAGAGACTGTGATCTCAGCCCTCAGGCCATTTTCTATTTAAAATGTTACAACTGCTTCCCGGTTGTCACTGATCTTTCTCTCTCTTTTTTGCTCACTCACTTTCATTAATGCTAAACCCTAGCCCCAGAATCAACAGATCTAGGAGGAAAAGGAGAATCTTTGTGCTGTCAGGAAGAAAACTGGACTGTGTCCAACCTGATTAGTGTTTAGTATAATGCCTGGCACACAGTGCTTAACAAATGCCATTTAAAAAAAAAAAACCCAACAAAAAACAGCTGAAGCAGAAGAGCGAGGGCCCTACCCAAGGTCACCAAGATGATTCCATGTCTAGCCATTCCTTTTCTGAGATTTAAAGTGGGAGGAGACAATTTCTTTGGGTGCATTAGGTAAACCAAGGTGATATAAAGCATCAGTGAAGCTAAGACACAAGTGGTATCTTTTCACCCCTATGTAGAACTCAGGGAACAAAGGCATCAACTTGGAGGCAAAAGGAAAAAAAATTAAGGATGAACAGGCTCACTCTTAGTTCTAAGTAGTAAACAGCCATAGGGAGGCAGAGAAGTATTGAGAGAAGATGACAACAAATATATACAGCAGAGCAGAGTGGTCCAGAGTTACCTGAGTTCTAATCCTGGCTCTGCTACTTGTCTGTTCCGTAACTTTAGGCAAGTCCTTAACTTCTCAGTTCTTCGGTTACCTCATCTGTAAAATAGGGATTAATACTGTGAGCCCCACATGGCACATGGACTGTGTCCTACCTGATGAGCTCATAATTACCCCAGCATTTGGTACAGTGCCTGGCACATAGTACATACTTAAGAAATACCAGAAAAAAAAGCAGAGGCAGAGTTTCTGAGAAGCAGTAATTCTGTTTAGTGAACTAGACTGGCATTTACTAAGATTACAAGCCAGTGCTCTATAAATACCACTGATTGATTACACAAACACACATATACCACCTCTGCCCACTCCCCGCAGAATGTCTATTAAAATCTGGATCATGCTTAGGCCAAAGTATTGCAACAAGATACAATACACACACAGCACACATGAAAAATAGGAAGTTTATAATTAAGGAGAAAAACTGAAATGCATTGGGATATGCAATAGGATGTATAGACACACACACCCCTACCTACAGCCCGCAATTAGGCTAAAGTGATCCTTCTACCTCTCTAGCCAAAAATCGCCCTAGCACACAGGCGTGGGAGCCAGAGACCTGGGTTCTAATCCTACTTCTGCCATTTGCCTGCTATGTGACCTTGGCAAGTCATTTAACTTCCCAATGCCTCAGTTTCTTCATCTTTAAAACAAGGATTGAAACCTATTCTTCCTCCTACCTAGACTGTGAGCCCCATGTGGGACAGGGAGACTGGGTCCCATCTGCTTATCTTATATCTATCCTAGCATTTGGTAGAGTACTTGGTACATAGTAAGTTCTTAAATACTCTCATTATCATCATCATCATCATGACCGTTGCAACATTAGTTTTCCTTCCCTCATCGGGCCAAGGCTAATCCTAGGTCAACTAATAATGATGATGATAATGGTATTTATTAAGTAGTTTCTAAGTGCCAAGTACTGTACTAAATGCTGGGTTACAAACAAGAATAATAATTTAGACAACTCAAGGAGGTGGTGGGGTGTTACAGCTTAAGAGGGAAGGAGAACAGATATTTTATTCCCATGCATATAGATGAGAAACCACATGGCATAGTGGAAAGAGGACAGGCCTGGGAGTTAGAGGACCTGGGTTCTAATCCTAGTTCCACTTTTCTTATGTGACCTTGGGCAAATCACTTCACTTTTCTGTGCCTCAGTTGCCTCATTTGTAAAATGGGGATTGACTGTGAGTCCCTCGAGAGTCTGTGCCCAACCTCATTATTATGCATCTACCCCGGGACTTAATGTGGAGCCTGGCACAAAATAAGCACTTAAATACTGCAATCATGGCTTTAAAAATTATTATGAGGAAACTGAAGCACAGGAGCATTAAATGACTCGCTCAAGGTGACTCAGCAGGCAAGTGGGAGAACCGGGACCAGGATCCTCGCTGACTTCTAGATCTGTATTCTTTCCACAAAGCCGGGCTTTCATTCCTCTTCAACTCCAGGTGCAGAAGGAAGGTTTCCGGATTTCCCGTGATTTCTGGGGTGGTGGAGAAGGACCCTGCAGCAGTCCAGAAAGTTGGAGAAGGCTCGAAACCACAGGCAAACGCAGCCGGGACAACGGCCAGAGACAAGTTGGCTGCCCTTGGAGACAGAGCTCTTGTGCCAGGGTGGTGTACGGTTAGAATTTTAGACGAAACCGGACTGCCCAGCAAAGACAGCAAGCAAAAGATTGGTAAACATGGTAAAAATACACAGGGAACAAATGTCTTCCTGCAGATCTTTACAAAGGGACTGGCATTCTGCAAACATCTTGGATTTAGCCACTAAAGAAATAATTTGGGGTCAGCTCATCTTAATCTCACCTCCACCACAGACACCCCAGATTTTTAAGGGCAAATTCTGCTGGTGCCTTGCCCTTGCTTCCTCGGCTGCAAATGGGATTCAGAGACCATTATAATCTCAGAGTTGTTGCACAGAATAGCTAATGATCATTATCCAGAAACCTCTGTTCCTCCAAGGTCCGTCCATGTCAGTGTTAAAGCACTGCGCCTGTGTCTCTGACTCCGCTAGATTGCCAACATTTTTCTAAAAGCGGTCTGCTCTGCATTCTTGCCACCAGCAACGCGGCTTCATAGCGTCGGGTGCTAAACAAATGCTTCAGTATACCCACGGAAAGTTTAAGTAAGTGTATGTGAGAGTAACAGAGAGAGAGAGAAAGAGAGAGGGCGCGCGCATGTGTGCTATGGCCCCCGGAAGGGTGCATGGGGGTAGGTGGGAAGGGCCAGTTGGGCTCTGGGTCTAGTGAGCTCCCCCAAACTGTTGCCAGCGGCAGAAGCTGCCCCAGCTCAGGAAAAGGATGCCGTATGGAGCCAGTTCTATACCAGGGCCGGGGTGGATGGCGGCACTGCTTCCTGGCTAGAACCAGGGCCGAGCTAGGAGAGTCTGAGAGGCAGTGGTGGTGACAGCAGCAGCGATAGCAAGAGGGCTCCCAAGGCAGCGTTACAGTTGGTTCCAGAGACCTCTTCGATCCACCGATTCCACGATGGTGGCCCACTCCCCCACAAGCTCCGAGCAATGCTGCCTCTCAGGAGGAAGTGTCTCCAAGAATTTTATTTTCATGGTATTTGCTAAGCGCTTACAGTGTTCCAGACACTGCACTATGTGCTGGCGTGGATGCAGTCTTAATCCCCATTTTACAGATGAAGTAACTAAGGCACAGAGAAGTAAAGTGACTTGCCCAAGGACACAGAGCAGACACGTAGCTGATCTGGGAACAGAACCCAGGTCTTCAGACTCCCAGGCCCATGTTCTTCCTTCAAGCCAAGCTTCTCAGCATTGTGGGGGTAAGGGAAGTTGGGGGGGCGGGGGGGAGGATGTCTGTGTTTCTGCAGGATAAACTGGAGGCCGCTGAACCCACCATCTAACACTCTTTCAGCAGCAATATAGTACTACTAATAGTGTTTGCTATATATCTACTGTGTGCAGAGCACTGTACTATGCAGTGCAGCACACAAAAGAGAATTATACAGTACCATCTCCTCCAAGAGGGGTTCCCCAACTAACCTCGTCTTGCCACCCTATTCTCCTTCCTTTATATGTCACCTATGAACTCTGATCTGTACCCCTTAAGCACTTTGATATTCACCCCCCCCTCCAGCCCCAGAGCACTTATGTACATATCCTTATAATTTGCCACTTCTCCAAGGTGTAATTTGTTTTAATGTCAGTCTCCCCGTCTAGCCGGTAAGCCCGAAGGAGAAGGGATAGTGTCTCCCAACTTTCCCAAGTGCTTAGTATAGTAGAGGAAGTGCTCAAATACCACTGACTGATTACTCGATAGATTGAACACAGCAATCCAGGCCATTTCATTCAGTCAAATTTATTGAGAGCTCTTACTGTGTGCAGAGTGCATGGGAGAATACAATATAATAATGAACAAGCACATTCCCTGCCCACAATAAGCTTAAAGTCCAGAGGGGAAGACAGACATTAATATAAATGAATTACAGATATGTACATAAGTGCTGTGGGGCTGGGAGTGATGATGAATACAGGGAGGAAGTCATGGTGATGCAGAAGGGAGTGGAAGAAGAGGAAAGGAGGCCTTAGTCAGGGAAGGCCTCTTGGAGGAGATGTGCCTTCGACAAGACTTTGAAGGGGGCTGTCAACTAATTCACCTCATTTTGCAACAGTGGAAAAGGAAAATAGTATTGCCCGCCAGACTGTAAGCTTGCTGTGGGCAGGGAACACATCTGCCAACTCTGTTAAACTGTACTTTCCAAGCACTTAGTACAGTGCTCTTCACATAGTAAATGCTCAATAAATACCACTGACTGACTTAGAAGAACACCATAACTAGTGGTGCCCTGTGGGTTTTGTAAGGATAATGAAGAGGAGAATAACTCCTCCTGATACTGGCTTAACAGCTAAATGGAGCCAGATCCCGGAGTGCCTGGGGAAGCCTCACAAACGGAAATTCTGTGTGTATACATACATACCCTTGGACACACTGTGTAAACCACCACTTTATGTCTCTGTGTTTAAACCACACCTATCGCTGGAGAAGCCAGGCACTTTGGCAAGAGTGGTATTTCAGCACAGGAACAAATGCCATTAAGCTCTGAGGCCCCAGTCACCCAGCTCAGACACTGGCATTATGAATAAGTGCTGTCAGTAGTACAAATCATCCAATCTCTACAACAAAACTAAACATCCTCAAGGTGATGCAGTGTGGTCAGGGTGTGGGAGGCAGGATTCTTGGATCCTTCTCCGGGGTCACTTCTCTTCCATGTCTTAAAGTGATCACTCCTACTTATTGAGCAGAGCACTCACTGTATTAAGTGTTTGGGGGAGAACAATGTAACAGACTTAATAGATTGGCCCACTGTCCACATGTCCTGGAAGGAGAGAAGGAGTAATAATGAATACTCATTTAAAACATCCTCTGATACCATCTTCTGATTAACAAAGAATTGAAGGCAGAATGGCTTAGAAGAAACGCGGCTTAGTGGAAAGAGCGCTGGCTTGGGAGTCAGAGGTCCTGGGTTCTAATCCCAGCTCTGCCACTTGTCAGCTGTGTGACTTTGGATGAGTCACTTAGCTTCTCTGTGCCTCAGTTACCTCATCTGCAAAATGGAGATTAAGACTGTGAGCCCCATGTGGGATGACCTGATGACCTCATGCTGATGCCCTTATATCTACCCCAACGCTTAGAACAGTGCTTGGCATATAGTAAGTGCTTAAATACCATGATTATTTTTATTATCATTATTATTATTATTAATGGAAAAGGCAGGGTTCTGAAGCCAGAGACATAGGTTTTAGTCCCAACCTGTCATGACCTGTCATTTATCCTCTCTGGGACTCCATTTCCTCATATGTAAAGTGGGGTTAATGATATTAGGGAAGCCGTGGGGACGAAATTAATATAAAAAGAACTTTGGGGAAAAAAAAAAATCAAGGCACTATACAAATTCAAGTATTTGCTGGTTTGCTTTCTGAAGAAAAGAAAAAGAAAATAGCAGCAATTGTGGGCAGGAGGAAAATTTACATACTCACTGATTTGAGTATCACTGTTTCCCTTCTGCAGGAGTGGATTTGATCCTGGCCACATACAACTGGAAAATTTCCAGACTGAACTTGTGCCTACCAGAGTTAGATCAGTCAGTCAAGCACTCATATTTACAGAGGACTAACTGTGTGAAGAACACTGTACAAAGCGCTTGGGAGAATACACTGTAACTTATAAGTTGGTAGACGCGTTCCCTGCCCACAATGAGCTTACAGTCTAGATGTGCATTTGGACTACAGACTTCTCCCCCCCCCCAAAAAATCACTGAAAGCATCATTAGAATGGTCACTAATGGAATGACTGAGATCCCCTTTTACCCAGCTATATTAAAGTGATCAATTCTTCCTCTGGTTCTAACTGTCCACAGGCAGGCATGCCTCTGTAAAAATCCATGCAGCTGTCTGTTTTTCCCCATCAGTGTTACAATTCCATCTCAGGGATTCAATCAATCAGTTATATTTGTTGAGAGCGTACTGTGTGCAGAACACTGTACTAAGGACTTGGGAGAGTACAATATAAACAGAGATGGTAGATAGTGTGGCTCAGTGGAAAGAGCCTGGGCTTGGGAGTCAGAGGTCATGGGTTCGACTCCCGGCTCTGCCACTTGTCAGCTGTGTGACTGTGGGCAAGTCACTTCACTTCTCTGTGCCTCAGTTACCTCATCTGGAAAATGGGGATTAACTGTGAGCCCCACGTGGGACAACCCGATGACCCTGTATCTCCCCCAGCGCTTAGAACAGTGCTCTGCACATAGTAAGCACTTAAATACCAACATTATTATTGTTATTATTAGACATGTTCCAATGAGTAATATAACAGCTGGCCAGCAAGATCAATTCCTGGGAATTCTCAGGGCTGCAGGAATTCCTGTCCCTGGGAATGACACGGCAGCAGCTATACACTCAAGCTAGCGAGTCAGCGGAAGTCACGAACAAGAGCACTGCCCTAACTCATTCATTCAGTCGTATTTATTGATTGCTTACGGTGTGCAGAGCACTGTTCTAAGCGCTTGGAGAGTACAATATAACAATAAGCAGACACATTCCCTGCCCGCAAGGAGCTTACTGTGCCACTGGCAGAAACCGAAGCATCTAGTGTAGCCCACCCTTCATTACTGGGGACCTCGCAGGGTCGGAGTGGGCTACTGATCTAGTTTGCCCAGCTTTGGACCCACATGGCAGGCTTCCTGGCCAATAGAGAAAGGTAGGAACCGGAATTGGTGGGGGCAGGGGAGGAAGGGTAGGAAGATAGGGCTGGGGGGAATAGAAGGAGCAACTGAGATCAGGAACAAAGTGAAGAAATAGAGGCGTTATCCAGAGAATACTCAACACCCCCATCACCTGGGAACATCATCTTACCTTCACCGACGCCATCGTATCCTAATTCTATTTCTTTGGCCACTCCTGTACGCTTCTTTCGTGGGATCCTCCTCTGACTCTCACCCCTTAAATGTGAAAGTTCCACAAGGCTCAGTTCCGGGTCCCCTTCTATACCAGCTCCCTTGGTGAACTCATTCGTTCTCCGGTTTCAACTACCATCTACCTCTCCAGCCCTGACTTCTCTCTTTCTCTGCAGTCTCATGTTTCCTCCTGCCTTCAGAGCATCTCTACCTGGACTTCCCACCACCAACTCAAACTAAACTTGTGTAAACTCCTTATCTTCCCACCCAAACCCTGTCCTCTCCAGCCTCTCTCATCACTGTAGATAACACCACTACCCTCCCTCTCATAAGCCCTTAACCTTGGCATTATCCTTGATTCATCTCTTTCATTCAACCAGCATATTCAATCTGTGACTAAATATTATGGGTCTACCTTCACAACATCGGCTAAAATCCACCATTTCCACTGTGTCGATCCGAGCAGTTATTCTAGGTCGCCTTGACTGCTGGATCAGCCTCCTCACCTACCTCCCTGCTTTCTGTGTCTTCCCACTCTAGTCCATACTTCACTCTGCTCCCTGAATCATTTTGCTTAAAAAAAAATTAAATTCACTTTTCCCCACTCCTCAAAACCCTCCAGTGGTTGCCTGTCTACCTCCTCAAACAGAAACTCCTTACCATTGGCTTTAAAACACTCAGGCAGCTCTCCCCCTTGTATTTTACCTTTCTATTACAACCCAGCCAGTGTGCTTTACTCCTCCAACACCAATGCTATTGATGCCTGTTTAAGATATTGTCTGTTTACTTGTTTTGTTTTATTGTCTGTCTCCCCCTTCTAGACTGTGAGTCCATTGTTGGGTAGGGTTTGTCTCCATCTGCTGCTGAAGTGTACTTTCCAAGCACTTAGTACGGTGCTCTGCACACAGTAAGCGCTCAATAAATACAATTGAATGAATTTGCTCACTGTATCTCTATTTCTTCTGTTTTCCTGACGATCCCTTGCCTACATCTTCCCTCTGGAATGGAACTCCCTGCCGCATGACAGACCACCTCTCTCCTCACCTTCAAAGCCTTATTAAAATCACATCTTCTCTCCAACCAACCTCTCATTACCTCTACTCCCTCTCCCTTTTGCATCATTGGATCTGCGTCCTTTAAACACATGATATTCACCACACCCTCATCCCCACAGCACCTATGTACATATCCATAATTCATTTTAATCAATCTTATTTGACCATTTACTGTGTGCAGAGCACCTTACTAAGTGCTTGAGAGAGTACAACAATATATCAGACACATTCCCTGCCCACAACAAGCTTACAGTCTAGAGGGGGAGACAGACATTATTGTAAATAAATTACAGATATGTACATAAATGCTTTGGGGCTGGGGGTGATGAAAACAGGAGAAACTCAGGGAAACACAAAAGGGAGTGGAAAAGGAAGAAATAAGGGCTTAATCAAGAAGGCTCCTTGGAGGAGATCTGCCTTCAGTAAGGCTTTGAAGGTGGAGAGTAATTGTCTGTCAGATATGAAAAGGGAGGGCATTCCAGGCCAGAGACAGGACGTGGGCGAGAGGTTGGCAGCAGGATAGACAAGATCGAGGTATTGTGAATACGTTGGCATTACAGGAGTTAAGTGTGTGGGCTGGGTTGTAGTACAAGAGAAGCAAGGTGAGGGAGGAGAGGGCAAAGTGATTGACTGCTTTAAAGCTGATGATGAGGTGTTTCTGTTTGATGTGGAGGTGGATGGGCAACCACTGGAAGTTCTGAAGGAGTGGGGAAACATGGACCGACCATTTATGTAGAAAAATGACCAGGGCAGCAGAGTGAAGTATGGACTGGAGGGAAACAGGAGAAAGGGAGGTCAGTAAAGAGGCCAATACAGTAATCAAGGCAGGATAGGATAAGTGCTTGGATTAACGTGGTAGTTTGGATGAAGAGAAAAAGCAGGGATTTTAGCAATTTTGGGAAGGCTGAACCAACAGGATTTAGTGACAGTTTGAATAGGTGGGTTAGATGAGAGAGGAGTCGAGGATAATGCCAAAGTTACGGGCTTGTGTCCACTACAGTAATGGGAAAGTCACGGGGAGGTCAGGGTATGGGTGGGGAAGATAAGGAGTTCTGTTTTAGACATGTTAAGTTTGAGGTGACAGTAGAACATCCAAACAGAGATGTCTTGAAGGCAGGAGGAAATGCAAGACTGCAGAGAGGTAGAGAAACAGAGGCTAGAGATGTAGATTTGGGAATCACCTGTGAAGAGGTGGTAATTGAAGCCATGGGAGTGAATGAGTTCTCCAAGGGAGTGGATGCACATGGAGAATAGAAGGAGTCCCAGAGCTGAACCCTGAGGAGTCCCACAGTCAGTGGTGGGAGGCAGAGAAGGAGACCTTGAAAGAGACCAAGAATGAATGGCCAGAGATACAGCAGAAGAACCAGAGGAGGTCAGTGTAGCCGAGGTTGGAAAATGTTTCCAGGAGAAGAGCAGGTTGACGATGTGGAAGGCAGCTAAGAGGTAGAGAAGGATCAGAATGGAGTAAAGGCCACTAGATTTGGCAAGAAGGAGATCATTTGTGACTTTGAGAGGATGGTTGCTGTGAAGGGGACAGATGCCAGATTGGAGGGGGTCAAGGAGAGAACAATAATGTTAATAATGTTGGTATTTGTTAAGCGCTTACTATGTGCAGAGCACTGCTCTAAGCGCTGGGGTAGATACAGGGTCATCAGGTTGTTCCACGTGAGGCTCACAGTCTTCATCCCCATTTTACAGATGAGGGAACTGAAGCCCAGAGAAGTGAAGTGACTTGCCCACAGTCACACAGCTGACAAGTGGCAGAGCCGGGATTCGAACCCATGACCTCCGACTCCGAAGCCCAGGCTCTTTCCGCTGAGCCACGCTGCTTCTCCTGAGGAGAGGAACTTGAGACACCTAGGGCAGGCAACTCATTCAAGGAGTTTGGAGAGGAATGGTAGGAGGGAGATGGGGTGATAACTGGAGGGAGCCATGGGGACAAGGGACAGTTTTTTTTTTTTTTTATCAGTTTCCCCCTCTATATTATAAGCTCCTTGCAGGCAGGGAACATTTCTACCAACTCTGTTGTACTGTACTCTTCTCTCTCTGCACACGGTAAGCACTCAGTAAATACCACTGATTGAGAATCTGGGGATGGGAAGTGGGAGAGGAGACCATGTGCAAGGAGCAATGGAAACACCAGCAATGGCTGGCTGCACGGCTGTTGGAGGGAGGGTACAAAGTGGAGGTCATAGCCAAGGCCAAAGCAGAGATGCTGAGTGCCGAGTCATTGCTTTAATTTAATCTTCCGTTGCTGCTCTTCTCTGAACTCTCTGAGGCCGAGATTGTCAAGAGAGGACCAGACCATCCAGGGCCTCCCACGCTCTGGCTCATGGACTCTGCATGTTAACAAGTCCAGTGACCTGTGCCACTCCACTACTCAGCAGACATACAAGCCATTCTGCAGTCCCCTGGCCCCTCAACCTTCTATCCCTAATACTGAGCTCTCCCAGTTAAATCAAGTCTCGGTTTGCCGGAGGTGCAATTGTCCTTGGTGATTTTCTCCTTGTGATAGTACCCTTTCAGTTCCCTGTGTGCCAATTCCATTCTTCCTTCTCAACTATTCAGCAACATCCCCGAAATGAAGCGTTGGTCGTTGCTTCTCTTAAATGCCCCTTTTTTTAATGTCCAAGACCCTCAGCATGCTAATAGATGCTTTGGCCGCACCATACAACAGTTTACAGATGCCCATCTGCCTTGGAAGCCAAGCAGAGTGATTTTCTGAAGTAATTCCCCACAAAATGCTTTATTGATATAGAGCTTTCTGAAAGCCAAGCCACCATGGGTTTCTACTGCATCCTGTGGTTTAATGTAACCTAAAAGATCTGCAAACTAAGCGTAAGGTTTTAGGGAAAAGCAGAGACTTTGATGCTGCCTTAAGCAATTATTATTTTCTCAATAAAGACAAAAATCTGTCCAGTTTTCTTCTCAGTTTTTTTTAATTATTTTTTTTGGGGGGGGGGGGGGGAAAGCAACAATCCTAACAGAGGATTGAAAAAAGTTGGTTTTGAAAATGGCATCTATATTTGCCCAAACTGAATTCTTTATGCTCTCCTTAGAGCTTTATTTATTTCTTTTTATTACAGCCTTATTGATGGCTATGCTTCAGCTACAATGCTACATCAACTTGCCTAGAAAATACAAATCAGACATACTTTGTTACCAAAATATTTTTCTTTTGCTTCATTTATTCATTGTGGACAGCAAACATGTCTATCAACTCTGTTGTATTGTACTCCCCCAACCTCTTAAAACAGTGCTCTGCACACAGTAAATGCTCAAAAAATACCACTGATTAATTCAATAGTATATAGTAACATATTACTGGTATTCATAATTACTGAGGTAAACCAAGTCCATTTAGTGCAGGAACCCAAATTTCTATCAAAAAACTTTGATAAGAGTGTGAGTCTTTCCCAAGAAGAACACCTAATCAGGGAAGGATAAAGAATCTCTTTTAATGAACAAAAAAATCATCCCAAATTAGGTTAGGCAGCAGATAGGTCAACATACACCCTCACTGTGAAATTCTTGTGGGTGTGTAACTATAAATTTAAAAGATAATCATCATCATCAGTGGTATTTGAGCACTTACTGTGTGCAGAGCACTGTAATAAGTGGTTGGGAGGTCGTGGGTTCTAATCCCAGCTCTGCCACTTGTCAGCTGTGTGACTTTGGGTGAGTCACTTAACTTCTCTGTGCCTCAGTTACCTCATCTGTAAAATGGGGATTACAATTAAGACTGTGAGCCCCACGTGGGACAACCTGATAACTTGTATCTATCCCAGTGCTTAGAACAGTGCTTGGCAGATAGTAAGTGCTTAACAAATACCATCGTTATTATTATTATTATTACAATACAACAGAGTTGGTGGACATGTTCCCTTCCCACAAGCAGCTTACATTCTAGAGGGGCGGACAGACATGAATATAATTTATAATAATTTAAAGATATGTACATCAGTGATGAGGAGTTGAGGGTGGGGCAATTATCAAATGCCCAAAGGTCACAGATCCAAGTTAATCCACAATGGCGAGGGGGGTGGGGAGGAACAGAAGCAAATCACATTTTCAGAAATGTTTCTCTGGGGACACATTACTCCGGTCAAGTGGCAAAGACTGTGAAATTGGGGGTGGCCTAAAGTGTCCCCTCAGTTTACTAGCCACAGTTTGACCATCCAAGCTCTAAATCTTCAGTCTTCATCATTGTTTTCTCTCTCTCGCCTCTTTGTTCATTCCCTAACCCAGACATACTACCTGGTGCTGTGGGCAAGGTTCCAGAAACTGCTGGTTCTTGCACAACAACTGTTCTATTATAATAATTTACTCTCCCAAGTGCTCAGCACACAGTAAATGCTCAATAAATACAAAGTGATTAATCATAGGAGGCAAAGAGGGAGGAAGAGTCTCACAGGATCTGCAGCTATGGAGGTATTTTGAGGTGATATTTGTGGAAATGGACTCTCAACCCCACTGCATCTATTTAGGGAAGTCTTCCTGGAGGAGGTCAGATTATTTTTTAATGAGGTAAAGCAGCTTGCTCTTTAGATGTATACTCATCCAGTGAAAGCTACACAGGACAAGGATTCCCTCACTAAACCATCATTCTCCTCTCTGCCCTCCCCTATGCATCAACTTTATATTGGCTGTTTATCCCTTAGGTACTTTGATATTCATCCCAGCCGCACAGAATTTATGCAAAGATTCTTATATTCTATTTCCCCTATCTGCAATTTATTGCAATGTCTTTCTGTCTCCCCATCCTACTGTACCGTAAACTCCTTTTGGGCAGGGATCACATCTACCCACTCCGTTGTACTGTAAACTCTCAAGCACTTAGTACAGTGTTCTGCATGCTGTAAGCACTCAAATACCATTGATTCACTGATTGATTGGAGAAGGTTGGGTTTTAGTCCAGCCCCACCAATGACTTGCTGAGCAAATTTTAAAATCCCAAACATCTTTCTTTGTCTAAGCCCGAACAGTATCTGTTGGTCCTCCACTTTCAGTAAGGAGGAGATACATTATCTTTGTTCAGTAGAAACAAGTTTTTAGCAGAATTGCACCCTGGAGCTAGAACTAGAACCTAAGTTGCCTGGCTTCTTTCCATTCAAATTTGATCTACCTGGCTCATTTTTTTTCTTTTGGTGATATACTCTGTAGCAGATACTATACTAAGCACTGGCACAGACATAAGATAATTAGGTTAGACACAGTCCCTGTTCCACATGATCTTCTCTGTCTAAACTGGAAGGAGAATTTAATCTTCAATTTACATATGAGGTAACTGAGAAGCTAAGTGGCTTGCTCAAGGACACAAAGCGGACAAGTGGCAGAGCCGGGATTAGGACTGTCATTCATTCAGTTGTATTTACCGAGCGTTTACTGTGTGCAGAGCACTGTACTAAGTGCTTGGGAGAGTACAATGCTGCAATAAACAGACACATTCCCTGCCTTCAATTAGCTTTCTGTCCTCTGACTCCCAGACCACATTCGGTTTTTTCCCTGCCTTCCATCCCCTAACTGTGAAAGGCTCAGTTCCGGGTCCCCTTCTAATAATAGTAATTATGGTATTTGTTTAGCGCTTACTAAGTGCCAAGCACAGTTATAAACACTGGAGTAGATACAAGGCATCTCTTTCTGATCGACCCCTGCTATCTTTGGAAACGAATCCACCCACGACCTCAATTACCAACTCCATGCGGATGACTCTCAAATCCACTTTATAAGCCCTGACCTCTCTCCTCCTCTATAATCTCATATTTCCTGGTGCCACTACTCATCTCTAAATGAATAGCCCACTGACACTTCAAGCTCAATATGTTTAAAACCAAATGCCCCTGATTGACTTCCTCCCCTTAACTCCCCTGTCCCAGTTGCCAACACCATCATCCTTCCCAACTTTCATGCCTATAACTTTGACATTTCCCTTGGTTTCTTCTCTTTCAACCCACCTGTCAGTTCTACCACAATTTTTAGAGTCTGCCCCTTCCTCTCCATCCAAATGGCCATTATACTCGCTCAGGCACCTGTTATATAAGCACTGTGGTTCTGAGCAACTCTTTATTTGCTGAAAGCCAGTGCATACAGTAGATCACTGAGAAGCAGTGTGGCCTAATGGAAAGAACAAGGGCTTCAGAGTCAGAGCACCTGAGTTCTAATCCCAGCTCCACCACTTGCCTCAATCAATAAATGGTATTTATTGAGTGATTACAGTGTGCAAAGTACTGTACTAAGTGATTGGGAGAGTACAAGGAACAGAGTTGGTAGACATGTTCCCTGCTCACAAGGAGTTTACTGTCTACTGAGTGACCTTGGGTAAGTCACTTAACTGTCTCTGGGCCTCATTTTTCTTATCTGTGAAACGTGGATTCAATACCTTAGACTGTGAGCCCCATGTGGGACAGGGGCGGTGTTCAACCTGATTTTCTTGAATCCATCCCAGTGTTTAGGACAGTACTAGGTTCACAGTACCACAACCGCTAATGGGGCTGAGAGAAGAAAAGGGGTTTTGGCAAAATGTTCTGGGCCAGAATTCGCCTCCCCCGGCTCACCTGGGCAACCGGAACTTGCCAGTCTGGCCTCATGAGAAAAATCAATGAATCAAACTTGAGGGCTTACTGTGTGCAGAACACTCTAATAAGTGCTTGCAAGAGAACAAAACAACAGAGTTGGTAGACTCTTTCTCCTCTCACAGTGAACTTACAGTCTAGAGGGACTGATATCACTTGCCATGGGAGGGGAGGGTGGAGGAAGGGAGCCAACAGAGATTAAACAATTACTAATTCCAAGCACAACTGGGCACCGTAGGCTGCGATCGGGATGGGGAGACCCGTGCTTCCCTAGTCAATTCTTAGCGCTCATCCTATTGACCCCAAGCAGACCCCTGAGCAATGGCTGGCCTAGCCTCTGCACTTCCCGTCAGAGCAGGTAAGGGCATTATGTAGACTGTAAGTTTGTTGTGTCTGTTTATTGTTATATTGTACTCTCCCAAGCACTTAGCACAGTGCTTGGCACACTGTAAGTGCTGGGCACACTGTAAGTGCTGAATACGATTGAATGAAATATGGGCAGGGAACATGTCTGCTAATTTTGTTGCATCGTACTCTCCCAAGCACTTAGTATAGTTCTCTGCACTGAGTAAGTGCTTAATAAATACCGATGATTGATTGAATGCTTCTTGCTTCCCCCTCTAGACTATAAGCTCATTGTAGACAGGGAATAGTCTTCCAACTCTGTTATAGTGCATTCCCCCAAACTTAGTACAGGGCTCTGCACACAGTAAGTGCTCAATAAATATGATTGATTCCTACAAGGGACCAGTGAGCAACAATTCAGGGTATCCTCTCCTTTCCCACAGGCTCACCTGAAGAAGCCTGGCGATCTAGGTGCTTGCCAGTGAGCCCTTAGTACAGTGTTGGGCACAGAGTAAGCACTTAAATGCCACAATTTTAATTATTTGAGGAGAAAGAGGGGATTCAGCTTGGGAAGACCAGTGGCTCATTGTTTACTGGCTGCACAGTCCACCAAATCCAGGGGGTGCACAGACCTTGGGGAGCCTGCCATTCATTCCCCTGTGCACAAAAGAGTTTGTGACCACCTAGAAAACAGCCAAGTATTTCAATAATAATCACAATAATGATGATGATGATGATAATATTTCTTAGGCACTTACTAGGTGGCTAGCACTGTACTAAGTGCTGGGATAGACACAGGATAAGGGAGACACAGTCTCTTGTCCCAAATGGGGCTCACAGACTAAGTAGGAAGAAGAACAGGTATTTAATCCCCATTTTACAGATGAGGAAACTGAAGAAGAGGAAAGTGAATTGTGAACCTCTTCACAGAAACGTGAGCCTCTCAATTTCTAATTTATACTTGTTTACTCTTTCCAAGTGCTTAGTACAGAGCTCTGCATAAAGTAACAGCTGAATAAATACTCCTACTACTCGCCCTAGGTCGCACAGCAGGCAAGTAGCAGAATCGGGATTAAAACCCAGGTCCTAACTCCCAGGCCCACTCTTCCCACTAAGTCACACTGCCACGTTTCAAATCAAACACCCAGAAGTTCACCCAAACTTTACACCTAAGGCATAAAACAAATGCACCAGTGGTCACAGCATCATTTGGTGATCTGAAATATCCCCTTTTAAACGAGGCCAGCCAATCTGCCTCTTCCACTTTTGGGAAAGAGAACAGATAGGCAGCCTAGATTTAGGGTCGCTCACGACTCCAAAACCCACCCCCAGCTGCTGTAGAGATGCTTTTTTCATTCCCCTTTTGGGACCTGGCTGAGCTACAGTGTCAAGCCACTGAGAAGAAACTAATACCTTCCCCAGTTCCTACTTCCTTGACGCCACTCAATATTCCAAATGGTGAGTGACTAATTCTGGAAAAGTTTTAAAACTCCTCAATAAAGCCTGAGGAGGGCCCAGGGTTTCCCCTCCAACAATAGTAACCCCAACACAATAACTCATTTCCTCACTACATAGTTCTTTCATCTCAATGCCTCAAAGTGTTTTAGACTGAGTAGTAATGCCAGTATGCTCTGACTAATCATATGTTTATGATCTAGTTTCTGGATTATCCAGATTATCTTCCTCCCTCAGAAGACTGCTTTATGGCTCTCTCTCAGCTCATTAGAACCTCTACAACTTGAAGTAAAACTCAAATCATTCATCTCTGCTACTTATTAGCAGCCCTGGTTATAGGAGTGCTAGAGGAAGAAATTGAAATTGATGGCTAAATTGTGTTTAACAATTGCAGATTTCCTTCTTCATATTATTGATATTAATAAATAATATTATTGGAGAGCAGAATGGCCTAGTGGAAATAGCATGGTTCTGGGAGTCAGAGGACCTGGGTTCTAATCTCAGCTCCACCACTTACCTATGTGAACTTGGGCAGATCACTTCACTTCTCCGTGTCTCAGTTTCCTCATCTTTAAAATGGGGGTTCAATACCTGTTCTTCATCTTATTTACCTTGTGGGCCCTAAGTGGGACTTGATTATCTTCTATTCCAGCACTTAGTATAGTTCTCAGTACATTGTAAGCGCTTGATTATCATTATTATCATTATCACAATTATTGTCATTATTATTCATAATTATGTTGTTTGTTAAGTGCATATAATGTACCAAGCCCTGTACTAAGCGCTGGAGTAGATGCAGGCTAATCAGGTCAGGCACAGGAGGTTCACCGTCTAAGAAGGAGAGAGGATAGGTGTTGAATCCTCATTTTACAGATCAGGAAAATGAGACACAGCGAAGTAAAGTGACTTGCCCAAGATCACTCAGCAGGGAGGAGACAGAGCCAGGATTAGAACACAGGTCCTCTGACTCCCAAACCTGGACTCTTTCCAGTAAGCCCCTTTGCTTCTGGCTCCTTGACCACAGTTAATTTAAAACTGACAATGATTTCCCGGGTGATGGTAGCTGAGACACACCAGGACTGAGTTCTTTAGTTCCTGGGGCAAGACTGGCCCAAATATCCCAACCTGGCAAGCCTCCAAAACAAGGTGCAAATTGTTGGTTAGTGTGGCTGTCACCATCAGACACAATCACCCAGGACAACACACAGCTGTCTTCTGGGAGGATTTGGCAAATATTTTTATGATTTGGAACACCATCAAAAGCCACTGAGGCTGGAGGGCAAAGAGCACAATTTGTAAAAATTACAAACAGTAATTGCCAAAAGCCTTGGAACTCCCTGCCCTTCTATATACACCAGATTACCACTCTCCCCACCCTCAAAGCAGTATTAAGGTCTCATCTCCTCCAAGAGGCCTTCCCCGATTAAGCCCTCTTTTTCCTTCATTCACTTTCCCTTCTGTGCTTCCTATGCACTTGGATCTTGGATCTTTGGACATTTTGATATCTGCCCCACCCACAACCCCAGAGCACTTGTGTACATATCTTTAAATTACACACTGTAAACTATTTATATTAATGTCTGTCTCCTCCTCTAGACAGAAAGCTCATTGTGGGCAGGGAATATGCTGCCTACTCTATTGCACTGCACACTCTCCCAAGCATTTAGTACGGTGCTTTGCATATAGATATTAAGTGCTGTCGAGTCATTTCTGATTCATAATTATTCCATGGATATACTTTCTCCAGAACGTCCTGTCCTCTGCCATAATCCACAACCTTTCTAATGGTTCTTTGTTATCTTTGTTATGGTTTCCATCCCTCTGGCTGCCGGTCTGCCTCTTCCATGTTTTCCCTGGACTTTTCCTAGCATTAGTGTCTTCTCCAGAGAATTAGTCCTCCTGATTGTGTGTCCAAAATATGCTAATCTAAGTCGAGTCATTTGGCCTTCCAAAGACCACTTTGGTTTAATTTGCTCCAAAATCCATTTGTTCGTTTTTCAGGTAGTCCATGGTATTCGCAAAAGCCCTCTCCAACATAGTATGCGCTCAGGAAATACCACTGATTGTTTGACTGATTGAACAGTTAACAGGTGAACAATAAAGCAGTTCCCAAATGAAACCAAAAAGAATTATAAGAGGTAGCCACAGCAAAGACACCCAACCTGCCTGATTCTCCCATGCACCATGTTAGTTCCCTCCAATTCATTCATTCATTCAATCATATTTATTGAGCACTTACTGTGTGCAAAGCACTTTACTAAGCACTTGGGAGAGTACAATATATCAACAGACAGACACATTCCTGCCCACAACGATCTAATCAGTGCCCACCATTACATGGAATTCAACAGCAACATTCCGTTCTCAGGCCTCGCCCTATTTTTCAAAACATACACCTTTCCAACACAATCTATATCCTGGAAAGTCAGACAGACAAGATTCACTGCATCAATCCAAACAATATCATGCGACTGTACTTCCTCGAAAGTATCCTGAGGCTGACTCACTAGTGGGGCCTAAAGGAGCAAAACCGTGGGGAAAACACATTCTGCGCATGTCTCCCCACTCCTCAAAAACCTCCGATGGTTGCCCACCTATTGGAGGTCTTGAAGAGTGGGGAGATGCATGCAATAATAATAATAATGTTGGTATTTGTTAAGCGCTTACTATGTGCAGAGCACTGTTCTAAGCTCTGGGGTAGATACCGGGTAATCAGGCTGTCCCTCATGAGGCTCACAGTTAATCCCCATTTTACAGATGAGCTAACAGGCACAAAGAAGTTAAGTGACTTGCCCACAGTCACACAGCTGACAAGTGGTCACACAGCTGACAAGTGGCAGAGCCAGGATTCGAACCCATGACCTCTGATTCCCAAGCCCGGGCTCTTTCCACTGAGCCACGATGCTAGGTCTCTCCCCCTCTACACTGTGGGCTCATTTTGAGAAGGGAACATGCCTACCAAATCAGTTATATTGTATGCTTCCAAGGGTTCAGAAAGGTGTTCTGCACACAGTAATCATTCAATAGAAGCAGCGTGGCTCAGTGGAAAGAGCAAGGGCTTTGGAGTCAGAGGGCATGAGTTCGAATTCCAGCTCTGCCACTTGCCAGCTGTGTGACTGTGGGCAAGTCACTTCACTTCTCTGTGCCTCAGTTACCTCATCTGTAAAATGGGGATTAACTGTGAGCCCCACGTGGGACAACCTGATTCCCCTGTGTCTACCCCAGCTCTTAGAACAGTGCTCGGCACATAGTAAGCGCTTAACAAATATTATTATTATTGTTATTATTAAGGACTTCAATGCAATAAAAAAATACAATTGATGGATTTATTGATATATGCTACTATTTCTTTCTGCCTCCAGGAAATGGAGTGTGCGGGAAGGGCAGATGGCTCCCAGCCTAGCCTCATGGATTTAACGAGCAAATGCCTGTTCCTTTGACATACTTTCAGTCCAAAGAATTGCCAAGAGACTTTTCTGTACTTAACAGAAAAGTAAACCCCAAGAAAGGGAAGAAAGCATGTGGTCTCTACCTCAGTTCCCTCATCTATAAAATGGGGATTCAATACCTGGTCTCCCTCGTACTAAGATTGTGAGCCCTGTGTGGGTCAGGGACTATCACTGACCTGATTTTGTGTGGCACACCCGAAAGCAATGAACTAATACCACAATTATTATTGCAAAGCTTCTCAATCCTTTTAAGGAGAACCAAGCCGCTCCCTTCCCTGCTCCCCACTCTGTATACACTCTCTCACACATTCTCTCCTCCCTTTTCCCTTCCTTGGGGTTTACTTTTCTGTCAAGCATAGAACAGTCACTTGGCAATTCTTTGGGCTGAAAATATATCAAAGGAATAGGCCTTTCACTGTCAAAGCAGTGAGGCTAGGCTGGGAGCCAAAGTACCTGGGTTCCTTCACTGTTTCTCTGATTCAGCTTCTCGGACTGTAAAATAAGAGTGACAACGCTTACCACCAGATGCTTTGAGTTCCTTGACTGAAATATGCCATTATGATTATTTGGGCTTTATGGAGCAATGTAGTGCTTATAACCAGTCTCCTCCAATTTCTTCCTAAGGATAAGCATGAGGCTTTACAGGAGAGGTTTAACCAGAATGAGAGATTCACAGAGTTCTGTATCCCTAGCAAAGTCTTCTAGTCCTTCTCCTGATTCTGAGCTGACCAGGCCCACACTATGCCAAACAAGGATAGTATAGTGTTTAGAACAGTGCTCTGCACCCAATAGGCACTCAATAAGTATGACTGATTGAAAGGGGAGACCCTCATCTTCGGGGCTCAAAGGCGCAAGATATTATAGCCTCGCTCTGCAGCACCAGTCCAATATTTTCAGCCTCTTGGGTACAAAAATGCTTCTTATATGCTGCATCTTAATAATAGCTTTCCTTCCCTTCCTTAAAGGAATATTGTAAAGACCAAATGGGATGGTGGATGTGAAATCATTTTGAGTTCTGAAGAAGAATGACTCTGTATAAACCCTGGTTATAATATTACCATTATGCTCAAATCCACTTGCTCATTCTGTCCCCAGGGAAGACAAAGATTGGGCATATAACTGAAGATGGAAAACAGAAAGAGTCTCAGGAACTTATTAAAATCTCCCATCCCTTCCAATTAAGTGCAACTTCAAGTGGTCAGCATCAGGAAAGAGAGTTGGAGATCTTAGGATGGGGGAAAGATGGAGGAGGGAGGGAGACAGGGAAGGATGAATTCCAGTAGGCAAAGCAGTGGTTACTGAAAATGTATTTGCAGAAAATTCTGGAAACATTCCACCTATAGTTGGAATTTGAGAACTGGAAATCCACAAGCAGAAAACACGCAGCACAGTGAGGCAGAGGTGGTATTTGGGGGTTTAAAGAGGAATGCTAAGAATAAATTTATGACACTGCAGGACTCTCTGCCAGTTGCAGAACACGTGACGTCGTGGAGTTGTTTAAATGACTTGGTCCTTGCCGCCTGAAAATGAGCACAGCTAGTCCTCATTTCTCCTTTCCATCCTCCCCTCTGCATCACCTATGTACTTGGCTGTGTACCCAATAAGCACTTTGACACTCCAGCCCCATAATCCTTATGTGCATAGCCTTGTACTCTATTATTTCCCCTATCTGATTCATTTTAATATCTATCTCCTCCTGTAGACTTGTGGATTGTTTTATTATAATAATAATAATAGTGGTATTTGTTAAGCGCTATGTGCCTGGCCCTGCACTAACCGCTGGGGTGGATACAAGCAAATCAGGCTGGACACAGTGTCTGTTCCATGTGTTGCTCACAGTTTCAATCCCTAGTTTATAGATGAGGTAACTGAGGCAGAGAGAAGTGACTTGCTCAAGGTCACACAGCAGACAAGTGGTAGAGCCGGGATTAGAACCCATGACCCTCTGACTCCCAGGCCCATGCTCTTTCTATTACATCAGGCTGCTACCTGAAATTTCCCAAGCACTTAATATACTGTTCTGCTCCCAGGAAGTACTCAGTAAATACTATTCAGTGATAGATAATACAGTGCCCTGGTTTCACATTCATTCAGTGCAGATCACTGTACTAAGCACGTGGGAGAGTACAACAGTAAACAGACACACTCTCTGCCCACAATGAGTTTAGAGTTTAGTCTTCATAATCTCCTTCCTCTTCCAAAGCCTACTCTCCAAAGGTATAATCAGTGTACCATCGTCTAGCCTAGGTACAGGGTTGGGGGAAAAAAAAGAATCTATCATCTGCTTTTAGATCAGACTACCATTTTTCGGGCAGATCTGTCCTCTTACAGTTTGGAGATTTGGCCCCAGATACCTTCGGGTGTGGAATTTTCATCTTATACACCTGGCCTCACTCCTCATCGGCTCTGGCTGCAAAGTCCCTCAGCTCACAAATGGCGTCCACTTTCACGGGAAACTGGGAAGCTTGCTGATCAGACTCGGAAGCAAGGAAGGGAAGAGTATCAATCAATGGTATTTACAGAGAGCTCAGTGTGTACTAAGTGCTTGAGAGAGTATGTCAGGAGTTCTGCCATGGCGTAGTGGATAGAGCACAGGCCTGGGATTCAGAAGGTCTTGGATTCTACCTGCGGCTCCGCCGTTTGTCTGCTGTGTGATCTTGGGCAAGTCACCTCATGTCTCTGGGCCTCAGTTATCTCATCTGTAAAATGGGGATTAAGACTGTGAGCCCCAAGTGGGACAGGGACTGTGTTCAACCTGATTAGCCTGTATCTACCCCAGCACTTAGAACATTGCCTGGCACCTACTAAGCCCTTAACAAATACCATTATTACAATTACTACTCCCAGAAACTCTAGATTCAGGCAGACTTCGGCAAAATGTTCATTTCAAATCATATCTATTGGCACTTACTGTGTTCAAATCACTTTAAGCGCTTGGGAGAGCACAATACAACAATAAACGGACATATTTCCTGCTCACAATGAGCTTACAATCTAGATGGGGCGACAGACAGTATGACTAAATAAAACACATAGACATTTATTCTGTTTGCTACAAGACACATTGCATGCCTGGTCCAAGTCACGTGGGTCTAGTGTCTGTTAGTGACCCCTCCCCGCCCCCAGTTCTCACTTTTCTTCTTTCATCCTGGCAGACCAGTGGCTACTCCGATGACAAAGCAGAGTCCAGCCCAGGCAGGCCCGGAAGCAGCTGTGCAGGGGCGAGACCCACCTCCGCTCCCCTTGGCTTCTGACCTACATTCTGGCTACCAGTCCACCTAATGACTTTGTCAAAGGGGAGTGAAAATTTCTGAAAATAGTTCTAAAGCAAGGAGGGCGACCCACTCATTTTTGCAAAATACGGTGCGAATATTAAGAGTGGGGCCATTCTGCCACCAGAAAATGCCAATGGGAATCTGGGGGGATCGATAGGACATTTTTTCCCCAAAGACAAAACCTCCCAAGCGAGGATCTGGACTGTCCTTTCTGTTTGACTGGTGCAAGTCAGAAAAATATTTGGTCCAGATTAATGGTGCTTGGGCTGTCCCTTGCTTTCGGAACTTGGAGGTCACACCTATGGCTTGTGGAAACCTGGCTTAGGAAGTGCGGGAGAAAACTAAGAACCACAGCCAGCAGACTTCAGAAGGGACCAGCACTTACCAGGATCCAAAGAGGAAATTCCGAGATTCCTCACCTGGTAAGTGGTGTTTACCATTCCATAATTTGTGGTATTCGCTAAGCATTTACTATTTGCCTAGCACTGTACTAAATGCTAGTATAGATAGAAAATGATCAAGCCAGACACAGTCCCTGGCCCTCATGGATCTCACAGTCTAAGTAGGAGGAAGAATAGGTGTTGAATCCCCATTTTAGCGATGAGGAAAATGTGGTCGAGAGAAATTAAGTGACTTCTCCAAGACCATACTGCTGGCAAGCGGCAGAGTCAGGATCAGAACCCAGGTCCCCTGGCTCCCAGACCCGTCCTCTCGATGCTCACAGGGACTTAAGCCAGCAAAATGAAGTGGAATGCGGCCAACTCCTGATGATGGAGAAAGTTTTCGTCTCACTGGGCCCCACCCAATTGTAGTCATTGTTCCAGTGTAGGCATTTATAAATAGACCAGTATCTGGGTAAGTTATTTCATATAACCTGACAGGCCCTGGAAAGAACTGTGATTATTAAATCATTCAGTGGTATTTACTGAACACTTACTAAGTGCAGAGCACTGTTCTAAGCACTTGGAAGACGACATTACAAAAGAGCTGGACAGCAGAAAGGACACTGGCAGAAAGGTTGCCTCAACTAGCCCAGAGAAGTCCTCAAAAAGCCCCACAGGACCCTGAGATAGATAAGCGATTCTTGAATTAAGCCCAGAAAGAAGTAGATTCTGACTTTCCTTCTCTCCACCGCCTGATACAGTATACAAAGTAACAGGATCATGGCTAAAGGGAGGGAAGGCCAAGAGGTAAAGCGAGAACCCAGGGCCTAAATTATCTACCAACCCGTCCATCCATCCTTGAAATAATTGAGAGCTGGCCACAGAAATCTTTAGTCAGCTGGAATCTACATTAGAGTGCCAGGCTTCCTTAGCTCAGCCTGGACTTCCCAAGTCAAGTGGCCATCTGTCCGGGTTATTCAGGGCAGAGCGGTTTACAGTTAGTCTGTCTTGTACCGAAATGGAACTGGGCACTTCTGTAACCAGTACTCTTATTTTCTGTACCGAACCTCTCTCCGTCGCAGTTCCCGCTGGCGAGACCCGCGGCTGGAGTTCACCGATCTGGGAGGGAAAGGCAAAAGTCTTGGAGCCAACAGGAGGCTCAGGAGGACCTCGGAGAAATGCTCCGGGATCATGCAAAAAGCAATGTACATCCACAAAATGGTGTATTGGGATGTCTTCCCGTTAAGCTGCATGCTAGTGAACTGATAATGATGAGGTATTTGTTAAGCGCTTATTATGTGTCAAGTACTGTTCTAAGCACCAAAATCTTGTATTGGGATGTCATCCCATTAAGCTGCATGCTAGGGTACTGATGATGATGATGGTATTTGTTAAGCGCTTACTATGCGTCAAGTACTGTGTTAAGCAGAGAAGCAGCGTGGCTCAGTGGAAAGAGCCCCCGGGCTTGGGAGTCGGAGGTCGTGGATTCTAATCCTGGCTCTGCCACTTATCAGCTGTGTAACTTTGAGCAAGTAATAATAATAATAATGTTGGTATTTGTTAAGCGCTTACTATGTGCAGAGCACTGTTCTAAGCGCTGGGGTAGACACAGGGGAATCAGGTTGTCCCACGTGGGGCTCACAGTCTTAATCCCCATTTTACAGATGAGGTAACTGAGGCACAGAGAAGTTAAGTGACTTGCCCACAGTCACACAGCTGATAAGTGGCAGAGCTGGGATTCGAACTCATGACCTCTGACTCCAAAGCCCGTGCTCTTTCCACTGAGCCACGCTGCTTCTCCAGTCACTTCACTTCTCTGGGCCTCAGTTACCTCATCTGGAAAATGGGGATTGAAACTGTGAGCCCCACGTGGGACAACATGGTGACCTTGTATCTACCCCAGTGCTTAGAACGGTGCTTGGCACATAGTAAGTACTTAAATACCAAAATTATTAATTATTATTACTGTTTTATGCCCTGGGGGAAGATACAAGCTAATCAGGTTGGACACAGTCCCTGTCCCTCATGGGGCTCATAGTCTTAATGCCCATTTTACAGATGAGGTAACTGAGCCCCCGAGAAGTGAAGTGACTTTCCCGAGGTCATACAACTGACACGTGGCAGAGCCGGGATTAGAACCCAGGCCTTTCTGATTCTCAAGCCCGTGCTCTATCCATTAGGCCATACTGTCATCTCTTTGTCCCGTAGCATCAAGGGCCATCAGTGGCCACGCTATTCCCAAGCCCATCAGCTGGGTCAAAGGAACTCTCGGGCTGTCCCTGCTCAGCAGCCCCTTCCACCCGTTTTGTAACCGGGGCCAAGGGAGAGCGGGCCAGGCTGCTGTAGCACATGATTACAGTGCCCAGAGCTTAGTACAGTGTCTGGCACATTGTAAGTGCTTCACAAATACCATTAATATTACGAATAGCAGACCTGTTTCTGTGTGGCTGCTGGGACTTACTATAGAAGCAAGTAGCCCACCGAGACCACCAAGCCACCAACCTGCTTTTGGAGATTCCAGCTGAATCCAGCTGCTGTGACCGGAGTCGTCGGACCAGGCAGGGACCAGAACCGGGGTAAGGCCACACGAGGTTGTAATCTCCAGGATGAGTTTGACCTAAGTTCCTTTTAGAGTGGGGGACAGGCTGCAGCCACCAATGGAGGCAGCAAATCCACCCAATTTCAGGCTGGAAATGACAATACGGCCCTTTGCATTCAGAGCATACAGAGCACAGACACAGGATGCAGCACCTGTGCTTAGAGAAGCAGCACGGCTTAGAGGATAGAGCAAAGGCCTGGGAGTCAGAAGAACATGGGCTCTAATCCCGACTCCGCGCCTGTCTGCTGTACGACCTTGGACAAGTCGCTTAATTTCTCTGTACCACAGTTACCTCATCTGTAAAAACTGGAGATCGAGAGCGTGAGCCCAAACGTAGGATCGGGATAGTGTCCAACCTGATTAAGTTCAATCTATCTAGAGCTTAGAACAGTACTCTTGGCCCATAGTTAGTGCTTAACAAGTACCATGATCAATCATTATTTATTATTAGCAGCAGAACACTTGGAATTCCTGATTCCTTGGATTCCTAGATCCCTAGAAACAGCCAATCATGGATCTAGAGTCTCTAATCCTATTTACTCGTTCAGTCAACAGAAGTGACAGAGATATGCTCCCGGCCCACATTATTACAGATAAATATATAAGTGCTGCTGGGCTGAGGGTGGGGGAAATAAATTAGCTGGATTTGTACCAAGTGCAAGGGCAACACAGAAGGGAGAGAGAAATGGTGAAATGGGGACTTGGTTGGGGAAGACCTTTTGGAGAAGATGTGATCGTCTCCACTCTGGTTCTCCTTTCAAGATAGACAGCAACATCATCTGTGAACTTGTTAAATCTACTGTTGAGGGAGTAAAGTACATCACTCAGGCGCTTATTTGTTTATTTTTATGGACCGCTTTAAAATAAATAGCTGTAACCTAAGGGACTCTGGCTCAAAACTGATTTATTCATTTTAATATTGGTTTGGGGCATCAGGATTAATTGAGATGCTTTGCTCTACTGGTTACCATTCTGAAGCGTAGTCATGGATCCCACAGGCCGCTTGATTTCTGAACACTAATTTATTAGGAATAATGGCCTCGATCTACAAAGCCCCATTTTCGTAGCCATCTTCTTCCAAAGGCAATAACTCTGCCCCTGATCATACAAGTAAATAGGTACCTGAGTTCCTTTCCTAAATGATCTCTCCCAAGATCTGGTAGACTTGGTGCAGCTTCAGAAAGGAAAAATTTCTCCTCTAAAGTTGAGGGACCGCCACATCACATAAGGACAGACTGGATTACCTAACCTTTCCACTATCTCTACTGCTTGAAGCCAATCAGACACGGTTTCACGGAAAGGAGTATCAACCAATTAACCATCATCATCGGTGGTACTTATTGAGCACATCCTATGTGCAGATCACAGTACAACATAAGAGAGTTGGCAGACGTTCCCTGCCCATGATGAGCTTACAGTCTACGAGAGGAATAGTGTGTACTGAATGTCTATATTGTGTGCAGAGCACACTTCTGAGTGCAGAAGTATAATAAAATTAGCAGACCCACTAGTTGCCCTTAAAGGAGTTAACAGTATAGTGAGAGGGAAGGACACTGAAATAATTTATGAATATGAGTTTGAAGGAAAAAGCTGTTAGTTACATGAGTTAGTGCTTTAAGTAGTCGGGGATAGGAGGTGTGTATGTAAGTGCTACAGGAAATTGTGAGCAAACAACTCATAGGTAGCAGAGAAGTGCTGAAGTAGCAACTGGGGGGGTTAGCAATTAACGCAAAAAGACCTCCTGGAGGTGATGTGATTTCAGAAGAATTTTGTAGCTGAAAAGTGTTGTGGTCTGTCGAATCTGAAGGGTGAAGGAATTCCAGGCAGGGATGGCGAGCAGAGGATGGTGACAGGAGAGATGAGAATGAGGCAAACTGAGTAGGTTAGTTTGAGGAGAACAAAAAGTGTGAGCCGGCATGCAATGGGAGCAGAGTATGGATGGAAGAAGACAGCCGACAGAGAACCTTAAAGCCAATGTTCAAGAGTTTCTGCTTGATGCAGAAGATGAATGGGCAACCTCTAGACGCTTTTGAAAAGTAGAGATGTTTACAAAATTACATTTTAGAAAAATCATCCTTGCAGCAGAGTAAAGTATATGGAATATAAAAGGGGTGAGACTAGAGGCAGGAACGTCAGCAGAGAGACTGATGCAGTACTCAAGTTGGTGGATCAGCCTGATAGCCATCAAGGGAAGCAGCGTGGCTCAGTGGAAAGAGCCTGGGCTTCAGAGTCAGAGGTAATGAGTTTGACTCCCAGCTCTGCCACTTGTCAGCTGTGTGACTGAGGGCAAGTCACTTAGCTTCTCTGTGCCTCAGTTACCTCATCTGTAAAATGGGGATTAACTGTGAGCCTCACGTGGGACAACCTGATTACCCTGTATCTACCCCAGCGCTTAGAACAGTGCTCTGCATATAGTAAGCGCTTAACAAATACCAACGTTATTATTATCTGGATGGAAACAGGGAAACCTGGAAATACTGTGAAGGAAAAACTGACAGGATTTACCAATAAAGTGAATATGAGAGTTGGAGAGGGAGGAGTCAAGAATAATGCCAAGACTATGGGCTGGAGATATGGGGTGGGTGGCAAGGTTTTCAACTGTGAAGGGAAAGTTAGATGGAGGAAAGGATTTGGGAGGAACAATTCAGAGTTCAGCTTGGACATACTGATCATGAGGTGCCATGTACAAGGAGATTCAGATCCTCTAATTCACACAGATTTCCCCCAAGAGAAGAACTGTTAGGTTCCAGATAGGAATTTGAGTTCCAGAGAACAGTAGTGACAGTCATAAAATGAATCAATAAGGGAGAGGCCAAAACAGAATGCTGGTTAGAGTAGCAGTGGACCAGCTCTCAGGAATTTCCTTCCTTAAAGCTATTATTTAACCTGAGGTCATTTTGCAATGATGGGTAGGTCTAACATTATTCCCTAGGTTGGTGGGCAGATCTAACATTAGTCCATAGGCCTAACACTCTCCTGATGTGTTTCCCAACCTAAATAGGCCTTTATCTCAAATGATGATGATGAAAGTGACTGTGGTACTGAAAAGAGGATGAAAGAATTAAGAAGATGATGCCAGTGGGGCCACCTTTTCAGATCCCCAATAGGCTGTAAGGCAGCACCAAATCAGGTGATCAGCTGCCAGGGGAAGCACGCAACTCTTGGGCCTGAAGCCTCATTTCGGGCACATCTGCCCGGCCTGAACCAGCATAGATGCGCTCTTGTAGTGAACTGACCTTTCTTACTCCACCCTCCTGTGAAGTGTGAGAATGTCAGCATGACCTAGTGGAAAAAGCACAGGCCTGGGAGTAAGAGGATCTAGTTTCTAATCCCATCTCTGTCACGTGCCTGCAGTGTGACCTTGGGCAAATCACTTAACTTCTCTGGGTCTCAGATACTACATCTGTAAAATGGGGATTAAGGCTATGAGTCCCCTGTGGGGCATGGACTGTACCCAATCTGATCAGCCCATATCTACCACAACACTTTGTACAGTGCCTAACACATAGTAAGTACTTAAATGCCATTAAAAATAAAAGTGTCCCCTTAGCTGACCTTGGGATTCACAGTTCAAGCAACTGAGGAGAGATTCTGTCTGGGCATGGAAAGCTATCACAAGATCAACTAGGCTTGTTCCTGACTGTGCTGAAGTGTTTGTCTCTTACCCAAGGTCACCCAGCAGACAAGTGGCAGAATTGAAACCCAAGTCCTTCTGGCTCCCAGGCCCAGGCTCCATCCACAAGGCCAAGCTATTTCTCTGAGTGCCTACTGTGTGCAGAGCACTGCACTAAGCACTTGGAAGAATACTATAGATAGGAAAAGCTGAGAGTGCAGAATTGCAGTTTCTGAATGGGGATCCTATGTGCTGCCTAGCAAAACTGATTTGTGTTGCATTGAGTTCCTGCAGTGCAGTCAGCTGATGAGCCTTGAGGCAATTTTCCTTGACCAACTGCGGCTGTTTGGGGGTGGGGGAGATAAGGGGTTGTGGAATTAAATAGGTAGATAGGCATTCTAGGGAGCAGATAATGGAAAGATTAGCTGAGCATCCTGAAGTTAAAAATTCAACTATGAATGTATTCGAACACAGAAAGATGGCTCATTTAACAATGTGAAGAATTCAAAAGGCACAAGCTTCCCACCTTGGAAAACCACCCAATATTGTGAACTAACTTTTATGACTCCCTGGGGGTAGATGGTTTGGATTTCCCCAAAAGATAGAAAAGATCCCTCCCCACATCCCAAACCATTCAGGAACCTCCATTCCACAATACCAGAGTTTAAACATACCTAACCTTAGAAGCTAGTGGTCAAATTAAGGAGAGGAAAAGCTACAAATAAAGGGCAACTCATCATCAGGGGCCCAGAGACCTAACTGGACAAAGTACTAATGACATGAGAAATCCTAAGGCTGAGAAGGGACTTGTGAAGGGCTTTGAAGGTGCCTTCAGCCTGAACCGAAAACCACCTTTCAGTCTTAGCTCTTTTCAATTTCTTCCCCCAAACTCATTTCTTCTATGAAACCCTTTAATAAGAGCTGCCCTACCTACAATAATCACATACACACCAACATACAAACGGGCACGCCAAAGATCTTATCGCGTTTTACATTTAACCACCTTCTTACCTATATACCTATATACCTATATACCCTCACTGTGTTTCCTGTGCACTGTGTAACTTCGAATATAAATCCCCAAGGCAGAAACCATTGTTTCCCCATTGAAGGGGAATACCTAAAGGGAGTGCTGGGGTTTAACAAATAAACAATGATTGCCTGGAAGAAGGTCAAGGTTTTTAAGGTGTCATTCCTGATTTCTCCAGCAGATTATCCATAGTCCATCTCGGAAGCTAACCATAGTCCATCTCCGAAGCATGAAGGCTCACAGTCAAACCTGTCAGAACCTAAAGAACGATTCAGCGCAGCCTTAAAAGTAGTAATTGATGCTTTGTCCCCTTTTAGGGATTTTCCATGCGGAACCAAATGGATAAGATGGAAAAGGTTTGGACTGCCTAGGCCACTGTCCTATCTGACTATCTGATAAGAGTCTCACCTTAAATAAAACTTCACTGCCACGACTTGGTGTGGCACCTCAAGAATCATAAGTCCATAAGACCCTAAGTCCGGCCTCGAGTCAGTTCTTTTCCGTTTGAAAATTATGCAAATATGAGCAGAAAACAGAAATCTTTTTCCTGAAACAGACTTTGAACCTCCTCAGCGGTCAAGTGTAAATGCATGCATTACATTATGATCAGTAATAAATAATAATAATGATTGTGGTACTTATGTGTTTACTATGAGCCACACACTGTGCTAAGTGCTGGAAGAAAGGCCAAGATAATCCAGTCAGACACAGAAAAGCAACGTGGTCTATTGGAAAGGCATTGGCCTGGGAGTCCGAGGACCAATCCATCACTCTGCTGTGTGACCTTGGGCAAGCCACTTAAGCATTATATGCCTCAGTTACCTCATCTTTAAAACAGAAGTTAATACTGTGAGCCCCACGGTGGGCATGGACTGTGTCCAACCTGATTAGCTTGTATCTACCCCAACACTTAGTTCAATGCCTGGAACAGAGTAAGCACTCAAATGGCATTTTTTTAAAAAAACAAAACAAAAAACAGTCTAGCATACCCTATGTTCAGATGATGTACAGAGGCTTGAATACTCCAACAGGTCAGTTCTTTTATTTCTTAAATCAAACTTAGCTCCAAGATGACTGTGCATATTGCAAGATATCCAGAAAATTGAATAGAGGGAGGTCAGTATGAGTCAAAGCCTCTAGCCTAAACTGACCATCTTGATATTGGGATACCATACTTTAAGCAAGACCATATCAGCTATGAGGATAAAGAAAGACGAATCTTTTCTACACAACATTTTGGTATGTTTTCAACTCGTCCTGAGGAAGGGCATTCATATAGACACACCCCTTGTAAGCTTTTTGAAGACAGGGATCATGTCTATCAACTCTATTCTTTTGTACACCCCCAAGCAGTCAGTACAGTGCTGTGCCCACAGAAACCGTTCAGTAAATACCACTGATGCATTTTTTGGTGGGGCGAGGGGGGATGTCACAATCTGCTTATTATAGAGGGATACGCTCATTATCTTTCAGGTGACCTAAGCAGATGCTCTTTAAACAAGTTGCACTGAGCAACAGGTCTTACTTTCATAGACTGCTGTCTTTATGGTACTACAGAAAACACACTAAAGCAAAATGTCAGAATACCCGACAGAAATACTTCATACTTTGTACATGCTGAGTAACCAGTTTAAGAGTGCCAAACTCTCCAAGAACAAGTCACCCTGGTTCTTGAAAACTTCCTGTGATATGCTTAGATTAGGCAGTCACAGTAAAGAATCTTGGTGACTTTTTTTGGTTCAACATAGGGATGGGGAAATGTCCATTTGCTAGCAAGATAGGAAAACGAGATTCAGAACTGTCTTTCAACTTATTCCATAGAGTAAACCTCTTCAGGGTTCCGCCATGGGGCGGACACACGATAGTCGTCCTTCATATTCAAAAATGATACCACTTGGCTGATGGGGAAGGTTACCCATGGAAGTAAGCATGGTTGGAAGCCCAATGGATGACTACCTGTCCCAACCACATAATGATTGCTGACAAACTTGCTACTCGTGGTGCCTGGAGCTGTTTGTGTTTCTGTGTCTGTTTCACGATCTTCCCCAAGCTCCTACTCAAAAAGAGCCAACTCATGGTCATAAATGCATGAGCATTGCAGGGGCTACCCATAGAATCTGCATATTAAAGCCTTATTATTTGCAGACTTCCATTCGTCTCTTGTTACAGTCACTTTTCCCATTGCGCGGAGCTGCCATCACATATTTTGGAAAGAATGTTGTTGTAACTATGGTCTTCCCACACAGCGCACTCCCGCCTGGATACAACACGACACACTATCGGAAGACAGATTTATGTGCGTGTACTTGATGTCTGTCAAGATGTATGTACTACAAGGAAGGAAGCAGTTTGAAAATCAGTGAGACGGTATGGTGATAAAGACCCGGAGGCTCTGGGAGAAAGGATCTTTGAGTGCCTTCCAACCCCATAGCACTATGTACATATCTTTAGATTATTATAAATTACTTATTCATATAAATGTCTCTCGCCCCCTCTAGATTGTGAGTTCGTTGTGGGCAGGGAATGAGTCTGCTAATTCTGCTGTATTGTACCTTCCCAAGTGCTTAGAACGGTTCTCTGCCCAAAGTAAGCGCTCAATAAATACCATCGATTGATTGATTTCAGATCAACCAGCAGAGCCGTGCTTGAGGGTGGGTAAATAAGGGCACTAGCCATTGGTACACCCACCTCAGGACATGGGTGGTCACATGGGGGTGGGAGCAAGGACTTTGCAGGAAAATGTTCAGACCACTGCTCCACCAGCATAAATATCCTGACCCTGGTGTAACAAGGTGACTCTGGTCCAAAACCTTAGTGATAAGAGACTGCTAGAAAACACCACTGACCCAACCTGGCCTCATGCTAATCTTGCAGCTCTCACCCAGGCAAGCTCACATCCCGACACTTCCTGCCTGACTCTTCTGGTCCAGAGGGACTGGTTTACCCTGTTTCCAGAGCCTGGCTCTCATGGCTCCCCGCTGGCTAGAAGTTCAAGTTCCAGTCCTGAACCTCTGGCAGCAGGGTGGGCTCACCTGTCCGGGAACCCGGATGGATGGGCCCATGTATGGAGACAAGAACTTACATTGCGTAATAATAGTAATAATTGTGGCATTTGCTAAACTGTAATGATGTGCCACTTAGTGCTAGGGTAGATACAAGATCATCAGGTTGGACCCAATTCCTGTCCCATGTGGGGCTCACAATCTAAGTGGGAGGGAGAACAGTTATTGAATCACTATTTTACAGATGATGAAACTTAGGCCCAGGAAAGCTGTGACTTGCCCAAAGTCACCCAGCAACCAAACTGCAGAACTTGGGCCCTCTGACACCCAGACCTAACCAGATTCCAGTAGGCCACACTGCTTCTAATTGGGATAACTTGTACATAAGAGAGCAGCATGCATGCAGTGACCAACCAGAATCTGTCAACCCTGGGACAGTAAAAAAAACGAACAAACATGCAACTCAACAGTGAGTTAAACCAATCCTGGAACCTGACATCAATGCCCACATAGCCGGAAGGCTACACTTGCCAAAACAATTGCCTTGCTGGGGAGAGGGAAGGGAATCTGGGGCAATGATGGAGTCTAAAGAGTGAGAGAGGTTAAGTGACGTGACTTATCCAAGGTCTCCAAGTGACTCAGCCATAAAGTCTAGAAAAAAAGCCAGACTGGTCTACTCCCACCCCCTTGCTCCAGTGCTCCTTCTCCACACATTGTAGAAAAGCCCTGTTGACGCAGTAGGGAATACAGAATTCCTTCAAGATTTGGCAGAACCCACGTAACCAACATACATGCTGAGGTTTATCCCTCAGTTTCTTTCACTAGTTCCAAATCTCAGAAATAGATATTTTGCTCCTCACCGCCCCTACTCCTGAGGTTGTTCCACTGTGAATGCAACAAATACATTTCATTCAAAAGTATTTATTGATCACTTACTATGTGCAGAGCACTGTACTAAGCAATTTGAATATACATTTTGGCAACTGATAGGGACAATCCCGGCCAAGTGATTAGTACAGTGCTCTCCACACAGTAAGCACTCAATAAACACCACTGACTGATTTTAAAATGATACCAGTAACACACTCCTGACCTCTGGGTATGCTGTCAGGAATCAAATAATTTAATTTCAGGATGGAAGAGCAAAGCTTCCTGAAATAGTGATTGGGGGAGGAAGAGATGACTCTTCTTTTCTGGCCTGGACCTCTGACTTCTCTCTCCTATCCTGTAATCTCACATTCCTTCTGCCTTTAAGACATCTTTAAGTGATGTCACCGCAAGTTCAATATGGCAAAACCGAACTCCTAATCTTTCCCCCCCAAATCCTCGTTCCCATCAGAGCTGACACCAGCTCCATCCTCCCTGACTCTCAGGTCCGTATCCTTTGATTCTCCTTGACTCTTCCCTCTCTTTCAACTCCCATATTCAGGTCTGTTGTCAAACGCTAACAGGTCTCCCTCAATATTTCTAGAATCCATCCGCTCCTCTCTATCCAAATGGCTACCCCCAAAACTTGTCACTTCCCAACTTGCCTTCTACATCAGCCTCCTCACTAGTCTCTCTGTCTCCAGGCTCTCTACTTTCCCTGTATATACTCTGCTGGTCAAACCATTTCTATAAGTGTTGATCTGCACCCGTCTCTCCACTATTCAAAAACTCCAAATGGTTGCCCAATTGTCTGTGCATCAAGAAGGGACTTCTGACCACTATCTTTAAAGCCCCCAATCAGCCCTCTCCCTCCTGCTTATCCATTCTCTTCTCCCACTACACCTCAGCTTGAACAATTTGCTCCTTTTAACCTGACTGGGCCTTGTTCTCTCTCCTCCCACCTGCAACCTCTTGAACAAGTCTGCTCACCTTCCTGGAACCCCCTCCTTTTTATAGCTGATAGATCACAGCTCTCTCCATTTTCAAAGTCCAATCTTGCAATCACATCTTCTCCAGGAGGTTCCCCCCATTAATAATAATGATGGCAATTGTTAAGCTCTTACTAGGGGCCAAGCACTGTTCTAAGCTCTGGGGGGGTGGGGGTAGAAGGTAATCAGGTTGTCCCACATGGGGCTCACAGTCTTCATCTCCATTTTGCATATGAGGTAACTGAGGGATAGAGAAGTTAAGTGACTTGCCCCAGGTCACACAGCTAAGTGGCGGGGGCGGGATTGGAACCATGACCTCGGAGTCCCAAGCCAGTGCTCTTTCCACTGAGCCACACTGCTTCTCTATATTCCCAAACCTGCCACTTCGCCCTTCTGTACCACCCAGCACTTCAGAGACCACAGCCCCTAGCATGTATGAACCCTATATTCTATTACTTCCTTAAACATTTGTTACTTCCTATTATGCATCTATTTCCCCTATAAATTGTAAACTCCTTGAGGGATGGAATAAGGTATACTTATTTCTACTCCCGAGCAATTAGTAAGAGCAGTCCTCTGCACACACTAGGGCTCACTGAATGTTGACTGATTGTTGGGTTGAGAACAGAGTTTCTTGGGGAGGAAACCAGGGAACTGAACCCCACACCTAACCATTTTCCTGATCCAACATCTATACTGGAGCCGCACTTCTTTCCTTAACGGGTGACATATCAAAAGCAAAGCAATTCTGCATATAATTAAGCCTTGCACCGGCAAAACTCCTATAACCCATGCTTTATTACATCTCCTATAGAATAATATATTTTCTGCATATAATTAAGTCTTGCATAGGCAAAAAACCTAACCCATGATTTGTTACATCTCCTATATATGTAACATATATGCACAAGCCAAGCATATTAGTAAGCGTTTAACAAATACCATCTTATTACACATCATATATATGGGGTATATCATATAAAGGCAACTCAATAGTAAGATATAAACCATGGTGTTGTGAGCAGGGTCTGTAACTATTGTTGCATTGTACTTTCCCAAGTGCTAAGTACAGTGCTCTGCACATATGACTGAATGAATGAATGAATGCTGGAACATGGCACCAAAGCCCACGTTGCCGGAAGCCTATACTTGCTGAAACAATTGGCTTGCTGGGGAGAGAGAGGGGAATCTGGAGCAATGATAGAATCTAAAGAGTGAGAGGTGAAGTGACTTGAGCAAGATCTCCAAGTCAATCAGCCAGTGATGCAGTGATACCTTGGCCTAGTGGATAGAGCACGGGCCTGGGAATCGGAAGGGCATGGGTTCTAATCCCAGCTCCGCCACTTGTCTGTTGTATGACCTTGGGGAAGTCACTTTACTTCTCTGTGCCTCAGTTCCCTCATCTGTAAAATGGGGATTAAGACCGTGAGGCCTATGGGGGACAGGGACTGCGTCCGACCCGATTTGCTTGTTTCCACTCCAGTGCTCAGAACAGCGACTGGCACAGAGTAAGCACTTAAATACCATTATTATTATTATGCACACATGTATATACACATTTTAAGGCTTGAGACCTTAAGTGATCCATCTATCTAACCTGGGCTGGAGGCTGGAGTAGGGGTTGGGGGTGTGCAGACCAAGGCTGCAGAGGAAAGCAGCTGGCTCTGGGGCTGGCCGGGCATCTGGCTCACTTCTCCTCCCCTCCTCCCTTCCCAGGGCGGTGGCGGCTCCTCCGCTGCTGTGTCACTTCCCCGGCTGGGAGCTGGGGCAGGTCATCCGTGGCCCAGGCCAACAACGGCTGCCACGCACCCTCCCCCAAGCTAATCCCTGCCGGAGCCCTGGCATTGCAGCCGCGGACACCGGAGGGGAAGCAGAGCCAGCTCTTCCATCTGGAGACTGCAGTGGAGAAGAGAGAGGGAGAAAGAGAGAAAGTGTGTGTGTATGTATGTGTGCATATAGGGAGGGAGGGGAAGACAGAGGGTAAGACGGTCCGGCCGCACCCAGCTTGTCCCCGAGGACACCTTTCCCACCCTTGGCCAAAAACCAGGGCCGCCCTTCCCCCTTCCCCCCAAAACACACACCCACCTCTGTCAATCAGGAGCACGGAAGCACCCCCAGAGTGCAATGAAGCTGGGAAGGGCTCCAAATAACCCCTTGGCACTGCCAGCAACCTCCCCACTTTACACTGGGTTGGTGCAAGGGTCAAGTCATATATGGGAGGAATTAGCTGTCTCTCTCTGCCTGGAGAGAGAGCCAGCAGGCGTGTGGGGGATGGGGGAGAGACAGAGAGAAAGAGAGACAGTGAAACAGAGACCCCAACCCTCACCCTGACCTTCGTTCGTGGTCTTAGTGCCATTTCGAATGGCAGTTCATTCTTATAGATACGTAGTTCAATATATGGCATATGTACTCCTTATATACTGTGAATGCACACCCAGTGTGTAGATTATACATAAGCGTGTTTCCAGAACAACCCAAACACACGCAAACCCGGTTAAAGGAGGGATGCATGGGTAAACATAACCCTAATTAGGCCCTCGTTAATGTATTTGAGGAGATTCCGCATATTTGTTTTCCTATTTTAATACAACCCTAATTGCATCCCCTACTCCTTGACACCAGAGACCCCCCCATCCCCAATTAGACTAGCACGTAAACATTCATCGGGGTTGGAGGGAGCCCATTAAGCCTAACCATATGCACAACCCCCGGCACCGTCCCGCTCGCAGAAAAAAGAAGCCCTCGACAGCAAAATCCCTGCCAAACCAAGCGGAGAGACGGTAGGCCCGGCTGGACCACAACGGGGATGCAACCTCTCAGGGCCCAAGAAAGCAGACTCAATAAGGACTAGCCCCATCCATCACCACGAAGGCTCTAGCCTACCTGACGGGGTTTTGAAAGCTCTCAGCAAAGCCAGCTCTTCTTCCCTTCCTCCTCTTTTCTAATCCCACCTCTCAGCATCCCCCCCGCCCCCCGCAACTCTCCAACACAATACCGGAGAGGCAGCCGCCGTGTTGTCATGGCGATCCACCAAGTCACATCTTTGCCTAACATCCTACTAAAGGGGGGAAAAAAAACAAACACACACACAACCCCCAACACAACCTACCCGGGGAACGTGTCCTCTCCGCTGGGGGCCCGCTCGGCCTGTCTCATTTATCCGAGGGACGGGATCGCAATGATGCAATTAAAGAAATGATTGATACTGGGGTGCAGAGATGTCAAGGAGCCCGAGTGGATTCGGTGATCCTCCTCTCGCACATTGCAATCACACCCCGTCTTTCACCGGGGAGGGGGATTTATTTATTTATATTGCTGTCTATTTGTATTGATTTCTGTCCCACCCTCTACAAACTGAGAGCTCGTTGTGGGCAGGGAATGTGTCTGCTTATCGTTGTGGGCCGGGACCGTCACTCTTTACCGCTGTATTGTACTCTCCCAAACGCTCTGCCCCCAGTAAGCGCTCAATAAATACGACCGAATGAATGGACGATGGTCTAGACGACGGCCGGCCCCAGACACGCACCCGCAAGAGACCGAGGGGAGGGAGAGGAAACGGGAGACGAGGGGGAGGGGAAGAAAAAAATCACATGGAATGAAAGCAAAATAAACTCTGCAATGTGGCCTACAAGCCGGGGCGGAATCGAGAAGTCATCACCCCCTTTTTCCCCCCCACAAAAAATAACCCCCAGCCGGGGCTGGTCCCACCTCCCCAGAGGGGGAGCCCAAATCAGCTGCCAATTTGGCAACACACCTGCACCTCAATGCAGCAAAAAAAAAGCGACTTCAAAACAAAGAGACGGAGAAAGAGACACATCACGCCGGGGCCGGTCCCTCCCCTCTCCGGGGCGGGAGCCGAGGCATGACAGCAGTCACAACGCGGTGCAAACCTTCTGCGAACGCTCCCCTCCAGCCTGCTGGTCTCCCTGCCCCTCGGGAGGATGGGGGGGGGGGGGCGACCTTCCCCTAGGGAGAGGCGGGGGGATCCCCCAGATCTGGAGGACGAGGGATGCCGGGGTCCCCCAAAGGTCGCAGGGGTGGGCATCTCCCCGCATGCACGTCCCCCCGCCCCCCGGATGCAAGATTTGCAAAGGCCAAGGGGATGTGGCACTGATGCAAAATTAACGCATGGCACTAATAAACAGGGACGTTACCTCGATTTCCCCCTCCACACTGCGGCTCGGGTCGGTGGGGAGAGGAGGACGAGGGAGGGGCGCCGGAGATCAGATTCCAGGCTTCGGTTTCATGGGGCCTGGCTTGCTCAAGGCTGCTGCTGGCCGGTGGGGAAGGGGGAGAGGCTGGGGGGAAAGGAAAAGACAGAGAGAAAGAGGAAAAAAAAAAGAGAGAGAGAGGGGAGACAGAGAGAGAAGGAGGGAGGGAAAGCAAGCCCAGCTCTGACACAGGGAAAGGGAATGCAGGAATGTGACGTCCCAATCCCTCCCTCCCCGCCGGACACGTGCAAAAACTGGAAGGGAAAAAAGGCCCCAACGGTTGCTGGGAAATGAAGTTTTCCTTTCTTTCCCTGGAAGGAGGAGCTTGGAGCTAAAATGGGCAAGGGCGGAGCTCAGTTCCCTAGCCTCCCCTGTGCTGGGTTAATTGTAGTAATAATGATGGTGTCTGTTAAGTGCTTACCACGGGTCAGCCACTGTACTAAGCGCTGGGGTGGAGACGAGCTAATCGGGTTGGACACAGTCCCTGTCCCACGTGGGGCTCACAGGATCAATCCCCGTTTGACAGGTGATGAGCTGTACTAAGCGCTGGGGTGGATACAGGCTCATGGGGTTGGACACAGTCCCTGTCCCGCGTGGGGCTCACAGTGTCAATCCTCATTAGACAGGTGATGAGCTGTAATAATAATGTTGGTATTTGTTAAGCGCTTACATGTGCAGAGCACTGTTCTAAGCGCTGGGGTAGACACAAGGGAATCAGGTTGTCCCACGGGGGGCTCACAGTCTTAATCCCCATTTTCCAGATGAGGTAACTGAAGCACAGAGAAGTTGAGTGATTTGCCCAAAGTCACACAGCTGACGAGTGGCAGAGCCTGGATTCGAACCCATGATCTCTGACTCCAAAGCCCGTCCTCTTTCCACTGAGCCATGCTGCTTAGGTTGGTATTTGTTAAGTGCTTACTATGTGCAGAGCACAGCTGTACTAAGCGCTGGGGTGGATACAGGCTCATCGGGTTGGACACAGTCCCTGTCCCACGTGGGGCTCACAATTTCAATCCCCGTTAGAGAGGTGAGGCACTGTAATAATAATAATAACAATAATCTTGGTATTTGTTAAGCGCTTACTATGTGCCGAGCACTGTGCTAAGCGCTGGGGTAGACACAGGGGAATCAGGATGTCCCACGTAGGGCTCACAGTCTTAATCTCCATTTTCCAGATGAGGTAACTGAGGCACAGAGGAGTGAAGTGACTTGCCCACAGTCACACAGCTGACAAGTGGCAGAGCTGGGATTCGAACTTATGACCTCTGACTCCAAAGCCCATGCTCTTTCCACTGAGCCCTGTACTAAGCGCTGGGGTGGAGACAAGCTAATCGGGTTGGACACAGTCCCTGTCCCACGTGGGGCTCACAGTGTCGATCCCCGTTTGACAGGTGAGGTGCTGTACTAAGCGCTGGGATGGAGACAAGTTAATCAGGTTGGACACAGTCCCTGTCCCACGTGAGGCTCACAGTTTCAAATCCCCATCTGACAGGTGAGGTAACTGAGGCCCAGAGAAGTGAAGTGACTTGGCCAAGGTCACAGAGCAGACAAGTGGTAGAATCAGGATTAGAACTCAGGTCCTCTGGTTCCCCGCCTGTGCTTTATCCACTAGACCGTGTCGCTTTCTCTGACTGCCTCTCCTGGTTCTCTGCCTACCTCTCTGGCTACTTCTTCTCTGTCTCTTTTACTGGCTCTTCCTCTGCCTCTTCCTTAATAAAGAGTTCCTCAAAGCTCAGTTCTGGGTTCCCTTCTATTCTCCATCTACACCCACTCCCTTGAGGAATTCCACAGCTTCAACTACCACCTCTCTGTGGATGACTCCCAAATCTACCTACCAGCTCTGAATAGTAATAACAGTGAAAAAAGATCATTTGCTAAGCACTTCCTATGTGTGAAGCACTGTATTAAGTCGGGGTGGGGAGGAGGGGTAGATACAAGATAATCAGGACCGACAGTCCCTGTCCCAAGTGGGGTTTACAATTTAAATTGAAGGGAGAACATGTATTTAATCCCCATTTCACAGTTGAAGGAGCAGAATTTAAGCAACTTGTCCAAGGTCACACAGAGGTGGGATTAGATCCACGTGCTCTGACTCTCAGGTCTTTGCTCTTTCCAGTAGAAAGTGGTGATCACTCTGTTTTTCTGCATTTTTTTGGTCTCTCCAGGACATGTCTACTTGGACTTCCCGCTGGAATCTCCCACAGCTCTACCTGGGCAATTAATACTTGCCCATCACCAGGGCAAGCTTGAACCAAGAAATTACTTCACACCCATCACCTGACCAAGTTCAACCCGAGGGGAATTGCTGCTCACCCATCACCTGGGCAATCTCTATCCAGGCAATTGTTGCGGGGCCCTTCACCTAGCAAGCTCCACCCGGAGAATTGATTACCTGGAACACAGCTGGAAGTACTTTTCTCAAAACTTCTCTTGTCCTTTTACAACTGACAACATTTTATTCTGTCTGTCTGGGAGGTTGTCCCTGCACTCTGCACAACCCTGGAAAGTGGGTTCCCTAAATCACTCTCACCCCTTCTACAGAATGGAGGCTCTCTGGGGAAGAGAAAGCAGGGCACAGATCAATCAATCATATTTATTGAGAACTGATTGTGTCTGAAACACCGCACTAAACAATTTGGAGACGTATAATATAACAGAGTTGGTAGACACGCTCCCTGTCCACAGTGAGCTTAGTCTAGAAGGGTTGAAAGACAATATAAATAAATGATAATAAATAATTAATGATAAATAAATCATATATAATTTATAGGTATGTTCATAAGTGCTGTGGGGCTGAGGGAGGGATGAATAAAGGGTACAAACCCAAGTGCAAAGGTGACACAGAAGGCAGTGGGAGAAGGGGAAATCAGGAGCTTTAGTATGGGTAGGGAATATGTCTACTAACTCTGTAGTATTCTCCCAAGCGCTTAGTATAGTGTTCTGCACATAGTAAGTGCTCAATAAATATGATCGATCGACTGAGGACTTTGATGGGGAAGGCCTCTTGGAGATGTGCTTTTAATAAGGCTTTGAAGGTGGGGAGTGTGATCATCTGTCAGATTAGACTGTAAGCCCGTCAAACGGCAGGGACTGTCTCTATCTGTTGCCGACTTGTTCATTCCAAGCGCTTAGTACAGTGCTCTGCACATAGTAAGCGCTCAATAAATACTATTGAATATGAAAAGAGAGGGTGTTCCAGGCCCGAAGCCGGACATGGTTGAGAGGACAGCTATGAGATAGAAGAGATTGAGGTACAGCAAATAGGTTAGTTGGCATTAGAGGAGTGAAGTGCGTGGGCTGGGTTATAGTAGAAAATTAGGTAGGTAAGGTAGGAGGGGGGCAAGGTGATTGAGTGCTCCAAAGCCTATGGTAAGGAGTTTCTTTTGATGCAGAGGCAGATGGGCAACCATTGGAGGTTATTGAGGAGTGGGGAAACATGGACTGACTGGTTTTGTAGAAAAATGATCCAGGCAGCAGCAAGAGTGAAGGATGGACAGAAGCAGAGAGAGACAGGAGGCAAGGAAGTTGATGTAGTAATCAAGGTAGGAGATAGGATAAGTGCTTGGATTTATATGGTAACAGTTTGGATAGAGAAAGAGAGAGTGGATTTTAGAAAAGTTGTGAAGGTTGAACCAGCAGAATTTGCACAGAACACGTGGGTTGAATGAGTTGAGTTGAGGACAATGCCAAGGTTGCCTTCATTCAGTGCAAGTCACTGAACTTTTCTTTGCCTCAGTCCCCTCAACTGCAAAATGGGGATTCGACAACTGTCCTTCCTCCTCCTACTTAGACTGTGAGCCCGTGTGGGACAAGGACTTTGTCTGACTTGATTACCTTTCATCTATTCCAGTGCTTAGAACAGTGCTTGACACATATTAAGGGCTTAACAAATATCTTAAAATAAAGAAAGCAAGGATAGTGCTTCTAGGATAAGCGGGTGGTGCACCTGAAAAAGGTAGCTGAGAAGTCAAAGAGGATTAGGATGGAGTAAAGTCCATTTTTGTTGGAAATCATAGAGTTCCAAGAAAATAACCATGGAATTTCTGCCAAGTAAAACTTTGTTACCTCAAAATCCCTAGGCATTGTGGAAAAAGGCAGTCGTCTCCATAATTCTCCACCACCACCACCACCACCTGGCCAATCTTTTGTTCCTTTTTCCCCAGCTTGATCTCTGTAGCGGAACTAACATTAGTCTTGGTCCAAAGTACTTGAAAAGGAGTAAAAACTCATTCACCTAAAATTATTTTTTGTTAAATGCTTATTATGGGCCAGGCACTGTACTGAGCTCTGGGGTAGATACAAGATAAGCAGGTTGGGCACGGTCCATGTCCCACACGGTACTCAAAGTCTTAATCCTCATTTTACAGATGAGGTAACTGAGACACAGAGAAGTGAAGAGACGTACCCAAGATCACCCAGTAGACAAATGGCGGATCTGGGATTAGAACCCATATCCTCTGAATCCCAGTCCGTTGCTCTTTTTCATTAGCCCACAGTTATTTCCTAGGCCGTGCTGTCTCGTCTTCAATAGTTGAAGGAAAATTTTGAAATGTTGTCGCTACCTATTTGGGATTCACTCCTTACCTGCCATGAGCCTGAAGCCATCTGCATTCTCCAACGGTACTGTGAGAACACAGAACCATGTGATGCCTTTTCTGATGTTTTGAAAGTCTTGGTTTTGTGATGATTTGCAGAGCTCAGGATCTCTTGCTCTTTGCATGCCACTGCCAGTCCTGCTTGTTCCTTAACCTCTTAAAGGCTCACTCACTTTTGGAATGTCTTCATCCCCCGTCCCAGCCCCACAGCACTAATTTTCATTCATTCATTCATTCAATCACATTTATTGAGCGCTTACCGTGTGCAGAGCACTGAACTAAGTGCTTGGAAAGTACAGTTCGGCAACCAATAGAGATAATCCCTATCCAACAATGGGCTCACAGTCTAGAAGGGGGGAGACAGACAACAAAACAAGTAGACAGGCATCAATAGCGTAATGTACATATCTGTAATTTGTTTATGTTAGTGTCTCTCTTCCCCTCTGGACTTTAGGCTTGTTGTGGGCAAGAAATGTGTCTGTTATATTATTATAATGTACAGTGCTTTGCATGCAGTAAATGCTCGATAAATATGATCGACTCAAAGCGCTGTTGGTGCAGTAGATGCTATTCTGAAAGAAGTGCAGCATGACCTAGTGGAAAGATCACGGGCCTGGGTTCTATTCCCTCCTTTGCCACTTTTCTGCTGTGTGACCTTGGATAAGTCACTTAACTTCTCTGTGCCTCGGTTACCTCATCTGTAAAATGGGGATTCAGTACCTGTTCTCCTGCCTACTTAGACTGTCTGCCCCTTGTGGGACAGGGACTGAATCCAACCTAATTATCTTGTATCTACCCCAGAATTTAGTATAGTGCTTGGCACTTAGTAAGCGTTCAACGAATACCATTATTATTATTTGTTTAATCAGGGTAGGCTTCTTGGAAGAAGTGGGATATAGGTAGGGTTGTTTTAATGATATTTATTAAGCACTTACTATATACCAGCCACTATGTAAGCGCTGGGGTAGATACAGGCTAATTAATTTGGGTGTAGTCTTCTGACCCACATAGGATTCACAATATAATAATAACAATAATAATGTTGGTATTTGTTGAGCGCTTACTATGGGCCGAGCCCTGTTCTAAGCGTATTAATTCCCATGAGGGAATTGAGGCCCAAAGAAGTGAGGGGACTTGCCCAAGATCACCCAGCAGGCAAGTGGTGGAGTCAGGATTAGAACACAGGTCCTCTGACTCCGAGGCCTGAATTCTTTTCACTAGACCACTCTGCTTCCCGTTTTCAAGGAGGGGAGGGTAGTAGGTTAGGAAAATGAAGAGTAATAGGTTGTTCCACGTGTAGAGGGCAGCAAAAGAAAAGGGCTGGAGCTGGGAATGGAAGATTCCGAGGCCTGGCGTAAAAGAACATTCTGCGGGCTACACTGGAAAGAGCCAGTAGGGGCTGAGAAGACATCGAATAATGACCAACATTTCAGGTGACCAGCAGTTGGTGTTTAAACAGAAACTATTTAGCCTTTCACACACACACAAAATATACATACATATATTTTAGTCTGCACGGAGATCAGATTCAAAACATTTTATTCCTGCTATGCTTTATTTTTGGTCTTATCAAACATACCCTTTCATCCGGGAAGTCGTCATGGCAACCTTATATTCACCGGAGGGAGTCTATAATTGGGAGAAGACGGTATTAATTTAGTTCTGGATATTTTTTGTCCCGTAGTCACTGTCTTAGGCACCATAAAATACTCAGATTTAATCTTTTTGCCTGAGCAGGTTAATAATTGCATTATAATTTAATTATTAAGCCTTTGCCTGGAGCTTTTTTGCTGCTGCAGTTTGAACTGACCCTTCCAGATTCCAGCAGCAGTGGTTTCTTCTGTCTTAATAAGTTGCAGGGACCTAGGGCCATAGACACATGGATTTCTCATCAACTAGTTCACTACATCCAGTTAGTCTTTGGAGTAGATTCTGTGACTAAAAGTGCTAAGGAACCTGTCAGTAATGCTCCCGAGGAATTGAAAAGTGTCTTGTGAAGATAAATCTTGTACATTATTATTTCATTTATATTAATGTTTGCTTCATCCTCTAGACTGTAAGCTCATTGTAGGCAGGGAATGTGTCTATAAACTCTGTTGTACTGTATTCCCCCGAGCACCTCGTACAGTGCTCTGCACACAGTAAGTGCTCAATAACTGCTATTGATTGATTGACCATTTATTATCTTCTTGCTGGAAAGAGCATGGGCTTGGGAGGCAGAGGTCATGGGTTCGAATCCCGGCTCTGCCACTTGGCAGCTATGTGACTGTGGGCAAGTCACTTCACTTATCTGTGCCTCTGGTACCTCATCTGTAAAATGGGGATTGACTGTGAGCCTCACGTGGGACAACCTGATTAGCCTGTATCTATCCCAGTGCTTAGAACAGTGCTCTGCACATAGTAAGCGCTTAACAAATACCAACATTATTATTATTATTACTAATAATAGTAATTACAATGATAATTGTCATATTTGTTAAGCACTTACTGTATGTCAAGCACTGTTCTGAGCAGTGGGATATAGTAATGATGGCATTTGTTAAGTGCTTGCTATGAGGTAAGCAGGTTGTACACAGTCCCTGTCCTACATGGGGCTCACAGTCCTCATCCCCATTTTACAGATGAGGTAACTGAGGCACAGAGAAGTGAAGTGACTTACACAAGGTCACACAGCAGACATGTGGCAGAGCCAGGATTAGCACCCAGGTCCTCTGACACCCAGGCCTGTTCTCTTTCCACTAGACCATACTGCATTGTGATGGATCCAAAATCAAGCAGGTCAAGTACAGAATTTGTCCCATATGAGACAGTCCAGCCTAAGAAGGAAGGAAAATGGGTATTTAATCCTTAATTTGTCTTCTCTTATGCTGTCAAGTCATCCCCGACCCATATAGACACCATGGACACGTCTCTCCCAGAATGCCCCACATCCATCTGCAGTTGTTCTGGTAGTGGATCCATAGAGTTTTCTTGGTAAAGATATGGAAATGGTTGACCACTGCCTCCTTCTGTGCAGTACACATAAATCTCCGCCCTCAACTCTCTCCACTGCTGCCCAGCACTGGTGAGTTTTATCTTGTAGCAGATTGTCTTCCACTCGCTAGCCACTGCCCAAGCAAGGAATAGAATGGTTATGCCTGGTAGAGTCCCGGAAACTCGCTAGGTGCGACCCTGAGAGGGGAATCTCTATTTTCCCAGACTAAGCCCCCCTTTTCCTCTGCTCCCCTCCCCTCCGTGTCACCCCGAGTTGCTCCCTTTGCTCTATCCCCCTCTTCCTGCCCCACAATACTTGTGTATATATGTATATATCTTCAATTCTATTTATATTAATGCCTGTTTATTTGTTTTGATGTGTGTATATATATATATATATAAAATTATATTTATTTATATTGATTCCTATTTACTTGTTTTGCTGTCTGTCTCCCCTCTTCTAGATTATAAATCTGGTATGGGCAGGGATTGTCTCTCTTTACTGCTGAATTGTACTTTCCGAGCACTTAGTACAGTGCTCTGCACACAGTAAGCGCTCAATAAATACGATTGAATGAATTGAATGAGTGAATGAATGAATACTTTACAGATGGAAAAATGGAGTCAGAGAGGGGTCAAGTGACTTGCCTAAGGTCCTACTGCAAACAAGTAGACCTAGTGGATAGAGCATAGGCTTGGGAGTCAGAAGGACCTGAGTTCCGATCCTGGCTCTGCCACTTGTCTGCTGTGTGTCCTTGGGCAAGTCACTTCACTTCTCTGTGCCTCAGTTACCTCATCTGTAAAATGGTGATTAAGACTGTGAACCCGTTGTGGGACATGGACTGTGTCCAACCTGATTAGCTTTGATCAAGTGTTTAGTACAGTGCCTGGCACATAGTGGTTAAAAAATACCACTAAAAAAGGGTGGGGCTGGAACTGGAATCTAGCTCCCCTGTTTTCCCAGCCTGTGCTCCTTTCTTCCAGGCCAGCTGCCTCCCTAAGCAAAGGACTGGAGGCCCCAATAGATGGTCATCTGAAGCTGCTCTCTAGGATTCATCTATTGATTTCACCACTTCCTCCTTCCTCCTGAATCTTTTAACTCATGGAAAGGGCTTTTCTAAGAAGACTGGAAGGGTTTTCTACCCCTGACCCCCCACCCCAAAAGCCAATATCAAGTAATGAAACTTGGAGAGAAGTTGGAGAGCAGAAACAGAGTAGATCTCCATCTGACGGATACTTTGGGTGGGGGAAGAAGGAAGCTTTGTGTGAAGATGGGATGGAGTAAATGACCTTAGAGAAGTAAGTCCCTTCGAAACCTCACATTCTGTGATGCAATGACTGCTTCCCTCAATTTAAATGTCTTTCTCCACCCGACAACTACACAACGATAATAATAGTGACACACACCAACAGGAATGGTGGGGGATTTGTGCTGACTTGCAGTGACATAGTTATATGTCAAATTGTGTGAAGGTTTGTCAGTGATTGACAATGCTAGCTAATACTTAAGGGGGAAACTTCCTATTTGGGTTCAGAAATTATAACAACTACTTACAGCAAAGCGAGAAATGTGTCAATCAAGGCTTGCAGTTCCTTATGATTGTAACAAATCGAAGGTCTAGAAAAAGTCACCTCGACACATAAATCAATCAGTGGTATTTACTGAGTTTTTGCCACGTGCAGAGCATTGCATACCGGAAAGCACAGTTATACTAGAGTTGGTAGATATGATCCTTACCTTTAAGGAGCTTACAGTCTAGTTGGGTGGCAGGTATTAAAATAAATTACACATAAGGAAAGACTAAAAATCTATGAGACTATGATAGAGGCAGAGGGTACGGTTAAGTACGTAAGTGCCACGAGGCAGAAGCTGGGTGAATATCAAAGTGCTTAAAGGTTACAAACACAAGTACATAGGTGACCCTGAAGGGTGGGAGAATAGGGTGGGGAATGAGAGGTTATTCTGGGAAGGTTTCTTAGAAGAGATATGCTTTTAGTAGGACTTGCAGATCAAATTATGAAACATGTGACCAGTGATAAAATCCAAAGTTAAAAAGATCCAGGGTTATGCTCGTCTTGTCTTTTGCTGTCGAGTCATTTCCAACCTATAGCTACTCCATGGATACATCTTTCCCAGAAAGCTCCACTCTTTATCTTCAGGTTCTGGTAGTGTATCCATAGAATGTTCTTGGTAAAAATACAGGAATGGTTTTCCACTGCCTTCTTCCAAGCAGTAAACATGAGTTTCCTCCCTCGACTTTCTCCATGCCTCTGCTGTCCAGTACAGGTGAGTTCTGACTAGTAGTAGATTGCCTGGAAACTCTCCAGGTGTGACACCGAGAGGGGGAGGGATATGCTAACAGACACCAAATTAAAGACTTTGTCCTCAGATCTCCACAAATCCAAGCCACATAAAATAATAAAACAACTGAGATCTGGGGGCACTTCATTAGACATAATAATAATAATAATAATGATGCTATTTGTTAAGTGCTTACTATGAACCAAGCACTGTTCTAAGTGCTGGGGTAAATAAAAGGTAATCAGGTTGTCCCACATGGGGCTCACAGTCTTAATCCCCATTTTACAGATGAGGTAACAGGCACAGAGAAGTTGTGACTTGCCCAAAGTCACACAGTTGATAAGTGGTGGAGCTGGGATTAAAACCCATGACCTCTGACTCCCAAGCCCGTGCTCTTGCCACTAAGCCACGCTGCTTCTAAAGAGGAAAGTTAATCCTAGATACTTGTTGGAGCTCTTCCTCAGTGTTTGGAGCACTGATAAGGTGTGATAGGACTTCAAAGATCAATCAGTAAATTTATCAATGGTATTTATTGAGTGCTTACTGTGTGCAGAGCACTGTACTAAGCAGTTGGGAGCCTGCTACAGAGTTGGTAGACATGTCCCCTGCCTACCAGAAGCTTCAAGTCCTGAGGGGGAAACAGACATGAAAATAAATTATGGACATGTACAGTAATTCTGTGGGGCTGAGGATGGGGTGAATATCAAGTGCTTAAAGGGTACAAATCCAAGTTCAAGGGCGATATAGAGGCAGAGAGAATAGGGGAAGTCGGGGAAGTCTTCTTGGAGGAGATGTGATTTTAATAAAGCTTTGAAGGTGGTGGAGAGTTGTCTGTCATTTATGAAGGGGGAGAGAGTTCCAGTCCAGAGGGAGGACAGGCAAGTGATCATTGGTGAGATAGATGAGATCAAGATAGAGTGAGTAGGTTGTCGTTAAAGGAGCTAAATATACAGGATGGATTGTAGTAGGAAATCAGTGAGGTAAGATAGGAGGAGGCAAGCTGATTGAGGGCTTTGAAGCCAGTGGTAAGGAGTTTCTCTTCGATGCAGAGGTGGGTGGACAACCATTAGAGGTTCTTGTGGAGTGAGGAAACATGGCCTGAACTTTTTTTTTTAGAAAAATGATCCAGAATGAAGTATGGACCGGAGTGGGGAGAGACAGGAGGCAGGAAAATCAATGAGGAGTCTAATGCCTTAATCAAGGCAGGATATGGGAAGTGCTTGGAGCAGTGTAGAAGTGATTTGGATGAAGAGGAAAGGGCCATCAATATCACCATCTTCAAGAAGAAAAGTGAAAAAATACTGACTGTGGAAATTACTGGGGCATCTCCCTGCTTTCCGAATCCAGGAGAAGTGCATCCTTCTAGCCCTGCTACTGGAGAACAGAGTTACAATTACACTACCTGAATCATAGTGTGGCTGCAGGACAAAAACTCTGTACAAGAGATTTGATCTTTGCCATAGGTGGAGCAAGAAAAGTTCAGGAAGCAACATCGAGACTGCTCTACTCTTATTATGTCTCTTATGATAGCGTTGGAGTCCAACTGCTAAGACAATTTGCCTGTCCTGAAAACTTCACTGCTATCCTTAAGCCATACTTAAACCTTAAGTATGATTAGTCAAGTGAGAGTTGAAGGTGCCCTGTTGACCCTGTCTCATCAATGTAAATAGGGGCCTTGGGGAGCTTATTCCACTCTGCCACTTTTGACGGTATAAGATAGATTAAGACACTGGAGTTGAAATATTTTTTCATTTCACTGGAAAACTCTTCCAACTTAACTGTCAATCAGTAGTTCATTGAGAGCTTACTCTGTGCAGAATATTGTACTAAGCACTGCAGATAGTACAGTAGAGTTAGTATACATGATTCCTGCCCTCCAAGAGTTTATAATCTAGAGGGGGAGACAGTGAATACAATTTCAGGTAAGATGAAACAATAGATTGTAAAGTTGAATATAATGTGAGTATAAGCATATGCAATGACAGTGGGGAGGGAAGTCCTGTGGGTAGTGAGGTAGGGGGAGTACCTAAGTGCTTGGGTGATGCTGAGAGATTAATCAGAGTGGGCTGCTTGGAGATGTGATTTAAGAAGGGTCTTGAAGAGAGGGAGAGCAATGGTTTCTTATATGTGAAGGGGGAGGGAGCTCCCAATGGAAAGGAGGGAATGAGTGATTGGTGAGAGAGTGAGGCACAGTGAATAGGTCGGTTTGAGAGGAGCTAAATATGCAAATTGGATTAAACTGGGAGAGGAGTGAGGATTGGCAGCAGGAGAAAGTAGATTGAATGCCTTAAAGCTGATGGTCAGGAAGTCCTGCTTGATGCAGCGAAGAATGGGATTGGGAAGTTTTTGAGGATTGGGAAGATGGCCACAGATGATGTTCAGGAGGGAAAAAAAACAAGTTTCGAGCATCAAAAAAATGTTTCCGAGACAGTCATCCCATCACTGTTCTATATTGACACCTGTTGCTATTGAAGAAAACACACGAGATTATGAAACCTTAAGCAAATACGGCCCTATGCCCCGATGATGATGACAAGACTGAAAGAAAACTCAGTTTATGTCTCAGCCTAAACCACAACAACAGACCTGAAAACCACAGGTTTTCATAAGTAAGGCAGGTGCTGCAAAGTCAGGATTCTAGGCAGTACACTGTCCAATGATACATAGAGAGAGAAATATAAAACAAATAAACAGGTCAGCATGACTTTTTTCAGAGCCCAGGAGCATTAAACTTTTAAACCCAATTGAAGGTCTAAATAGCCTCGAAGCTATCCCAACTTTCATTCAGTTGTATTTACTGTATTTACAACAGCTCACAGCTTTGATGCAATGCTCACCACAACCCAAGGCCACTGAGCAGGATATTCGTTCCTCCATTCAACTGTATTTGTTGAGCCTTACTGTGTGCAAAGCACTGTACTAGGCGCTTGGAAAGTATAACTCAATAATAAAGAGAGATAATCCTTGAGATCAGCTAGGTAACTGAGTGCTTTAAAAGTCAATGGTAAGGAGTTTCAGTTTGATGCTATACGAGACATCAACAGCTGCAAAGACTACTGCGCCTTCTCCCTTTTTGTAAGCCATTCTTGAGAAAGATATTCTCCGTTGACACCACAGATGGCCACTGGGCAGTCTCCAGAGTGAAGACAGGTTGGCAGAAGGATGAAAAGAGCAATTCAGAGCCTCAAACACTGCTGGGCAACAGTTTGGAGTCAGGCAGACTCCTGTGCTAGCGGGAGAAGGCTTCAAGAAATGATCACATGACCCAAATTCTCTGCGTGCACACACTGCGATCAGTGGCTTTGAGCCAATCCCAGAATATGATTGCAAAATTTACCATTTGTCGAACTTCTGTCTTGGATAGAAAAGAAATAGGACTCGTGTGTGTTTTCCAGAAAGACCAGGGGTCAGAATGGTTTTTAAATTAGCTTTTTAATTTTTTTTAGTATTTGTTAAATGTTACCTACGTGCCAGGCACTGTACTAACCCCTGGGATAGATATAAACTAATCTGGTTCTCTACAAGCTGATCTAGTTGAAACAGTCCATATTCCAAATGGGCCTCACAGTCTTAATCCCCATTTTACAGATGAGGTAACGGAGGCACAGGAAGTTAAGTGACTCGCCCCAAGGTCACACTGCAGACAAGTGGCAGAGCTGGATTAGAACCCAAGTCCTTCTGGCTCTCAAGGCCTGTGCTCTGTAAGTAGACCACGCTGCTTCTGAACAGACTCTGGGCAGATTTGGCCCGTCTGGTCTCTGCAAGCAGTCACCTCCCAGAGGGCAGGCCTCTAGACTAGGAAAACATAAAAGAGGAGGCTTTTAAAGAGCCCATGGCCACTTCCAAAGCCTCTTCAGCTCTCTCCTGCTCCCCACCCCATCCTGTCCCAAATTCCCCCAACCCCTCATCTATGGCTTCATGTTCAGGATCGGATTCAGAAAGTGAGCGATCTAGGACTACAACTATTTCTAATAAGGAAGCTCCACCTCCTTGGAGACCAGGGCCTTTCACCAAAATTATTTGAGGGTGAATCCTATTCTCTCTATACAGATCAGAAAACTAAGCCACAGACTCACCTCCTCCCTGAAGTCTTTTCATATCAGCCCCTCACAGGGCTCTAGTGGGCCCAGGGCAGCCCAGATCTTGGGGGCGCAGGACTAAGCTTTTCCATCTGCACCGGCGGGACTACAAGCTTGCCCCTGACTTCCTGGACATATTCCCATCCTTCCAACTGCTGGGATAATAATGTTAATAATGTTGGTATTTGTTAAGCGCTTACTATGTGCAGAGCACTGTTCTAAGCGCTGGGGTAGATACAGGGTCATCAGGTTATCCCACGTGAGGTTCACAGTTAATCCCCATTTTACAGATGAGGTAACTGAGGCACAGAGAAGTGAAGTGACTTGCCCACAGTCACACAGCTGCCAAGTGGCAGAGCCGGGAGTCGAACCCATCACCTCTGGCTCTGAAGCCCGGGCTCTTTCCACTGAGCCACGCTGCTTCCCCTTGTAGCAGTAGTGACTGCTGAAGAGGTGAAAGCTTTGGGGGGGGGGGTCTTAGGCCCACTTAAGGCTCCTCTTCCCCTTCTTCCCTTCTCCCCTTCCACCTCTCTCTTGCTTTATCCCACCATGTCCAAGGGCAATTGCTTGTTTTTAAAATGGTATTTATTAATCACTTACCATGTCCTGAGCGTGTCCTTCTGACTCCCAAGCTCATGCCCTATCCACTAGACCACACTGTTTCTCAATCCTTTGTAGGGTTCACCCAAGGGTTTGTAGGCCTCACCCACTCTGGAGGAGCAGTGTGGCCTAGTGAATAGAACACGGGCCTGGGAGTCAGAAGGACCTGGGTTCTAATCCCAGCTCCGTCCCTTGCCTGCTGTGTGTCCTTGGGCAAGTCACTTAACTTCTCTGGGCTTCAGTTCCCTCATCTGTAGAATTCATTCAATAGTATTTACTGAGCGCTTACTATGTGCAGAGCACTGTACTAAGCGCTTGGAATGAACAAGTCGGCAACAGATAGAGACAGTCCCTGCCGTTTGACGGGCTTACGGTCTAATCGATGGGGATTAAGAATGTGAGCTCCATGTGGGACACGGACTATGTCCAAACTGGTTAGCTTGTAGAGAAGCAGCGTGGCTCAGTGGAAAGAGCCCGGGCTTGGGAGTCAGAGGCCATGGGTTCGAATCCCGGCTCTGCCACATGTCAGCTGTGTGACTGTGGGCGTCACTTCACTTCTCTGTGCCTCAGTTCCCTCATCTGTAAAGTGGGGATTAAGACTGTGAGCCTCACGTGGGACAACCTGATTCCCCTGTATCTACCCCAGCGCTTAGAACGGTGCTCTGCACATAGTAAGCGCTTAACAAATACCAACATTATTATCTACCCTAGTGCTTGATATAGTACCCGGCACATAGTAAACACTTAACAAATATCATTAAAAATAGGATTGAAACATTCCTTCCTGGCTCAGGCAATTCCTGTCACTCATCCGTTTTTCCCATTCTCACCCCTCAAATGCATAAACACAATCGGGTAGAACCGTGAACACCTACAACAGCTGCTGGATATCTCTCTTGCTAATTCAACCATCTGGTTGGCTGGCTGGCTGGCAGCAGTGACGAAAACAGCCAGGAGCCTACATGGCGAGTGACTGGGAGACTAGGATTAGACTCTGAGGATTCTCCCTCCCAATCCCGTCTGCCATGACCCCTCCTTTCACCCACAGTGACAGGGATGCCAAACACTCACCAGGCCACAGCTCCAAGGAGTGACACCAACCACCTCATGATCCGACCGGCCTTAAAGATAAGCTGGGACTACTTAAAGAGAGCTATTCCGAGAGAGACAGTTGACTGTAACAAACCAGCCCTTGTGATCTCTTTAAATTGGGAATTTAGGGGCAGAGAGGTCAGGTGAGGATTCAGTGTATCAACCAATGGTATTTACTGAGTGCTTACAAAGGGTTTGGGAGAGAACAATACAGTAGAGCTGATAGACATGATTTCTGACCTTAAGGAGCTTATGTTCTAGTGGAGGAAGCAAATTTTCAAAGTAAATAACAGGAAAATTGGGGTGAAGGGAAGAGTTATCCAACATGGCAAGCCTGGCAGGAGCTAACGACCTGAGTTCTAATCTTTCAGATGCTTCTAGTCTCCAAAGTTTTTTGGCTGGGTTAGTCTGAGAGGATCTGACTTAGTGTATTTCCCCATGGTACCACAAGACTCCTGGGAAGACAATTTAATTAATGTTCACTGTAAAGGAGGCGGTCATTAGAGATGCGGGGGAAGGCTTAAAATACCGACTAACTAGCCTGAATACTGATATTTTTAAAAAATCTGAGTTTTTTACTATTAAAAATGGAGGCATGGTAACTGGACAAGGCCCATTAATCTGAAAATTCTACGTGTCCCATCTCAGAGTCTAAGTCGACCATGATATGCTGTCTGCTTTGGGAGTTTATCCCATTTTTTTACTAAGAAAGTGGGTCAGAAGAGGAATGTTTCTTTTTGTTTTTGCAGAAAGCTTGTTATTGTTGGCCCTCTGTGGGCAGAGAGAGCACATTTTACTCAGAACTTGAGGGAAAGATAAAACAACCAAAAAGCCAATTCCCTCCCACCTCCCCATCGTGTTCTGCTCTAAGTAAATGTGTATTTAATAATTGTTTCCATCATCTCATACTGACACATCCTGGAGCACTTTATTTAGACTTGCATGGGGGAGTACTCTTTTGCATAGTATTGTGGTTATTCTTTCATAATTGGAAAAAAAAGGAGCCCAGAGAGGACAGGTAGCCGGAGGCCACACAGTGAGTCAGTGGCACAGCGAGAATGAAGCTCGGTGACTGACCCTGTTATGGGACTATACAGGTTTATTGGGGACAGGTAAAGGGGATCGCAGGGACTAGGGATGCAGAGGGTCACACAGCTCTTTGGTGGAAGAAAAGCAGAATCTGAGATGTAGAAACACAGTGAACAGCTACCTTTACTTCCTGACCCTTTCCTTTATACTCTCTTCTCACCCTTCAGTTTTTTCTTCACTTCCTATCCTTCCTTCCTTCCTTCCTTCCTTCCTTCCTTCCTTCCTTCCTTCCTTCCTTCCTTCCTTCCTTCCTTCCTTCCTTCCTTCCTTCCTTCCTTCCTTCCTTCCTTCCTTCCTTCCTTCCTTCCTTCCCTCCCTCCCTCCCCCACTCTTCCTCCTTTCCTACTCTTCCTTCCTCTCAGTAAGCCTTTGAGCTCATTGCCATGTCAAGGTAAGGAGCTGCAGTCATACTAATTTTCAGTTGGAGGGATGGGCCAACTGGGGTGTTGTGATCTTCAGGGAGCTAGAGTGAGGGGAGAAGGTGTTGTCATGGGAAGAAGACAGTCGATTAGACTGTGAGCCCGTCAAAGGGCAGGGACTGTATCTGTTACCGATTTGTACATTCCAAGCGTTTAGTACAGTGCTCTGCAAATAGTAAGTGCAAAATAAATTCTACTGAATGAATGAAAGACATTGGAAAGCTACACTTAGAGCCTAGGTTGGGATAGGGGAAGAGTTCTGCTTCTGGACTTTAAGCTCCTTGTGGTCAAGCTCATTGTGTCGTTTATTGTTATACTGTACTCTCCAAAGTGCTTAGAACAGTGTTCTGCTTGCAGTAAAGTGTTCGATAAATACGACTGAATGAGTGAATGAAGGGAACCCATCTGTGAATTCCATTGCACTGTACTCCCAAGTACTTAATACGATGCTCCGCACAAAGTAAATATCATGGATTGATCAATTGATTCGGTATAGCTAACACCTGGTTTCAATTGAAGGAGTTGTTTAATGGGAGGAAAAGGCCTTGACCGACTGTGGAAAGTTATGAGATAATTATGGAAAAAGTGATGGTTCCAGTCAGAATGACCCACAACTGAAGGCAGGGCTCTTCTTCAGAAATGTCCAGTCTCTGTTGGAATAGTAGGTGGCCTGCTTGATTTAGGGTTACCCACAGCCCATTGTTCCCCAAGCCCCAAACAGTCCAAAGTGACTTTTCCCAAGCCTTCCCAGAGGGTAAGGGGGTTGGCTGAGCTACAGTAGGAGACAGCCCAGGTTCCCTTTTGAAGCAGAGGGTCCATGGTCTATTATCTCAAAGAAGACCCTCCACTTTAGAGAGGCAGCGTGGCCTAATGGATAGATCACAAGCCTGGGAGTCAGAAGGTCATGGGTTCTAATCCTGGCTCCACCACTTGTCTGCTGTGCCACTTTAAGCAAGTCACTTCACTTCTCTGGGCCTCAGTTACCTCATCTGTAAAATGGAGATTGAGACTGTGAGCCCCCTGTGGGACAGGGACTGTGTCCAATCCGATTTGCTTGTATCCCCCCAGTCCCCGGCGATTAGTACAATGCCTGGCACATACAATTATTATTATTATCGTCTTCTAAGGCCAAGGCCAGGGCCAGGTTCTGAATGGCCCGTGCCATCTGTGACTGACCTTCTGGAATTCTCGGGGAAAGACAGCCGTGCGAGTGTAACTGTAGAGTACCGCCCAAGGGGAGATGGGTCTTGCAGGTCTTCACCTCTCTGTGCTTTCCCCTGCTGGAAGCAAGGAAGATCAAACATTGAATTATGTTCAGCAGCAGTTTAGACTCAGAACCTCTTTATTGCTAGTCTTCCTGGAGATGCTTCTTTGGCATCTCTCGTCACTTGATATCCTCCCTACCACCAACCCCACGGCACTTATAATAATCTTGGTATTTGTTAAGCGCTTACTATGTGCAAAGCACTGTTCTAAGCGCTGGGGGGGATACAAGGTGATCAGGTCGTCCCTCATGGGGCTCACAGTCTTCATCCCCATTTTACAGATGAGGTAACTGAGGCCCAGAGAAGTGAAGTGACTTGCCCAGAGTCACAGAGCTGACAAGTGGCGGAGCCACTTACGTACATATCTTTAAACTGTATATTATAAATGATGCATTCACATTAATGTCCATCTCCCCCTCCAGACTGGAAGCCTATTATGAGCAGGAACTTGCCTGCTAATTCTGTTGTGACGTATTCTTCCTCTGCACATAGTAAGGACTCGGTAAATACGACTGATCGATTCCCCCGTAAAATTTGAGGGATAGATGAAAGGAGTGATTGTCATCCTTTCCCGGAAGAGGGATGGGGACGGCTTCTCATTGGGTAGTTGGGCCCCACAGTTGGCCTGGGAAAAGTTAGGAGTCTGATTAGGTCAGTGCCGGGGCAGCTGATTGAGCACTGTACTCATCCGCTCAACTGTATATATTTTCATGACCCTATTTATTTTGGTAATGAAATGTACATCGCCTTGATTCTATCTAGTTGCCATTGTTATTACGAGATGTTCTTCCCCTCGACTCTATTTCTTGCCATTGTTCTCGTCAGTCCGTCTCCCCCGATTGGACCGTAAGCCCGTCAAAGGGCAGGGACCGTCTCTATCTGTTGCCGGCTTGTTCATTCCAAGCGCTTAGTACACTGCTCTGCACATAGTAAGCGCTCAATAAATGGAAGGAAGGAAGGAAGGAAGGAAGGAAGGAAGGAAGGAAGGAAGGAAGGAAGGAAGGAAGGAAGGAAGGAAGGAAGGAAGGAAGGAAGGAAGGAAGGAAGGAAGGAAGTTTGCAAGGAATGAAATCGAAGGTCGAAACCACTGTCTTCTTCCAGGGTTTCCACTGTTTGCAGATCACTCTGCGCTAACACTGCCCTCTACCGATTAGCCCCGAACTTAAGTGTCGTGGAATTTCCAATCTGATCCATACTTGGACCTACTGTAATGATCACTAATATTTATCAAGCGCTTACTGTGGGCAGAGAATTGTGCCAAGCGCTTGAGAGAGTGCAATAGGCCTAACAGACATAATTCCTGCCCTCGAGGAACTTAGAATGGGAGATGCAGACACTACAATCACTTACGGCAGAGGGAAGAAGCAGAGTTTAAGGATACTAGTGGTATTTGTTGCTAATAATAACAATAGTAAATAATAATAATAATAATGTTGGTATTTGTTAAGCGCTTACTATGTGCCGAGCACCGTTCTAAGCGCTGGGGTAGACACAGGGGAATCAGGTTGTCCCACGTGGGGCTCACAGTCCCCATTTTACAGATGAGGTAACTAAGGCCCAGAGAAGTGAAGTGACTTGCCCACAGTCACACAGCTGACAAGTGGCAGAACCGGGATTCGAACCCATGACCTCTGACTCCAAAGCCCGGGCTCTTTTCACTGAGCCACGCTGCTTCTGTGCTTAACAAATACCATTATGACAATAATTATTATTATGGAATTGGCTAAAGCACTTACTTTTGGCCAAGCACTACACTAACTGCTGGGAGAGATTCAAGATGATCAGGTCCCCCACGGGGTTCTCAGTCTAAGTAGGAGGGAGAACAGGTGTTGCATCCCCATTTTACCGTTGAGGGAACTGAGGCACAGGGAAGTTCATAACTTGCCCACTTGGTGTTCACACAGCAAACCAAAATATTTGAAATGTTCAACCGTTCAGGCATCTCACATCTCAAAATGCAATGCTACTGTGAAAAGAGAGCTTGTGCTCGGTGGTTTCTAAGACTAAAAAAGAAGGCTTGCAAGCACTTTTCTTGGTTCCATCTATCTCTGCATCAGTCAGAAACTCCTCAATGACAGCCTTAGAGGACTCAATCAGCTCACCCCATTTACGTTGCCTCTCTGATTTCCTCTTACAACCAGCCCACATATTTCACTCTTCTAATGCTAAACTACTCAATGTATTTCCATCTCATCTATCTTGCCGACTACACCTTTCCCACATCCTCCTTCTGGCCTGGAACTTTCTTCCCCTCCATAGAAGCCAGACCCCCACCTTCAAAACCTTATTAAGGTCAATCTCCTCCAAGAGGCCTTCCCCGGTTAAACCCTCTTTTTCCCAGCTCCCTCTACCTTCTGTATTGTCTAGGCACTTGGATTTGTATCCTTTGGGTATTTGGTATTCACCCCATTCTCAGCCCTACAGCACTTATGTACAAATCTGTAGATTATTTATTTATATTAATGTCCCTCTAGCTCGCTGTGGGCAGGGAGCGTGTCTACCAACTCCTTTGTACTGTGCTCTCCCAAGGGCTAAGTACAATGCTCTGCACTCAGTAAATATGATCGATTGATTTTAATCTCTGGGTAGTTGCAACCCAGTAGTCCCTCCCCTCTCCCACAAGCCACTTGGCAAGCAGTCAATATACTGCTCGTATGTGACGTCTGTTCTCGTCTCTGCCATATCTCTTCCTAGCTATGCCCTCTTGGAGGAAGAATTGTTTAAAGCTACTAGGTTGAAAGCTCCCCATTGGCAGAGAAACATGTCTAATAAAAAACTCATGCGCTTAGAACAGTGTTCTGCAGTAAATGCCCAATCAATCAATCTATCAGTGGGCTTTATTGAGCACTTACTATGTGCAGAGCACTGTCCTAAGCACTTGGGGAGAGTACAATACAATAGAATTAGCAGATATATTCCCTGCCCATAAAGACCTCATAGACAAGATACACTTGATTGATTAAATGATACCAAAGGCATGCATCTGGGAGGGGGGTGACCTAATTATAATAATAATAATGATAATGCTAGTTAAATGCTTACTATGTTTATTTCATTCATTCAATAGTATTTATTGAACACTTACTATGTGCAGAACACTGTACTAAGTGCTTGGAATGCACAATTCAGCAACAGAGACAATCCCTGCCCAGTGACGGGCTCACAGTCTAATCGGGGGAGACAGACATATGTCTATGTGTCTACTATGTGTCAAGCACTGTTCTAAATTCTGGGGTAGATACAAGCTAATCAGGTTGGACACAGTCCCTGACCCACTTAGGGCTCACGATTTTAATCCTCACTTTGCAGATGAGGTAACTGAGGCACAGAGAAGTGAAGTGATTTGCCCAAAGTCACAAAGCAGACAAGTGGTGGAACTTGGATTAGAACCCAGGTCTTTCTGACTCCCAGACCCATGCTCTATCCACTAGGCTATGCTGTTCCATCCAAAGTTGACCACTGGGATCATTGGAAAGTTTGTAGACTGAAGGGAATTTCTGGATCCTGAACTGTTGCTGACCTTTCTTGGGGGCAGAGTTAGGGGTGAGAAGGGCATTGGTTGCAGAAATTGGCAGTGTCACTTTCTTCCCTTTGGGCTAAAAGAAGAAAGCCACTTTCTCTAATACAGCTGGGTAGTTGAAGCACCATTTGGGAGCCAAGCTGATTTAATACAGCCTTTAAATCCCACTTCATCTTCAGTGGCATTTTGAAAGCAAACTAAATGGAGAAGGCAATACAGCCATTCCAGAACCCCTTGGGGAGAAAACTGGAATTTTGCAGATGGCAAAATGTTTCCCCACATTAGAGGAAACTTATTGGGGAAGCAATTAACCAACCTCTAGAGTGGCTGAAAATAACCATACACAGTGAATTCTAAAGAGAATTTAGTTCTGAACTGATTCAACACTGGAAAGTTGGTGCAAGGTGGCTTAGTTGTGCAGAATGGGCCTGCTGGGAGTTATAATACCCTCTTCCTTGCCAGTGATAAAGTGATTTTTCCTTCCCCTTTGTTTTCATTCCCTCTTCTGGTTGGTAATTAACAGATTCCTCAGGATGCTTAACTAAATCCAAGATAGAAAATTCAAAGGTTACCCTGAACTCTTAGACTGTGAGCCCGTTATTGGGCAGGGATTGTCTCTGTTGCCGAATTGTACATTCCAAGCGCTTAGTATGGCGCTCTGCACATAGTAAGAGCTCAATAAATACTATTGAATGGATGAATGAATGGTGAACCACCCAACTCCTCAGTTGTGGTACTTGTAAAGTGCTTACTATGTGCCAGGAACTGTACTAAGATTTGGGGTGGATACAAGCAAATTGGGTTGGACACAGTCCCTGTCCCATGTGAGACTCCCAGTCTCAATTCCCATTTCACAGGTAACTGAGACACAGAGAAGTGAAGTGATTTGCCCAAGGTCATACAGCGGACAAGTGGTGGAACCTGGATTAAAACCCATGATCTTCTGACTCCCAGGTCCGTGCTCTATCCACTCCACCATGCTGCTTCTCGGTTCCCTCTAGACTGTAAGCTTCTTGGGGGCAGGGAATATAACTACAAAATCTGTTATATTGTACTCTTCCAAGTGGTTAGTACAGTGCTCTGCACACAGTAAGTACTCGATAAATACAACTGATTGATTCAATGTCCTTCCAATGAGAATTCACTGAGAATCTACTGTGCCCAGAGCACTCTAGTAGACACTCGAGGAAGTCCTGATCATCTCGGCATCTCTGTCCTATCACCTGCTCCTTCTGACTGACACTCGCATGTCAAAATCAAGGTTTCCTCCCAGCATTCTGGGGTGGCCCACCCTAACACTGGTCCCTAGTCAGGTCAACTGGCATCTTGACCCCTGGAATTTGGTCAGCAACAGACCAAGCTGCCAGAGCTAGTAATGGACTGGCCTTCTTATGAAGTCAGATCCCTAAACACTTGGAAGAGAACAATACAAAACAGATATGGGTGTGTTTGTGTCTGTGTGTTTGCGTACATGCGCGTGTATGTATGTATGTGTGTGAGGGGTTGATCCCCCAGCTGGCTTGGGCAGAGACTGTGGAGGGTATGGTGGGGTGGGCGAGTCTGTGGTAGCACTGGTGAAAAACCAAAGAAGAAAACCAACAAAGTCAAGCTGCAGCTCCTCAATCGATGGTATTTACTGAACGTTTACTATGTGCAGGGCACCGTACTGAGTGCTTGGGAAAGTACAATAAAGCAGAGTTGGTAGAAAAGTTCCCTGCCCACCAGGAGTTTTCAGTCTAAGGAAAGAAGGTCTGCGATCTTGGAGGTTTTGCTAGATGGAGGGTAGTCGGGGTAGGGCTAAGGGGGACCCTGGAATCCGGGGTCCTGTTGGGCAGCCACAACTGGAAACAAATCACTCCTCGAAGGAGACAATAATGGCCCAGCCCCAATCACCTGGGTTTCTTGGGCAGCTCAGTCAGTCTCCTGTCTGGGCCCTCAGACCTGGAGGAGTAGTGTCCGCAGTACAAGGGGATCGGGGACTCCAAGGGCAGCAGCCTGGTCTACTGGAAAGAATATGCGTCTGGGAGTCAGAGAACCTGGGTTCTAATCCCTGTTCTGCCAATTCTTTCCTCTGTGACCTTGGGTAAGTCACTGAACTTCTCTGTACCTCATTTTTTCCCTCCTACTAAGACACTGAGCCCCATGTGGGACGTGGACTATCTTGTCTTATGCTGTCAAGTAGTCTCCAACTCACAAAGACTCTATGGACACATCTCTCCCAGAATGTCCCCTGTCCAGCTGCAATAATTCTGGGAGTGTATTCATAGTTTTCTTGATAAAAATACAGACAGGGTTTACCATTGCCTTCTTCCGTGCAGTAAACTTGGGTCTCTGCCCTCGACTCTTTCCCACGCCGCTGCTGCCCAGCACAGGTGAGTTTTGATTGCTTTCCACTCACTAGCCCCTGCCCAAGGTAGGAATGGAATGTGTATGCCTCTGCTTGACTCTCACTCCCATAGCTGGGACTGGTAGGGTACTGGAAACTCTCCAGGTGAGAACCTGTGAAGGGCACGGGGACTATGGCCAACCTAATGAACTTGTATCTATCCCAGTGCTTAGAACAGTGTTTGACCCATTGTAAGCACTTAAGAAATACCAATAAAAAAGGGGTTGGGTGTGTATAGGAAGGGGTCTGACAGCCTGCTGCTGAGCCCTTACTGAATGAAAACAGCCAATTTTCATTTTGACTCCCCTCGAGGAGACTCCAGCAAGGGAAGCAGTGTTGCCTAGTGGATAGAGCACGGGCCTGGAAGTCAGAAGGACCTGGGTTCTAATCTTGGCTCCGCCACTTATCTTCTGTACGACGTTGGGCAAGTCACTTACCTTCTCTAGGCCTCAGTTACCTCATCTGTAAAATGAGGATTAAGACTGAGTCCTATGTGGATTAGGGACTGTGTTCAACCTTATTCATTGGTATCTATCCCACAGCTTAGAAAAGTGATTGGCTCATATTAATCACTTAACAAACACCATTTAAAAAACACAAACAAAAAAAAGTGCCTCAAGGAATCCTCCAAGTTCACACCAGAGATGGCAGGTCTTGTAGGACCTCCTGGGCGTGCCAGGTTATGCTCAAATTTGGAGCACTGCTATTGGCTCCACCCCAAGAATTACCCAGAGTCTCCTGAGGTGTCTTCAAGATCATCTGGGAATTCTGCCCTTCCAGCAGAGCTCTGAGGATGGGGGGTTAGAGAGGACGGAAGGAATCCAGGGTCTCTTCTAGAGGGGAACGTGGAGAGGAGACAGCGCTAAGAGGCCCAGGAGCCCAATGTCTGAGCGAAGGACAGTGGAGAGGCCGTTTAAAAATGTGGGTAATTGTGCAGAACGGTAGAGCGCTTGACTGGCTGATTTTTAGTTGCTTCTTCTCGTTTTCAACGTGACTGCTCCTTGTTCTGCCTGGTCTGCCAGACTCCGCTCATGACCTCCCGACCGATCTTTCTTTTCAGTGGCTCCACAGTTCCTGCCACTGCTACTCACTGCCTCCTGCTAATTGGGAACTACTCACACTGACTGGCTGTCAGTCAGGTGCTGGACCTACCAAGGGGAGCAGTTTGGTGCTGGGTGGAAATAGAAATCATTTTTGTAAGAAAGCACAGTAACAAAAGAGCGTTCTGGCCTTCAGCCGTGAGCTGTGTTTAGGACACGTAGGGAGAGACAAGAGAGAGCTTCTGTTAGGAGTGGAGAACCTTGAGGTTGAGGTCTGCCTGGCTCTAGAAGAAGCACGGTATAGTGTTTAAAACACAGGCCAGGGAGTCAGAAGATCATGGGTTCCCAACCAGGCTCCAGCACTTGTCTACTGTGTCACCTTGGACAAAAACCTTCACTTCTCTGTGCCTCAGTTACCTCATCTGTAAAATGGGGATTGAAACTGTGAGCCCCACATGGAACAGGGACCGTGTCCAATCCGATTGGCTTGTATCCACCTCAGGGCTTAGTACAGTGCCTGGCACAAAGTAAGTGCTCAAGAAATGACACAGTTATTATTATTATTAACCTGGCCCAGGCCTGGAACTGAGCAGGGTGACTTTGGCCTACTTGTGTGCAGGGTATCCCTTATTTCTGGGCAGCAGGAGATGGCAAAGCTGGCTACTATCAGAGAGACACTCCAGGCTGCTAAAAACTTGGCCCCTGGCTGATAATGGCATCTGCATGTCTGCAGGGATCCTCAGGGGTCTTCAGCAGTCCTCAGGGGTCCGTAGGCCAGCTCCTACCAGACCACCAGACCTGGCTGAAGGGAAGGTAGGCAGCATTGCCTATATATCTGTATATATATCTGTATATCACGTCCCCATTGCTGTATACATCTTCATCACCCTATTTATTTTGTTTAATGAGATGTACATCACCCTGATTCTATTTATCTGCTATTGTTTTAATGAGATGTTCTTCCCCTTGACTCTATTTATTGCCATTGTTCTCGTCTGTCCGTCTCTCCCGATTAGACCGTAAGCCCGTCAAAGGGCAGGGACTGTATCTGTTGCCGATTTGTACATTCCAAGCGCTTAGGTCAGTGCTCTGCACATAGTAAGCGCTCAATAAATACTATTGGATGAATGAATGAATGAACTGCCTAGTGGACAGAGAACGGGCCTAGAAGTCAGAAGGACTCGGCTTTTAATTCCGGCTTTGCCACTTGTCTGCTGTGTGACCTTGGGCAAGTCGCTTCATTTCTCTGGGCCTCAGTTACCTCACCTGTAAAATGGGAATTACTGCTATGAGCCCCATTTGGGACACGGACGTTGTCCAACCTAATTATCTTCTATCTACCCCAGTGCTTAGTACATGTCTGGCACACAGTAAGTGCTTAACAAATACCATTTAAAAAAAACAACAACTCTGGCCCAGAGAGTGAAAATCAGGCAGCAGCCCAGCCTGCACACCTGGCAGGCTGGACTCTAAAAATAAGGGGTTCAGGACACATTCCTTTATTTCTCAGGTATCTTTCTCCTTCAAAAACTCAAAGCTCTGGTTTTTTTAGTATTTATTAAGCTCTTACTATTTGACAGGCACCGTTCTAACTGCTGGTAAATGCAATGTAATCAGGATGGACTTAGTCCCGTCCCGCATGGGACTCACAATCTTAATCCCCATTTTACAAATGAGGTAACTGAGGCACAGAGAAGTGAAGTGACTTGCCCAAGGTCACACAGCAGACAAGTAGTGGAGCTGGGATTAGAACCTAGGTCCTTCTGACTCCTAGGCCATGCTCTATTCAGAAGCCACATTGCTTCTCATTAGTTTTATTCTGCCATCAGTGAGTTCCACAGAGGCTGCCTCGAACCATTCCCAGTTTGAGAAACGCTGAAAAATGATCCTGAACCAGAGTATGATATTTTCCTCCAAGAGGCCTTCCCCGAATAAACCCTCATTTTCCCTATTCACCCTCCCTTCTGAGTCACCTAAGCACTTCAGTCTGTAACCATTAATCGTTTTCTATTCTCCTCCCCAGCACTTATGTACAAATCCTTGCACTCTCCCACTGCCTCTATAATTTATTTTAATATCTGTCTCCCCCTCTTGCCTGTAAGCTCCTTGAGGTCAGGACCAACTCTTTTGTATTCTTTTCTCCCAAGTGCTTAGTTTGGTCCTCTGCACTCAGGAGACACTCAGATATTATGGATTGATTGATTGATTACTATTTCAACTATAGGAGCAAAATGGTCCTAGGTGACTTTCGGTCCGCCGGAACTGTCCATTAGGTTGTGGGGAGAGGGCTTATCCTGGCCTTGACAATTGTCTGTTGTGTGGCCTTGGGCAAGTCACTTTACTTCTCTGTGCCTCAGTTACCTCATCTGTAAAATGGGGATTAAGACTGTGAGCCCTATGTGGACAGGGACTGAGTCCAACCCGATGTGTTTGCATCCAGCCCTGCACTTGGTACAACTCCTGGCAAACGGTAAGCACTTAACAAATAGCACAATTAATATTATTAATATTATCTGACTCTACTTGATTGCTCTCCATTCCAGTGAGTAATTTGGAGGCAGGTCAACAATGTGGCCTAATGGAAGGAGCGTGGGGCTGGTAGCCAGGAGACCTCGGTTCTAATCGAGGCTCCAGCAATTGCCTGTTGGGTGACCCTGAGCAAGTCATTTAAACTCCCTTGGCCTTAGCTTTCTCATCTGTAAAATGGGGATAAAATGCCGGTCCTCCCCTCCCTCTTAGCCCATGAGCCATGTGTGTAAACAGGTACAGTGTCTGATCTGATTCTCATATGTGGGCAGAAAACGTGTCTACTAACCCTGTATATTAATAATAATAATGTTGGTATTTGTTAAGCGCTTACTATGTGCAGAGCACTGTTCTAAGCGCTGGGGTAGATACAGGGTAATCAGGTTGTCCCACGTGAGGCTCACAGTTAATCCCCATTTTACAGATGAGGTAACTGAGGCACAGAGATGTTACGTGACTTGCCCACAGTCACACAGCTGCCAAGTGGCAGAGCCGGGAGTCGAACTCATGACCTCTGACTCCGAAGCCCAGGTTCTTTCCACTGAGCCACGTTATTCTTCCAAGCACTTAGTACAGTGCTCTGCACAGAGTAAGTGCTCAATAGATACCACTGATGATGATGATCTACCCTAGTGCTTAGCATAGTGCTTGGTAAGCACTTCATAAACACCATCACTATGATTATTATTCTAATCGATTGTTTGCTACATTCCCATGGTGATGATGAGGCAACAGTAGACCCAATAATAATGATAATAATGATAATAATAATAGTTGTGGTTATTTGTTAAGTGCTTACTATGTGCCAGGCACTATATTAAGTGCTGAGGTAGATACAAGCTAATCGGGTTGGACACAGTCCCTGTCCCACATAGGGCTCACAGTCTTAATCCCATTTTACAGATGAGGTAACTGAGGCCAGATAAATGAAGTGACTAGCCCATGGAAACATAGCAGACAAGCGGCAGCAGAAGGATTAGAACCCAGGTGCTTGGCCTCCCAGGCTTGGGCTCTTTCCACTAGGCCATACTGTATCCCTCCACCAAGCACCTTTTGTTCAGAGCTCGATTGGACAGTCTTGCCAGACCCAAAGGAGCAGCTACGATAGCTTCTTCCATCGCTCCGCCCCATCCCATTACAAAGAACGACAATATTAGCAGCGCTGCTAAAGACAACACCACCCAGCAGATACTAAAGGGAGGTGATGAACTATCTCCCCTTGGCAAGGGGCTAGGGGCAAAAGGCTCAGTGGCAATCCAGAAGGAAGACCAGGCTACAGTCACTAGCCTGAGGGGCGTAACTGAAGATGGTGACAATGGTTGCACCCCCTCAGATTTTCTGGAAAAGCCCCTGAAGGTCCTGACCACATCACCATGTGTATTCCTAGCCACTGGCTAATGAGTCAAGGGGGTGATGTGTCGCTGACTCCAGAGTCTGAAAACACAGCACCTCTCCCAAGCACTTAGTACAGATACCATTGATGATGATGATCTACCCTAATGCTTAGCATACTGCAATAGTGCAACAGTGCCCGCCCACCCAGCTCACCCAGGCCTCGGGGCTCATTCCAGCCCCAGCAGTGCTCAGCACCTAGGATGAGGAGGGCCGGGGCCCTAGTACCGGCCAGGGAGTCAGGAGGACCTGTGGGCTTATCCTGGCCTTGACACTTGTCTGCTGCGTGACCTTGGGCAAGTCGCTTAACTTCTCTGGGCCTCAGTTACCTCAACTGTAAAATGGGGATTAAGATTGTGAGCCCCAAGTGGGACATGGACTGTGTCCCAACCTGATTACTTCATATCTACCCTAATGTTTAGAACGGTGTTTGGCATATAGTAAGTGCTTAATGAATATTATAAAAAAACAAAACAAGTGTGTCCTGATAGAACAGGGTGTAGTTCAGACATATTCAGATTGGTTTAAAATAGTTTAAATTCCTACTTGTTGCTCTGTCAACTGGCCTTCTTTCTTGTAGAGTCTTACCAGGCTACCCCACCACTGATCCTCCTAGAAAGAGCTGGTTTCATTCTAGATTGGTTTTGCTCCTCCCTTTTAAGAGAGTGATAATCCATACCTTACAGGTTTTCATACTTGAATAACTATGGATGAAGCATCTTGAATGGAAGTGCCTTGAGGAACCCTAAAAATAATTCTTGGAGGAGGTAATGGTGTAGTCTTCCTCCTCCTTCATTCAACGTTCCCAGAATGTCTCACCAAAATGCTGATAGGAAGCTGGGGTGGAGGGAGGGAATCAGTGTGTGAGGCCAAGTTTTGAATGTGTGGGAGAATCCAGAGTTTACACAGCTGACTCAATTTCATAAATTTTTTTTAAAAGAATTCTCAGAGGGAAATACTCATTCTCAATTATGTTTCCTTGCATTGCCATGGGTTGGTACTGCCGGGTAATTCAGAAATCACAGGATGTGGGTATTTTCCATTTTTCTACTTTAAGATGAGAGATCTACAGTGTGGTTTGTCAGTTCCCTGATGTTAATAATCAGTTTTGTCAAGCTTTCCACTGCAATTCACTCCCTCTAGGCTTATTGTAAGCTTGTTGCAGGCAGGGAGCGTGTCTGCTAATTCTGTTGCATTGTACTCTCCCAATGCATAGTAAGTGTTCAAAAAATACCATTGACTGACTGACTAATTGATTCCTTGAAAAGTGTTCTCCGGTAGCTCAATCCTTGACTATAATAATAATAATGTTGGTATCTGTTAAGCGCTTACTGTGTGCAGAGCACTGCTCTAAGTGCTGGGGTAGATACAGGGCAATCAGGTTGTTCCCCGAGGGGCTCACAACCTTAATCCCATTTTACAGATGAGGTAACTGAGGCACCGAGAAATGAAGTGACTTGCCCACCGTCACTCAGCTGCCAAGTGGCAGAGCCGGGATTCGAACCCACGACCTCTGACTCCCAAGCCCGGGCTCTTTTCACTGAGCTATGTTGCTTCTCTATAATCTCAAATTCACAGATCTGGGAGGCAAGCCTTCTCTTGAGGGGCCTCACAGTACCATCACCCAAGGTACTCTTTCATTTAGGCAGAGATCACTTCGTGTAGAATTGATTGCTGATTAACTCTCTGCTTAATAAATTCACCAAGGAAGCAGCCCACCTCTTTCTTCCTAGCCAGGAGGTTCCATTACTGCAGATTTCCTGACCCCTCTCCCTGTCCCCTGAATTCTCCTCCTGTCTCCCTGTTCCTCCCACATCCTCTTAATTCCAAATCTCCTTTTGAAACTTTCTTTATAGCTCCCAAGCAGGGGGACCTTGGGGCAGCTATCACAACTGCCCCCTGTAACTGGGGTTTCTTGCCCCAACCAAGGCTGCGAAGCAGGGGGGTTGGGGATGGAGCAGCTGGGAGGAGAGCAGTCAGCAGTGGAGGAGAACCTTCTCCTCCACCTCTCCCTCCCCATCCACCACCACCACCTACTCTGTCACCTGTCCCACCCGCATCCACTTCCTGCCTCTGGCCAGGAACGCCCTTCCTTTCCATTTCCAAGAGACACCCCAACTTCAAAGAATTATTGAAGGCACATCTCCTACAAGAGACCGTCCCTAAATCCCTTTTTCCTCTTCTCCCACTCCCATTTGCATCACCCTGGCTTGCTCCCTTCATTCACCCCCCCCTTCCAGCCCCACATTATTTATGTACGTATATGTAATGTATTTATTTAATGTCTGTCTCCCCCTCTAGACTGTAAGCTTTTTGCGGGCAGTGAATACGTCCGTTACATTGGTATAATGTACTCTTCCAAAGGCTAGTACAGTGCTCTGTACCCAGTAAGTGTTCAATAAATATGATTGACTGATTGGCTGACTCACCTGGACCCAGCCTTCGACTTTTCACGCACTCTGCTCGGTTAACAAGATGTTAAATCCTGGGGTCGTCACAGACAAATGCTGTTTTCCCTCTCCTCCATCTTTTCAGATCAGGGAGTGGGCTTGAGACCCTGAAATATAAATTAGAATTCAAAATGTAGCATCTCTAGGTGAAGGAAAACTTAAAGCTCACCGTATCTTGGCTACAGAATACAGATAAACGCCTGATGCCTTGTTCGAACAAGTTTCTAGGATGCAATTGTAATAACTGCACTGGGTGCAACACACTGCACTAAGTGTTTGGGAAAGGACAACAGAAGCCCAAAACATGCTCCTTGCCCATTTTCCTCACAATCAAATTCACCCTCACCCTCCAAACAATACTCTGCTCTGAAAGCCCTAACAGAAACTACAGGCATATTTCATGCTCCAGAATTTCCATATTGAAAATTATCTTCAGAGAAATACCTAGGGATGTCATAGGTTTACAAAGCACTAGGAGGCCTTTCGCTTGGGTGGGCAAGTTCTTATTCTGCAGGAGGGAAAACCATTTTCTTCTATAAAATCTTGCAAGAGCCGTCTTGGATCCTGGATCGCAGGAGAGTGGAGAATGTTGCTGCGTAGCAACAGCTATTATCATACTAAAACAGCAAATACGTACATTTGTGCGGGAAGAGAATATGATCATGATCAGAGGTGCCATTTTGGCAATCATAAGGTGATGACTTTCTTGGGAAGCCATAGATAGGAAGATTGTATGAACTTGGACAAGTCACTCAGTTTCTCTGTGCCTGTTACCCCATCTATACAGTGGGGATTAAGACTATAAGGCCCATGTGGACATGGACTGTGTCCAATTTAATTATCTTGTATGTACCCCAGGGTACAGTACTTGGCACACAGTAAGGGTTTAGAAAATACCATAAAAAGCTGATCTTTTCTTTCACATGTATAAAATTGGATAAAAAAATTAAGGAGTTCTTCAGCAGCTCTTTGGCCAACTGTCCTCCAGTGAGGGTCTTTGGTGGAGAAAGACGTACCACCCAGCATTTTGCCTTTGAGGCAAAATTCCTTTTAAAGTAAAAAAAAAAAAGCAGCTATCAGCAACAACACTCTCCCCAAAACAATGATTCTACTACTACCCTCATCTGTAAAATGGGCATTAAGACTGCGAGCCCCACAAGGGACAACCTGATTACCCTGTATCTACCCCAGCGCCTAGAACGGTGCTCTGCACATAGTAAGCGCTTAACAAATACCAACATTGTTATTAAAAATAATAATGATAATGGTATTTTTAAGGGCTTATTGTGTGCTAAGAATGTACTAAGCACTGGGATAGATGCAAAATAGGTTGGACACAGACCCTTTGCCACATGGGACTCACTGTCTTAAAGGGAGGGAAGATTTAATCCCCTTTTACAGATGAGGTAACCGAGGCTCAAGGTAATGTCTCACCTACAAAGGAACATCACCTCCTGCAGCATAGGATAGGGAGCTGTCTTCACCAGGCAAGTCAACTCGCAGCCCCTGAAAGTTAGGCAGAGTCGAAAGGAAATCAGGCAAGGAATCAGGAAAAGCCAACCTGAGTGATGTGATAGAAAACTCTTGTCATTTTCTACATTAGAAAGAAGTGATCAATTGCCTAAAGCCAAACACAGGATTCCCACTGTTGGTAAATATAATTAGCTCTCTCATTCACCCCACACATCCAATCCGTCACCAACGCCTGTCGGTCTCATCTTTACAATATCTCCAAGATCCGCCCTTTCCTCTCCATCCAAACGGCTATCGTGCTGGTACAGGCTCTCATAATATCCCGGCTGGATTATTGTGTCAGCCTTCTCTCTGATCTCCCTCCCTCCCATCTCTCCTCACTCCAGTCTATTCTTCATTCCGTTGCCCGGATCATCTTTCTGCAGAAATGCTCTGGGCATGTCACACCCTTCCTTAAAAACTTCCAGTGGTTGTCTATCAACCTCCACACGAAACAAAAACTCCTCACTCTTGGCTTCAAAGCTCTCCATCACCTTGCCCCCTCCTACCTCTCCTCCCTTCTCTCTTTCTACTATCCACCCCGCACGGTCCGCTCCTCTGCCGCTCACCTCCTCACTGTCCCCCATTCACGCCTATCCCGCCGTTGACCTCTGGCCCACATCCTACTGCCGTCCTGGAATGCCCTCCCTCCTCACGTCCACCAAACTAACTCTCTTCCCCTCTTCAAAGCCCGACTGAGAGCTCTCCTCCTCCAAGAGACCTTCCCAGACTGAGCTACCCCCTTTACCCTCTGCTCCCCCTCCACCCTCTGCTCCTCCCCCTTCACCTCCCCACAGCTGAGCCCCCTTTCCCTCTGCTCCTCCCCCACTTTCCTCCCCTCAGCACTGTGCTCATTTGTATATATTATTTATTACCCTATTTATTTTGTTAATGAGGTATACATCCCCTTGATTCTATTTATCGTGATAATGTTGTCTTGTTTTCGTTTCGTTCTGTTTTGTTCTGCCATCTGTCTCCCCCGATTAGACTGTGAGCTCATCGCTGAGCAGGGGTTGTCTCTCTCTGTTGCCGAATTGTACATTCCAAGCGCTTAGTACAGTGTTCTGCACATAGTAAGCGCTCAATAAATACTACTGAATGAATGAATAATTGTTGATGTTTCAAACAATAGAGAATTCAACAATGTATATAAGTGAAAAACCTCATTAGGGTTAGGGCCAGAGCTGGGGGTGGAGTTCACTTTTGAATGGGGGTGATATAATTAAGAAGGGGAAGCGATTCGTGATGTCAAGGCTTGGACCCTGTTGCCTTCAGAAGCGCATCATCCCGTGGGATCTGATCAGATGGACAGCAGTGGGACTGGAATAATGGAACACTGGAACCCCACAGTCTGGGGAAGGCCTGCGGGGGTTGGGTGGGGAAGGGTAGAGAGCGGTCAGGGAGGGGTGAAGAAGCACGGACACTTAGGAGTGTTGGAGAGATATTAGACAAAAATCCAGTTCAGGGAAAAAAGAGGAATCTGAGTTGGGAAAATGGGACCCCTAGTGGGCTTGCAAGTGTCTTTTGGTCGGCCGTTGGCTGAACATCAGATGATTGGTCAGTGTCCCATCTTTGGGTGCTGGACTTGACCGTAGACCATCAGTTGCAAATGCTACATAATTAAACACCATCTTACAGCACTTGCTAGGGTTAGGATAGTATATACCCCTATATAGAAGGGCTAGGGTTAGGGTTTCCCTCTGCTCCTTCCCCTTCCCCCTTCACCTCCTCTCAGCTGAGCACCATTTCCCTCTGCTTCTCTTCCTCCCCCTTCCCCTCAGCACTGTGCTCATTTGTACCCTATTACCCTATTAATTTTGTTAATGAGGTGTACAACCCCTTGATTCTATTTATAGAGATAATGTTGTCTTTCTGTTTCGTTCTGTTTAGTTCTGCCGTCTGTCTCCCCCGATTAGACTGTGAGCCCATCACTGGGCAGGGATTGTCTCTATCTGTTGCCAAATTGTACATTCCAAGTGCTTGGTACAGTGCTCTGCACATAGTAAACTCAATAAATACTATTGAATGAATGAATGAAAGGACGTATTTGCCCCTATGTAGAAGGATTAGAGTTACCGGAGTATTTGTCCTTATTTAGAAGGGATAGGGATAGGAGAGTCTTTATCCCTAAATAGAAAGGCTAGGGTTATGAGTGTATTTATCCGTATTTAGAAGGATTAGGTCTAGGGGGGTGTTATTCCTATTTAGAAAGGCAAGGATTAGCAGTGGGAAGTTCCATTCCTTCTAGCACAGCTGATACCTGTGCTAGGAGAAGCGGCGAGGCTCGGTGGAAAGAGCCCGGGCTGCGGAGTCCGAGGTCGTGGGTTCGTATCCCGACTCTGCCACCCGTCAGCTGTGTGACTCTGGACAAGTCACTTCTCTGGGCCTCAGTGGCCTCAGCTGTAAAATAGGGATGAAGACTATGAGCCTCACGTGGGACAACCTGATGACCCTGTATCTACCCCAGCTCTCAGAACAGTGCTCTGCACCTAGTAAGTGCTTAACAAATACCGACATTATTATTATTACCTTTCTGCGGAATGTGAACCAGTAACGCTCACAGCCCATGACAGAGCACCAGCACTGGATCAGTCCCGTGTCTGATGCTCCAGGCATCAGCTGCCTGGTGGCGACAGAAAGCGTGGGAAACCCTGAAATTCTGGGGGTGGGGTGCCAGGGGGTTGGACCTGATAGAAGGCCGCTTCCACCCCATTTCCCAGCAAGGAAATTTCATGCAATGTGTCTGAGAGGAAACTCAGAGTCAGCAGAGGGCGGAATGACACTTCCAAAGAAAACTGAAACAAGGGCCAATACTGTAGGTAACATTAACAACCCAACCAGTTTCCTCTTTCGGTCTCTTTAATTCAGAAGTGGCCACTCTGCATAATAAATAGCACTTCTCGAGCCCCAGCCTGGTGTGGGACACTTTACTAGATGCTTGGAAAGTACGGAATAATGAAAAATAATAATAATAGCAATAACAGCAATAAGCGTGGTATTTGTTACATCCTTAATATGCATCAAGCACTGTTCTAAATACTGGGATAGATACAAGACAATCAGGTCAGAAACAGTCAGTCAGAAACACCTGGGGCTCCCAATCTAAAAAGGAGGGCTCGTCGCGGGCAGAGAACGTGTCTACCAATTGTGTGACATTGTACTCTCACAAGTGTTCAGCATAGTAATAATAATAATTATGGTATTTGTTAAGCGCTTACTATGTGCAGAGCACTGTTCACTGTTCTAAGCGCTGGGGTAGATAAAGGGTAATCAGATTGTCCCATGTGGGGCTCACATTTTTTAATCCCCATTTTTACAGATGAGGTAACTGAGGCACGGAGAAGTTAAGTGACTTGCCCAGGGTCACACAGGAGACAAGTGGCGGAGCTAGGATTAGAACCCATGACTTCTGACACCCAAGCCCGTTCTCTTTCCACTAAACCACAGTGCTCCGCACACAGTAAATGCTCAGTAAGTACGATTGATTGATTAAGAATGTGTTAAATCTCCATTTTACGGACAAGTAAGCTGAAGCTCTGAGAAGTTAAAGTGACTTGCCAAGGATCCTCAGCAAGTAAGTAAAGTAGTTGGCGTTAGAACCCAGGTCACCTGGCTTCCAGACCCAAGTCCTTTCATTCATTCATTCATTCATTCATTCATTCAATAGTATTTATTGAGCACTTACTATGTGCAGGGCACTGTACTAAGCGCTTGGAATGTACAAATTGGCAACAGATAGAGACAGTCCCTGCCCTTTGACGGGCTTAGAGTGTAATTGGGGGAGACAGACAGACAAGAACAATGGCAATAAATAGAGTCAAGGGGAAGAACATCTCATTAAAACAATAGCAAATAAATAGAATCAGGGTGATGTACATCTCATTAAACAAAATAAATAGGGTGATGAAGATATATACAGTTGAACGGACGAGTACAGTGCTGAGGGGGTGGGACGGGAGAGGGGGAGGAGCAGAGGGAAAGGGGGGAGAAGAGGGTTTAGCTGCGGAGAGGGGAAGGAGGGGTAGAGGGAGCAGAGGGAAAAGGGGAGCTTAGTCTGGGAAGGCCTCTTGGAGAAGGTGAGCTTTAAGTAGGGATTTGAAGAGGGGAAGACAGTTTGGCGGAGATGAGGAGGGAGGGCGTTCCGGGACCGCGGGAGGACGTGGCCCGGGGGTCGACGGCGGGATAGGTGAGACCGAGGGACGGTGAGGAGGTGGGCGGCGGAGGAGCGGAGCGTGCGGGGTGGGCGGTGGAAAGAGAGAAGGGAGGAGAGGTAGGAAGGGGTGAGGTGATGGAGAGCCTCGAAGCCTAGAGTGAGAAGTTTTTGGTTTGTGTGGAGGTTGATAGGCAACCACTGGAGGTTTTTAAGAAGGAGAGTGACATGCCCAGATCGTTTCTGCAGGAAGATGAGCCGGGCAGCGGAGTGAAGAATAGACTGGAGCGGGGAGAGAGAGGAGGAAGGGAGATGAGAGAGAAGGCTGACACAGTAGTCTAGCCGGGATATTACGAGAGCCTGTAGCAGTAAGGTAGCCGTTCAAGTTCTTGAATGGGGAGAAAGCTTACCTTTCAGGAGTGGAGGTTGCTGGGACAGGAATATCGGGAGATGAAGCCCGGGAGGAAGGAGGGACCAACTTTTAGAATTTCTAGTCGGGAGTTTTGACTGGTTCCAGTGACAACTGGGGAGCCAATGTAGGGTGGAGAAGGAAGTCACCTAGTTCAAGCAGGCCAAGATGCCACATCCAATACTGAATGGGAGGAAAGATGGTGCTGTTTTGGCATCAAATGGGACAGATGAGGGAAGTGTAGATTACAGTAGTTGGCGTGAAAGAAGCCCAAAGCCTAGACGAGGGCTGTAGCACCGGGGGAAAAAGGAGAGGAAGGGATCTATGAGATATTAGAGACAAAAAACAATTTACAGATAAGGAAACTGGGACATTTCCCAGGCCGATCCAGTCCCGTGTTTGAAAACCAACCCAGCCGTGACTCGGGTTCTTAAGTGCTCATTCTTGTAGCATGGCCCGCAGGTCAACCATTGCCCAGCCACAAGGACCCAAGCCACTCCACTAATTAGTGCAAACCCACGGCCCATCTAACCGGCACGTAGTAAGTGCTTAACAAATACCATAAACAGACAATACATACTAAGTGCACAATTATTATTGTTACTGTTTAAGCTTCTAAGAGCACCCTACCAGCAGGCCTCTGGTGTCTAAGTTCTCCACCTCTGAAGGCAGGCCCAGGCCGGGGCAAGACAAACTGACGTAATGTTGACGTCAGGCCTGACGTAATAGCACCAATCTCATCGACGACAACGGTCACATCACACTTCCCCTTCCTCCACAACCTGGACCCCAGTTAGCTATAAGTGCCAGGAACCAGGTCTCTGGGTCTCATTACTGCTCAAATCCTCACTTTAGGTTTTCTACCGCTCCGGCTGGCGGGCTCCCTGCACGGTCTATGGATCGGGTTCTTACTGTTATGCCAAGTCCACCCCATTGACGTAGCAGGTTTGCTGCTCTCCTGAGGCTGCAGCATGGCCACCCAAGCATTCTGCTGTGGAGAAGCCCACAGAAACTCGTTGAAGGGCGGCCCAGGAGACAGACTTTACCAAGCTTAATGATGTAAACTCGGCTTTGTTGAAAGGAGGAGATAATGACTGTGGTGACAAGATCCCGTTTCTGAAGTGGAAAAACAATACTTTTGCAAATGTCAAGGCTTCCTCTCTATTTTTTTTTTCATTTCTAATAGATCTCTTCACACAAGAAAAAGAAATGTGAGCAAATTCTCTTACTAAAGGGAGAGAAATCATGAAGTTAAAAAATTTAGCTCTGACCTTGGCCCTGGGAGGAGAGTATCATGTCTGCCCTGTCTGTGCCTTTCTAGATCGTAAGCTCACTGTGGTCAGGGAACTTGTCTACCAACTCTCTTGTATTGTTACCTCATCTGTAAAATGGGAATTAAGACTGTGAGCCTCATGTGGGACAAACTGATTACCCTGTATCTACCTACCCCAGCGCTTAGAACAGTGCTCTGCACATAGTAAGCGCTTAACAAATACCAACATTATTATTGTACTCTCCCAAATGCTTAGTACAGTGCTCTGCACACAGTAAGCGCTCAATAAATAAGATTGATTCACTGACTGATTCTAACTGGAGTGATTCCTCCTGAATAATTAGCCTGAATCTTGAAAGGAAATCTCTAACCCCTGTAGCACAGATGTGCCTAGTAATTCCCATAATGCCAAACTTTCCACAGTCTCCCTGTAGCCTCCAACTCCCAGGGCCCAGGGTACTTGATGGGGATTGACTGAGTATAAAAGTGAGTGTGAGAGTGAAATTGATATATTTATTTGCCACCAGGAGGTTTGGGGGGAAAGCTGCCTTGAAATGGTTTAGCTCCTCTCTACCCTCCAGACCTTTTGATTCTTCTAGGCTTGATCCTCCCAGAATTTCCTTCGCCACCCACACGTTGCTAAAATATATAGAAACAAACATTTGCTTTTGGAGGCATGGAGTCCACCCCAGGTTGGCTCCTGCCTTGAACATTTTCAATGGATAATTTGATTTCATCCTGGTATAAGTGGCATGGAATCCCCCCATTCCTCACCTCTGGAGAAGCAGGGGCAGGGGGAGAAGCAACTTGGTACCTAAATAAGCCTTGAGTCATCATCACTGGTATTTATTGAAGTGCTTACTATGGGTAGAGCACTGTATTAAGAACATGGGAGAGTACAATAACAACAGAATTGACTGACACGGTCCCTGCCCGCATCAGGTTTACGGTTTAGACTCCACTAAGACTTGCCACGGATGCTAAATTAACTGTTTACCAATTGACCGAGGAGTAGGAAATGAGTGTCTAATTCCTACTCTTAAATGTGCATGGGATTCAATTCTAGAATCTTCCCCTTCCTTCCAACCTCCTGTCTTTCTTTAGCAATGATCTCTTCCGGGAGGCAAAAACTATTCATCTTTTGAGAGTTAGTTGTTCCTGTCTACAGTGGTTTATTTGGTCATGGACACTAGCAAATGTGGGGCTAATAATCTATTTTAAGTCTATTTGACACTTGTGTGTTGAGAGTTGGAAGCGGAGAGAAACCATTTCTCTTGGAGTGTGCCAGCTAGCGGAAGGAGCCCCAGCTGGTGGAATGAGTGTCAAGTGAAGATTGTTAGAAGGAAGATAGGTTCATGAGGAGGAACAGTAATTCTTGTCATTTGACTAAGTCTGTAGGATTGGAGAAGTAATTGGGAGAGTAGATGAACTCACCAAAGGTATCTCCTGAGAAGAGAAGTGAGCAGGTGATTGGGTCTCAACAAATAAGGCCCCAAAACAGAAGATTACTGAATGGACTGGGGTGGGGAGGCTGGGGTGGTTACTTGAAAATGAAGCAACTGAAGAAAAAAGGACCATAGTCAAGCTGAAAAATGGAAAAGGGGTTTAGTGTGAACCAAGAAGATCTTTCTGAACACTTTTTCTCATTCCCCCCTTCTTTCCCCAGCTTCCCACCTGACTCACCCAAGATTCTAGTGAGCACCTAGTGGAAACCACAAGATGTAAGGGGAGTGCAGTTATTTTTTTCTTTCATTCCAGTCAGATTATATTATTGGAGACAAATTTCTTGGGGGAGAAGTGTCCTTAAAAGCACGATTTGGGATTTCCACTGAAAGAACACCTCCAGAAGAGTAACTGGATTTAAAAAAAAAGCCATAAAAATGCATAGATGGCTAAATGCCAAATCCCTATGCACTTTAATTGCAGTAGCACTTTAATTGCCCAGTAATTGCTATTTTATTGCGTGAATTTGTATAAATTAAAAAATAGTCCAAGCTGCACTATAATGAAGGAAGCACATTCTGAATACTGACACTCTGAAGAGGGAGTGCAGAAAACTCTCCCACACTAGAGCGTTGCTCAGGGTTTCCTTTGCCCTTGACTCCCATCCTGCTTACACAAACAAAAAAAAGAAATAAAGTCAAGTTCCTGCTGGGTTCCCACAGCGTCTCGTGCTTTTTATATAATTTTATAGATTCATTCAATAATCATTAAGTATCCACCGAGGGGAGGGCACTGTACTAATCGCTTGAGATTAGACACTTGGCTCTAACGCTTGGCTTTCTGCTGTCACTCCAATCGATGCTCATGTTTTCTTAGCCTGGTACCCTCTCTGCCCCATGGTCAAGAATTGAGTTGACTGTTGGCTGCATTGTACCCTCCCAAGTGTTTAGTACAGTGTGAGCTTGTTGTGGGTGGGAAATGTATCCATCTGTTATTGTACTGTATTCTTCCAGGAGCTGAGTACACTGCTTTGTACACAATAAGTGCTCAATAAATATCTTTGAATGAATTAATGAATACAGTGCCCTGCGCACAGTAAACACAGAAGCAGCACAGCCTAGTGGATAGAGCATGAGCCTGGGAGTCAGGAGGATCTGGGTTGTCATCGTTGCTCTGTCACTTGTCTTCTCTGTGACCTGGGCAAATCACTTAACATTCCTGTGCCTCAGTTTCTCATCTGCAAAATGAGGATGAAGACTGTGAACCTGGGACAGCTTGATAACCTTGTAGAGAAGCAGCGTGGCTTAGTTGGAAAGAGCATGGGCTTGGGAGTCAGAGATCATGGGTTGTAATCCCAGCTCTGCCACTTGTCAACTGTGTGACTTGGGGCAAATCACTTCATTTCTCTGTGCCTCAGTTACCTCATCTGTAAAATGGGGTTTTAAGACTGTGAACCCCACCTGGGACAACCTGATTACCTTGTATCTCCCTAGCACTTAGAACAGTGCTTGACACATAGTAAACACTTAACAAATACCACCATTATTATTACTATTGTTATTATTATTATTATGAGCCCCAAGTGGGTCATGAACTCTGTCCAACCTGATTTGCGGTACAGTACATTGCTTGGCACATTGTAAGTACTTCACAAATACCACATAAAAATAAGTGCTCAGTACATACCACTGATTGACTGAAAGGGTGGGAGGGTTGAGAAGGCTGGGGATCAGGGGAGTAGGGGGAAAGTTGAGGAATGGAGGGAGACACACCTTATTTCTTCAGGGCACGTCCCCCTGCAATGGTGTGCAGTTTCTTGCTGAGTGGGATGATCCAGGTAGGGCTGGCTCTACAAAAGACCATCCAGTAAGGTGACAGAGGTCACCCAGTTGGCCTGGGACGAGACACCTGTTCAATTCTTGTGTACTCATCGGTGTGGGAACGTTGCTAGGAGGGGAAACCTGGATATTCCCTAACCCGTCCTCCGTCACCCTTTCTATTGGCGGCAGCTCACCTAAATATGCTTATTGTTCCCATTGCGGTGGCCTTCCCCACCCTCTAATCCAGCGCAGGACGATTTGAGTTCTACACATCTCTTGAACTGAAGAGACCTTGCTTCAGGCCACAAGAAACAAACCACATGCCTTTCAAGTGGGCCTGTTCTCTTTTCTCCCTTCTTTTCCCCTCCCATCCACCCCCCCTCCACCACTTCTTGCATGGAAGTTCCCCAGTCAACAAGCACTTCCCCTAGTTCAGGGCTTGGATCCAGTCACAGAACAAGTAAACAAAGTTTTGTGTGTCTCAGCGTCCTGGCACATGGCTAAGGCAGCCATCCCTCCTGCTCTGGGTCTATTTCTTTTAACGATATTTTAATATTCATTCATTCATTCAATAGTATTTACTGAGCGCTTACTATGTGCAGAGCACTGTACTAAGCGCTTGGGATGAACAAGTCGGCAACAGATAGAGACGGTCCCTGCCGTTTGACGGGCTTACGGTCTGATCGGGGGAGACGGACAGACGAGAACGATGGCAATAAACAGTGTCAAGGGGAAGAACATCTCGTAAAAACAATGGCAACTAAATAGAATCAAGGCGATGTACAATTCATTAACAAAATAAATAGGGTAACGAAAATATATACAGTTGAGCGGACGAGTACAGTACAGTAATATCATCTGTTGAGCACTTGTGCCAAGCACCGTACTAAGTGCTGGGGCATATACTAGCTAACCAGCCTGTACACGGTCCAGATCCCACCTACGGCTCTTAATCTCCATTTTACAGGTGAGGAATCTGAGACACAGAGAAGTTAAGAGACTGGATCAAGGTCACATGGCAAAGTAGTGGGGTCAGAATTAGAACCCAGGTCCTTCTCTCAGAGCTCTACCCACTAGGCCACGCTGCTGGGATCAGCCAACTGCAGCTCTCCTGAGTTTGGGGCGAGCCAAACTTTTCTCTGCTCATGGATCACACCCCCTCTTCCTCTGGAGCTGCTCCAGCTCCCCTGCTACTGGATTCTACAGAAAGGTGGATCCATGGAAAACTTCTGCCCCGGGTGGCTGCAGGGCGAAGCTTTGCATCTGACAGTAATTGGCTTTTCATAAACACAAGGGATTAGAGGAGGCAACTTTGCTTTTAACTACCAGGGACTGTTGCCTCCCGCTACAAAAAACGTCTTCCTTGATCTCCCTGACAATGGGGACATTCAGGCCTGCTGCCCGCAGGGTAAACAAAGTGGCACTGCCAACAGTCAGGCCAGACTGGTGAACTGATTCACTCTCCTGCTGTTCTCTGGGCCCTTCCCTCCTGCCCACTGTATGAGACCTGAGGCGGGTTTCACCTCATGGGAGCTTTGTGAGGAGGGTCTAGGACAGCGCCTTGGAATTATTTTTTCTTGCTTTTTATTAGCGCAGCACTGATAACGGTGTTGCTGATGACGATATCTGTAAAGCATTTACAATGTGTCAAGCACCGTTCTAAGCTCTGGGGTAGATAGTATTTGTTAAGTGCTTACTATGTGCAAAGCACTGTTCTAAGCGCTGGGGGATACAAGGTGATCAGGTTGTCCCACGTGGGGCTCAAAGTTTTAATCCCCATTTTACAGATGAGGGCACAGAGAAGTTAAGTGACTTGCCCACAGTCACGTAGCTGACAAGTCGCAGAGCCAGGATTCGAACCCGTGATGTCTGACTGCCAAGCCCACGCTCTTTCCACGGAGCCACGCTGTTGGGCACAGTCTCCGTCCCACATGGGGCTCACAGTCTTAATCCTCAGAGAAGCAGCATGGTACAGTGGATAGAGCACGGGCCAGGGAGTCAGGAGGTAATGGGTTCTAATCGTAGCTCTGCCACTTGTCTGTTGTGTACCTTGGGTAAGTCACTTCACTTCTCTGTGCCTCAGTTACCTCATCTGGAAAATGGGGATTGAGACTGTGAGCCTTGTGTGAGACAGGTACTGTGTCCAACCTCATTTGCTCATATCCACCCCGGCACTTAGTTCAGTGCCTGGAACACAGTAAGTGCTTAACAAATATGATGATGATACTAATGATAAGATTACCATTGAGGGAACTGATGCACACAGAAGTTAACTGATTTACCCAAGGTCACACAGCAAGGGTCATGGGTTCAAATCCCAGCTCAGCTGCTTCTCAGCTCTGTGATTTAGGGCAAATCACTTAACTTCTCTGTGCCCCAGTTACCTAATCTGTAAAATGAGGATTAAGACTGTGAGCCTCACGTGGGACAACCCGAACACCTTGTATCCTCTCCAGTTCTTAGAACAGTGCTTTGCACATAGTAAGCGCTTAACAAATGCCATCGTTACTATTACAGCAGACAAGTGGCAGAGGTGGGATTAGAACCCAGGTCCAGGTGAGTGGACCCAGGTGCTTCCTGGCCCCAGGTGAGAAGGGAAACATCTGTCAGACCCCAAGTGGAGAACTAAAACAATACTTACAGGGACATGATGAATGTAAGTATAAGGTCCTTGAGGGCAGGGAACCATCCCCTCCTTATTTTCATTCATTAAATAGTATTTAATGAGCGCTTACTATGTGCAGAGCACTGTACTAAGCGCTTGGAATGGACAAATCAGCAACAGATAGAGACAGTCCCTGCCCACTGACGGGCTTCAAGTCTAATCGGGGGAGACAATTTTGAATTTAACAAGCACTTAGTTCAGTGCACCGCACCCAGTAGGTGCTCAATACACGCTGCAGTTATTACTACTAATAATACTGGTACTACAATGAAGAGAATGAACAGTTTCCTTTAACCAAATAAATAAACAGATTCCCCTCATCCCACTCCCTCATCCTCAGGCTAACAGAAAAGCCTTCGGGAACAATTACCACCATAAATACTTCTGGAATGATCAACTGACCTGGAAGGAATACTTATTCTCTTTCCCACTGGGATCCCAGTGCTGGTTCTGGCTCAGTGGAAAGAGCCCGGGCTTGGGAGTCAGAGGTCATGGGTTCGAATCCCGGCTCTGCCACTTGGCAGCTGTGTGACTGTGGGCAAGTCACTTCACTTCTCTGTGCCTCAGTTACCTCATCTGTAAAATGGGGATTAAGTGTGAGCCCCATGAGGCTCACTTAAGTTAAGTGATTTCCCTGTATCTACCCCAGCGCTTAGAACACTGCTCTGCACATAGTAAGCGCTTAACAAATACCAGCATTATTATTATTATTATTCTAGGTGTTAGACCTCCCCCTTCTTGAAAGCAGCCTTCCCAAACCAACCTTCTGTACTTCTGGTTCTACCCTTCACTCTGTTGACTGCCCCCCCTTCACCATAGTCCCCATGAAGACAAATCATTAGGTTACATAGGCCTGGGAGATTCGCTGTCTCTCTCTTCACTTTTACCTCTGTTTGTGTGTTTGCATATTGTGATGACGTGCCCCACTCCCCCGACCCCCAAACACACACACACACACACACACACTCACACACATTTCCTATCTCATGCCCAGCGCTCTGTATGCTCGAGACACTCAGTGAATGTTCTGGACTGACCCACTGAGAAGCAAAGCTTCCTAGCGGATAGAGCACGGACCTAAGAGTCAGAAAACCTGGATTCTAATCCCTGCTATGTGACCTTGAGCAAGTCACTTCCCTCTGCCTCAATTTCCTCCATTGTAAAATGGGGATTAAATGCCTGCTCCTCTTTCTACTTGGACTGCAAGCCCCATGTGGGACAGGGATTGTGTAATTTGATTAACCTGTATCTACTATGTGCTTGACACATAGTGAGCATTTAACAAATATGACAGTAATAATAGTAATAATAATAAAAACAATATCATGGTCACTAGGTCTAATTGGATAGGATTCTCATACCTAATGAGAATGCATGGGGAAGTGCATGGGAGTCGAGGGGGATTCCCTAAGGATGGTTTACTCTCTTTTGAACTTTTGTTTGAAGAGCATATGCCTTCTCCTTCTCTCTGCCCTCCCATTTATGCATGAAGAAAAAAAAGCTAAGGCAGTTTCTCTGAGGTGGATGAGCTTTTAATAGGCCCAGAGAAGTGAATAGCACAGTCTTTGTACTGGAAGGATACTTTCAGTGTCAGAGAGGCACATTGTTTCTGCATCCCATAAAAGGGTTTGCTTAAGTTTTATATCATTCCTTAAGGGAGGCTAATTAAACTTCAAATAAAAAGAATACTATTTTCTGAACAGTTTAGAGGTTGATTAAAGGAATGAAAGGCAGAAAACCTCCCCATTTCCTTTACCCCTCGTCCTCTGTTATATTAAACGTTACTTATTTTGTTATCATTTCAACCAAGTATTTCAGCTTGCAGTGGGTCTCAAAGGCAGTCTATTAAAGAGGCAGTAAAATGAGTCTTTCCTGTCAAGTTATTCCTTCGTTTGGGCCCAATCTGTTTACCGAACTCCTCTTTTGAACAATTCCTCTCAATAGTTCCGTTTTCCTCCCACTGTCTTTGAGTTGGAGCCAGCTCTTCTATTTAGTAAAGTTGCTTCAATTTAGGGATGCATTTTTGTTCCATGAGTACAGAAGTTCCAAGAAGAATTCCTTTTTGATCCTTTCTGAGGGAGGAGGTGGAATTCCAGGCCTGGAGATGTTTAAAGAAAGGGATTAGACTATCATTTGTCTTGGTGGAGGCAGGGGGATGAAGTAGATGACCTTTCCAGGACCTACTTTGAAGGTGGGGCTCAGGCACGATCCTAATTTGGAAGCCAGAAGGGAGAACTTGTCTGACATTGGCATAAGCCTTCTTCATAAGGGCTTTCCAAAGGTTCTTGAGGGCAGAGAACGTATCTACCAACTCTGTGGTACTGTATTCTCCCAAGCAAGCGTAGTGGATAGAACACAGGCCTGGGAGTCAGAAGGGCCTAGATTCTAATCTCAGCTCCTCCACTTGTCTGCTGGGTGACCTTGGGCAAGTCACTTCACTTCTCTGGGCTTCAGTTACCTCACCTGTAAAATGGGGATTAAGACTGTGAGCCCCATGAGGGACATGGACCTGATTATTTTGTATTTACCCCAGCGCTTAGAACAGTGTCTGGCACATAGCAAGTGCTTAAATACCGTGAAAAAATGCACACACACCAAAAAGCAGTGAAAGCTCGGCACCTACCATTGATTGATTTTGCAGCACCTACTGAATTTGCTTTACTGAGCTACGGGGTGAGAGGCTTGTGAAGTGCACAGGATTGACAGCCAACACGTGAACAGCAGTTCATGGGAACGAATGATATTTGTTAAGCACTTACTATGTTCCAGGCCCTAGAATCAGAGCTAGGGTAGACATAAGATCATCAGGTTGGATACAGTCCATGTCTAACATGGGACTCACAGTCTTAATCCCCATTTTACAGATGAGGTGACTGAGGCCCAAAGAGGTTTAGTGACTTGCCCAAGGTCACACAGCAGATCTGTGGCAGAACCAAGATTAGAACCCAGGTACTCCTGACTCCCAGGCCCATGATCTAGCCACTAGGTCACATGATTTCTCAATCCTATTCTGTTTGATCATTTCTCTCTCCCTCTCTCTTTTTTCCCCCGTCTTCCTATTTTTCCTTCTCTGACTGTGCCTCTCTTCCTCTTTCCTCTCCCTTTACTTTACTTGTCCAAAAGAGACGTGAGAAGCCGTGTGTCCTGGTGGAAAGGAGATATGGCCAGCTCTGCCACCTGCCTGCTGTGTGACCTTGGTCAAGTTACTTAACTTCTCTGTACCTCAGTTCCTTTATCTGTAAAATGACGTTCCAGTGCCTTTTCTCCCTCTTTCACAGACTGTGAGCCCCATGTGGGACCTGATTATCTTTTATCTATCCCAGCACTTAGTACAGAGGCCTTCCCAGACTGAGCTCCCCCCTTTTTCCCTCTGCTCCCTCTACCTCCCCCCTTCACCTCTCCGCAGCTAAACCCTCTTCTCCCCCCTTTCCCTCTCCTCCTCCCCCTCTGCCGTCCCACCCCCTCAGCACTGTACTCGTCCGCTCGACTGTATATATCTTCACCACCCTATTTATTTTGTTTATTTTGTTTAATGAGATGTACATCACCCTGATTCTATTTAGTTGCCATTGTTTTTACGAGATGTTCTTCCCCTCGACTCTATTTATTGCCATTGTTCTCGTCTGCCCGTCTCCCCCGATTAGACCGTAAGCCCGTCGAAGGGCAGGGACCGTCTGTATCTGTTGCCGACTTGTACATTCCAAGCGCGTAGTACAGCGCTCTGCACATAGTAAGCGCTCAATAAATACTATTGAATGAATGAATACAGAGCTTGGTACATAGCACTTAACAAATGCTACTGTGTTTATTATTATTATAATTATTACTATTACTGGGGTGTAGGCCATGCCCTGCTTTGAACATTCCCACCCACAGCAACCCCACTTTCACCCTCTCCTGTTTGCTTCTTGGTGGTCCAGAGTAAAATTCGGTCTCTGCCCTGGGTACCTGGGGTCCTCCTTCCCCTTGAACAGTAATTGTTCCTCTTGCTTTTTCCCAGGTCTGGCCTTATCCCTTGCCATCAAGGAGGCAGGTGAATGCCCAGCCCCGTGGGTACCGGATGCCAACGCCTTTGCGTGGAAGATCCAAGGAGGGAGTCTCTCTGGAGAAGTGTGCTTAACTCCTTCCCCAGCCCTGGGGCCGCTTCTCGTTCCCAAACCGTCGGCAACCAACTACTGCTGGCCCAGAGCCTGGGAATGGGAGCCTGGGAAACTCAAGCTTCCTGCCTAGATGCCTGTGGGGCCAAGGGCATTCGAGGCAACACAAGTCCCTTGGGCGATGCTTGTCGATGCCTAGGCTCCCTGGCAGCTTGGCATCACCCAAGGCAACCAACACGCAGAGCCTGCCTTTGGAGGCCCCACGAGGTCAGCCCGGCCTGTCAGATCTCATAACTATGTAAAGATCTCAGTGTTTAGCACACTGTGAGTGCTTAATAAATGCTACTCTCACTGTCCACCAGAAAAAACAAAAACAAAATCAGTGCATCCCAGGGCCATTTCCTGGGTACTGGTGCCTCACCTTTCCTTCCCTCCCCTGACCCACCCAGCCCTGGTTTAATCAATCAATAAGTGGTATCTATTGAGCACTTACTATGTGCAGGGCACTATAGGAAGCAGGAGAGTGTAACAGTTTGTAGACACATTCCCTGCCCACACAGGCTTAGAGCCTAAGGGGGAGACAAACATTAATATAAATAATTTATAATATATAATTTAAAGCTATGTACATAAGTGCTGTGGGGTTGAGGGTGAGGCGAATACCGAGTGTCCACAGGTCACAGATCCAAGTGCATAGATGATGCAAAAGAGAGAGGGAGCCGGGAAAAGAGGGCTTAATTGGGGACGGCGTCTTGGAGCAGATGTGGCCTCAATACTGCTTTGAATAATGATAATAATAACGATGACATTTGTTAAGTGCTTATTATGTGCCATGCACTCTTCTAAGTACTAGGGCAAATCAAGGTAATCAGGTTGTTCCACATGGGACTCACAGTCTTAATCCCCATTTTAAAAATGAGGTAACTGAGGCACAGAGAAGTTAAGTGACTAACCCAAAGTCACACAGCCGATAAGTGGCAAAGCCAAGATTAGAACTCACAACCTCCGATTCCCAAGTCCATGCTCTTTCCACTAAGCCACCCAGCTTCTCAAGGTGCTTCTTTTGAAGGTGGGGAGAGTGGTGGTCTGGTGCATATAGACAGGAAGGGAGTTCCAGGCTAGGGGGAAGACATGAGAAAGAGGTCAGCAGTAATAATAATAACAATAATGTTGGTATTTGTTAAGCGCTTACTATGTGCAGAGCACTGTTCTAAGCGCTGGGGTAAACACAGGGGAATCAGGTTGTCCCACGTGGGGCTCACAGTCTTAATCCCCATTTTACAGATGAGGGAACTGAGGCACAGAGAAGTTAAGTGACTTGCCCACAGTCACACAGCTGACAAGTGGCAGAGCTGGGATTGGAACTCATGAGCCCCCACTCCAAAGCCCGTGCTCTTTCCACTGCGCCACACTGCTTCTCAGAGTGCTTCTCAGAGCAGTCAGAGAGCCAAGACTGGGACAGTGAATAAACTGCCACTGAAGGAGAGAGGTGTGCTGAAGTAGGATGGGGTGAACTGATTTAGTTCATTAAAGCTGATGGTGAGTAGTTTCTGTTTGAGTTTAACTCTCACTGTTGTTTATTGTTTCTAACCCTAATTCCTCATGCTGCAGGTTGCTTCCAAGATGTACTTGCCTCCGGCTTCTGGAAGCCTAAAGAGGGTGAACCGTTCCTGTTTGGTCTGATCACTGCAAGGGCTTTGTTGTATAGGTGGTGTTTAGTCATAGATTCAGAGACCGGAGAGAGTGTCAATTTAAGAAACCCCTGTCAGACCTGTCTGGTCACCCTGCGGTTGGTCAAAATTGCCCTTGTGATAGAGAGGCAGCTCTTGCCCTTCTCCCCTTTTGAGTGAAAAGCCAAGAAGAACCAGGGTGAAGTTAAGAAATCCGGGCTGATGCTGGATTTTTTACAGCTGTGGATCTGGGAGTGTTGTTGTGCGACCAGAGGCTGGCTGGGACAGCTAACAATAATTAAAACTGTGGTAAGTGTTAAGTGTTTGCTCTGTGCTGAGCACTGTAATAAGAGTTGGGGTAGATACAAGATAATGAGAACAGACAGTTTCTGACTCACATGGGTTTCACTCATTTATTTTTTTTTTGTTTTATGGTATTTGTTCAACACTATGGGCCAGGCACTGTACTGAGCTCTGGGATAGATACAAACTAATCAGGTTAGAATCAGGGGCTGATAGTCTTAATCCCCATTTTGTAGATGAGCTAACTGAGGCCCAGCAAGTTAAATGACTTTCCCAAAGTCAACAACAGACAAGTGGCAGAGCTGGGATTAGAACCCAGGTCCTCCTACTTCCAGGCCCGGGCTTTATCCAATAGGCCACATTGATTCCCAGTGACCTTGTTGCTTAAAGTCATCTGGAATTTCACAGAAGGGAAAATGATTTACTCTGTGAAAACAACTCTCATTTTCAGAGCATCTTTCCTTGAATTTTAACTGTATCTCAACTCCGTTCTTGGGTGGTGGCTGGAGAGTGCTATTGAACTGACCGGAAACCTAAGGCACACAGAAAATGAATCATTTGACTGGGGTAATTGGGTGATACCCTGCAGCAGCCAAACCAACCTTGGAACCCAGGACTTCTGCCCTCTAATCAAATGCCTCACAAGAACCTCCCTGCTGTTTCTCATTAAATGCTCTTGTTATTTTTCAAAAGATCATCTTAGTCTTAGGAGAAGCAGCGTGACCTAGTGGATAGAACATGGGCCTGGGAGTCAGAAGGACCTGGGTTCTAATTCTAGCTCCGCCACTTGTTTGCTGTGTGACCTTGGGCAAGTCACTTCACTTCTCTGTGCCTGTCTTACCTCATCTGTAAAATGAAGATGAAGATCGTGAGTCCCATGTGGGACAGGAACTGTGTCCAATCTGATTAACTTACATTTACCGGAGTGCTTAGGACAGTGTTCCTGCACATAGTAACTGCTTAATCAATACCATTAAAAAATTAGTGCCCTTTAAAAGATTCATTGACATAGTTTAAAGTTCTACCAGTCACAGTTGAAGCTCTATTGGCCTTCCTCAGAGTGAGCCTACCTGGCAGGATTGGATTTAGAATCCTCCTATTTTGCCTTTTACTTGAATTATCTTAACCCTGCCTATCCCCGCAACCCTATTCATTCTTCTTCTATTTTTTTCTTCCTCTTGCATGTACACAGGAACCCAGGTATCAGATTTCCTTTTCTAAGTCTCCATAAGATGCTAAATGAAAGGAGAAAATAAGCCTTGTAACCGCACTAAATAGCCGACCTCAAACATGCTCACGCGTCTCTGACTAGATGCTCCTTCTGGGCAGTTCAATTTGGTATATTAAATGAGAACTTTTGGCCCATTCCATGAATTCAAGTACTATGAAATCAGGAACCTTGAGAGCCCTTGACATACACGGGTAGAATGGATAGATGGACGGTCGAGGTGTCGAGAAAAAGCGACTGATTCTAGTTGCGGGACCGCAACTGTATCGAACCCGATTTGTCTGCATCTGCCTAGCACGAAGTAAGCACTTAACAAATACCATAGTTATGATCATCATTTGATTTCCATTCTTGTGAGTTCCCGATTTCTTCCTTTCTTCCACCACTCCAGGATTTTCCCAAAAAGAAAACCACTAGATGGCAGCCACACACAGTCGCTCTAAGAAAATGATCGGGCACATTGAGGTTGGCATAATGAAGTGAAATATTTGATTGGCGGGAGGCAGAGAGTTCACCGAGAGGGTATTCCCCACTTTGCTCAGCTCCCTAGGAATGCGAGGGCATAATTTTGTGTATGGCTGTTTTGTCAGTGAGCCGCAGAAATATTTTAAGCAAACGAAGAATCATCGAGGATGATGGAATAGGAGAATTATCATCAGCCATTGCACACCGAGACCTAAACATATGTGCTGCATGAATCCATCTAGCCTGGCATCTCTGCTCTGCCTGTTACCATAGCGTGCAGTGCGGACGCAACACAACCAGAACAAAACCAACCTCGCTGTGTTTTAAGTACCTTGGCCTTTCTTAGCTCGGATGTATCCTTCTTCCTGAGCTTTGGGGTAGGTCATTGCGGCAGATTGAAAATATGGCTGTTAACGTAGCTCTCTTTTTATCTTGCATGACCGAAACAGTGAAGTAGCCCCATCTATCCACACGCTTGTACTTCCTGCCCTTTGTATAATTATGCTGACCAGACCCAATCACCACTTGACCTTTCACCTGTAAGCCTCACCGCTGACCTTATGGACAAGTTCATACCGAATCACGTGATCTCTGATAATTTGATAGCCATCATGCAGTCTTTTGTATATAGCTATTATGGAATAGTAGTATTTATTAAGGACTGTGCCAAGCACCCTTTGAACCAGAAGACAATCAGAATGGACAATCCCTGCCCCACATGGGGCTCGCAATCTAAGAGGGAGGGAAACAGGCATTTTCCCCCATTTTACAGTTGATCCTTGGTCAATTACATGCATTCTTCAAATCCAGAGTTTTCTAAGGTTTGTTATTCTCTCCTTTAATGCTAACCATCTCAATGTACCTCCATCTCGACAATCTCACCAGCCATCTCTCACGTTCTCCTTATATACAACAGACAACTACTCTCCCCCACTTCAAAGCCTTCTTGAAGGCACATCTCCTCCAAGAGGCCTTCCCTGATTAAGCCCTCCTTTCCTCTTCTCCCACTCCCTTCTGCGTCATCCTGACTAGCTCCCTTTATCTATCCCCCCCTTGCAGCTCCATATCACGTATGTACGAATCTGTAATTTATTTATTTTTATTAATGTCTATCTCCCCCTCTAGACTGCAAGCTCACTGTGGGCAGGAAATGGTCTGTTTATTGTTATATTGTACTCTTCCAAGCGCTTAGTAGAGTGCTCTGCACAAATAAAGCACTCAATAAATATAATTGATTGACTGACTGGAAGAAGGGAACCATAAGAGGACAAGCCTTAGGCTTAGAAAAGCTAAGTGCTTAAAGCTCCACACTATCCACACTAAGAAACTCTTCAGGGTCCCATTCCCCATCATTCAGACTTGGGCTCAGGCAATGGCAGTTCTGAGACCTTTTTCTCTATAGAAACAAATGTCCTGCTGATCCCCATTATACGAAGAAACTGAACTAATATGTGTTAGGCACTTACCATGTTCCAAGCTCTGTACTAAGAGCAGGAGTAAATTAGAGAAGCAGTGTGGCTCAGTGGAAAGAGCCCGGGCTTGGGAGTCAGAAGTCATGGGTTCGAATCCCAGCTCTGCCTCATGTCAGCTGTGTGACTGTGGGCAAGTCACTTAACTTCTCTGTGCCTCAGTTACTTCATCTGTAAAATGGGGATTAACTGTGAGCCTCACGTGGGACAACCTGATTATCCTATATCTGCCCCAGCGCTTAGAAGAGTGCTCTGCCCATACTAAGTGCTTAACAAATACCAACACTATTATTCTTATACCAAATAATCAGATCCAACACAGTCCCTGTCCCACATGAGACTCACAGTTTAAGAGGAAGAGTATTTAATCCTCATTTTACAGATGAAACTAAAGCATGGAAAAGTGAAGTGACTTCCCCAAGGTCACAGCTGGCAGAGCAGGTCATCTGACTCCCAGGCCTGCGCTCTTTCCACTAGACCATGCTACAGGCAAGTGGTAGAATCAAGGCTAGAACCTGATGTCGTCTATTCCATGATTTACCCTATACTTTCTGTAGACTCCAGTCCCCTAGTCTGTAAGCAACATGTGGGGAGGGAATGTGCCTACCAACTTTATTCTACTGTACTCTTCTAAACACTTAGTATAGTTTTCTGCCCACAATAAGTGCTCAATAAATATGATTGATTGATTGGGACCTGAAAATATCAAAATCCCTCCAAAATATTAATAGCTCTCTTCCCCAAATAAGTAAAGAAGTTGAGCATGACCACCACTTGCCTACTCAGTGATGCATCCTTGATCGGAGAATGGAAGAACCAAATGTTTACAAAGGAGGGTTTCATTTGTTCGTTCATTCAGTCCAATTTATTGAGTGCTTACTGTATGCAAAGCACTGTACTAAATGCTTGGGAGAGTACAACATTACAACAAGCAGACACGTTCCCACCCACAATGAGCTCACAGTCTAGAGGAGGAGACAGACATTGATATAAATAGTCAAATAAATAAATAAATAAATACATTACAGATATATACATATGTGCTGCAGGGATGATTAATGAAAGAGTAAATAAGAGCTGCACAGAAGGGAATGGAAGAAGAAGAGAGGAGGCCTTAGTCAGGGAAGGCTTTTTGGAAGAGATGTGCCTTCAATAAGGTTTTGAAGAAAGGGAGAGCAAATATCTGTCTGATATGAGGAGGGAAGGCTTTCCAGGCCAGAGAGAGGATGTGGGCGAGAGATTGGCGGTGAGGTAGAAGAAATCGAGTTACAGTGAGATGGTTAGCATTAGAGGAACAAAGTGTGTGGGCTGGATTGTAGTAGGAGAGTAGCGAGGTGCAGTAGGAGGGGGCAAAGTGATTAAGTGCTTTAAAGTCAATGGTGAGGAGTTTCTGTTTGATTTGGAGGTGAATGGGCAACAGTGGAGTTTCTTGAGGAGTGGGGAAACGTTCTGAATGCTTTTGAAAGAAAATGATTTGGGCAGCGGAATGGAGTATGGACTGGAGTCGGGAGAGACAAGAGGCAGGGAGGTCGGCAAGGAGGCTGATACAATAATCAAGGTGGGATAGTGTAAGTGCTTACATTAATGTGGCAGCAGTTTGAATGGAGAGGAAGGGGAGGATTTTGGCAATGTGAAGGTTGAATTGACAGGATTTAGTGATGCCTTGACTATACAGGTAGAGCGCGAGAGAGGAGTCAAGGATCATGCCAAGACGATGGGCGTGTGAGTCAGGAAGCATAATGGTGCCATCAACAGTGATGGGAAAGTGAGCGGGAGGACAGGGTTTTGGGTGGGAAGATATGAGATTCAGTTTTAGCCTAGTTGGAGGTGACTAGAGGACATCCAAGTAGAGATGTCTTGAAGGCAGGAGGAAATGTGAGACTGCAGAGAGGGAGAGAGATCAGGGCTAAAGATGTAGATTTGAGCGTCATCAGCATAGAGGTGATGTGAGCGAATGAGTTTTCCAAGGGAGTTGGGAGCATATGGAGAAAAGAAGGGGACCCAGAGGATGTGTCCTGGTGAGAGATCCTAGAGTGTCTGACTGATAATTAGCTGTCTTCTTATTTGTCTTCCAGTCATCACAACCAAGCCTTAGCAACATATCCAGGAGTGTGGGTTCGAGCATATCTGAGTAAAATCAAAGGAGTTTACTATTTCTCCCTGGGGAGAAACCTCCTGATTCAACTTCACCTAATGAAGATTAAACTCCTCATATGAGGAGGTTGTTAAATACCAGAGACCTTCTAAGCTTAAATAACTTTTTACCAGTTGGAAAGCAAACACAGTGACTCTGGTAATTACAGACTAGTCAGCCAAATATCAATAACAGGGAAGATACTGAAACAGAGTAACCAACAATCCAATCGCCACCATCCAGAAGAGTCTAAGATATCAGGTCTTTGTGAAGGACAGACTGGGCCAGATCTATTTCATTTCTCTCAGTGATTAAGGGACAGTTCATATAGAAGCAAAACGAGAAGCGTGGACTAATGGAAAGGGCTTTAGCCTGGAAGTCAGAGGATGTAGGTTTTAATACCTGCTCAGCCACTTGTCTATCATGCGACCTTGGGGAAGTAACTTCTCTTCTTTGTGCCTCAGTTACTTCATCTGTAAAATGGGGATTAAAACTGTTAGCCCCATGTGGGACAGGGACTGTGTCCAACCTCATTAGCTTGTATCTACCCAGTGCTTAGTAGAGTGCCTGGCATATAATAAGGGCTTAACAAATGGCATTTAAAAAGAATTAACTCATCTAGGCTTCAATAAGGTTTTTGAGTCCTTCCTAGATGATTGTATCATTGACAAGCTAGAAAAGTGTGGTAATAATGATAATAATAATAATGATGGTATTTAAGTGCTTACTATGTGTCAAGTACTATTCTAAGTCCTGACATAGTTATAAGATAAAGATAATCAGTTGAGACACAGTCCCTGTCCCACTGAGGCTTCACAGTCTAAGTAAGAAGCAACCATGGATCTTGGTGGGTGAACAACTGTCCAACAATCAGTTGTATTTATTGAGTGTTTACTGTGAGCCAAGCACTGAACTAGGCACCTGGGAGAGGACAATGCAGGTTTCTTGAGAGAATGACCCACCCCTTCCCCCCACCCCCACGTGATAGTTTTCAGTTTCAACCTGGAGAGTGGCCAAATTCAAGAACTTCCCACAGGGATTAGTTGAGGGACTGGTTCTATTGATGACCTGATTGGAGGGACTGAAAATGTGCTTGCCAGGTGTGAGGTGATTCTAAATTGGGTGGGTGGCTAAGCCTCAGGAAGACGTGAATATGATGAAAAGTGAATATGGTGTGTTGAGAAATTGGTCCTACAAATAAGAATGAAATTCTACAGAGCAGTTGGGGGCCCATAAAAAAACACAAAAACAGAGGCTGGGGAAAATCCTGGGCATCTGAAGAAGATGTGGTGGTCTTAGTCATTCATTCATTCAGTTGTATTTACTGAACACTCACTGTGTGCAGAGCATTGTCCAAAGCACTTGGGAGAGTACAATATAACAATAAACAGACATATTCCTTGCCCACAATGAGTTTAAATCAACCACGGGATAGGAATTAATTATTTTAAAAAATAGTATTCATTAACTCTGTGGTAGATACAAGCTAATCATGTCGGACAGAGTCCATGTCCCACATGGGACAAATAGTATTACCTATTACCTACCCATTTTACCTATGAGGTAACTGAGCCACAGAGAAGCTAAGTGACTTGCCCAAGATCACACCATAGACAAGTGGCAGAGTCAGGGTTAGAACCCAGGTCCTTCTGATTCCCAAGCCCATGCTCTGTCCATTAGGCCATGCTACTTCTCAATTCTTCTGTTTTTCTCTGCCTTGGCTGGAACCCCACTGGAGGGCTTCCAGAGAAGAGTGACAGAAATGATTCAAGGCATGGGAAAATAGATCCTGTGAGAAAAAGGTTGAAGGAATTGTGGTTGTTTACCTTGGAGAAGAGAAGGCTGAGAGGAAGCCTTAATTCTAGGAAGGACCTTTATGACAAGGATGCTGACCAACTGTTTTCCATGTCTTGGAGAACTGAATGAGAGGAAGTGGACTGAAATCAAAGCCACAGGGGTTTTGGTTGAACAGAAGGAAGAACTTCTTGGCTGTCAGGGTGACAAATACTGGAATAAATTACCAAGCAATAAGTGTGGAACCCCTGTTGCTGGAGATGTTTAGGAAAAGAACAGACAATAAGACATAGAGAGTAAGTGGACTTCTCTCTCTTTTTTTAAAGTGATATTTGTTAAGCACTTAATATGTGCCAGGCACTGTACTATGTACTGGGGTAGATATAATCTAATCCATTTGGACACGGTCCCTGTCCCTCATTAGTCTCAGTCTTAATTCCCATTTAACAGATGAGGCATAGAGAAATTAAGTGATTTACCTAAGGTCACACAGCGGACAAGTGACAGAGCTGGGATTAGAACCCAGGTTCTTCTGACACCCAGGCCTGTGCTCTTTCCACTTGTCCATGCTTCTTCTCTTCTGTCCTGGCTTGGAAGAGTCAATCATCTGCAGAACTGGGTGAGCACACTCTTTAGCACCTCACACTCACAGATCACCCCCTGCCCCCGACCCACCCTGTACCAACAGATAAAATCCACTTCCCTCGACCGACGCAAACCTTTGCTAAAAGTACCCTTGGGTTGGGACAGCTAAACTGGAGATTGTTTCGGGTGTCTACCAACGGGGTGGCTGCCAGTGTACCCGCTGCCCACTGTTGTTGCCACTCTGTCTGCCCTGTAATTCCCACCCTGGGGCAGAGAGCTGTGAGCCAGGGGTGAGGCAAGAAGGTTTTGTCTAGGAAAGGGCTGGGAGAGGGGAGGGAAAAGAGAGGCAGGGCAATCTCAGGACAAGTCACGGGATAGTCCTGGCTATGATTTATCCCAGATTCTTCTGGCAGCAGTGGTGGTTACTCACTCACTAATTTGTTCAACGCCTCCTGACCCTCATGATCTGATTCGACCATTGCTTTGCTGTGGGTGCCTGTGGGTTAGACTGGGGAAAGTGTGGGCCTTCTGGTCACTCCCTTCACCTTCCTGGAAGCAAGAGGCTGACCTAGATGGTCTCATGTAGTCCCTTCCAGCAGTAAGACTTAATGAAAAGTAAAAGCCCAGAAGCAAAGATGTTAAAAAGCTTAAATCTCAAAGATTACTCTCTTTGCTTTTTAGCTTTCAGCATCATCACCATCCTGGGTGTTTTGTCTAGATTCCAAAATCACACAGCAGATTCTGGACCCCCATCTCTGACTAGTCTCCCCTTGAGTTTCACTGCCTCCTGGGTTCCGCGCTGGTGTTCCTCGTTAGGAGGCCGGGAATCGCTTTCTTCTGACAACAACATGAAGGCAACTTAGGTCTTGACTTTGCAAATTTGCCAGGGGAGTAAGCTGGTGGGAGTACTAACCTAGCCTCCTTCCAGCGGCTCTTGTGACTTTCTGGCCCCATCCTTGCTCCTTAAATCTATCCCCTTTCCTCCCTGGTCTCCCCATAGACCCTCCCACCCCATCCTACTATCTATATCTCTTCTTGTAACTTTGGTGTAATACTCTACAGCTCCAGTACTGCTGGGTCCCCCGGGGACCTCACTGGTACTTCCGTGACCCTGCCTGTCCCATCCGCCTCAGTCATTTTGACCACTGGCAATTGCCTCTCCCTAGGTAATATCCCCCAATCCCCAGATGACACTTTCACCTGATTATTTAAGGACTCTCAGCCTGCTATAATCCTTACCCATCTTTACTTAGGCAGGAGCAATGGAGTAGGGGCCTGAAAATCAGAAGGACCTGGGTTCTAATCCCGACTCACCACTCATCTGCTGGTTAGACCTTGGGAAAGTCATTTAACTTCTCTGGAATGGTTACTTCGTCTGTAAAATGGGGATTAATACTGTGAGCCCCATGTAGAACAGGGGCTCTGCCTGGAACATAGTAAGATCTTAACAAATACAATAATAATAATAGTTACAATTATTATTATTTCCCTTTTCCTTCTACCTCCTAGCTGTTATTTATTTTGGTGTCTGTCTCCCCTGAGGGACTGGAACCTCCTTGAAGCCAAAGATCAGGTCCATTAACTCTAATGTATTCTCTCAAGTCCTGAGAACAGTGCTCTGCACACAGTAGTGGCTCAATAAATATAACTTCGGATTAACTGATTGTTTGCAAACCTAAATGGGGCCAAAGTCAAAATTGGGTGGGACGTGGGGAGGGAAGAGGTTAGAGGAGAAGGAGAAAAATCAGGTGGAGAGGGTCAAGTGGAAGAGGGCTGAGACTTTTTCCACCTTTCTCTCCTCCCCTGCCCCCTCCAATCTGGCCCCATTCCCAAACTCTGTGGCTTTGGAAAGCGTGGACCACCATCTGTGGAAGTGGGTGGGGTGGAGAAAGCAGCAGCAGCAGCAAGGTCCCCAGAGGAATCCAGGAGCTTTGGAGATATAAAAAATATACATAAAAATAAAGAGATTAGACAACAGCGGAAAATGTTGAGGAAGAAAAATGAGGGAGGACCAAGGAGAGTGGGAGGGGAGTTCAAGAAGCCAGGAGGGAGATCAGGAAAGCCCTAGGATCCCAGGGAGGGAGTGGGAGTGGAAGGGGCAGAATTTTACATAGCTCTCCAGGAAAGAGGTAGAGTGTAAGTTCCTTGTGGGAAGGGAAAATGCCAGATCTTTATTCTGTAGATTTTTTTTTTAATGGTGTTTGTGAAGTACTTACTATATGCCAGGCACTGTACTAAGCACTGGGGTAGGTCTAAGGTGACCAGGTTGGATATAGGAACCACAATCTTAATCCCCATTTTATAGATGAGGTAACAGAGGTACAGAGAAGTTAAGTCACCTGCCCAAGGTGACACAATAGCCAAGCATCAGAACCAGGATTAGAACCAAGATTCGCTGATTCCCATGCCCATGCTTTTTCCACTAGACACACTGTTTCTTCACTAGGTCGACAGAAGCAGCGTGGCTCAGCGGAAAGAGCACGGGCTTGGGAGTCAGAGGTCATGAGTTCGAATCCCGGCTCTGCCACTTGTCAGCTGTGTGACTGTGGGCAAGTCACTTCACTTCTCTGTGCCTCAGTTACCTCATCTGGAAAATGGGGATTAACTGTGAGCCTCACGTGGGACAACCTGATTACCCTGTATCTACCCCAGCGTTTAGAACAGTGCTCTGCACATAGTAAGCACTTAACAAATACCAACATTATTAGGTCAGACTGCTTCTTCATACTTCTCAAGTTTCTACTGCAGTGTATTGTATCAAGTGGGTCCTCAGTAAATGCTCTTTCTACTATGCAGGGAACTACTCAGATTCCTCAGAAAGCAAAATTCACTGCTCCAAGGAATAAGCACTGTCAGCTATGCCGTTCTGACTCTGTGTGTGACTTTGGGCAAGTCATTCAATCTCTCTGCTTTAGTTTCTGGAGCTACAAAATGATATTCCTTGTTCCCTACTACCTTCACAAGGATGTTGTGAAGATTAATGAGATAACACCCTGGAATGATACGGCACAAATTAATCCACCGGTAATCACGGTGGCGCTAATGACATTACGGTAGAAAACCTCACTCTAGCTATTATCACTCAAACCCTTAGCATTTCCATAAAGATTGCTGGAGGAGGAAATTCAGAAAAATGGCTTGGACCTTTTTTCTTTGTTAAGAAATCCATTTTTCACTTCCAGGGAACAAAGAAGGAAAGAGAAAGGCAAATATACAATTAGATCTACTCGTCACCTTTCTTAAATGTCTTTGCACTGAAGTAGTGTGCTATGTGGCACTTATAGATGGTTGAGTTGCTGGGTAAGGCTATAATAGACAACAGTGAATACTTATCCATATGTTGTAAACTCTCATTTATGCAGAGAGAGAGAGATAGGAGTTTATCCGGGGAATATGAATGGCATTTTTAAGGGTCTTAATTGGTGTCAGGTATGGTTTCCAATGTCCTCTCTCAGCCAGGCACAAAAAAACAATGTTTCCTTCCCGTCATATTAACGGAAAACCACTTCCTGAGTTATAGAGTCTGTTCAAGAGCAGTCAGTGTCTTGGAGAATCTTGAAGAGAACCTTCTCCATTTACATTTCACCCTCCAGCCTCATTCATTCAGCTTGTAGGTTCGAGGCAGTTGGCAGGACAGCCGGAGCTCCGTAACCACTCGTGGATGATGCCTCAGAAACTTGGATGCCCAGAGTTTTGTTACGAGGAGTGGTTCTCTGCTCAAGAGACCCCAGACCATCAGTGTGGGGTGTTATCCCACTGCCCATTAGACAACAAGCCTCTTGAGGTCAGAGATCACGTGCAGGGAAGAGACGGAAGGAGTGCGAGTGACCGGAACCTAGGCCTCTGGCTGTTTCTTTTTGTGGGTCCTCCCTCTCTTCTTTCCCTCTCCTCCTTCCCTCTCCTCCTTCCCTGTCGTGTCCTGTACTGTCCTGCCCAGCTTCCAACAAAAACTGTCTCTTCCCCTTGACCCTCAGTGCACTTCATTGAGAAGCAACATCGCATAGTGGATAGAGCATAGGCCTGAGAGTCAGAAGATCATGGATTCTAATGCTGGTCCGCCACTTGTCTGATGTGTGACCTTGGGCAAGCCATCTCACTTCCCTGGGCCTCAGTTACCTCATCTGTAAAAAGAGGATTAAAACTGTGAACCCCTGGTGGGACAGAGACTGTGTCTAGCCCTATTTGCTTGTATCCACTCTGGTGCTTAATACAGTGCCCGGCACACAGTAAGCGCTTAACAAATACCGCAATTATAATTATTATTACCTACTCTGCTGTACTCTCCCACATGCTTAATAACAGTGCTTTGTACACAAAAAGCACTCAATAAATACCTTTGAGTGATTGACTGATTGATTGTTGGATATGAGAGGGCAAGTTGGTGCTAAAGTAAGAGTCAATGGTGGCTTTTGAATCACATGAAACACATATGAGCTGGTACACTTAATGGAAAAATCAACCCGGAGATTCTCAGCAAGAGTCCCAAGGACCGGCGGCCTTTAGTGGTGTAATCCAATTATGCCATTTAGGGCTTACTTTCCAGCCCAGAACCTAGAGGAACCAAAAGCTGTAAGCACCCAGGTGCTGCCAGGTTTTGATTTTGTTTTTCAGGAATATAAAAATTTGTGGATATATGGAGAATGTTTAACCATATAGGGAACTGAAGGAGGTAGGGCAAATATGGGGAGGACGTGCAGGGTAAGTTTGTGAAAGTGGTATAGCCATTGAACAAATTCTGGGCTGGGGAACTTTTAGGAAGGAGAATAAAATATGAATGAGAGAAAAATTTTCTGCAAAGCCAATAATTAACATGCAGCTGGAAGACTTTTTAAAACTCCATATTATTTAGTTATTAGGCCTCCTTTAAGTATATGAGTTAAATTGTTGCATTGACTAGCAAAAAACATTGACTGTGGTGATTGATCGAGTCAGTAAATGCAGTACTTTCTGTCACTACCTGACCTCTTGCCCAAGAACTACCTCTGGCCCCCTCTTCATAGCTGACAGACTATCACTCTCTCCACCTTCAAAGCCTTATTAAAAGCACATCTCCTCCAAAAGGGCTTCGCCGACTAAGCCCTTATTTCCTCTTCTCACACTCCCTTCTGTGTCACCCTAACACTAGGATTCATTCCCTTTATTCACTCCTCTCTCAGCCCCACAGCACTTTTGTACAAATCCATAATTTATTAATTTATATTAATGTCTGTCTCCCCCTTTAGACTGTAAACTCATTGTGGGCAGGGAACGTTTCTACCACCTCTGTTATAGTGTCCTCTCCCAAACGCTTAGCACAGTGCTCTGCACGCAGGAAGCACTCAAATATAAAAGGAGATAATTAAAATGATCCAGTTCTAGGTTCTTGCCTGGCTGTCAGACCAGCGTGTTGGGCATACAAGAGGGTGAGGGCATATAAGCTGTTGGGCATACAAGCTTCCTCAAAATGGTCTGGAGACCAAAGCCAGGGGCCATAAAAATAATAATTATTATTATTGTGGTATTTGTTAAGTGCTTACTGTGTGCCAGGCACTGCACTAAGCGCAGTTGTGGATACAAACAAATTAGGCTAGACAAAGTTCCTGTCCCAAGTGGGACTCACAGTCTAAATCCCCTTTTTGCAGATGAGGAAACTGAGGCAGAAAGACGTGAAGTGATTTGCCCAAGCTCACACAGCAGACAAGTCGTAGAGCCCAGATTAGAACCCATAACCATCTGATTCCCAGCCCCATGCTCTGTCCATTAGGATATCTAAGCCACCCTGCCTGGACTGCAGGATTAACTGGCAACTAGGATGGAGCAGAGTGTCTACAGAGGCCAAAGCCAATGAAGAGGAGTGGAAGGATGGCTCGTAAAGGACGGCTCTATCCACTACACGGTGGTCGGGGCCACGGGTGTTCTGAATACCTGTTTGGTGATGGTGATAGGGGCAGGGCAAATCTTTAGAGAAACTATTTCCTTCCTCCGGTATGCAGAGGAGTCTGCTGATTCCTTCCTCTTTCCCTTTCCCGTTCTCCCCTCATTCTTTTTCCTTTTCCCTTCTCTCTCCCTTTCCCCATCTCTCTACCCTTCTCTGTCCTTCTCCCTTTTCCTGCCTCTCACCCCTTCACCATATTTATCCCTTTCCCCAGTCAATCAATCAATCATATTTACTGAGAATTTACTGTGTGCAGAGCACTGTACTAAGTGCATGGGAGAGTACAATACAATAGAGGTGGCAGACATGTTCCCTGCCCACAATGAGTTTACAGTTTAGAGGTGAGCTTACAGTCTACCTTGTCTCTATTTCTTTCCCTGTCTCTATCCCTTTCCCAGTCTCTATCCCCTTCCCTGTATCTACCTCCTTCCCCATCTCTATCCCCCTTCTCCATCTCTCCCCTTCTCCCACTCTATCTCCTTCCCCATCTCTCTCCCATTCCCCAATTTTATTCCTTTTGCAAACCCTTCCCTCTTCTGTCCCTATCCTTTTCCCCAACTTCCTTTTCTTTTTATTCATCTTCTTTGTCTCTCTTTCTCTGTCCCTTCCTCCTCACTCTGCCTCTCCCCCCACTCTTTAGTTTCCACCTGTAGAGGCATCATACTTTCCTATCAAAAGTAACCAGAAGTCCAGTCACCTTAGCCTGGAATCCTTGGGGACCACGAGTCTCTCTGCTTCTCAGTTATTACAAATCTGTCATCCCAGATGGTCCTCCCAGTGAGTCGGTCTCTCAGGGGATGAGGAAAAGGAATCTCCTCGGGCATTCTAATTGGGGGGTGGGTGGGGCCTTCCTTTGTGGATCAGGCCCACTGGTAGGTGGGAGGGGACATGGGCTCTATGAGAAGTCTGACGTGCTTGCTGTGTCATGAAAAAGCCTGGAATATTTGACCAGCCTCACACACCAAGGGTGTGTGGCTGGTTCATTATGAATTATGTGTTCCCACCCTCCTAACTATCCGATGACTTCATGGATAATGTCCTGAGGCACTCCCCCCATCCCAGCAGGAAGGTATCGTGTACCCCGCTAGGCTGTTCACTTATGAAAAAGGAGCTATCAGCAGTCAAGTGGCCCTTGAATAATAACTGAGGTTGTCTGTGACCCCTCGTGTCTAATCAGTCTATCATAGAGTAGTGGATAGACCATAGGCTTGGGAGTCAGAAGGTCAAAGGTTCTAATCGCAGCTCTGCCACTTGTCTGCCATGTGACCTTGGGCAAGTTTCTTCACTTCTCCATGCCTCAGTACCTCATCTGTAAATTGGGGATTGAGACTGTGAGTTCCACGTGAGACAGGGAACTGTGTCCCACCCAATTTGCTTGCATTCTCCCCAGGGCATAGTACAGTGTCTGGCACCTAGTAAGTGCTTAACCCATACTATTATTATTATTATCAGTCACCTGTGTTGAATCCTCGCTGTGAGAGGACCACCATATCAAGCGCTTGGGAGCATTCAATAGAATTAATAGACACCATCTCTACTTTCTTGGAGCTTACAATCTAGCAGGAGCGATAGGCCCTGTAATAAATTATGGTAGAGGAAACAGTAGCAGATACAGATATCTATAGCAGTGGGACAGGGGTGAGCAAGTGTTAGGTTGAATGGAACTGCTAAAGTGGCAGCCATGGGATGTGGGGAGATATAGGTTGGGGAGATGAGAGATTGATCAGGGAAGGCCACTTGGAGGAGATGTGATTTCCAGGGCTTTGAGAATGGATCCAGCAGTGGTCAGTCGGAGGTGAAGCGGGAGGGAGTTCCAGGTACAGCTAGGCCTCATAAGTGATAAAATTGAGCATTCGGTCATGATTTTCTTGGTGATCTTACACATGACGTGTAGTTTTACTTGTAAAAGGCACAGCAGCTGGAAAACTCCTCTCAGTTTCCTCATCTGTATTCTATAGTTTGTGACAGCCTTGAAAATAAACATTAACTCACAAATCTGGAGGCTCAAAAAAAAATTGGCCAAATGACAATCAGGGGGTGATGAGAAATGTAAAGTCCTAGGGCTTCCTTTCTATTTCTGTTTAGTTTGGTGGCCATGGTAATTGGAGTTTGAGGAGAGACGCTGATGACTGGGTTCTCCTCAGGCAGCTTGTTGTGTTCTCTTAGCCTTGAGATATGGCAGCAGGGAGAAGTGGTGGGAGGATAAAACAGGAGTAGAACTGCCAGGGTCAATTCAGCTGCTGGGGGCTAAAGTGAATTTTTCTAAGTTTAGAGGCCTCGCAGACTAGACCCTTATTTTCCCTACTCACTCTCCCTTCTGCATCAGCTCTGCATGTAGATCTGTACCCCTTAAGCACATTTTTATTCACCCTGAGTACATATCTGTAATTTATTTTAATGACTGTATTCCCAACTAGACTGACTGCTCCTTGAGGGCGAAGTCATGTCTACCAACTCTATTGTATTGTACCCTCTCTAGCACTTAGTTTCCCTCTCAGGAGAGCACCTGGAGAGTTTCCAATACTCTACCAGTCTTGACTACAAGAGGGAGAATCAAGCAGCGGCCTGTCTATTCCATTCCATTCCTACCTTGGGCAGTGGCTAGCAAATGGACGGCAACCTGCTACAAGTCAAAGCCCCCCCAGTTCCGGCAGCAGCGGCATGGGAGAGAGTTGAGGTTGGAGACTCTGGTTTACTGCATGGAAGAAGGCAATGGTAAAACACTTCCATATTTTTACCAAGAAAACTCTATGGATACATTACCAGAATGATTGCAGATGGAGGTGGGGCGTTCTGGGAGAGCTGTGTCCACGGCATCGCTGTGGGTTGGAGACGGCTCAGTGGCATAGGATGAGACAAGATTCCCAACTAAACTGAATGCTCCTTGAGAGTGGGGTCATGTCTACCAACTCTATTTTATTGTACTCCCTCTAGCACTTAGTGGAGTGCCCTGCATGCAGTAAAGCTCTCAATAAATGCCGTTGATTAACTGACAAGAAAGCATTATGAAAACAATTGACATGACTGGATTAGGATGTTTTAATTTAGGAGAATTATGGCGATGCATTAGATTGGTGGTACCAGGAGCAGTAGTGTGTTCAACCTGCCCTCATCTCCACAGCATAGATCTATGGATACATTATTCATTTTAATATCCACCTCCTCATGTAGACTATAGACTCCTTGAAGGCCAGGATTTTATCTACCAACTCTGTTATATTGGACTCTCCCAAGTGCTTAGTGTAGTGCTCTGCATATAATAAGCATTCAATAAACAAACTGATAGATGGATTAATAGCAGTAGCCATAGATGCAACAGCAGGAGCATTTATTGGTGTCCACTTGATGCAGTGCACTATAGTAGGCACTTCAAAAGTAAAGAAGAGTAAAGTAAATGGTGGTATTTGTTAAGCGCTTACTATGTGCAAAGCACCGTTCTAAGCGCCGGGGGTTACAAGGTGATCAGGTTGTCCCATGTGGGGCTCACAGTTTTAATCCCCATTTTACAGACGAGGTAACTGAGGCACAGAGAAGTTAAGTGACCTGCCCAAAGTCACACAGCTGGCAAGTGGCGGAGCCGGGATTCAAACCCATGAACTCTGACTCCCAAGCCCGCGCTCTTTCCACTGTACCATGACATGTCACTGCCCACAAGGATCTTGCATTCTAAGAGAGGTGACAGACATAAACATATCTACAACTAGGGGCGTTAAATAAATTGAGCAGCCTTATACACATGAATGAGGAGGAGGGTTGACTGAAGAATTGATATGGTTTACGATGCTGGGAAATTAATCGGGGAAAACTTGTTGGACATATGTCCTGATGAAGTATCCAGCAGAGAAAGAGTGTGATCTACTAGAGAGAGCACAGGCCTGAAAGTCAGAGGACCTGGGTTCGGAACCTGGCTCTGCCACTTGTCTGCTGGGTGAACTTGGGCAAGTCACTTAACTTCTCTGGGCCTCAGTTTCCTCATCTGTAAAATGGGGATTGACTGTGAGCCTTGTGAGGGGCGTAGACTGTGTCCAACCAGAGTAACTTGTATCTACCCAGTGTTTAGTACAGTGCATGACACATAATAAGTGTCTATTGAGTACCATTAAAAAAGTATCCTGAAACTGCAATATTTTACTACTGAGATCAGGACAGTGTCTTGGAGAGTTCAAACATGAGGGCTTAGTAAAGTAAGAAGCCCAGAACTAACAAAAATGGAACTGAAATTATCCTCCAATTTTGACTCCAATTCTTCACCTTGGAAAAATAAGGGCATTCCTAGAGAAGCTTCCCATCAAAACTCTCTAAGCTCTTAATAAAGACACCAAAGAACTCTGCTATCACTATTTTCAAGATTTTAAGACTTGCTTGGATCATTGACTAAGTTAATGTAGGTCTCCGCTACCCAGAGAGATTCTTATTCAAAGTAAAAGAACCAACCCTTCTTCCAGAACAAGAAAAATAATCTGAATGGCCAAGAAAACACAATAGGATTTCAATTGTGAAGATTTTAAGCAAACGGAATGGCCGAGATGTCTTATTAACACTTTTTGGCCATTCCTGGAACAGTTCAGAATTAGCATCATAACTGAAAAATGCTGTGGCTCCAAGTACGTTTGCCCCTTCCTACCTCTCCTCCCTTCTCTCTACCGCCCACCCCGCACGCTCCGCTCCTCCGCCACCCACCTCCTCACCGTCCCTCGGTCTCGCCTATCCCGCCGTCGACCCCCGGGCCACGTCCTCCCGCGGTCCCGGAACGCCCTCCCTCCTCACCTCCGTCAAACTGATTCTCTTCCCCTCTTCAAAACCCTACTTAAAACTCACCTCCTCCAAGTGGCCTTCCCAGACTGAGCTCCTCTTCTCCCTCTACTCCCTCTACCACCCCCCCTTCACCTCTCCGCAGCTTAACCCTCTTTTCCCCCCATTTCCCTCTGCTCCTCCCCCTCTCCCTTCCCATCTCCTCAGCACGGTACTCGTCTGCTCAATTGTATATATTTTCATTACCCTATTTATTTTGTTAATGAAATGTACATCGCCTCGATTCTATTTAGTTGCCATCGGTTTTTACGAGATGTTCTTTCCCTCGACTCTATTTATTGCCATTGTTCTCGTCTGCCCGTCTCCCCCGATCAGACTGTAAGCCCATCAAACGGCAGGGACTGTTGCCGACTTGTTCATTCCAAGCGCTTAGTACAGTGCTCTGCACATAGTAAGCGCTCAATAAATACTATTGAATGAATGAATGAATGAAAAACGTGTCACTACTATCAGGACCCCCAGTTCACCCGATGATGCCCGACAGAAACAGAAAAGTGGATTTAATATTTGTGCTTGCATCACTTTGGAGATGCTGGCACAGAACTGAGATGTTAATAACATAATTCCTGGAGCTGGAGTCTAGCTGCAAGCCGTTGGGTGGAGCGGGGAGATATTTCTGCTTTGCATCTATTCTGATCATTGGTGACAGATACTACAGGTCGTTTTGCGACTCCTGATTCAGAGCTTCTGGCCAAACCAGAGAAGCAGCAACTCCCCCTCCTCCATCCCTCACCCCCAACGATCTGGCCACCTACTTCATTAAGAAAATTAACACCATCAGGTCTGAGCTCCCCAAAGTCACCCCTCCCCCTTCTATATCCCCCCTGCTCTCAACCCACTCCTCTACTTTCCCATCCTTCCCAGCAGTATCTTCAGAGGAGATCTCCTCCCTCCTCTCAAGTGCCTCCGCATCCACCTGTGCTTTGGACCCCATTCCCTCTCATCTTATAAAAACTCTCACCCCTTCCCTCCTCCCCTCCTTAACTCCCATCCTCAACCACTCACTCTCCAATGGCTTCTTCCCCTCTGCCTTCAAACATGCCCATGTCTCCCCCATCCTAAAAAACCCCTCTCTTGACCCCACTGCCCCCTCGAGTTATCACCCTATGTCCCTCCTACCCTTTCTTTCCAAATTCCTAGAGCGAGTTGTCTACACTCCCTGCCTCAAATTCCTCAACTCCAACTCTTTCCTGGACTCCCTCCAGTCTGGCTTCCGTCCCCTCCACTCCAATGAAACTGCCCTCTCAAAGGTCACCAATGACCTCCTTCTTGCCAAATCAAATGGCTCCTAATCTATCCTAATCTTCCTCGACCTCTCAGCTGCCTTTGACACTGTCGACCAATCCCTTCTCCTCCACACCTTATCTAACCTTGGCTTCACGGACTCCGTCCTCTCCTGGTTCTCCTCTTATCTCTCTGACCGTTCATTGTCAGTCTCCTTTGTTGGGCTCCTCCTCCCCCTCCCATCTCCTAGCTGAAGGGGTTCCTCAAGGGTCAGTTCTTGGTCCCCTTCTGTTCGCCATCTATACTCACTCTCTTGGTGAACTCATTCGCTCCCACGACTTCAACTCTCATTGTCTATGCAGATGACACCCAAATCTACATCTCCTCCCCTGTTCTCTCTCCCTCCCTCCAGGTTTCTAATTCCTCCTGCCTTCAGGACATCTCCACCTGGATGCCTGCCCGCCACCTAAAACTCAACATGTCCAAGACTGAGCTTTCTTTTCCTTTCCAAATCCTGTTCTCCCCTGACTTTTCCATCACTGTAGATGGCACTACCGTGGACGGCACTACCGCCCTTCCCGTCTTATAGGCCTGAAACCTCAGTGTCATCCTTGACTCTGCTCTCTCATTCACCCCACACATCCAATCCATCACCAAAACCTACCGATCTCACTTCACAATATCGCCAAGATCCGCCCTGTCCTCTCCATCCAAACTGCTACCTTGTTGGTATAATCTCTCATCATATCCTGACTAGACTACTGCATCAGCCTCCTTTCTGATCTCCCATCCTCCTGTCTCTCCCCGCTTCAGTCTATACTTCACTCTGCTGCTCAGATTATCTTTCCAAAGAAACGCTCTGGGCATGTCACCCCCCTCCTCAAAAATCTCCAGTGGCTGCCTATCAACCTTCGCATGAAGCAAAAACTCCTCACTCTTGGTTTCAAAGTTCTCCATCACCTGGCCCTCTCCTACCTCACCTCACTTCTCTCCTACAGCCCAGCCCACACACTCCACTCCTCTGCCACCGCTAACCTCCTCGCTGTGTCTCATTCTCACCTGTTCTACCCTCGACCCCTGGCCCACTTCCTACCTCTGGCCTGGAATGCCCTCCCTCCTCACATCTGCCAAACTAGCTCTCTTCTCCCCTTCAAAGCCCTACTGAGAGCTCACCTCCTCCAGGAGGCCTTCCCAGACTGAGCCCCCCATTTTCCTCTGCTCCTCCTCCCCTCCCCATCGCCCCTACTCCCTCCCTCTGCTCTACCCCCTTCCCTACCCCACAGCATTTGTGTATATTTGTACGTATTTATGATTCTATTAATTTTATTAATGATGTATATATATCTATCATTCTATTGATCTATTTTGATGCTATTGATGGCCTAGCTGTCTACTTGTTTTGTTGTGTAGTCTGTCTCCCCCTTCTAGACTGTGAACCCGTTGATGGGTAGGGATTTTCTCTATCTGTTGCCAAATTGTCCTTTCCAAGTGCTTAGTACAATGCTCTGCACACAGTAAGCACTCAATAAATACGACTGACTGAATGAATGAATAGTGATTAGAGCCAGGGCCTGGAAGACAGAAGGACCTGGGTTCTAATCCCTGCTCCACCATTTATCTGCTCTATGACCTTGGGCAAGTCACTTCATTTCTCTGTGCCTCAACTTTATCAAATGAGGATTAAGCCCATAAGCCCCACGTGGGATATGGCCTGTGTCTAACTTGATTAGCTTGTAGCTATCCCAGTGCTCAATACTGTGCCTGGCACATTGTAAAACACCTAACAAATACCATTAAAAAACCCCAACAACAATGCACCAAATGGATTTTGTGAATTGGCAAGAGGGAGAGGTTGAGGGGAAGGGGAGATTATCTCCTCCTTTGTACCCCTCTGTGTTCCACTGAGAGAACCAAGCCCTGTCTGTGCCTTAGTTTCCTTCTCTGTTTCCTTCTCTGGTGTTCTGGCAGAACGTCACTCTCCCCATCTTCAAAGCCTTGATAAAATCACATCTCCTCCAGGAATTCTAACCTGACTAGACTATCATCCCCTCACCCGATTTCTCCCTATATATCTGGCCAAACCAGAGAAGCAGCCCTGGATAGAGCATGGGCCTGGGAATCAGAAGGACCTGGGTTCTAGTCCTAGCTCTACCACTTGTTGGCTGTGTGACCCTGGGTAGGTCGCTTAACTTCTCTGTGCCTCAGTTACTTCACCTGTAAAATGGAGATTAAGACTGTGAGCCCCACATGGGACATGGACTGTGTTCAACCTGATTAGCTTGTATCTACCCTGCCTGGCACATAGTAAGTGCTTAACAAATACTTTTAAAAAAATCTTTAGATTAGTTTGCTTCCCCTACCTGCAGTTGATTTTAATATCTGTCTCTTTTGCTAGACTCTAAGATCCTTTGGACAGAAATTGTTTCAACTATCTTTTGTCCTCTCTCAGGCACTTAGTGCAGCGCTCTGCTTATATTAAGCACTTAATAAATACTTTTGATTGACCACTTGATTGATTGGTTGATAGGGAAGCAGCATGGCCTAGTGGATAGAGCGCGGGCCTGGGAGTCAGAAGGTCATGGATTCTAATCCGGGGTCTGCCACTTGTTTTCCGTATGACGTTGGACAAGTCACTTCTCTTCCGTGTGCCTCATTTGCCTCATCTATAAAATGGGGATTGAGACTGTGAGCCCCACATGGGACAGGGACTGTGCCCAACCCGATTTGCTTGTATCCACCCCAGCACTTAGTATATTGCCTAGCACATAGTAAGCCCTTAACGAGTACTAAAATGAACATTACTATTATTATTGATGCTGACACTCCCTCACCCAAAAGGGCTGGGTTGAAAGGAAGGCACTGCAGCGGCCCTTCCATTCGGCAGACCTGCCGAGCAACATTGTGTCACGTAACAAAAGAATAAAATCTGGCAGTAGGTTTCAGGGTTGTGAGGAGGTGGGGCACTGGCACGGCTGGGATTTGAAACAAGCGGGAAAGATTCCGTGAAGTGGAGAGATGCAGAGAGGCTGTTCCCTGTGGCCAGGGCCGCAGTAAAGCCTTCCACGCCATCAGCGAGTCAGCAGGGCAGTGTGAAGGGAGAGAGGGCAGGCCCCACTGGGCTGAGGGGGCAGAGGGAGAAGGGAGTTTGGAGAGACCGGGCCTGTGACTGGAATTTTAACGGACCGAAAAGCAAAGGGAGCAGGATCCTGAATTGAATGCGGAGGAGCGAGGATCCCTTTCACACCTGCCAGGTCAGGCAGAGAGTTTTGGGGAAGGAAGTCCGGGAAGGCAGATGCAGAAAAGAAGCAGCATGGTTAGAGCACGGGCCTGTGAGTCAAAAGGCCCTGGGTCCTAATCCCGGCTCTGCCACAAGTCTACTGTGTGACCTTGGCCAAGTTACTTCACTTCTCTGGGTCTCAAGGACCTCATCTATAAGTTGGGAATTGAGAATGTGAGCCCCATGTAGGACAGGGACTGTGTCCAACCTGACTAAATTGAATCTACCCCAGTGCTTAGAACAGTGCGTGGCACATAGTTGAGCACTTAACAAACACCATTATTATTATTATTATAAGAGAGACAAAGAAGGGCACAGTGCTAAGACTGGGGGGAGAGGGACAGGGCTGTTGAAAGACATTTCAGGCGAGAGAGCGTGGTTACTGTGGATCAAGATGAAACCCCAGGCCAACCTCTTATGCTGCCCCAGGCTTCCTTAGCTTCTGGCCTCGGAGTGTACCATCAGCTCTGTCCCAAGAAAGAACCCGGGACGTGGATCTAAGCTGCTGGGCTCCAGCACCGCTCTGGTCACTAATCAGGTACCATGAAGTGGCCAGAAAGGAAGCTGCGACCTTGACCCTGATACCTGGTTAGAGAAGCAGTGTGGTACAGTGGAAAGAGCGTGGGCCTGGGAGACAAAGAACCTGGGTTCTAATCCCAGCTCCACCACTTGTCTACTGTGTGACTTTGGGCAGGCAAGTCACTTAACTTGCAGCGTGAGAAGCAGCGTGGGTTAGTGGAAAGAGCCCGGGCTTGGGAGTCAGAGGTCGTGGGTTCTAATCCCCGCTCTGCCACTTGTCAGCTGTGTGACTTTGGGCAAGTCACTGAACATCTCCGTGCCTCCATTTCCTCTTCTGCAAAATGGGGATTCAATCCTCTTCTCCCTCCTACTTACATTGTGAGCCCCATGTGGGACCTGATTATCTTGTATCCACTCCAGTCCTTAGTAAAGTGCTCGGCACATAGTAAGCGCTTAACAAATACCAGAATTGTTATTGCTATTATTACCTAATAGAATCAGGGTAATGGATGTATTAAGTACCCAATGAGTCCTGGGGGTTGGCGACAGACACAAGGGAAAGATGGAATATTAAAAACAACACCACGAGGCAACAATAGGATTATTGTGGGTAGAGGAGCAGGGTTTCAGACTCCTCTGAAGACCACAACAGTCATAACAGTCAGTTACAGTCTGAGATACAGCCTCAGCCATAGGCTAGCCACAACCTCAGCCTCAGTTTCAGTCAGACTAGCAACAGCTTCAGCCTCCATCTCAGCCACAACCTCAGCACAGCCTGAGCGGCAGACTAGCAGCAGCCTCCACCCCAGTTTCGGCTCCCGCCACCACCACAGCACAGCCTCACCCACAGATTAGCCACATCCTCAGCCTCAAGCTCAGCCACAGCATCAGCCACAGTCACAACCCCAGCAGAGGGCTGGGTGGGGGAGGATGTGGTAAAGAGATTTTGTCTGACATCATCTCCCTGCCTAGGCTTCACCATGGCAATTGAAGTTATCAGAATTACACGTGACCTAGTAGGAAGATCACAGGATGGGGAGCCATGAGATTTGGGTTCTAATCCGGGCTCTGCCACTTGTCTGCTGTGTGACCTTGGGAGTGTCACTTAGTTTATCTGTGCTTCAGTTTCATCATCTGTAAAATGAGAATTCACTACCTGTTCTCCTTCCCCATCAATCACTCGATGGTATTTGTTGAGCACTTACTGTGGGCTGAGCACTGAACTAAGTGCTCGGGGGAGTTCAATACAATATAGAATAAGTAGACGAGATCTCCCTCTTGCCCCCACCACCTTTTTATGGTATTTGTTATGAGCTTCCTAAGCTCTGGGGTAGGTTCAAGATAATCAGGTTGGACAGAGTCTGTGTCCTACATGGGGCTCACAGTCTTAATCCCTATTTTACAGATGAGATAATTGAGGAACAGAGAAGTTAAGTGGCTGCCCAAGGTCACAGGGCCAACAAGTGGTGGATCCGGGATTAGATCCCAGATTCTTCTGGCTCCCAGGCCTGTGGTCTATCCACTAGGCAACTTTGCTTCCCTTGCCATAAGGAGCTCAGACTGTGAGTCCCATGTGGTACAGGGACTCTGCTTTTGTATCATGTCTTTCCCAGTGCTAGGGACATTGTAAGCAATTAACAAATCAATCAATCAGTGGTATTTATTGAGTTCTTACTGTGTGCAGACTGCTGTACTAAGCATGTGGGAGAGTATAGTACACATTCCCTTCCCACAAGGAACAAGTTATTATCATTATTATTATTGTTATTGTTCTAGGATGGGGTGGGGGAGGCCAGAGGGAGATAGGCTCTCTCTGGTAGCTCTCAATGGGGAACTGTAGGGAATCTCTCCAGGAAGGACCTCAGCAGCTGGAATTCCTCGGCTAGCCCGCTCCAGCAGAGCCCCAGCTTGCTGATCTTCTGGCCAAACGGCAAAACCCACCCTCTAAACTGGCCTTCCCCAGGAGCCCTCAGGAGGAGACTTAAGTTGAAACAAACTTGAAAATGCTGCAGACTGCAAAACGCTTCTGGGCTTTGCATTTGCACCCTGAGGCAGATACCACAAAAGACACAGTTCTATAAATCAACATAATCAGTTGATGGTGTTTGTTGAGCATTTACTTTGTGCACAGCACAGTACTAAGCGCTTAGGAGAGTACAATACAACAGAGTTGGTAGAGATGTTGTCTAATAAATACAAATGTAAACTGCTGTAACATTGTGGGCTGGGAATGTGTTTATTGTTTATTGTTATATCCTGCTCTCCAAAGTGCTTAATACAATGCTTTGCATCCAGTAAGCGCTCAATAAATAACATTGACTGAATGAGTGAATGCTATATAAAATAGTCTATCTCCTGGCTATGTACATTGGGGATCTTTAATTGGGATCTGTGTGATTTTTTTAATACAGAATCCCTCTGCCTGGGAAAACCCGAGATGTGACTATTGTGAAGTATTTAAGGTGTTCCTTGAGGACCAGGACAGAATGGATGCGCATTACTAATTAGAATGCCTGGAGAATAGATAAAGAGCTAATACTAAGCAGAATTATGAACTACAAGTATTTTCATGATAGAGAAAACTCTTAGGGGAGCAGCGCTTATTAAGCAGAGAGGAGGAGATCCACCTGAATGTTAGAAACAGGAAAATAAGGACCAGAGCAGTGAGTGAAACCTGTTCCTCAGTGACCATGTCGAGTGTCCATTCTAGGATCTGGCTCTACAGGCTATGTTTAGGATAGGGACCAGCCTGGACCATTCTGGTTCATACAAGATAGAGCATGATGAATGCTCACCATAGCACAGTGAGAATCGCCTGTAAATCCTGGGAATTCAGCTGAGAGGGCCCCCAGTCAAGGACAGAGGGATTTGGTGAGGTGATGCTCTTTCCAGGAGACGATACCAGTCAAAGGTTCCGATTGCTCCAGAGTCTGACCAGGCTTGGGCTCTGGGAAAATAAAAGACTCCTCTGGTAAAGGGGACTTGGAGAGGAGAGGCCTCTGCCAGTGACCCAAAGCTTAGCTGATGTCGGATTTTTTTGATTGGCAGAATCCATCCGGATTGTAGTGCTACAGTGAACACCTCCGGAAAGAGCTGAGACTAACCAATGTCCGCTACCGACTGTGCAGATGATGGGCAGAATGCACCGGCCACTGGAGCGTCAACGAAGGACCTATCCTTCGTCAGTAAGTCAATCGTATTTATTGAGCACTTACGGTGTGCAGAACACTGTTCTAAATGCTTGGGAGAGTACAATACAACAATAAACAGACACATTCCCTGGCCACAAAGAGCTCACAGTCTATAGGGGGAGACAGTCATTAATATAAATAAACTACAGATATGTTCATAAGTGCTGTGGGGCTGGGACGGGGGATGAATAAAGGGAGCAAGTCAGGGTAATGTAGAAGGGAGTGGGTGAAAAGGAAAGGAGGGCTTAGTCAGGGAAGGCCTCTTGGAGGAGATGTACCTTCAATAAGGCTTTGAAGGAGGGGTGGGTCACCCTCATGTCTAGCTATCTCCCGACACAGCCGTCTTATACCCACCCCAAACATGTACCATGGTCCTGGGCAGAAGACTTATTGGCATCAAAGGCTAGGGAAATAGATTTAAGGAAACTGGTGTCCATTTTTTTAATGGTATTTATTAAGCACTTATTATGTGCCAGCCACTGTACTAAGCACTAGGGTAAATGCAAGCTAATCAGGTTGGACCCGCTCCAAATCCCACATGGGGTTCACAGTCTCAATCCCCATTTTACAGATGAGATGACTGAGGCACAGAGAAGTGCAGTGACTTGGCCAAGGTCACACAAGTGACAGAGGTGGGATTAGAACCCAGGTCCTTCTGACTTCCAGGTCTATGATCTATTCAATATTGTAGTTACCATCTAACAGTGGTGAGCAGCACAGAGAAGGGAGGGAGACCCATCTCTGCTCAGACTGAAGCAGTTCAGACTCTTGAGACGGGTAGGCCCCAGGCTGAGAGGAGATGGGATTGACATCTGAAAGACAGGGCCCACGCGGAATTGCTCTGTGCCAAATCCCACCGTAACAGGACAAGGGCCTCCCCCCGCCCCCCCGCATTGAAACCTGGATGTGATAGGTTCAAAACCATTAAGAGGAAGACTTCTTTACAAGCCAGAGGGCAAGTTTACGGAATGTGTCACCATGGGACTCTGTACACATGGATGACATCAGCAGATTCAGAGGAATTTGGTTACGTTCAATGACAAGTGATCCATAATGTATTGTTTAAAGGGAAATAAGGGGAGAAAACAAATATATACCTAGAAATCATTAATTTCGATTAATGTCTGTCTCTTCCTCTAGACTGTAAGCTCATTGTGGTCAGGGAACATGTCTACCCAACTCTGTTATACTGTTCTCTCCCAAATGCTAGTCCAGAGCCCTGCTCACTGTAAGGGCTCAATAAATACCACCTATGAATTGATTGATTGGTCTGAGCAAATAATGGAATTTCTTATGTTTAGCTAAATTATGTTTGGTTTTTTTTGCTGTCTGTCTCCCCCTTTTGGACTGTGAGCCCGCTGTTGGTCAGGGATTGTCTCTATCCATTGCCGAATTGTACATTCCAAGCACTTAGTACAGTGCTCTGCACACAGTAAGCGCTCAATAAATACGACTGAATGAATGAATGATGCTCTTATTTTTTTCGGTAGGTTCACCGTGAGGTCCACAGAGAGGAAGAGGATGAGACAACTTTGAAAAGGAAAGTTGAAGGCAAAGATGGACATTGATGGTAATTTGACCACAAGCAAGTATTCATTCCAATGTTTCTCCAACACCAACTGTCATCCAGAAATTTATTGGGATCACATAAAGTCTCTACCATCGTAGAGCAGAGCTGCAG